>NC_140917.1:16114320-16819184 GCF_045865225.1 Trachurus japonicus
AGGCACTTACTTTTTCACGGCACTGTATATAGATGCGTGTGTGTGTGTGTGTGTGTGTGTGTGTGTGTGTGTGTGTGTGTGTGTGTGTAAAGGCACATTACAACAGGCCAGAAAAACCAAATCAACTTCTGCTTTTAGCCTAATCAGGAGCCAACAACCCATTGGATTGATGGCACTTTGAGAAATACAAGAAGAGCTGGTTGACTGCTAGAAATTCCCATAATGCATTTTGTTGACAGTAAATGTGACATAATGAGAGAACATCACATGCTCCAAAACAACAGGGAAACAACTGATTGAAATATTTGTCCAATGCGATGGTGGAGTCATAAAAAAAAAATGGACTTCCTGTTGCGCTGCTTGACTTCACAACCTTCTGTAGATCAACAAACACAAACACAGGAACTCACCTGTCCTGTTCGGAGTTTCCAGTGCGTCGCCAGCCCGTACGCTGTGTCCATGAAGATCTTGGGAATACTCCGTCCTTCCTCGATGGCCTGCAGCTTGAGCCCGAGCAGGTGGCTGTCGATGCCGTGTCCCTTCAGAGCCTGAACAGAGCGGGAAAAAAAACAAAACAAGAGATGAGTATTCGTCAGGTAGAAACAGATAAAAACTGTTCAGTCTGATATTGTTTGTTTACCTGATTAGTCAGAGCTGTATAGGCGTCGACAGCTTCTCTGAACAGTTGTAGTTTTGCTTCCCGCTGCAACGCAGAAATATTTCACAGCTACATCCCAAACCGAATAAAATCAGTGGGAAGAGAAAGAGCTGGCTTTACGTTTCTTACCGACACAGACTTATTAGTGAAGGCCTGTATGAACTTGAGCGTCGGATTCGTTGGCGAGCGAATAAACTCTGTCCTTCCTCCTCTAAACATCCTCTGAGAGGCGATGTCACTGGTGGGACACACCTCATTGTGAACTCTGAATAAAAAAAAAAAATTAAAAAAAAGGACAAATATGAAAATGACAATAAATAGCGTTGGTTTCGAATTGTGGATTTTTCTTTCGATACAAACAAAAAAACAAAGAAAGACGAAGAGTCTTTTGATGAGGTCATGTGACTGACCTGTAGTAGGCCAGCTGCAGGGCGACCTGGATGAAGGAGTTGGGACTCAGCTTGTGCTTCTTGGGGAGCTCCTTGCCGAACCTCTTGAAGTTGAAGACGTTGACATCGAGGTCGTTGATCAATCTGCAACAAATTTAAATGTATTATTAACATTAGATAATTAAATTGTCGACTCAATGCTCAAAGTTTCTGTACATCACAAATATATTACCAACAATTCATATACAAGGTAGTTCTTGTTCATAAAGCAAAGAAAAATACAAGCACCACAGAAATCATGAATCCAAAAAGTAGAAATTTACAATTCAAATGTGCAAATATCTTTATGCAACACACAAATACAATATAAAAAAACGAATTATATACATATATCATAGCCTGTATTATAAATGTTTATTAAGCGGGTAAGGGGTCAAGTGAGGGTAACATCTGTCCAGTTCATGTGCATTTTGTGTTCTTCCTTTAGATCTGGGCAGCTCAGTGATTTATTATGGGAAACCGTCTAGACTAATGAGGCCTGTGTGTTTGGGTTGTGGTCAGGAAATAAAGACCTGGATCACAATGACAACTTCTCAGTGATACAGTGGAGAGAGCGAGAATTTTTCTTAGCGTCAAGGTCACATGAACTCAGAGGAGATAAATGTGTTTACACTCGCGCTGCTTTTTCCTTCAGGTCGAGTTCACCTCAGCTTTGTTAGATCTGAAAAGCAAACATCCAGCTTTGCAGTTTCGCAGCGAGGTATTCTTCTCTTATCACGGGACTTTATTACGTCCACTCCCTTCGCCCTGTGCAGGAGAGAGAGAAGAGACTGAGCTTACATGTCCAGGTTCTGCTTGGCGTGCTCGATGTCCCTCTTGATTTCTCGGTCTATGTGGAAGTAAAGCTTCTTGGGCATCGGCAGAGGAACCAGCGGTGCTCTCTTTGGATCGGGCTTCTCACTGCAGAAAAACACACATCACTAAATCAGGGGCAATATAAATCCACCTTTCCTCCACTTCATCCATTCCTTTAGAATGACAAATCATATTAAATCATATTGTCCATCATCATATCATGTCATTTATTCCACTCTGTAATAACCTGCACTCTGGACTCTTATCTTGCAATATTGATCGGCCATTTTTGCACTAGGCACACACCTCCAAGTTTTCACTCCACTGTATTATTATTACTTTATGTCCAACTGTAACATTTTTGTGTACAAACTTCACACATTACTCCTGTAAACTTCCACACCCCCCCATCTGTGCAACAGTTTTTTGTACCTTACAACAAACAACAATGTGTATATAATTCTTATTTTATTTTTGTACATAACTGTAAAGAATGTCTCTTTCTGTCTTGTTTTATATGTTTGTTTTTATATTTGCATATTTTTCTACCTTTCTACCTTGTATACTATTGTAACAACCACCTTTTCCATGTGTGGGATGTATAAACAGTCTTATGTCTTATATCATACTGTATTGTATCGTGTTGTTTTGTATCATATTAAATAATGTATCTATGGTATCGTACTGTATTATAGAAAATTATATCATATCGTATCTTCCCTGCAGTGATAATCATTGTGCATCTTAGACTTGGCTGCATGTGTTTTGTAACAGACCTGCTCAGGGTGGTCTGTTTCAAGTTTCACTTAGTCATAGGTCACACAACATGCACATCAACACTTAGGTAGAGTATAGTACAGTATAGATGTCCTCACTCATATCATATGATCCTGTCAGGCGATGGTGAGTGAAGGCTGCCTTTCATGAGCTTTGTTTCAGTGTTAAACTTATAATTATAAAATTATACTCGGCAACATTTCCCACATGAGCACCACCCTTCATGGTGAACTAGACCTTTGTCTCCATTTAAAGTTTAACTTGAGTCTCTAGGTGAAAGTATGCTGTGGCAGTGAGTGGACATTTGAAAATCAGACCGTACGGCAGCCAGCAGGGACAAATCTAAAACTGTGTATTGTACAGGATCTCAAAGCGTGGAGAATGGCAGTAACTTTAGACTGAGTATAGAAAATAATTCAAACAGAAAATAACCACAAAACCTGAGGAGAGGTCGACCTCCCCGCAGCTCACCAGTAGTCCAGGATGTGGTGCAGCAGCGTTGCTACGGGCGGACCCTCGGCTGTGGCCTGTTCATACAGGAGACCCCATGAGCCGTCCTCACCCACCACAAACTGTTCAGACACACACAGAGTCAGTTGGTTAGTTATGTGGTTGATAATATAATCTGTGACTTTTCCTTGTCATGTGTGATCGATCACCTGCAGCGTTTTGTCGAACCAGCGGTTTCCGCTGTTGGAGAACGTCCCGCCCCCGTGCAGAATCTGAGCTGCTTTACGACTCGCATACCTGTCAATCAAGAGAAATGTTAATGATTAAGGATTTCTGAAAATCACATCTGTTTTTTTCCTTAAATACAAAGCAGATTCTTTGCATTTGTGACTATTTTCTGTTGTTTTACAAATCAAACCGATCGATTTAGCAAAAGTATGATCAGATATTATGATTGTGATGGATGATATAACAGTTGTATTAAAAACAAAATCCAACTATGTAACATTTTTAGACACAAAGACATATCAAATGCAGGAAGTGGCAAATGTTCACCATTGCTTAAGATCCAATGTCAACAGACAAAACAATTATATCAGAGAATTACTCAACATATTTAGCAAACAGAAAATACCTTAGTGTGTGTGTGTGTGTGTGTGTGTGTGTGTGTGTGTGTGTGTGTGTGTGTGTATACGCATACTTCTCATCTGATATCCTCATCACTGGAGAGTCCAGGCACAGGGAGAACAGTCCCGTCTCTATCAGCCGCACTGATTCCTTGTTGAGTTTATCTGAGTCAGACAGAGACAATAAAAACACTGAGACACTGAGCTTCAACCGAGTCCGCAACACTTCACTTTACATCTGGTTCCCGTCACCAGGCCGACACCGAGCGCACAGCAGAGGGTTTGTTTCTCTACTTGAAAAAACGTCCTTACAATTACATAATAGTTTGTCTTATTTTGACCCATGGACTACGAATCACACACACATTGCAACACTGCCGACCAAAGCATCCCATTGATTCACTAATTGGAACTGATTACAGTTTCCGCCTCAGACCAGTATGCTAAAAGAAAAACATTTCAGACGCTTCAAACTTGCTTCAGATAGGTAATCATCAATCAATTAAAGTCAGTAATCAATAACTCAGCTTCCTTTTTTTTTCATTCTGAGATAACTAATTCCTCTCTATCTGTACATAGATAAAACATGCTAAAAGTGCTAAAAATAAAAGGAATAAGGTATAAAAAGTTATAATTATTGTATCAAACTGCTTGTTTCTTGCAGTAAACAAACACAACAGAAAATAAATATCAATATTAATAAATCATGTGTTTGCAAGTAATTAAAAAAAACACAAAATTTCGCTCTATATTTTTTACATTTTTACTTTTGCTCTTTTTCAAGTACATATTTCTACATTAAAGCAAAACAAACTAAACAAGTTACGGTTAACGTTGTCAGTTGATCAAATGTAATTAATGGGTTCAAGCTACTAATTATATATAGTCTGTATAGAATATTATGTACAGTATATGTTCCAGTGGTGCATTTGGATGTATAATACAGACTGTGTATGTCTACCTCTCAGCAGGCGGTTGTAGGCCTGGCCCCAGGTGTGGCGGTGCTCGCTGGTCAGGATGCCCATCGGCTCCTTGTCCGTCTTCCAGGACTGAGACCTGATCCTCAGCAGCTGAGCGTGGATCTGACTCTCCGTCATCCGAGAGCCGTCGCTGTTGTAAACCTCCAGCTGGAAGAACTGCAGGGGGGGAAAAAAGGGACATAGACAAACACTGATGATCAGTATTTTAGAGTTAAATCTGAGGGACGTTAGCTCTAACTGTTAGCTTTGATCAACACCGTACCACAGAGTTTATTGTGTTTCTGAGAGACAGACAGTCTGACGGTGCGTTGTGTTCACAGTAAACACATGAAAGTGATTTATTTAACTTCTTTCACAATCTCCACCCACACAAGAGTTTTAGATTGCAGCCCCCTTCGGTTTTAGCATCTATTTTTGGCTTGATCTGACTTTGTCAAGCAGCAGTTTAACCATTGGAAAAACGTTTTCCTCAGATCCACTGCCTCAGTTTTACACAGTAACTACATTATAACTTGGTAAAGCTGAGCACGAGCCGATTCAGCAGCCAGGTCTGTACAACACATGTGAGTTTACTTTATGATACTGCAAGGAAAAGTCCTTCTTGGCATTTTATTGTGGAGTATAGTTTAAATCCAAAGACTTCAGATTTAATATCCATGGGGCTGGAGGCTGAGAGGCCTGAGATCAGGTCTGTTTTGATTCCTCCGTCTGCCAGGATCTCTAATCCTGCAGGACGAGCTGCTGCCAAAACTCTGAATACACTAACAGAGCTTCTCATGAGCCCACGTGACGTCTGTTTACACAGCTTGGTGCATTTGTAACTGGTTTTAAACTCCAGGCCTGACTGCACAAGACCTGACATGACTGCTATGTCGTACAACCTGTAATCCAGTGGGCGAAAAACTAGATCTGACATCGGCATCTTCTGCTCGGCCCACCTGGTAGTTCCTGACGACGGTGATGTGCGTTGGCGAGCGGCGGGAGCGGCCGTGGTGGGCGATGTAGTCGTGTTTGGGGCCGGGGATCCTGCAGGAGGAGAAGAGGAGCGGGTAGAGCTCCATGCACAGAGGCTTCCCTCGCATGTACTCGACGGGCAGCTGCCCACTGACGGAGAGAGAGGGAGACGGAAGGTTTTCACTTGTATCTGCTCACAGTAACAACACATCGCAGATCGGGGTGCAGCGATCCTTGAAGCAGATTCAGATACCTCAGCTACGTTTTCACAAGTTTAACATCTGCAGAACTTTGTGCACGGAGCTTTTAGCATTCAGCTTTAAGGTCACATAAGGACAGAGTCGTACAGTGTACATACAGGCACTGATGGTGGAAACAAAGAAAATACAGTGCTCTTAAAAAGGAGTTTTAGATGTTTGGCATCTGATCATCCCTTATTATTCTACAGCAGGACGACGCACATAAACAACCAGACCCAGGAAGGGAACCTGCCCGGACACTAGTGTTGTGGTCAAGACCTCCTAACCCAGTGGTTCCCAACCTTTTTTGGCTTGTGACCCCATTATGATATCACAAATTTCGGGCGACCCTGTCATGTCGAGACATGCCAGCTATTTTTATATGCTGCATTTTATTGGAACTCAATGTATATTCGATAAATTGACAGTATAGAATACAGTTGTTTAAGATTGTGTGTGGTATTTTTTATTATAATTTTTAAAAGAATAATAATTAGTTAAGTTAATCAGTAATTTTTTTTTTTTTTTTTATCAATTAGACATTTCAGGCGACCCCATATAGGGTCCTGACCCCAAGGTTGAAAAACACTGTCCTAACCCGAGACCGAGTCAAGACCAAGATTTGGAGGGGGTCGAGACTGAGTCAAGACCGAGACCAAACCAATGTGAGACCATTATTAAGACCATCACTGTTTTCAGTACAAGTGCTTATAATAATCATGTGGCTTGATATTTGCATTATTCCTCAGCTAAAAAGAAAAGATTAATTTTATATAAAAGCTACTGTATAGCATATTTATTTGAAACAAAGTTTGAATTGAAATAATTTTAATTATCTTAAAGTTATTAAATGACACTACATAAACCAAATGAGCGAAAAACCAAAGAGAGAGATATTTGTGGTTAAAAAAAAGAAAGATGCCACTGCAGCTGTGGTCTCGACTCTTGAGTCCAACTCGACAGAGACCGAGACAAGACCAAGTAAAAATGTAGTTGATTCCAAGACAAGACCAAGACCTTGAAAGAATGTGGTCTCGAAACCGGTCTTGAGACCACAACACTTCCGGTCAACAGTCCATCACAGGGCTGATATATTCAGACACACAATCTCACATACTCACATTCACATCTACAATGAATTTAGGGGCACCGATCAACCTAATGTGCATGTGTTTGGACCGTGGGAGGAAGCTGGAAAACCCTGTGGTTTGGATAGTGCACTGGGGCATATTGTGATTCCTGAGCTATGGAAATAATAATCAAGTTAAAGTTACAATGGAGAAAAATGCAATCACTATCAGATTATAATACTAATATAAATGTCCAGAACTAATGCTATAACTGCAACACAGGCTGATCTGTGTACAACTAACGTTTCCTGCAGGTCCGGGCCAAAGAGTTTTCAGCACATTTGTTGTTTTCAGTAGTGAGCCGTTACATATCCTGTTACAGAGAGCGTGGCCGAATAAATTTAGACACAGATCAACTTCATTAAGCCGGGGGGATACGAAGGATACGCTGCCAGGCAGGCCGGGGGTGAAGCATTAAAATAGAAGCGAGCGACGGAGACTCTTTGACAGCGGATTAAAAAGACAACAGAGGATTAATGCAGCAACAGAACAAAGGTCGTTCAGAGCTGTGAAATCGCTTTATGGTTTATCACCATCTTAATGACTGAAGCAGATAATTATTATCAGCTTGTTTAAGGTGGAATTAGTGAATCTCACACGTTGACTTCCTGACCCTCGAGTGATTATTACTATACTATCATGACATTATTACACAAGGACTCAGTCAAACCGCTCTTCCATCCTCAAACCTTAAACCTGTGACTCTATATTGCTGACAAAAATACACATATATGAACCTCTGCCAACACAAACACACACATGGTGAAAACATCCCCAGCCGCCCAGTCACTGCTGGTAAATATGGGTCAGCATGGAGTAGAAATACATCTGATCTAGTGCAGTGTAAGTACATTTACTCCAGGACAGTTTACTGTGTGAACAGTTTTTTTTTACATGCGTGCTCTTGAACACTTCTCCTCCTCCTCAACTCATTAAATGAAAACTTACGTGTTTATTTTGGCCTTGAAGTCCAGAACTGCTGCGATCAGTTTGGACGCAAACCTGAGTGGAGAGGAACATGTTGTGGTTGGTATTTTATGATGTAACACGGTCGGTCAGATCTCCCATTAGGCGCCATGCAGTGGTGCAAATCAATTAGTTTGTATTCAATAAAATCTGCTAATGATCACTAAAGCAGAACACAGCAGAATTAAATAGCACTGTGCTGGCTTTTCAAATGTAAATGATGCATCAGCATATTTGTAACATGAAAGAACCTCATAAAAATGACCAAATGTTGAGTTTTACAATAAAATTATTTTGAGGCTTTAACCAGATTTGCCCTAAAATGTAATGGGTTCTTTGCAAGTTCAACAACTTGCACCAGACTTCAAAAGAAAAAAGTTCAAAATCATAGTAAACAATGTGGATCTGCCCCAAGATACGAAGGGCTCCATGCAACATCTCTCCTGCAAGTTCAGTGCAAATCTGCTCACATTTTTCCCCACAGTAACGCATGTGAGCAGCTGCATTTTCTGTAGGAAAACGGTTTATTGTGTCTTGAACATATCACCTCATCCTTGACACTCGTTCAAATAATATCCCCAAGTGTAACAACTGTCCTCTGGTGTTACCCTGTTGTGCTGAGTCACTGTATTTGACTCATATCAGTACGTGTTGACTCACACTAACTGGCTCCTCCAGTCGTTGTAATCTCTCCTGGGCAGAGAGATGGCCGGGTTCGAGTGCACGGGCAGAGGCTGTCTGCTCTCCAAATAGGCCCACTGCACCCACCAGTCTGAGATCTGCAGGGAGAGGAGAGACCACACACACACACACACACACACACACACACACACACACAGGGAGGACGTCACCGTGATTATGATTCAAGGGTTTGTCGGTCTGAACAAAGCCACAGCTGTGATGTCAGGAACTGGAAACAGCAACTTAAGATGTACACAGGATATGGGAAAACATCCTTTTAAAGTAAACATTTTTGTAGTTTTGTAGTTATGTTTGTGTCCCATTTTATTGTAAACTTATCATTAAGATATGATTTGAGATTAGGATTCTGAGCCAGATGTGTATTTGAACACAAGATCAGCAACCAAGTGCCTCTCTGTAGTTTGGTGTGATTGTGCTAAGTGCTTTTATTGTGAAGGACTTTGTAACTAAACTGTCACTTTAAAAAGTGCTACAATAAATTAATAAATCACCTCCTACTCTCATGTATTGAATTTTACAATACACATACAGACATAAGGACGTTTATTTGTCATTGTATTGCTACAGCAAAATTATGTTGGCACTCAAAAATAACATGGACACACATAACCATTCATCATCACATACAGTATAAGGTAACATAAGGTATTAAAAACAAGGGTAAATAAAAAAAGTCTAATAATACACATTATTATGAATATAATTACCGACAACAGTTGTGCATAACCACAATCTGCGCTTTGAGAATATTTATTAATTAAATGTTCCTATCAAAATAACATAAATTATGTTTACATTGGGAAAGACAATGCTTTCCCATAGAAGCTTTATCTGCACTGTAACACACCTGTCACTCTTCCCACACACACACACACCCACACACACACAGGTGCATAGAGCTTCCACACATACCCAGTTCTTGTGGTTTCTTGCTCTCCTCTCCAGCCCGTCCTGCAGCTGCGCACCGAGGCCGCCGGGCCGGCCGAACTCCTGCACCATCCTGCGGGTGTGGCTGAGCTCCTCGGGGGGCAGCAGGGGCTCCAGGGCCCTCAGGTACCCCTGCAGGGTGCCGGCCAGCGGGGGCACCGGCTGGGCGGGCACTGAGGAGAAGAAGCAGCACACCTCCTGCCTCAACGAAACCTATGGAGTTGAGGGAAGGTAGACTTTTGGTTATTACTCTCCAATTGTTATTATTACTCTCTACAGTTTATCTGTATTCTATTCTGTTTCATTCTTTTTATATAAATCCTAAATTGTATACAGCATATGCATATTTTTCTCTTTGTTAACAATCATACATTTTTGCCAATTCATTTTTTGATTGTTAAATTTGATTTTTTTTTTGTCTTCATTTTTGTCTTCATTTGACAGAGGCTTGCCCATATTGCTATCCAAACATCACTGACAAGATTGTAAGATCTACAACAATTTGCACAATAACTTTACTGTATTCCATATATCTATCTTTATCTTTATTCTATTGTATTTTATTCTTTTTATATAAATCCAAAAAAAAAAATTGCATATAGTATATGCATTTTTTTTTTTTTTTGCACTAGAATATTTCTCATTTATTCTATTTTATTTTTAGCCTACTTTATTACTACCTTTTACTATTTTTAGTACCTTTGTGTCTGCACCTGACACCAAAACAAGTTCCTTGTGTGCTGTAAACTGACCTTTACTGCTCTTGGCAATAACAACATTTCTAATTCTGAAAGACTGGGATTAATATAGTCATGTTGTGTATGCATATGCACTGCAGAAATTGAAAAACGTGCACATTGTAATTAAAAAGTAACTCTGCATGTCTGAATAATTCTAAATGCGGTGCACGACTTAACTTGGGCGTATCAAAAATAGGAAGTGTGATAGATATGAGCGCGCAGACAGACAGACAGGCAGACAGGACATGCCCAGCTGCTGCCTCGGTCTCTGCACTGTTTAGTTTAGCAGCAACAAACAACAGCCACTGTGTTGTGTTGTGTTGTGTTGTGTTGTGTTGTGTTGTGTTGTGTTGTGTTGTGTTGTGTTGTGTTGTGTTGTGTTGTGTTGTGTTGTGTTGTGTTGTGTTGTGTTGTGTTGTGTTGTGTTGTGTTGTGTTGTGTTGTGTTGTGTTGTGTTGTGTTGTGTTGTGTTGTGTTGTGTTGTGTCAGCTCGACTCACCCGGGACAGCCACGCTCTGCAGGCTCCGGGCTGAATCTTCCTGAAAATCATGTTTCCTTCAAGAAATAACAAACCCGCTCAAACCCGCAGTAGCAGCTCGGTGTTTATGCTCGGTAACTTTTAGCACAGTTTAGTTTCCACAGGGTCAGATCGTCCACTTGAAGCTCAGCCCTCCTCCTCCCGCTGCTGCTTCTTCAACGAGACTCGTCATCGCTTCATTTAAAAAAAAGAAAGAAAAAGAAACAACACTTTCAGACAACTTCTGTGTACGAGACAAAGATAACCCTCCTCCTTGCGCTCGTTTTGTTCCTTCAAGCTGCGGACATGCAGCGATTCACGTACCCCCCGGACCAGACTTAAAAGCTGCATACAAGTCCGCACACGTGTTGACGTAAAACTGTTTCCGTAAACAGCTACGTGACATGAAGCCTCGGGTGCGTCACCGCGTCTGGTCCACGCGGTGTCGCTGTTTGACCTCAGGAGAAACTCCACCTCCGTGTTTCTCCACCTGCTTGACCTTTGTCTTTGTCCCCTTCAAAACAAAAACTTTCCTTCATTTTTTGAAGATAAAAATGTAATTAAGTATTTTAAAAACTGTTCTATCAACAACAGCAACCTAATTGCAAGCTGCTTGAGCTTTAACCCTAACCCTAAACAAAAACTGTCCTTATTTTTTAAGATAAAAGTTTAGTCCAAAGAGTAGAAAATTACTTAGCCTATTTAAAAAAAAAAAAAAAAAAAAACTATGAATATTAATTAACAAAAACAACAATAATCAATCAATATTAATCAACTGCTACTAAAACAGGCTACATATTCACAAAACTATGTTTTCATAGCTTGTTCATGCTTGTAGACGTTATGATTGTAATTTTTAATAGGCTAAGTTTGTGTATAATATCATATTATAACCTCAGGGTCGTTAAAAAGTTCAGAGAGATATTATTGTTGAAAAATTATTGTTGTTGAAAATCAATAAGGAACTTACAACCTACATAGTAAGAATATTTTCACCAGTAAGCGTATTTATCTATAATGAGTTACCTGTGTTGTTCAAAATATGCCCATAGATGTGTTTAATATAATAAATGTAATGTTTATTAAACTGGTGTTGATTGTGACATTTTCAGTAACTTCCATAGCTTCATGGTATGAACAAATAACAATAGACAGACAATTTTTTTTTCAGAATTATTTATTAGATTTTTTTTCTCTTGAAGCCAGCTTCTTCAACTCTCATAGAAAAAAATATTTTAAAAGAATTTGCACATAGTTTGCACAATATACATCCTCTTTTACCAATTAAAACATTCATTTACAAACAAGAAATGTTTTGTATAGATTATATCATAAACATAATAGAGCCAAAAGTCAGATAGCAGCTGTAATATGAAAAAGTTAATCTGGTAATTGAAATATTTAGCTGTATCATAAACATTTCTTCCTCTCAGGAACATCACACTCATACAACTATTTCCACTTCCACATGACAAAAACATCAGTTATAAATGTCCATATACATTAACTGGACTGTTATCGGCCCAGCTATTTGTCAACAATCAGACTCAATTAAACCCCATACAAGACATAGGACGCCACACACATTGCACCATAACCTGCTCAAAACAATACCCGCTGAGGGGCTTTTATTTTTCTGAAAGGCTTCAGACAAGAGAAGTCAAATATCTACATGAACTGATCTTTCATATCATCTGTATGGGCAAATCCAGCAGGCACATGAAACCAGATGATATGATCACTCTTCTGTGCTGAGGCAGTGCTGACTTAAACTTAGAGAGAAATGAACATAGAAGAAACTGTGAAACAAATTTACTAAAAACATAAAAAAAAAAAAAAAATCTTATCAGTTTAATTAAATTGCATAGACAAGTGATCCTTCATCACACAACAGTGCACACCTGAGGGTGTTTTATAACATTTTTTTTTTTACAATATGTACCATTCTTATACATTCACAATTGTCCCGCAGTTTCCCTGAAAACAGACTAAGTATATTTCCCCCAGTAAACACAATAATGTCTCTTTAACAACTGCATAAATCAAACTGGACTGTACATTTGTTCCAAAACACTCGTTCATTCTGCTGCTATAGGTAAAACAAAACACCACAACGATTACAAAACACTCTCTTCAACAATCAAGTCAGTTGGTCGAATGAATGAAACAAAACACAAAAATCACACAATATTGTTCAACAAAATGTTGATTTCATTCATTGCAAGGGCAATTTTGGCGAAGATGACTGGCTTCTATACCGAGGGCAAGACTTATCTGGAAGACAGAGAGGTGGAAGTGGAAGGTCAACCTGAGTTATGCTGCATTTTTCTAATTGCCACCAACTCCTTCACACAAAACATGACACGTCCCAGTCACGCCAATTCAAAACTGCGACATTTTGTAGCCACAGTCATGTGAGGAACCAGGCAATTCTGTATGTGTGATTTGTGTGTGTGTGTGTGTGTGTGTGTGCATCTAGTTCAGCTAAATTTTGAAATGCAAAGTTGTGCTGTTGACATGGAGGAAGCTACTGTAACTTGTGCGCTCTGTTGCACCGTCAACATAAACCTCTTCTGTCCACAAGTTGGTTTCTACGTGGTTTTGAAACAGGAGTGGATGGCATAAATACTAGTTTTGTAAACACCTTTCCATCCTGTTAGTGACAAAGTTACCTTGCTTACGGACAATCAAAGAATAGTTTGCATGCTAAATGATTCTTAGCTAAAAGACCTTTCCACCATTTGATAACTCTTTATTGAAGTACGTTATGTAAATGTATGACGACAGAAGGTGAAATACACATTTTGTAAATGAATGTATTGCCCTGTAGTTACCATGCTAATGAACCTAACAACTTGAAATCTTTTTTCTTCCCTCTCAATCACTATTTTGCATTAAACGATGTATAATCCTGAGAAGACAGGGGTCAATGGTGCAAATACATGTTTTTAAGAAATTAGATAATTATTGCCAAATCAGCAATTAAGCTAAGGATGGTACAAGTACATTAAAAAAATTATAGAGCACTTTCCATAATCTGTGGTACTCAGGCCAAAGTTCATTGAACCCAAAGTCTTTACAAACATGTGTTGTTTAACTATAAATAGCTGGATTAAGAAGGATTGTTTTTAGCATCTATGGGATTGAAATAACAAAATAACAGTGCTCACGTTCTTTGTAATAAAAAAAAAACATGTCGCCAACAATGGAGCCGTATGGCACAAAGGAACAAGATATATGAGATTTTGGACATCGATCTGATAAATCAATTGGTTTTGGTCTATTTATGCAGTTTGTTAAAAAGAAAATCATGCACACAGAGAATAATGCCATTATTATCTTTAAATGAAAAAAAAAAGTGTGATTTTTGCTGAAGTCCACACGTATGGCGAGTTTCACAGGGGAGCACAGACGTTTGTAGGATGTTGAATTTGCGTACGTCTCATTAAACACTGTGTTTTTTAAGAAGTGGGTGACACTGACCCACTCTCTGACCCCGTCCCGCCGTGGTAGTCCCAACATTACTTGTGCTTTTGGACACTATCGCTCCTCCTCCTTCTGCTTCAGCTTCCCTCTCCTCTCCCTGCGGTCTCCCCAGGTCGTGAGGGTAGGGGGTGCAGGCCAGCATGGAGGTCTCTGAGGGGTACTCACACACCTGCTCCAGCTGCTCCTCATCGAAACACACCTTCACCTGGGAAATGAGCAGAGGGAGGCATTTATTTTACATTAAAAAAAGAAAGTTAAATAAACCTCACCATGGACCTTGTTATTGTTATTAGATGTGTTTCCTGACCACCTATTTACCACAGAACAATGTTATATATTACATGTGTTGCGGATGATTGCAGGAAAATGATTAGCCTACTATTAATTGGATGAAGCCTAACCCTCCATGATCGCTCAAAGGTTATAGATAGTAAAACATGAACATGATGGACTGCCCAGCTACAGCTAAAAGTGCCTATGAGAAGATGGACCCCAGTTATTGACTATCTTGCCTAAGATGCCTAAAAAAAATGTATTTATTGTTTTAAATATCCCTTTTTTGTAGTTACAGAACTACGGTAGATAAGTGCTCTACCTTTATACAGTGCTATCCCTGCGTGACAGATGAGGCCCAATCTCAAAATAATTTTTTTGTTTGTTTTCCTTTGTGATGTTAATTGCCTTTTTAATGTGCATTAAGGGCCATAAATTAAAAAAAAATAAAATAAAGGAAAGAAAGTTCAATTATATTAAATATTAATATTTTCAGTATTTGCTGAGAACTGATTTTTCCCACACACGTGAAAACACGGGCTGGTGGCATTAAGGAGTGTTTGTACGCTGTCAGTGTAATGTCAACTGACAGCACTAGGCTTAACACAGCAAAAATACTCCCTCTGTGAAAGTGCTTACAGACTGAAAAGTTCATCTGCCAACTTATCTATTATTCAGGGAAATATACTGTATATTATATTAATACGAAGGTGAGATACGCATTCAGGAGAAGCCGAAACAGAAACACAAGGTTTGGTTTACAACTTCTTCTAACGTAAAGGGTTGTAAAGGAAAATCAAATGATGTGGTGTTTAGCTTGTCTTCACCTGGGCTGACAGATGCTTGTGTGGAGTTTGTTTACCCAGAGGTCAGCATGGTTTACACAGACGGCCTAAACGTAACAGGAAACAGCAGAAGATCCACAGCCATGTCTTATAATAACAACAGCTTAACCCCTGAGACCTGGACCTGCGCTGTAGTAAACTTAGCCAGAGGTGCCGCAGACGTGATCTGGACGGAGGCTGAAACGTCGTACAGACACCAGCAGACTCCACACGCTATGCAAGTTACTGCTGCTGCTTCACCTTGTGACTGCGGCTGTCTGCATGCAGAGGAGCGCAGATAATAGCTCTGCATTAGAGAGGCCGAATGGGCAAATCATGCTAAGGCACAGGAGGCTAATCCTCCCTCCCTGAACCTGATTAACCCAGGCAGCACAGCGGGACGGCAGAGGCACCCAGCGAAGGCACAGAAACTGAAACAGTTGGAGAATAACAGACAGAAGGAGAAGGAGAGGGACGCTTTAAGTTATATTTAACCACAATTTGTCAGTTTTTCTTCACAGTTTCAGTGGTGCTTTATTATAGATGTTTTTTTTTGTCGACCAGTGTTCAGACTAAAACAATAACCCATTCCCCTTCAGAAGTATATGGAAATTGTTACATATTTCTGTATTTATGCTATATACTGTATATATATAATATAACTTAATAAATAGATGTTGGCCAAAAATATCAAGTAGATAAATCAATTTCTGAACAATTAATAATTTATGAGTCATGAGTGGATTCAGGAGAAATTTGTGAATGCATATCAACATAAAAAGCACATGCATGAGGAGAAACTTGAGGAGGGGGAGGACGAAGGTGAGGATCAAGCAGGTTAGGTCTTTACTCCCCCCCTCTGTGACATGATGGTGTGGTTAAGAGGGGGCGGGGAGGGGGAGAGTAAAGACGGCCTGACGTCAAACAGTCTGAAGGGCGACAATGTGAGAGCAACAGGTGGTCAGAGAATCACAAAGTGGTCACTCGCCGCAGCTAAAGACGACTGCGACGGTGATTTATAGACAGAGACAGGAAGAGAATTACCCAACTCTCTTCCAGAAAGTAAAACAAAGGATTATGTAGAGGGATATATTCACAAAAACCTTAGGTTATTTCCAAATAACTCACAGTAAATGGGAAACTGAGACTTGAAGAAGAAAAAAAGTTCACAGACAAGGAAGAGCATCAAATCCTGCACCACCAGTTTCTCTTGAAACATGTAACATTAAATAAAACAGGCACTAAAAAAGGGCACCACGTCACTTCCTCATGTCGTTCTCTGCGTGTCTATCTTGTTTGGGAGAAGTGAAAAGGTCTGAAAGAGGAAGTGAGCAAAAAACACTCTGGTAGACCAAACAGCAAGTCTTCAATCATCTATAATTCTCTCAATATGTCCGTCAAACGCAATCATTTTCCTCCGTCCTCCCTCTCCACTGCTCTTTTGTTGGCATGTTAGATCACCATCAAGTTTTTTTCCCCCCCTCGCATCTCCCTGTCTTCTTTCCATTTCTATTTCACCCACATCCAACTAAAGAGTTAGCGGCCCTGCTGTCAGAGAGACTCAGCCATACAGTGGAAGGTCAGTGTGGTCAAAATATGTTTGCCAAGACTCCAGTGAAACAAACCAATCCCCCGCTAGGAAACAGCCAAGAAGATACAAAGAGAGATTTGTCTGCGAGGCAGGGAGGGCTGACTCAACAAAAAAATGGCAGAATTGGTGCGAGGGAACAAGGAAGCAGTCTGCAACACACTCAGATGCAGACTCAGGGGAAATCACCAGCAGTTTAACAACTCTTGCATAGAAAAAAAATTGAGCTAATGACAATTTAATTCCTCTAATAGTCAGGTGCAATAAAACATGCATCTTCACAGCCAGGACGCTGTGGTAAAGATTGAAGTTTATTTCTATGTAAGTTGAAGCCTTTGCCACCCTTTTCTCCCCCCACAAGAGCTCACCTCCCCTTTGTTCTCAAACAGGCACATGCTTCAGTAAAAGTAAAAGAAAAAAGAGGAAACACAAAGTCCTAATATAAACTTTGACTGCAGCGATGCTCTTTTGTTGCTTCAGTTGACCCAGCTATGATTGAATTAGTATGAATACCAGTGTGGTAGACCATGTGATGTTAGGTAGGCGGACGAAATGCAAAATGCAACAAAGAAAAGGAGACAGGACGGAGGAAGGAGCTGTCTGCCAGTCACTGTGGTTTCCTACTCAACTTTTCTGTCTCCATTGAAGCCTGAAATCTTACTGTTACTGTTCACTTTCTGCAAAAAAAAACAAAGGAGTAGCACGAAACTCTCCAGTCCAGCAAACAATATAGCTTCAATTACTGTAACACAAAAGCGGTTTGTTTTGTCTTTTTTAAGAATAAACCACTCATGTGCCTGAATATGTTGTCGGCCTGTACGCGTCTGGCTGAATATGCACAGCATGGAGGATCACTGTCAAGAGGGTTAAAAGTCAAAAAAGCCAAGCAAAGGGCTAAGACTGCAGAAGCAAATGGTAAAGCAGATCACTCCAGGATTTTATGGCTAAGAATCAAGATGTCGTGCTTGATAAGGCTTTAACCGGCTTAGGTCGGTCTCTGTGATCACACTTCTCAATCAAAAGGGATGTTCTCCCAGTGAAAGGGGATTCTGCCTGACGACATGGGACCATCAGGCAGGTGGCTTAAGGACGGTGATACCCGCTGCTGACCAGACCCACCCCCGGGTTGTGTGTCCATGTTAGAGAGCAACATTTACTTCCATAAAGACACATTATTAAAAAGGACTAGAATGGTTTCCACACTCACCTTTTTCGGGGTTCCTCTGTTTTTGACCAGACAAGACTTGTCCAGATTCTGATATCCACCAATCACCTCAATCTCCTCCGCTGTGGGGTACTTCTTCTTGGTTGGTTCAGCTACAGTCTGGGCCTGCTGCGATGGGGTCTTTGCTGCTGAGGACGCCGTTGTTCCTCCTCCTCCTCCTCCAGCGACAGGTCTTTTTGGGGTGATTGTGATGGTGGCGCCTCTCTTCACTTGGCCCCCGGAGGCGCTCTTGATGGAGAAGAGCGTGGGAGATGGGGTTGGTGATGGCGAGACACTGGGAGACTGGGCAGGAGACGGGGAGCTGGGCGAGGAGGCCGGGGTCGGGGCGCTGCCGGTGGGTTTCAGGGAATCGTCCGGGGATTGCTGATTCCTGAGAAACGAGGGGGTGACGGTGATAGTTTGTTTGACCTGGGACGTTGGAGAACAAACACGCTGAGGCGCCATCTTGTAGTTTGATTCGAACTGATGATCCTTCTCCTGGGTCTTGACATCGTCCTTTACCTGGTGCTTTAACCCCACTCTGGGGCTTTGCTGCCTTTTTAGGTTTGGCGATGTAGAAGACTTCAGCGCTTCCTGCTCCTTCAGCTGAAACTGCTCTATCTGCCGTTGTATCATCTGCACCCCACTGAGGTCCTCACCTGTCAAAGCTTTGCTGCTGTCCCCCTGCTGTGCGTTCGATATGATGGGTTTCACTTTAACAAGGTGCACCGGTGAAATGTCCACAGTCCTCTCCCTCAGACACAAACCCGACCTCGAGCCGACGGTCTCCAAGTTGTAGATCCGGCTCATGGCTGCAAGGGAGTTGGGATGAGGGGGCGACGGGGAAAGGGATTGTGTGGGGTCGAGAGATGATGTATATTCCTCTACCTCCTCCTCCAACAGCTCCTTCTTCTCGTCCTCCTCCCCCTCTTCTTCTCCTCCGCTCTCGTGTCGGCCCCTGTGGCGCCTCAGCTGTTCCTCCACATGTTTCAGGGGGTCGTCTTCATCCTCAGAGATATGGGAGCTGTCAGAGATCGCTTCAGAGGCAGCAGTGGCGTAGCCGCTCGCTACTTCCTCTCCTCTGATGGCTTGTGAGTGCAGGGCAGAAACAGGAAGCTGGGGGCAGGTTTTCAACATGTCAACTTCCTGCGTGACGTCAAACGCAGCCATGGATGTCTGCGCTGCAGCTTCTTCCTGTCCCCTTTCAGGTTCAACCGACCTCTTCCGCGTATGAGCTGCAGCTTCCCACTCTGCCTCTGCTCCCCTCTCGTCGTCGTACCTGTCCGCAGCTGTTTGACTCTCGGTCGCCTCTGCAGCCTCGCTCCCGTCTCCATCCTGCATCTCTCTTTGTCTCGACTTCTCCAGCTCTCTTTGCCGGATTTTCTCCCGCAGCGACTCGATGCGGCTCAGGGGCTTCCCGACCCTCCAGCTATCCCTCCTCTCGACCTTCTGCCCTCCCTCCCAGTCTTGCCCATCGTCGCTTTCCGCCACAGCTTTTTTCCTCTCCACCATTTCTTCTGCGACGTAAAACACGGTCCTGGGGATCTGAATCTCCAGGGGGGATGGGGCGATCGCCATAGGTGCGATCCTTTTTGGAGATCTGGGCGTCACATCAGGAATGAGGCTCTCCGATCCGACATCCTGTTTGCAATCTCTGTGAGCCCTTTCTCCTTTCTCTGTGCTGTAAACAGTCGTGTCTCCTATTTTCTCTATTTTGCTTATAAGATCCTCAGTGTGCTGGGACAAAACATTGTGTGTTAGGTAGGGTCCTCGTGGTCCTGTACCGCTCCACTCTGGGCCTCTGTGGGGGTCTCTAGCCCGATCCGGGACTGTGCAGAGAAGACTGGAGCACTCTGTGAAAGCTGACTCGTGTCTGTAGTGACTCTCTGCCTCTGCCTCTGCAGCCGTGACATAACTCTGCACAGTTTCTAGAGGGGTAACGCTTTCAAATCCATCAGACACCCTTCTGTCGCTAACTTGTGCCTCGACTTGTCCTCCTGCGTCTGAGTCTCTCTCTGCACTCAGCTCCCTTTCCAAACTTTTCTCATCTGACATCTGTCGCTTTACGTCTCTCTCCGCTCTCGTTTTCCCGTCCTGCCTGATCGGCAGTCTCCTGGCGAACGAGATTCCCTCTGTGTTTTTGACGGACGCGACCGTGAACCCTTCGTCTCCCTCCGCATCGCTTGCCTTCTCTGCAGCTCTCTTATCGACGGGCTCGGCCTTCTTGACCTCACTCCTGCTCTCACCCTCATTTTTAACGCACCCGTCTCTATGTTTTCCAAACCTGTCTCTGTCCAAAAGCCGTGCACACCCCATTTTGATCTTTGCCGTGGTTTCCCTCCCTAAACCCGCCAGGTCTACCCATGGGGCCACGTTCTTTTCTGAATACATCCTCCCTCCTGTTTTTCTCTCAAAATACAATTCGTCACCTAAACCGTTCTCCTTAGCGCAGATGACTCGATCAGAGAAACTTAAGGAGCGCTTCGGCACGCCTTTCATCAGCATGTTCCTCCCGTCTGCCTTCCTCTCCTCTGATTGTTGGTCATCTTCGTCTGAGTATTTTCTCCTTCCATGTTGGAGGTTCTCAGAGCTTTTGGACCGAGATGGCGGCTTAGGGAGCTCTCCGAATTTACTCAGCAGCTGGCTAACCCTCCCTCCTCTCTCAACAAACACGTTATCATCCGAGCTGTCCTTCTTGTCTTCCTTGATAACTGTCGCCTGGCCCCGCGGTCTCTCTTTCTCCTTAACACCATCTTTCTCTTTCTCTTTTGGCCAGGACATGTCTGCTCTCAGCTCCCTGCCCCCACTCTCCCTCCTTACGTCCGTGCTGCACTTCATCTCTCCATCCTCCCTCCCTTTCCCTGGTTCAGGGCTCGCTGAGGGTTTTATGATCAGAACCTCGGAGGCTCGGATCTCGGTGACGCTCCCCCCTCCGGCCAGAATCTCCCTCAGGTCCATCTTCATCCCTCTCTTCCCCTGGTGGTCCTCCTCGGGCCTCTCCCTCTCCCTCTCCGCCTCCCTCCACCTCCCCCTCCTCTCATCACTGCCTTTCCTGTTCTGTTCGATGATGATGATGTTGTCGGCTCGGATGGTTCGTAGACCGGGGACGTGGGGAGAAAACGAACCCGGCGGTGGATCTGTTTCCTTCTCCTCCTCGTCTTTCCTGACTTTGACCTGTTCCCTCTCCTTCATCGCATCTTTAATAGACTCTTTGCGCTGGTTTTTATCTTTCTCCCATCTCTCCCTGCTACTCTCTCTTTCTCTTCCTTGACTCCTGTCCCTGTTTCTTTCAATTTCCCGTCCCTCACTTAAATCTCTGAATCTCTCTATTTTCAGCTCTATAGCTCTTCCTCTTCCTGACTCCACATCTTGACCTTTGGGGCTCGATTTTTCCTTCTCCTTCTCCTTCTCTTTGATCTCTGGCTCGTTCCCTGCATCTGAATCCCTGCCTTTCCTCCATGAACTCTGTGTGCGAATAAATGGGTTTTCATGGACTGGAACGATAGTTTCCAAAGACACCTGGCTCGCTGATTTGGGGTCTGCATCCAGCCACAGCCCCGGGTCTGGACTGAGTGATGGTTCGATCCCCAGATTAAGGGTTACAGAGCTGTCCGTGTCGCTCAGACCATCAGATCTGACATCCACCTGCAGGAGACACATGTCTCTGTCCTTCTCCTTGTCACCCACAGGGTCCTGCTTCGCTTTCCTCCGCTGGATGATCCCCCTCTTCCAGGCAGGCATGCTGGCAAGCTTCTCCTCCTCCTCTTTTTCCCTCCTCTCTCGCTCCTCCTCCTCTCGCCTCTTTTTCTCCAGCAGGAGTTGCTTCCATTCCGGCAGAGAGGAGACAGACATAACAGAAAAAATGCACGTTTTTTGGACAGAGTGGTCGGTGCTGGTCCTCTTTGAAGCCTCTGGGACTGGTCTGCAAAGACAGGGAATGATAAAATAATATCAGTTCTCTCTCATTATTATGTTAAATAAAAGTGTGCATCACTCAGAATTGAGTTTGCATCACGTTTTTACAGTAAAATATACTGATTTAAGTTATTCATATTTTATTAGTGGCATAAAAGAAGATGGGACAACATGTGGAGTTTACACAAGATAAAAGATCTACAGCTCAAATTAACTTGCAACACATTTTACACATGTAGCTAAACCACTTTCTGCTTGAATGTGTTATTACAGATTCAAATTTTAAATCAAACTCACCAAAACGCCCAGTTTTTACGAAGCTCCTATCAAATCCGCTTCGACTTAACAGTCATGTCCACTTGTGTGCGTCTTGGCTGTGCGTAATGCGCTCCAATCGGTGCGGGCGGAAGAAAAAAAATCCTCCCTCGCCAAATAACTGACAGACTAATCTATGCTGTCAAAACGGAGGGTTTAGAAACACCGTGCGACCCACTCAAATCACCCCGCAACCTGCCTGTGCATCAGGGGCATGGAGAAAAACCTCCGTCGTCCGTATTGTAGTAAATGTTTCAGGCTTTGGGAGCCGCAGCACTGTAATCCGATAATAACATTAAATTCCGTCAGGAGCGTTTAGTGGCACACACCATATTGTCGGACCTAAGAAAAGGCGTTTAAAGTACATAGCCGCCTGCCCGGGCACCAGCCCCCCTTCTCCCCCCACCCCCGTCGTCTCATCCCTCCTTTACCGCAAGGCTAATTGGAAAAGAGGTGGACGGAGGGAGGGAGGAAGGAAGGAGGGAGAGAGGCGTGGTTGTGAAACGGGCTGTGGAGTCAGCAGGGCAGAGCTGCAGTTCACCTGAGGATGACCCGGCTCCATCAACTCACATGTTGTCAAAACATGTAAACATTGCAGATTATTAGAGTTTGGAAATAGATATTTTAAATTAATTTAAATTTTGTTAGGTTTTAGGCAAGATGCTTTTGAGTTGTAGCTGTGTTATACTGTTAGTGATATTTCTTTCTTATCTTAAATGACCAAATCAATTTTAACACTTGGAATTCTCATCATATTTTCAGTATTGTATTAAGCGTCCTTGAGCACTTTTAAAAGCGCATTATAAGATTTATTATTAATATTGTGAGTTGTAATTTAGATTTCGACTTTCATTGACCCTCTGCTCTTTAACATTAATGTAACAGTGCAAATAATTTAAACAGCAAATAAATGATCATACACATCATATACCTGCAGTGTACAGTTTATTACATTTATTCAACATAATTTTGAAAATACTTAGTTATCATTGTCTTTACAGTGAACTCATACACTCATACAGTACCTTTAAGTTTGAGACTCGATGACATATAACCCGTTTACCTTGTGATCCTTGGATTATCAAGACAAAGTTCAAATTGTATCAAATAGACTTTATATTTGTTTTCTTTACAAAGATAAAGCTGCATTTTTTCAGTGTGAAACCTTAACATTACATTCAATTACATTTGAAATCAGTGTGCTGAGAAATACAGAGGGGATGCACCTGGCACATGGACATTTTACAGCCTATAAAAATATACTCTGATGAACAAAAACACATCCAGCACAGTTAAAAAAAGAAAAAAAAATCTGCAGGGTTTCTGTGCAAAAAATATTTGATCTCCAACTGCAGAATGGCCAAATTTAAAAATGCAAAATAAGCCCCATCAATTAGTTGTACTTGTTTCAGTGGGTGTAGTGTTACTGAAAAAGAAAATACTATTAGAAAATTGTTGATGAAATTAGACAATATAAAACCCAGCCCCCCAAATCTGCTTCTGTTTTGACTAAACGTTCTGAATGTTTCCTTTTAATTTCAGCTGTAAACGGAAATACATTATCAATAAAAAAATATACAGTTTCTGTTATGTAATGTTAAGTTGGCTCAGAAATGAGACAGTGATACCAGCTACCTTTAGAAAACAGTGATAAGTAGAGGTGGAATAAAATCTCTTTTTCATAATAAAACTCTCTCTCCCTTTTTAAAATATACAGTAAAAAAAAGAAAAAAATACAGTGTTAAGTTGTAAAAAATTCAGTTCAAGTGTCGATGTTACTTGTTTAAAATGGAGCAGGTTTGTTCTAAATCAGCACAGCAGGAATCAGGCTGAAGTCAGTTTGCGATTAAGTATTTCTGGTTGATATTCAGACAGCAGTTATCTTTTCATCTCAGAAGCTTGAACAGCATCTTCACTTCACTTCTCCTTGTGGTTGCTGCTGCTGTTGCTGCTGCTGTCGTCGTCATCGGTGTCGGCGACGCCCCGGTGTGGCTCGGCGAGGAGCTGCATCTTGCCTCTAATCTGGACGCAGAGGTAGGCTAAATCCTGCTTGTCCAGAGAGTGAGCCAGGGCCAGGTAGCCCGACAGAGTCCCCGCCAGCAGGAGCCGGTCCAGAGACAAGGCCGGCAGCAGCCACAGCACAACGCCCAGCTCCAGACACACCGGGTGGCGGAGGTGAGACAGGAAGCGTCGGGCGTGAGGCGACTTGTGAGCCAGGGGGTCTCCTAAACCGAAACACTCGTAATACACCTGAGGGAGCAGGCAGGAGTGCAGGGTGAGACGCTATAAGAGCCAAATTAGGTTAAGCAGCAGCAGCACCAATAATGAGTCACCTCTAAAATGTTTACGTAACATTTTAGAGGTTTTCATAATCACCGTCACAGATTACCCTGTACCCTGTTACGCACAATTAGATCTTCTTGTATATGTCATGATGCTATTTTGGCACCAAATCCAAATGAGGATATTAATCCGTTTTCTTGAAGGATGTGGATTTCTCAGTGAGCTGTGTTGCTGATCCCACTGAAAAACTAAATTATGTTGTCAATCTTGAATTATGACATTCTTGTATTCTGTTTTATAAATAAAAGTAGAGGTGTTGGATGAATAATTTCGCTGACTAACTCGACTGCTTCGTGTATGTAGCCATGTATCTCAGCGGCTCTATTGAGGTTTATCGGAGCAGTCATCAGCTGCAGACTCGTCGTCGCCATCATCATGGTTAAGATGGCAGACAAGCTCAGTCTGTCTGTCTTTTTTTTTAATATGAGCATTTTACCAAAAGAAATGTCTTTTTTTTTCTAAAAGGAAATGTAATTATTATATGACACATATCACTCCTTTCATTAAGCAGTGGTGTCAGTGTGACCACTTTTAAATCTTTGTCTTAGCCATTGGTAACATCTTATTTGTGTTTCACTTGTGTTTTATTTTATCATTGTATCCCCATCATTGTGTCTACATGTTTTATTGTTGTTAAAACCTTTTACTTTGAGATGTTTTTATGCTGTCCGACACTTTTAGGATGCTCACTTGAATTGCTCTTTTCTCTTACCTAGTTTCATTTTACTTGTAAAGCATTTTGTAACTCTTCTGTAGTTCTGTATGAATAAAGTTGATCATTTCTATTTTTCAAAAGATAAAAACTATAGCACATGAAACTGACACTGCCTCTGATTTTTGTGCTAATCATTTTTTAATTAAATTCTAATAGTTGACTAATGAAACCCTGGGTACCTGCTTGATGCCCAGCAGCTCGGGGTAGTCGACCAGCATGAGGATGCTGCAGATGATGGCCCAGCAAAGGAAATGCAGAGAGAAGCAGAGCAGAGGGAACCAGATACTCCAGGGCGCATGACGCACCGACCACAGACAGGGGGCGCTAGTGACCGGCTGCCAGTACCGCATCATGATCTAACACAGGAGAAAATAGAGTAAGTTCACTGATGCATAACTGTAGACATTAAGAATTAAATTTTGATTTTAAGTTACATGAGGTCCATGACAATAAAAGCATGTCTGTTGTTGTAGCTATACCTGGAGTGCCAGTGCAGTGGTGAAGCAGTATGCCGTCCTGTTCAGGGCCCCGAGCAGCGACTGGAGCACCTGTTTGACAGGTGACCAGGAGAGCAGGCTGTGCTGGACGGTGAAGAGCGCCAGCAGCCCCACATCCACAACAAGAGACCTGAGGACAGAGCTGTCCTGCAGCGCCACCGACCATGGTATGGAGTCTGTGGTGTGGACAAGAGGAGAGAGGTTATTATGTTTCTATTGAGCATTAAAATATGGTCATTATCATTTCCACTAGCCTATATAAACAACGATAATACAGTTGAAACAGAGCCACAAAATAATCAAACAACAAAAAGATTTAAAGAAACAATAAAGTCTTTACTTGGTAGGCCTACACAAACATTACAATTTACAAGCTGTACTATTTAGACCAGGGGTATCAAACTAATTTTAGTTCAGGGGCCACAAATAGTGCAATTTGATCTCAAGTGGGCCAGACCAGTACAATAATAGCATGATAACCTATAAATAAAAAGAACTTTGAATTTTTTCCTACATTATTAAGATGTTTACCGTTAATAAACTATCCTTTTACAAAACATCTGCAACCTGAAATTTCATGAGAAAAATATGTGCAATTTTAACAATATATATGCTTCTTTTGTCTTCTATGTAAGTTTCACACTTGGCCATTCATGGCCCTTTAATAATAACACACTGCTATCCATGGACCCATGAAGACAACAACTCCTGTTCACGAGCACTAGAGCGTTAAACATGCCACAGAAATACCCCAAACACCTACTGTGTTGAATTTAAGGGAAATTTAAGCTTGGAAAAAAAAAGTTAAGTTAAACTGGTGATCCCTAAGCGTGGTTCGCCTTGAGTGTTTGATTTTTTTTCCCCCGTGTTCGCGTTAAGATTTCGGTTGCGACCAGCGACGTTTTTGAAGATCGACACTGTTCAAAACATTGATGCATTTATAAGATAAGAGTTTACAACAGATTTTTTAACCCACTTTTTCTAGGAATACAGCCGAACAACAGAGGGGACATCGATGCCAGTAGTGTAGATGTCGCTTCTGGGCGAAATACACCCATCAACAGGTAAAACATGTCCTATTATTGTCCAAGTCTCACTAAATATACACATAAACGACTGGTGATAGCTGAAAGCGGAGGGGAAGGGGAAGGAAAGAACATTATAAACCGCAGAATCTATCTGTTAGAAATGAGAAGATAGATCAATCCGAAATCTCGAAAAGTTTGTCGCCCAACGTGGGGCTCGAACCCACGACCCTGAGATTAAGAGTCTCATGCTCTACCGACTGAGCTAGCCGGGCGTTAGCATGCTAACGGAAGTACGTCACTTTAACGAAAGTGCAGCACAACTCCCGGGACTGTTGATTGGGAAAGTTAGGGGGCTTCTTACTCATAGTAAGTAATACCACATAAATCGCGTTATAAATCGCCCCCCAGCATGGTGTTATTACCTCTGTAAGAACAACGAGTTCAACCCTGAGAGCCGCTGTTTTAGTCATAAAAAACAAACTTTTCCTGGGGGGCTTTGCCAGTGCCAGGAGTGGTTAATGCCTTGGCTTACCTTGACACAGTGTCGTCTCACCGGTGATGTTGTGATAAATGGCCCGAAACGACACGAACCGAACGAAGTCTGCACCAGATATGAAAACAAACGCAAAGTTTAGCAGAGTCACGGTGCACAGAGCGCAGCCACGTACCGTGACTGACGCCATTTCAATCACCGTTTATCTTCATTTGGCAACGTCCACAGCAGTGGTCTCTTCTCTTCCGGGAGGGGAGCTGCTGCTGCTGCTGCTGCTGCTGCTGCTGGTGCCGATTATTGACACTCGGTGGCGCTATAAACCATACAAACCACCACCAGGACAAAGTGCATAAACCTCTCTGCTGCTACCAAACTGGATTTTATTATCAGTAGATCAAGATATTTGCATATAGCTACCTACGTATTATAAGGAAACTAGCACCTGGACATTGACAGGTGTCTTTTGTGGTCATTTTTGTTTTTGTTTTATCTTTTTGACGTCTCTTTGTGGCTGTTTTGTCTGTGTTTGGTAATGTTTTGCATGTTTTTAGACGTTTTTTTTGTCCTCTTTGTGGTCATTTCCTACATGTAAAACATTTTAGAGCACTCACACATACGCCGATGGCTCATTATTTTTGTTTCGATACTTAAACATTTGGATGGGGGAGCTGGGGCTCGAACCGCCGACCTCCTGATTAGTGGACAACTGGCTCTTCCCGACCCACATGCTGCCTGTCTTCATAGTAGTTGTTTTGCCTGTTGTTCGGATAATTCTGCACCATTTTCTGGTCATTTTGTGTCTTTTAAATGACCACAATGATTTGAAATATAAACAGCCGCCTCACATTGAGACTCTGGCTCCCCCCTGACATCTTGGGCCTATGGACAGGAAGCTCATTCAGTAATGCATTCATTCGTATTTATAGAGTTTACACAAATAAAAGGCTAACCAAAGGCAGGCCTCCTTCATACATCCTATATAATATTTAATAATCAACCAATTCTTGTGAGATAATAGTACAGGAGAAAGAACAGATATGAGCCTTTGTGAGATGTTGAGTCTTTGTCACACCAAAACATGTAGTGTATTTACTTTTTTTTTTAACTTTTTTTTTTTTAAAAAGTGGGTCACCACTTTTAAACTGAAATAAATGACACTGTGAGCCTATTAAATCTGACATTGACAGTTTTTCATTATAGGCTCTAGGGCACACAGCTAAAGAAGTGCACAAAACAATACTTTGACATTGGACTGTTTGTAATTATTTTATTGCAGATAAGAAATTGTGCAAAATGTTTCGGAAACAAATATACATTTATAGACAAAGGCCAGCAGAAAAACACAGAAAAATGAATGTCAGCCTGCTGTTTTCTTTAGATGAGGTTAACCTCACCGCGGTAGCACTCCACATGGTAATTTCTGTTCAATGATACCACTCGAATGGACTCTGTTGACCCCTGCAAGAATTAACAAATAGAGAGGGAAACTGTTACAAAACATTTCTCCAAGAATAAATCTGTGAAATCACTTCATCTTGTCTTTTTCCTATTTTCTATTAACTGGACAATCAAACAAAACAAACAGAAATATGTTAATTTCAGTCTGGTTGTAGCTGACCTCAGTTGGCAGTATCGGGGTCCTGCAGGCAGCACAGCAGGGAGCCTGGACCCTGAAACCATAAACAACACCTCAGTAAAAGATCACAGAAACTGAAAATGAAGTCACTCTGGGTGTGACGCATCGCATGTGCAGCCTGTATGGCAGGATTTTGTTTAATGTTTTCTCAGGAGTGTGAATCAGAGGGCTGCGCCCATTGTGTGGAGTGAGTAAGAAACTCACTTATAGTAGTCACTGACACAGTAAACCCTGTTGTCTGAGTCTACAGTGAAAGGCTGACCCTCTAGGCTCTGTTTGCAGACGACACAGCGAAAGCAGGACGGGTGGTAGGACTTCCCATGAGCCTGCAGGACCTGACAGTGCAAAATCAGCTCTTCTTTACACAGTGTGAGGGTCAGACACCACAAGGGCACTCAGTACTACCACACATTAACTCATACATACCATATCCATGATTAAATGTCCACAGCTGTGACACACTTCTGGGGACGGATGAACTCCAGAGTACTGCAGCAGATGACATTAATTGTACTGTTATTTTTAAATTCAAACTAGATAAAAATAAGACGTTTCTGTCACATTATAGCCCACATTACAGACATGTTAAAACAGTATTCTTACCAAAAAGTCATTTTCACAGTAGATTCCTCCTGACATTGTATAAAACGGCTTCCCAGTGAGCTTTTCATCTAAACAGGAAACAAAGGACATGGAACATTTCCTTAATGTGACATTCGATAACATACTGATGATTCAATTTAACAACCAAATATAAAATAGTAAATCTTGAATTATATTTCATTTTGTAAACAAAACAGCAATTCATTCATTCTGGAGACAAAACCATATTTTGTGAGGTGACCATGACTTTGACCTTTTTGACCCTAAGCTACCAAACTCAAATCAGTTCATCAGTGAATCTCAAATTTTGTGCCAAATTTGAAGACGTTCCATGAAGGTGTGACAAACTATGGTACATACAGATAGACGGACAACCCGAAAACAATATAGCTTACTAAAATATTAGCATATATTAATCCAAAGAGCTCTAATCCTGTGCCCATATGTTAATTGTTCCGTTGTCTCCTGTTACATGTTGCACCTTTTTTCAACCAAGACCACTAAAAACCTGTTACTTTGTTCATTAAAGACAGACATTTTCACAACAAAAATCTGGTTTTCTGAGTCACAGGTGAAGTTTTGATTGATGCTCTTTTGGGACATGAGTCATGACAGTTTAAAGTTATGAACCAAGACAAAAAAGATTTGACTTTAGACTTTACAGGGTTTTAGGATATTTTTCAAACAAAACAATCAGAAGTTCAGCCACATCCCAGGACTCACTGCAAACACTGCAGGTGAAACAGGTGTCGTGGAATAGACATCCCATCGCCCGACAGGCTCTCCCTACACCGTACACTGCTTTGCTGCACCGTGTACAGCTTCCTGGATGTATCACAAAACACAACACAAAGGGAGAAACACATACACACAAAAAAGGTTGCAGTGAAACCGGACACCCTCACTCTCATGCCGAACAATGGTCTGTCTTCAGGATACAGAGAGCTGGAGTGGATGATGCCTAAAACCTACGCTGAATAAGTAAATAACAAAGAGTTTTGCTGCCTTACCAAAGTACAGACTGGCACTATAACTTGGGTCCATCTTCTACAGTCTGTTTCCCAGCTGTCTTTTCCTCGTGGAGGCTACAGTACAACTGCCTGAGGTCTAATTTTGTGTGCAGCGCAGACAGCTGAAAGAGGAGCTGCTATCTGGGTTTATGGGTGTTGCATTCAGTGCTTTTGGTCTGTCTGTCTGTGGGGGCGACGAGTCTTTAGACCCACTGACTCCTCCAGTGTGGAGTGGGTGGCAACAAGCATGACCGACTGATATATATTTCACACCCAGTGTTCAGATAAGTGAGAGTGCTGGATCTGTCATTTCTCATTAAAAATGGCTGTTATCTCCATCTTTAGCCCTGGGTCACAGTAATGTCGTTAAACTCTCAGAAATTAAAGCAGAAGTAAGTGGTCCGGTCGTTTTCGCTAATGCTGCGTTCCAGGCAGGCTTTTGAAATCGTAAATTACAGCTTCAAGTCACAACTTACGACTTTGTAGCGTTCCAGGCAACCCACTCGTGTTTTTCCGACCTGTTTTACCGGTGAAAGTCACTACAACGGCCACTCGTAACTTCCGACCCGTGAACTCATACCAGATCGAACTGGTACCACTTCACGGTCGGAAAAATACGAGTTTCCTTGAACGCACCATAACAGTCCTCGTCCCTACGTCACCACATTCACGGCGTCCCTTGGCTGCACACACAGCCCTGCATGCCGTTCTCTCTCCTCATTGGATAAAAACTGTAGGATGCGATAAATGTTTTCTCTTCGGCTCAGAGCAGAGCAGAGGGACTGACAGACCCGTGTTTCAGTCCAAACACTCTATGTAAGTGATTGCTGTCGGAAGATATAACTATTTAAGACTTATATTAACACAAATATATCACTTACTTCTGCTTTAAAGTTATTTCTATCAAATAATTAAAAAGAAAAGATACAATTTTCCAAGGCTAGCACAGAGTTTCTAAGGTTTTTTCTGTTCCACGCACAGTTAATGTTGGGCGGCTCCACACAGTTCAGTATCATTTATCATATATGATTGACATATATATCAAACCTTTGATCAGATTAGATTAGTCTTTATTGTCTCAATGGAGAGATAAAGACTGTCAACAAAACATGACCATCAACGTAATAATACACACACTGACATAGAATCAGAATCAGAATCACTTTATTAATCCTTCACCTCCACAGGAAATTGCTGTAACAGTGCTCAAATTCACATGAAAATAATGATATAAACGAAACAAATTAAAAATAACAAAATTACACCCTGTCAATAATGTACAATATAGTTCATTCTGTAGTGAACAGTGTGGCACAAATGTTACTGCCCTCATGTGGCCTGTTCCTTCACTTTAGAAACTCCTGACCCAGACCCACCCAAGTAACTAGTAGCCTATGCGATGGTAAATGCTGGTCCTTGTGTGAACCTGCTCATACCAAAGATGAAACTTAATAGTTTGATTCATTCGATTTTTATTTATACCACAATAAGTGTAGTTTAAAAAAAAAAAAAACACAAAGGGGGATGATGATAAAAACGAGGGATGACAAGCATTTCACAATCTTTGCCCTTTTCATTTCAATCAAGTCACAACATATTTCCAATTATCACCCGATCCACAACATCTCTATCAGAACTGACAATTAACACAGGGTTAGCTCTGAGTTAAATGCTTTATATCTGATAAGACAAAGCCTCTGTTCATTGGTCATGAAATCCCGCAGACTCATGGCGGTCTGACTGCAGCACATGTTTGGCTGCTGTGTGGACCCACAGTAACATGGGAGGAGGGGGGGACTGGGGGGGGTGGGGAGTGACAGCTGCTGAGTCTTCACTGAGATCCCTTGTTAGGACACTGAAGCTGCAGCTCACCGCCCACTCTGCAGGCTGTCAGACTGGTTCAGCAAAAAAACACACTCGGTGTCACTTGTGCTTTGAATAAATGCGAGTGTGTGTGTGCTTCTGTTTCACAGATCAAAGTGCTCCCAAAGACAAAAAGATGCAGACACATAACAGCTTTTACCCTTTCACCCCCTTTTCTCAGCTTTTCTACTCTCATTTTTATTGTTTAAAGCTGCACTTTAAGTTTGAGACCAACGAGGATGTGGGGTTAAACTGCAAGCTGTGACCTTTGATTTTAGGTCGATTTTAGACCTTTTCTAAGTGAAAGTAAAATCAATTAGGTAACAAACAGCTCAAGTATTTAGAAATGTAACAGAAATGTGTTTTGTGAGTGGTCTTGCCCTCAGGTATGTTTCTGAACAGGAATGTCTGCGTCATGAGACATGTGGAGGCAGGAGGGAGCCTCTGCAACATGGGAGTGTTATTCCCAGAGAGGATCTGTGAGCACACATCAACCTCATACACACTCATAATCACATTTTCATCATCACTTTACAGAGACAAATGCAGCTGGCCTGGTTTTTAAACGTGAACATATTGCTCATTTATACTGTCATTAGCAATTTTTCCTTTAAGGACCTAATTTAATATCCTCTTAATTGCATTGTGATTATATTAAAAAGCCCTATACTTACTAGTTTCTGATGTACACAACAGCCACTGTGAATTTGTGCTTTAAGCTGTTTCCACACCCTCCCCTGCTTCATTTTGGGGATACACAGCATCATGCCAACAATCCTTGGCATGTCCGGGTCTGTATAAATAGGGCGCCCATTGTGCCCCAGCGAGGGGACTCACACAGGGACTCATCTTATCATAAGTCTGATCAAGTCTTTATTGGATGTTGTGTCGAGCTCTGCAGGGCTTTTTTCGGCGCGTTGGGTAAAAAAAACGGCAGGACCTGATCCTGCTGCTCACCCGTCAAGTTTGGACAGGTAACCGTAAACCACCTGTGGGGCCACGCCCTCCGCGCCGCTGCACTCACACACAGGTAATGTGGAGCAGGAAGTGGCTGTCAGCGCCGAGGCTGTTGTTGCAATGCGAGTGGAAATGCATCGGTGTGTTTGAGAGACACCACCAGAGCTGCTTTTCCTTTTTCTAATCTCGAGATTTTTTATGTTATTTTTGGGGTATTTTTTGTATTTTTCTTAAAAAAGCACCAAGAGGAGGATCCACCTGTTTGTAAAGATGCGGCTCTGCGAGACCTGTGCGCTCCTGGGAGTTTTATTTCTAACAATCTTCGAGGCAGCAGGTGAGAAATGTCATGATGTTTTATCTCAGCGAGCAATATATGTAATAAGTTATTGTTTGGTTTTCTATTTTGTTTTTTCTTGCTTTATTTATTTTCTCAGTTTTAGATTTAGTAGGAGACATTAAATCACTATAAAACGCCCTGATATTGAGTTGTGGCTTCGTTAGTTTGTGCCAAATCGTTTAGACCGTGATAAGTGCATGCTGCTCGGTGAAATGCAGAGAAGCACTCCTGTCCTGTGCGTGCGTGCGTGCGTGTGTGTATGTGTGTGTGTGAAGCACTCTGGATAAAGTGAGCAGTGTTTAAAGTGCTGTGTCCATAAATCAGCAGATAGCAGAAGACATTAAGGCGACATTACAGTGGAGATGAAAGGCTGCAAGCACATTTTCAGAGTCGGTCTGAGCAAAATAAGTCTGAGCCCTGACTTCTAGACCTCCATTTTCAAAAGGTTTATGAGGCATTTATGGAGCTTCCTGGAGGCATGAATCCATCATAGCTTCATTAATGATTGACCAGCAATCTGCTGCTGAGCTGTGGATCTGGCAGGAGTTTCATCACTTTTTTTTAAACTCCAGCACTTTTCCCCCAAAAAATTAAATCACTTTGAGACAGAAGTTGTCAGCACGGTGGTGAATTTATTCTCCCTCCGAGTATTTTGTGGAAATTTCCTCTTCTGCTACTAAGTATGACTTCTTGAACTCTGTGCCATCCCCAAACACACCCACTGTTTACTATCACAGGGAGTCCCATATAGACAATACAGTTCATGTTAATTCTGCTATACTGTTATACGCTTCTTTCAAAGGTCTTGTAAGTTCAAGTTGTGAGCTCCTATAGTTTATTTTTTATGTCAGTGCAGCCTCCTACGCATTTCAAGCACCACTCTGTATTGAATGTAAACTTCACTGACATCATGATGTATAAATATGATGCCCTTTAAGTTTTTACATTATAAATCTGATTTGAATCCCATACTATATAAATTGCCCTGAAATGCAGAGCTGCAGATGATCCAGACAGCCATGCCGTGGGAAGGCAGGTTTTGTTCAATGCCTCCAGGGGAAAATATCACTCAGAATAGATTATGTGACCTTTTAGAAATACATTTAACTTAATGCTGTGTTTGATGCAATGGAACATACGATATAGAAGAAGTCATATTGCTGAAAGTAAATAATATTATAAGAAGTGCAGCATACTGAAAGCCTTCATAGAGTAAATATTTGTGTATGGAGTTATTCAAGTTCTTGTGTGTGTTTGTAGCTGTGCAGGTGTGTGTGTATGGACATGCCTATGTGGACATATTTTTTCCTGTTTCTATTCTACAATTCCTTGTTACGTTTCATTGATATACATGTATATAAGTCTAACTAATTAAAGTTTTGACTCTGATGAAGACGCACTGTGTCCAAACATTAGTCCTCTGCACCTATTAAAACGCAATGAAGTGATGCGTGTGCTTCAAACTCGTCCATTGGACTCATCCATTTAATTACCTCTATAATTAAAGTATTGATATGGGTCAGACAATAATTTATCCACTCCGCTCCACTCCTATCCGCCGCAGTGAAACCACAAAGGTGACCAAACCAGGCACATATAGCGAACTAATGCTGCAGGTTACTGTGTGTTCACCTGTGCTGACGTATGAAGTTACAGAGGAACTACTTTTGTCTGAGATTGTAAACGGATAAGGCTGCATATGAATAAGTTCTTCAGTAGGAGAACTTTGCATTTACCAAAGCAGAATCTGATATAATCAGTTTTAGTTTTAATGCAACCCCCTCCTTCCTGTTCCTGTTCTTACGCCTATGACTCACTACAATGAGAATCTAATTAAATAGCTTTGGTTTGGATAGGTGTGCCTGGAAGCGCTGTGTCAACAAACAGAAAGCTGTTTGTGTGTTTTTGGTCTCTTCTCTGACCTAAATACTGCAGAGGTGTTGAACTGAACCCTGTGTTTGAACAAACCCTTCACTTATCAGATCACTCCCTTTCTCTGTTTTAAAGGGCTTCAACTAATAGTTTTTTTTAAAATCACTGATTAATGTGAAAGGAATTTGTTTGGAATCAGTTTTTTTTCCAGCCCGAGGTCATCTCTAAAAAGGTCTTGTTGTCTGAACCTCAGTCCAAAACCCAAAGATACGTGTTTTACATTCACATTATGCAACCAAAAGCAGTAATTCTCTACATTTAAACAACTGAAACCAGATCATAGATAGCACTTAAACTATAAGTCTGTACACAAATTAAAAGTACAACCTGTTGGAGACAAATGGATGAAAAGTCAGAGGTGAACAATGAATATCTGTACAAAATGTCATGACAGTACCACTAATATGGAGGAGAGGATGTCGAGTGAGGATAAATTGATTATCATAAACAGTTGTGAATGAAGTTCCTGTGTGGATCAATTTATCAGCTGGATCATTCCATACAGGATATGTAAATCTGATTTGTGTTTTTTGGATGAGTAATGCGTTTGCGGTGCAGAAATTAATAACCCATGTCCACATACGGAGAATCTGTCTAAGCATGCACTCAAGCCGCTGACAGTGTTGTTAATAATGCTTCAATTTACTCAGAAATCCCATCCTGATATTACTGGTCACAGTTTTACAGCATCTTTCCGGCTAATCCTCTGATCTGTTTCCTCAGACTGCCTGCAGACGGTGGTGCGGCCAAACAAAGGCTCGGAGGTGACGGTGTCCACTGCTCTGCCTTTGGATCAGTGCGCCGTGTGTACAGTCAGCGGGGTGAACGACACCGAGACGTCCTGCTCCTCCTCCATCACGTTGACGCCCGAAGTGGACACAAAGCTGCTGTTTAACTGCTCCCAGCCCCTTGAACAATCTTACACGGTCACAATTACTCATGCTGTTGGTGAGTGTGCAGCTGGTGTGTTGTTGATAACGCACAGTAAACACTTCACAGGTCTCAGTGTTTGTATATTCAAATGTACTGAGTCTTCACGGTACAGTGCTGGTTAGAAGGAAGCGATGGGCACAAACCTGAAAACCACATACCGGTACTCAAAATGAAGTGGTTACTGGTCATGACTGTTGTGATCTTGGTCTCTTAATGTTTACTGAAAATGTCAGAGTTATTCTGTCAGAGTCTGTGATGCTTGTTATAGAATAAGCAGCTGTTGTCACATTGATATTGGGATCTTAAAATAGAGAGAATTGAAGAGGCTTTATGTTTCAAACAAGATTGATCCACCCAGATACCATAACAAATAACTAATGCCTATGCTTACCCATCATGAAGCCACTTTCATTTGTGCATTAAACATCTCCTATGACACACAAAGAGATTTTGATAAATTATGTGTAGCTTTCTTGGTTAGCTTCAAATTAGTTTTTCACGAAACAAATTTCTTTATATTGTTGTCAGGGGCCAGTTACTCAGAAACAGTCATCTTTATTTAATCCCTAATGACTTAATTGAACTCACATCAAAATCTAAATAACAGAAGCACTATGGTTCTTTTTATAAAACAGAAATAAAATTATTAAATCAATTTCTCCCTCTTTTCTTGTTCTTAATCATACTCCAGAGTGTACGAAGGACGCCTGCAGCATTACGACAGCGGAAACTCAACCGTCCCTCCTCACAGAGTTCACCAGGACCTTCACCTGGCAGCTGAAGGCACCGGAGAAGACGGTTGTGAGTCTGGACGTCCTCGGGGAGGGACTGGTCGAGACATCACAACCATGCGCTGATGGATTTCAGTATTTGGTGGTCACGACCGAGACCAGCGGCGAGGTTCGGACTCAGTACTGTCAAGGCGGCGGCTCTGTGACTCGTTTAGACCTGCCCAACCAAGCTGCTGTGTCCCTGCAAGTTAAACCAAAGGCTCAGGTGAAGCCTGTGCTGTTTCAGGTCTCCGCTGGACCTATAAGTAAGAAAAATGACTGAATATTGAGTCTTGTATTTCTTTTAAATCAGCTTGTTGTACCAGCAGCTCTAAATATCAGTGAAGTAATAGTTTGCACCACAGACACTAGTTCTTGTATAGACATTAGTCACCACTACAATGGCAAAATACAGTTTCTTTCTTTGGCATGTTACATCCTTGTGTCTATTCCATATCTCAGCAACACTTTGAAGGAACTTCTTCAAATTTAACACAAATGTAGACTTGAGGCATAGGCAATTAGATTTTGGTTAATTTGGACTCAAGAATGAAGTGATTAGACTTTACCTGTTTGTATGTTTTCGACACTTTATTCACCAGTTTCTGATATTAACTTCAAATTTAACTCACACGCATGACAGTAATATGTCATTTTCTCATTAAACTCTCTAATTGTTGAACTTTTCCCTTAAGTTTTAATGGTGGCGCCCAGTTTAGTAAATTATTTTGATACTAGCAAATAACAAAAACCTTAGGAAGGACTTAACTTGTGTAACTCAGTCCGAGTTTCTGCCTCACTCCGCTTTTCTCCCCCTTCAGAGGGCAGGAAGTTGGATTTAGCTGTTACTTCCAGCACGACTGTGGTGTTTACCCGGGATGCTCAGGGCCCAGAGTGTGACATTTGCACCCTCGACGGCTCCGCTCCGAACTGCAACCCAACAGAGCAGACACTGAGCAAAGTGGAAAAACACTCGCTGGAGTTCAGCTGCCCCAAACCTCAGGAAATGTACAATGTGAAGATGACGATGAAGATCGGTGAGAGCCATGGAGACCGCATCACTTACCAGCCTCATGAATGAATAATGCTTTTACTTCTGAAACTGTGTAAAATTCAAACGTTTATCATTTTATCTACTGCAGAATGCACCAAGACCTCCTGCACTCCTGCTGCAGGAGAAATCGACCCCAACCCTTTGAAGGACTTCAAAAGATCGCTAACGTGGGACATCAGTGTCCCAGAGAGGACGGTGTTAACTCTGGACTTCCCTGGTGGACTGAAGGAGATATCTGGAGCAGAAACGTGTAAAGACAGCCTTCAGTACTCAGTCAGTACAACAAAGAGTGACGGAACAGTCAAAACTCGCAGCTACTGCAAAGGTGGGACGGTGTCTCATCTGGATCTGCTCGGAAAGACGACCGTGGCTGTTGAGGTGCCAAAAGACGGAGAACTGGACCGGAAGTTATTCAATGTCAAAGCAGCACCAAGAGGTAAGAGCTTGTTCTATTAATCATCAAAGATATTCCTAACGATAAAAAAAATATAGACAGCCAACAGTAGGTGTAATTTTTCATAGTAGGGTAAACCACAGTCAACTAATGATTTAATTTAGTTACTTATTGTTTATTGACCGGGACAAAGAACTGTAAAAGAGCTAGAATTAGTATAAAAACTGAAATTAATTTGTTCTCCCTGGCCAAATATAAAAAAAAAACATAAAAACAAAATCAAAATAACATTAAATCTTGAAAAGAAATCTTATCAAAGTCAAGTAAATAACATAACTGATAAGCATAACACAGTGTGGAGGGCTCCTTCGTGAGGCTGCACTTAGCATTAAGCTAAATACTGACTTCAGCATAATAACACGCTCTCATTGGATGTTCGCCTATTTCTGCTGCCCGTTCTCACTGATTTATTCCATAATGACGTGCAATATTTTTTACCTGTTCATTTTGACTTAACTAACCAAGACGTCTGGGCTCGTTGGTGTGACCATTGTGTTGTTGTTGTCCCACTTTCCTCTTTAGCTAGCAGAATGATGTCCGTGACCCCTGACCCCAACACCATCATTATCATCAGCAGAGTGGCGGACGAGCCAGATTGCAGCGTGTGCGTGGACGAGGCGCCCAAACAGATATGTAGCCAAAGGTTTCTCAGAATCACTGATCCTCGCAACACGTCCGTGGAGTTCACCTGCCCTCAACCTCAGGATATTTTCACTGTGGAGATCAACAGAGAAATCGGTAACATTTTGATACTTTGTCTGCAGTTAATAATCTTGATAACGCTGTAGAAACTGGTTGATTTGATTGTTTCAACTCTTTTATGCTTTAAAGCAGAAGTAAGCGATCCGGTCATTTTCGCTAATGCTGCGTTCGAGGCAGGCTTTTGAAATCGTAAATTACAGCTTCAAGTCACAACTTACGACTTTGTAGCGTTCCAGGCAACCCACTCGTGTTTTTCCGACCTGTTTTACCTGTGAAAGTCACTATAACGGCCACTCGTAACTTCCGACCCGTGAACTCGTACCAGATCAAACTGATACAACTTCACAGGACGGAAAAACACGAGTCTACGAGTTTCCTTGAACGGACCATAACAGTCCTCGTCCCTACGTCGCCACATTCACGGCGTCCCTTGGCTGCACACACAGCCCTGCATGCTGTTCTCTCTCCTCATTGGATAAAAACTGTAGGATACGAAATGTTTTCTCTTCGGCTCAGAGCAGAGCAGAGTGACTGACAGACCTGTGTTTCGGTCCAAACACTCTATGTAAGTGATTGCTGTCGGAAGATATAACTATTTAAGACTTATATTAACACAAATATATCACTTACTTCTGCTTTAACAATGCTGTCAAGTGAATAGTTGTCAACATAAATCTCTTGTATGTGCTCTTTGACTCTATTTACTCCAGACTGTACCGAGACCTCGTGCTCTGGTGACATTGTTCAGGCCGAGTCGTCACTGTTTCCAGAATTCAACCGGACTTTCACCTGGGACCTAAAGGTTGTCTCCACTCGAGCTTTTCAACTGGACTTCCCAGAGCCAGGAATGCGACAGATTCCCAATGAGGAGACCTGTCCTGATCAGCACACATACGCTCTTGTCACCTATCTGCGCACTGGCCCGGCGACCATTGGGACCTTTTGCAAAGGGGGAACCGTGACGACGATCCTGGCTCGGTACAAAGGCCGCATGTCTCTGCTGGTGCCCGGGGACGCCAAGCTCAACCCTGTTGACTTCAAACTCAAAGTCGGGCCAGAGACCAGCAGTAAGTTAATGTTTTTATTTCTATGTCGTGACAAATGGTGGACACCACGACACAACAGATATCTTACAGTTAAACATGAACAAAACCAAAGGATGAAGAGTAGTTAGTTAGTTTAGATTAGTACCATGTTTCTGTTGAACTGTAGTACATTGTACAGAGAGGACACATGGACATTTGTCATTAGCTCACTCTTCTTTACTCCCAGCAAACTATTTTCTTTTTGTTTTGTTTGTTTATTTTCAGTATTCAAGAATAATCCCCAACATTTTCAAAGAGAATTAACTGAACACTTCAGGTGTTTGGTACATATAATTAGAGATGTAAATCACTCCCTGTGAATGTTTCTAACCACAACTTCTCTCCCTGTGTCCATCCAGTGGTGGCCATAGTGAAAGTCAATCTGCCCCGAGGTGTATCAGACACTGACTTCATCACAGCCAGCTACCCCGCTGATTTCCCCGACCAACAGCAGATGCAGTGGGACTTTACGGTGCCCGGCATGCACAACTACTCGATGCATTTTCGTGATCACACGGCCCCGGAGTGCCTCAGCGGGGACGTGGAGGTGGAGTACAAGAAGGAGAAGAAGGCGACTAAACTGACTCTGACGGATCCTCAGCCGCAGCATCAGCAGGGCAACTTCAACATGGTGCTCAAGAACTGTAAAACCAACACGACACTCAAGGGACTAACTTTGAACTACAGAGTCTCTGTAATGAGGAGTGGACATCCAGGTACAGTGCTGAGTCTTATATTATCTCAATCCAGTAGATTCACATTTACATTGAGTTGGGCAAAAATCAAACCTCCAGACTCTTGTTTCAGTTTTGATTTGATTATTTTAAATACCAGAGTGCATTGCCTTGTGCAAGTTCCTCTTCTTTCTGCTCTGGTGCTACTTTTACTGCGTTGTGGTGTAGGTATCTGGAGAAACCAGATTCCTTGTTTTCACAGCAGTCAAAAAAATCTCAGAAGAAAGTCAACCGTAACCTCCGTGTGAATGTACTGTTGTTGATTCCTGTCTGTGATATCAGTTTGCTAAGTTATAATGGTGTGCGTATTTGAGATGACACAGAAAAAGACTTAAGACGTTTTTTGATTTAGGAGGATTTTGATAAAATTCTGTCAAAATAAAAGCAAAAGTCAGGATGAAAACTCAAATGATCCCTCCATGTTGTATTTCCTCTTCAGTTCTGTGCACGGTGGATCTAACCAAACGTCCAGGAGTGTCTGTGCAGATCGAGAAAGTGGGTTCTGATCCGTATTGTGAGATGAGCGTTGCGTCCAAGGTCGAAAAGAAGATAAACGTAGCAGCAGGTACCAAGGCCAGCCTCTCCTTCCTCGACTGTCCGAATGAAGACGTGCGTCTGACAGCCAGTACAGTCATTGGTAAGATGATTATTTATTTGTATATTCATGAAAAACTACAACTGCTGTAGCTTTTTAATGTTTTCTTCTCACTGTCTTTTCATGGCCAGCATCTATCGTTATCCATTATCATGTCATGTCTATTTATAGATCTTAAAACAATGGTGCAATATTTTGGCAGATATGCGTATTTGCTTTGTTTGCCAAATATTAGATGAGAGGACTGACACCACTCTCATGTTTACACAGTAAATATAAACCTTTGACTAGAGCCGGGCTCTTTGTTTCTATCTGTTTGCAGTCTTAGAGCTAAGGGAACATAACCAGCCCTTTACCTACCATTAATAATAGGAATACCATTACTACTGCTACTACTACTAGCTATAAGTACTAATACTACTATCACAAATAGTAATGTTACTATTACTACTACTACTAGAAAATAATAAGAATAACAAAGTGCTTTAAAGAAAAATGAGACCAGGTAAAACTAATGCTGATAAATATCATAATAAGTTTTAAAAAACTGACTTATTGAATCAATGTTATGCAAAAAAACAAAAAAAACAACAGCAATAAAATATGAAAACACAATAAGAAGAGATAAGATGTTAAAGACGTGAAAGAGTTACAGTGTCTGATCTGTTAATTGTCTAAAAATGTGTCTTTTATATTCATCCTTTGGGCTTTTCCTTCAGTTTAGAAACTTAATATTCCCAATCTTTATTATTTTTTATTACCAGATTGTAAAAATGTGGCGAAGTGCTCCTCGAGTCTCCTCACCGTGCCCACACTGGACTCCTGTCTGCGGATGCCCCTCCACAGCTACACCTGGCACGTCAACATCCCTATGGACGGCACGGTGGACCTGCTGTCGCCCACAGGGAGCTTCCAGCAGTCCATCCCCGGCCAGGTGTGTAATCAGTCCGTCTCGCTGCACGTGGCGGAGCTGGATGGGTTTTCTTTAGGGGATTTCTGCTACAATGGAACCATCCAGAAAATTCAGGTGCACGCCAATGTCTCGGTCACAGCCACGGCCAAGAACTTCAACAAGACCAGAGGGCCTTTACTGAATGTCAGCTTCAGCCCGGAGATCCCAGGTAAAACACTGAGGAGCTACAGCTCTGATCATTCTACTTTTCTTTAATCTGAAGAAAAAAATCATCAGTTATGGCTCAAACACTTCAGAAAATACTAAAAATGGCCGTCATATTAACCGTGGTCATATATAATCACTCATATGTTCTGCAACAGGTGCATGCTTTTAAAGGTTCACCCGGTTCTTGATATTCAGTGATCAGTGGTAGATCATGTGACACAAATATTAATATTTCAAAATATCCAGTATTATATATAGTAGCATAAAACCTACTCTATTTAAAAATACACATAATAAGAATTCACAAATCATCATTGTCCTCTGTAATCACGGCCTGGTGAAGTATTCACTTTACTTTAAAGTTCCACACAGGGGCGCTGTTGTACCACGATTGCTGGAGACACAGGACACAAGTAACTGTCACTCAGCATTGTTTCCGTCCCCTTTTTCAGAGACCATTATTTACAGAGTCGACCCGAGGATGTCGTCTCCGACCCTGCTGGCCACGCCCAACTGGCCCGAGGGGATGAAGCCGTCTTCCACCGTGTCCTGGATCGTCAATGTGCCGAGCTACTACCAGGCGCAAGTGCAGTTTGTCAACGTCAGCCAACCCAAATGCCTCGTGCGCCACACGGCCATCATCGTGAAGCTGCTGGGGCACGAGGAGGAGCTCATGAGCCGGCGGGAGGACGAGAAGGCGGAGGACTTACTGGTCTCAAAGAGTTTCTTTCTCAACATGTCCAACTGTATCCCAGAGGAGAGACACTTTGGTGCAGTGACCAAAATCATTCTGCAGAGCAAAATCAGTAAGAAAGCACTTTCATATGCACTAAAAAAATCTACTTACTTACTTTATAAACCATAGTAAACCAGTGTTTTTTTTTCTTATTCATAGATACTTCAGCCATCATCGCTGGGACAGTAGGAGCTCTTGCGCTTCTGCTGATAGTGCTGGCTGCAGTGTGCTGCATCTTAAGGTGAGCGCAACTGTAACAATGTGATCAAAACATCTGGGCCAGTACTTATGAGGCCAATGAATCTGACTTTTGCCACATCCTTCACTTTCACCTCTACTTGTCAACTTAAAAAAACTTTATAGTTAAAGTCAGTTATCAACATTCTTATGATTTCTGATGCCTCTCATTGGCTATGATGATTTAACATCATCATTCAACATTCAACAAAACAACTCCGTCTCATAACGTTCCGTTATTATCTCATAGCGTGGTGAATGTGCAGGTCACAACTTGTCCACCAGAGCGTTTTGGAGTTGTTGGATTGTGTATTTGATGAGTTTGATGAGGGAAACCAAGAAATCCCATTAGCCTCCGTAGCGTAGCTCTGAGCAGCTCACGGCTCTGCTCCGCCGTTCTAAAAACAGCTTGCACCGACAATTAAAGGTAACGAACCTACTGCTATGACTATAGTGATTATAGCAATAGGCCAATTTGCCAAAATGTTGAACTATCCCTTTAAGTCCATGACCTGTGATTGGCTTCTTTTGACGACTCTTTCTTATTATTTCCGCTCTGTGCTCAACAGGAAAAAGAAAAAAGAACGGACAAGCAAGGAGTCGTCCATCTACATTGGCAAAGGAAGTTTCTTCCGCCCGGGGGACAGACACTTCACCAAAAACCGACCCGAAAACAACTCCCACGTCTACGACTCCATAGACGAGATGATGGTGTACGGACACCTGCTGGGTGACTCCACCTACGGCGACAGCTCCCAGGACCACTACCCGGCGGGGATGCAGGTGGACTCTTATAAAACATTCACCGGCCCCACTGACGGACAGCTGCCTGTGATCAAAGAGCCAGATCCAGAGCCCGAGACGGACCAGTACAAGACGTTCCTGGACCCCTCCGAGACGTTCATCCCGTCCCGTCCGCGCACGCCCATCGATCGGCAGGACAGCCTCGGCTTCCAGGACCGCAGGATGGTGGACAATGAGCTGTACACGTTCAAGAGCACGGGGGACATGAACACAATCAGGCTCTCTGGAGTCGACATGGAGCCACAGCCGCCGACCTTAGAGGAGTCGTTGTAGGGAGTTCAGACTTGTCTGGTCTGGACGGATACGAACTTCTGTGTGATCAGTGACTCAGCGATTAACTTTTAACGTGGTTTTCATCATCTTTGTCAGGAGGACTCGCTTATTTCTTCAGCTTCAACAGTAGAAGCAGTGATCCTCCTCGTTAAAGGAGTAGTTTGACATTTTGGGAAACACAAGATTGCGTCCTTATTGGAGAGAGTTTAACAGGAAGTTTGATTCCGACCTCTCATCTGTGTAGCAGATATATAAAGCCACTGCCAGCTGCTGGTTAGCTCAGCTTAGCATATCGGTTGGAATCAGGACACAATCACCTACAGCACCTCTTAGTTTATTCAGTAACAAGCAGGATCACATCTCCCAAAATGTTGGACTATATTCCTTTATTGAATTATGTGTGTAGTTTTATTCAATTATGGACCATGTGATGGATGCAGGAGCCAGCACGATGATAAAAGTACCTCTGGTGTTTGTTTTTAAAAGTTGTTTTATATCATTTAGTTTTTTGTTTTTTTGGAAGAGATTTGTTTTCTCTTTACTTGTAAATACAGTTTAGTTTTCTTTTGAAATAAATTCTAGGTAAAATGTTTGGTTTACTTCTTGAGGTACTGGCTGCCATCACACGCTGCTGAAGACAGTGACATTTGATTTTCCCTCTTGTGCTGAAACACTGACCTTTCGTGGGGTGAAAACTATTTTCAACCGCAGGAACTCCGGCCATAAAAAACAGAGTGGCTCAGGGTGTGGACTGGAGGAGCAGGCAGCAGCCTGCGGAGACAGTAGCCACTGTTTACCATGGAGAAGTGTGTGTGTTACTGGAAACAATGAATGCGGACGCCAGGTTTACATAGTTGCATCACATTTCTTGCAGCTGCGCACGGCACAGTTCACATTTCTGCTTTTATGTTTCAGTTTTGAGCCTTTTAACTTAAAGGGAGCAACATTACTGGTGTTGCACTATATTATATATAATATCACAGCAGGGCGTTCTTGAAGGAAAAGGGAAGTACCTGAGGATATTTTGTTTTGTCTTCAGACACAGTTGGGCCACAACTCATGACACGGGCCTTCAAAATGACCCTGCTGTGCTTGGAAATTGAACAATTTCTATCTGCTGAGCCTCTGTCGACCTGTAGCTGGGGGCAAAAAAAAATCTACATCAAGTGTTTCTCAAATACCTGGTGTCATCTTTGAAGAGTGAATAAAACCAAAAGCATCGGCCAGAGGGTTTTGGATGGAAACGCATGAGAGTTAAGGTTAACAATCCGACACATGCTGCTGGTGATCCCGCTGTGTTTTGAATTGAACAGAAATATGTGGCGACCAGTGGAGACTCCAGGATGTTTGTAGCTCCGGGACAAAAGTGTGGTGCAGCAATTTCCTGTTGTTGTTGTTGTTGTTTTTACGGTTTGCATACAGACATGCTTTCTGTGCAGATGAACCAAATGAGATTCACTGTGTTATGGAAAGACACAGGACTGCTGACTGTAGTTAATATTACCATATGAGAGGTGGTGCAAGAAATCAAATAACTGCATTTCCTTGAATATGAAGCTTGGACAAAAAAAGGATTTGTTTGTTTTTTATTGATGGTAATTTTCAGGTTACATCAGCCTAGATATCATTGAAGAATACAAAACTATAGCAAACTGAAATAATTCTGAATGAAGATGATGAAGATGGACTTATATCACTTCTATTGTTCTGGCTCCCCGTTAGTAAAGTACAGTAGTTGGTTGTGATGTGGTTCCTGGGTTTAAACCAGTGGTTCTCAACCAGCAGTGAGTCATGGAGCTGTTGAAATGTTGTAATGTGGAAATAATGGAAAATTACACACATTTTTGTGTTGTTGTTACATTTGTGAAAGGTGCCAGCACCCACACATATTTTATTGTAGGAGCACTGGTATTCTGAATTATTATGAACATCTAAAAGCCTGTACATGTTTGGAAAACTAGATTTCTTGTTGTATTTAATGTAAAGACAAGATTCAGAAACATCTAGAAACTAGCTGCAGAAGAGAGAGATGATGTCCCACTATCTCTTGCTTATTCTTGACTGGACTTTATGACCACAAGGCTGCAAATTACATATCACCAGATCAAATATCAACAGCGAGACAAAACTAGCTGAGAACCACTGGTTTAAAACCTCTTTTCTTTTCTTTTTTTAAAATAGCAGGCAAAGTGGAGTTGCAGCAGTGAGAGTAGGCTACACAGACGAAGCAGCTATTATTATAACCGTGAGCAGAGTCGATTATGGTTGATAATAAATGTGATCAAACGATGTTGAACTGGCAGACGGAGGGCTTCTCGTCACGGCAGTTCTCGTCGGTCCACTTCCCGCGGGACGCCCCGGACAGGACGGCACAGTTCTGGGACAGGCCGCCGTCTGGCTGAGGCGACCGGGAGTTGGACGTGTCCCAGTTTTTGTATCTGATGCTGGTGCCGGTCTGGTCCATCCAGACGCCCTCGGTGGTCAAGTCGTTGAAGCCCAGCCACACCTGCTCGTCCGGGCCCAGCCTCTGGCGGATGTAGTCCCGGAGCTGGTCGTTCTCATCGCTGGACGCGGGAGTGCCCAGGACGCCGCCCAGGGAGTTGCAGTCCTCACTGGCTGTGTGATAGCGCTTCTTCAGTGGGTCGGCCAAATAGCACTTGTTGTGGATCTTTATGCCTTTCAAACAGACTGAAGAGGAAAATAAAAGAGAGATGTTAAGATTAAGATACTGTCTCATCTTTATTTTTTCCATTTGGAGACAATCAGGGATCCTGTTGTGTCCCTGTTATCACCTTGTCCCTGTTTTCACCTTTTTTTTTGGAGACAGGATATAAGCACAACACTCCTCAGTGATAATGAACAACATGATGCGGAAAGGATTTGCAGGAACAACTGGATATCATTTTGTGTTCTTGAATAGCAGATCAAACGGTTTGCCATGTGCTCCCCACATTAAAACCTGCATTTTCAAAGACTAGCTACACATGTATCCCATGTGTCTTTGATTTAAGAGAGGCATAATTCAGACTACTGGCTAAAACTTGAATGCATAACTGGTGCCTGAGCAATGTAGCTCATGTCATGTCACGAAATCAATAAATAAATTCCCCCTTTTTAAATGTTCCATGTTTAATCTCTGTTATTGTTGTGTTGTTTAATGTTTGTTATGTGTGATAACCACCGCCTGCTCCACATGTGTGATCATAAACTGTGACTTGCCTGCTGACTTGCGTGACTAAGTGCACTTCAGCAGGTCAGTGTTAATCATGAGTTTGACTCAGTCTGAGCTGTGGACAGTAATTAACCTGTTAGGAGGCCACGGGTCTGAAAAGTGGCATTTGACCCCTTTTGACCCCAGACTCTTCACCAGGCTCCATGTTATCTGTGTGTGTCTAGTTCGACAGTCGGTTTGAGTATGTAGTGTACTGTCCACACTGGAAAAGTGACAAAATAAAGGCATTAAAACAGCCACAATAGAAACTACATGTGTCGATTTTATTGTGTGGTTGATGTTCACATGCAGAATCAGAATAGTTTATTGATTTCATAAGGAAATTAGATCAGGTTACAGTTTCTCCCTCAGCAAAGAAAACAAATAGAAAATCGATTACGAAGGTAAACACAGATAGAATATAAAAAAAATCATACTTGTGCTATCGTATAATGTGATAATAAAAACTTTGGGTATGGCTGTGGTTATAAAATTACGCTAGTGTGAATCATTTCCTCAGCCACCCTCTGTGGTTGGAGGAGGTGGAGCTAACAGGTGGAGAAGATACAGAGTAGGCAGTGAAGTAGGTTTCCACAGTAGCTGATTCACAGCTCATATTACTCATCATACTTTATCATTTCCTCTTAGGATAAAGAGGTAAAGTAAAGGTTAGTTTTAATAACAGGAACTTTAATTTAATTGTATAGGAACTAAGATAAAAGTTCCTTACTGTCTGAGCCAAAAAGACATTAAAAAAACAAAAACAAACATGAGTCTGCTGTTGTATCAAAAACTCAACTGTTGCCTTTTAATAGCGTTAAAGATGCACTGAAGATAAAAATGTCCAGCAAAACCTGGGCTGTGATTATTTTATCCGTAGTTAAATAAACAGTAATGACACTTCATCATCCTTTTTGTAACAGCAAATCACAAGATAGATGACATGTTTGCAGTTGCAGGACTTTAAAAAAAAAGCATGACCCCCTGAAAGTGGAGAACTTTGCCTACAGACTTGACATTACTTGATACTTGATATTTTTGTTGACATAACTACTAAAAGCAGCATGCTATAATATGTACTACACAGAATTCACATTGTATTGGTTTGGGACATTGATAATGATTGGGCTGTGATTTGATGAGAATAATTATTTAATACTTGGGACCATGAGAGCCCTTTATGAACTAGAATAAAGTCTTCAGACCAGATCTTGGCCTCTACAACACAGGGTCTTAGTGCAAAATCCACCTAAATTTACACTGTGTTTTGCATATAACATTTAAAAAAATCAAAGGTGTTAAACAGAGCTATTACTGTAATATGCGATCAATAATCCAGCCTTGCTTCTGGCCAATTGGTTAACTCAACACCACTGGACCTGTGGGTCACTTGTGGGCCACATTTAGATAACACAGTCCTACTTAGGCTTATTATTTTTTCGTGAACCCCTTTAAAGCTCAGTTGTACCTGACTGCAGGGCCTGTTGCTCCTTGAGAAGGTTCAGCTCCTGATTGATGTCGTTGATCTGTTTCTGCAGCTCCTCGATGGCGGTGTCCTTCATCGTGTCTGAGTCCAACAACACCGGTGACACAACAACATTCAAATCAGCTGGTGTGACATTTTGTGCATGAAAAAATGACTAAATATTAACAGTTAAGTCTTATTTCACTGAGTTTTAACTGCTCTAATGTGTCATTTCTCATACAGGCTGTGAAGCACCAGGTGTTTTTTTCATCTACCTTTTTTCAGTGGCTTCTTCCTCGATGGATTCTGCTGAAGTGAGCAGTTCACCAGCAGTAGTACTCCCAGCAGCACACACACTCCTCTGAACTCCATGGTTAGACTTGTTGAATGAGACTGCTCCAACGTGGACGCTCGCAATTTATCTCCCTCTCTCTCTCTCTTTCTCACACCCTCCCTCTCATCGTCCAGAACAGGGAAAAATACTGAGATCCCAAACTGCCATAAGCAGGAATAACAATCTAACCTCAAGAGCATTTAAGGGTAGTGTGTGTGTGTGTGTGTCTGTCATCTGGATCCAGACACTTCACGTGGAGCAGCTCTAACCAGAGCCAGGTCTGGAGAGCAGGTGGAGACTGGCAGACAAAGCAAGACAGTGTGAAACAGTTATGACATAACTCTGTTGCTGCTTTCATCAAAGTGTACGAAGAAGAAGTAAATAAACACTGACTCATCTGTTGCATAAAGAGCTAAATAACTTGGTTACAGTTTATTTCTTGGCTTCTGAGGACCGCTTTAAGACCAATGCAATGGAATAAGAGTTTCTTTCCTAAACGCTGGCCAAAAAAAGGGGCTTTGGAAGCCTCATTTGGAAAAACGTTCACATTTCCAGGTGTTTCTGGCAGCGGTGAAGCCTTGAAATCAAAAACTCATTCATCATTACCTCTGAAGTCTCTTATCTTTTCATACATCGCTCTCTGTGGTCTTTTTTTTTTTTCTTCATCCCTCACTCTGCAATAAGAGCTGTGGTCTTAAGTAGGAGTTTGTTTTGGACCCGTCTGCTCTCAGCCAGAGTTCATGGCCGACAACAGTCTGAGGAGGGAGAGTGGTAACGATCCAGTCCCATCTGGTCTCTGTGTAAAGACTCCACTGTACACAGTCCTGCACTGACACGTGGCAAAGACAAGAGGACGCTGAGGCCGTATGGACACTACAGCACTGACTTCACATCTGCACCAGGACACTGAACATGTCACTCACATGGAAAATATATTGTTCAATAACACAATTTCATGGACACACTTGATATTTTGATAAACATGTCAAACATAGGCCCTCTCTGATGTCTTCAGTGCACTATAAATCTGTTCTGGATCTTTATCCCACACACAGAAACTATTCATCAAGTTGTTTTTTAAGCAAATATTGCAGATATTGTCTGTTTTTTAGTCTCTTAACTCAATATATTTTGTTTTTTTTTGATCAGAGAAAATAATATTTGGAAGTTTGAAGTGACTGATTAAATAATGATGTGACGATGAACTGATACTGAAAATTATAATTAGTTACAGCCTCGAATTAGACATTTAATTAATAAGAGCCCTGATATCTTCTGATTCAAATGTCATCTACCTCCATAAGGTTAATAAAGCTGACATTAAAGCCATACAGCAGCATGTGTAAATGTCAGAAAATACACAGGGGATCATGCTGTACAAAGTAAAAGTTTTATTAGAAAACGACATGTACATACACTCTGTAGATAAAGTGATCGATCTTAACCGAGGAAACCGACTTTCTGTTTCTTTGTTCCCAGACTCTCCTCCTGCTGCAGCAGCTTCATGAGCGGAGCATGAAGAGCTTTCCCGACCCGTTTACCTGCCTGGAGACAAGAACATACAGCTTTACTCATATGTAATCACATGGATTTGTCAACATAAATGCTACTTACTTGCTGTATTTTTTATATTAATAACATAATGTTCAACATGTCCTTAGACTGGATCATCAACAAGGTTTAACATTTAAAGCAGATTAAATCCTGGTTTAAACTGAAATTCAGTTGCAACAGCTACTTTAAAACTTTAAACCAAGATTATAAATTTAATTCTGTTACAATAAACTTTAAATTTCACTTAAATTTTGATCTAGTTTAACTCAAAACCAGTACTTGCAAGGTCCTCACAGCAGCAGATTTCTTTTCTTCCTTTTTTACTAATGTATGTGTTTAATTGTTTAATTTTCATTTGGATATGCATACTTTTCTGAATGGATTAAACTCAGTGTAAATAAGAAAACTTGGCTTGAATAAACTGGGTTTAATTTGAAATTTAATTGTAAACCTGGATTAAGTCAATTTAAACCTGGTTTCAATAAACTCTGATTTGGGCTAATCTTAGATTAAACTAAACCTTGTTGGTGCAACCCAGCCTTAAGAGTCCTCAATGAATCATGTTGAAAATTTGCATTTAGAGTTTTTATTAGTGTTCTGACATTTGGAGGTTATGCTCATGTTCTTTCTTGCTGAGAGTTAAAGGAGAGGCCACATTACACCCATGGAGAAAGAAAACATGTGATTTTCTTGGGTCTTTTAAACCTCTAAGCACTGTAAAAATACACCAGCACATTCATCCAACTGACAACAAAACCTGGTTGTTGGTTCAAGGTCGACTCTCACTGCTTTTATGCTGCAGTTGAATAAAAAGAAAATGACACCAGGTCGTGATGAAGTATCGCTTTGTGGGCGAGTGGAAGCCAGATGGCCGGGGAGGACGACTCGACTCACCTCTGTCATTTCAAAGATGCTCTCTGGATCCAGGCTGCCTCCGCCCACCTTCCTCGTGCAGGTGACTGTGCCCTTGTGTGTGACGGAGATGATGAGGCTGGCCACTGAGCACGCCTTCTCCTGCAGAGTCGCATCCACCACGTGTCTGTGCCCCACCTGCAGAACAAAAAACAGTACGTGTTTCACTGTCTGTGGGACTATGGGCTTCAGACATTCATTCCTCCCCAGTATCAGCAGGTGATCTTACCTTACACAAGGTGACTATACACGGGACGTTTTCAACATTTAATCTCATACAGTCATACGGGTCATCTGACAGCTCGATTTCCTTTCCTCCTTCGTCATCTGCTGATATGTGCACTCTGGGAATTCTGTCAGTGAGACAATCAGAGATTTGTCTATGCGCTTATTCAGTGTTTATGAGCAAAAAGCTAATTAAACTGGAAAACATTACAACAGTTAGAGATCATAGGATTAAAATATATCCAGTCATAAAAACACAAACACATGGCATAATGACGCCTTAACTTACTTTGTATTGAAGAGAGCTGCCTTGATAGCTATTGAGATGGCATCGTACAAGTTTCCATCACACTGGAGGAGCTGTGGAGACAGAAACAATGGACCTCAGTACTCAGATCAAATAAGATGTCAAATGTGCTGCTTTGATTTAGTGCTCTACTGAAACACAGCACAAAAACAGTATTTCACATGCAAGATGAATTATTACATCATATCCTACAAGTAAGAATAGATCAGAAGTACAAATACAGATGTTTTATTGTAGTGTATTTGACAAATATTCCACAGAATGGGGACTGAAACAAACTACTACACAAATACCAGGGCTGCACAATTGAATTAATCCCAATATAGCTGAAAACTGCCATATCCAAATCGCAGAAGCTGCAGTTTTTTTTTTATGAAGGTAAAATGTATCACAATATTGGTGTGTATTGTCAGCACCAAGTGTTGTGTTGTTACAGAAATGCACCGAACAACAAATCATATTCTCAAGACATAAAGAAACATGTTTTTCTGGTACAAGAACCCAGCAAACCTCACACCATTTTTTAAAAACGAACATGAAGTAAAAATAACGATTCTGGGGAAAGAAATTGCAACTTCATATCACAGTCACAGTCACAATGTTTGCCATACAGTATGGTGGTTTTTTTTTTGCATTTCAGTGTAGGCCTCATAGATAGACACCCACCAGCACATCCACATAGAGCAGCCAGCAGTGTTCTCCAGCGCTGATGCAGAGGCTCTTCAGGTCCACGCTGTGTTTGTTGTTGAAGACTTTGTAGAGTGTGTTACTCAGCTCCGTCCCGAGCTCCTCGCCTCCTCTGCCCTCGAATTCAGGGGTGGCATTAGCCGAACTAATAATGAATGCACAAAACAAGACAATAAATGTGTATGGTGGTCACAGAGCACCTATCAGTCACCCACCCCACTGCCCCCCTTCACAAGCACGTTGGATATAAATATGGCACTACTATCCTTTTAAAGTTCACACATCATTGGGATCTGCTGCAGACATGTCAAAGGCTACAGGCAATACAACACCACCTCCTAGTGGCAAGAAGTCCGTCAAATCATTCATAAAACCTCTTCAACTAAGAGGGATTTGATTTGATTTATTCTTACAATGAAATTGTTAATCTTGTTTACAACGGAAACCTACTATTGTAAAAAACAGGACCTACTTCCACTTTTGATTTAAAGTCAAAATATATCATATCATTTTGTCGAGTAATTTGGTTTAAAAAATGGGTTTATTAAAAAAGGTAGTTTCAAATAATACCAAATATCTACAGTGTATAATTTGGGCAGCTTGTGTTCACTTCTGAATTAGTGTTTTTGACAACTGAGCAACATTTCTTTGAAACACGATTACTGTGTTGCCCTACTCTCTGTAAACTGCTCTAAATCTATTCTGACAGGATTTCCCGCATCTCTGTTCATTCACAGTATAAAAAAGCTGTTAAATTTGAGTTATCTTACACTTACAGTGGATACCACAAGTCAATATATTGTGTGTTCAGCCACTATAGACAATGTTAGAAATCAATAGGCATTGATTGGTTCCAATACTCAATGTTTGAATTCTATTTGCATTAACATAATGACGTGTGTGGATTTGACTGATACTCTTCAGTCCTAAATTAGCCAAAAACAGCCATTTTTGCACCAGTTATCCTGTCCACGGTCGTCACCAGATTGCAACCTGACTGACTGTGTTTGTTTTTGCACCAAACCTACCAGTCAACAAAGAACTCCAGATAACCTTCATCTGGCACCAGGGGCCTTGGTTTTCCTATTTCAGCCTTGATCCCAACCAGAACCACAGTGTGACCCTGACAGACACAAAACAGGAAGTTATATTAGACAATTGATCAGGATGAAAATGAGCACAATAAAGAGATAGAGTGTGACTAACAAGCAGTAGTGTATATAAGCTTTTCCCCAGCCACAGTGAGACTGAAGGCAAATGCTAAATAAACACAACTGTTACAACATGGACATCACTGCCACTTTTGCACTTTGATGGACTATGCATATTTAAATTTCTGTGCATATAATATATTTTGGCAGCTTTTTCTGTGTGTTTTATTTTCCAATGTTATTTATTGATGTTTTCTTTGTCTTATTTGCCTTAAATGATTTTAAAACGTTTTAACTCTTTTAACTCAGTCTGACTCCCGGGGGACTCTGCACAAAAAATGTTGTACACAGCTTGTCTGTGCACAAAATGACTAAATAAAGTTTTTGAAACTTGAATCTAGTATATGTGCAAATTGAAAAGTTAAGAGGGGGTTTAGTGTGAACTGATAATAAAGAGCCAACGTGTGGGACTTGAGGTGCAGACTGAACTGAAGTGTGAGTTCATCGGTACCAGTGAGACTTTGGCGGATCCGTCTGTGTTGGACACCACGTCCGTCTCCACTTCCATGTGTCTGTAATCCTCACAGCCTCGTCCATCCACTCTCAAATCATCCTGAGGTCAACAAGAGTGAACAACATGTCAACAACACAAGACTTTTTAGTTATAGCAGCATGCTAACACAGCTAACTTCGTAGCATTCGTGGAGCACAAATCGCTGCTGTGACATTTGTAGAAAACATTATTTAAATCATAAAGGGCCGAGGCTCGAGGGTAATAATTGAATACTTACCCGTATGCCGTGTAAAATATACACCTTTTCTGCCTCGCTGACTTTAACTGTTGCCATAATGATGTGAAAACACTGGTGGTGGCATGTGTGCGCGTCGCTCTCCTACTACGTCATCAAAAGAAGACAGAAAACTCCCATCACAATCAGAGCAATATTAGAAATTATCTGTCACAATTCAAAGTACAAAAACAGAAAAAAAAACATATCCAGATACAAATAAACAAACAAGCCATTTACTTTATTTATAGCACAGTGGTTTTTAAAAACTAATAAATAAAAAGGGAGCATCATAATAAAGAAAAGTGGCGTATGTTCAGGTTCACTTACTGTAATCAAGAAACGAAATTAACTTATTAACTTTGTCAGTAACTTTAATCAGCCAATGATTTATACATAATTTGGTCCTGACAGTTGTTGTGATTGTTTGCACATCTGTTTTTTTTCTGTGTGTTTTGTTCTTATGTAACTCATGTCATATAAATCCATTCAGGTGTAAGACTGCAGTCAATTCAGTGTATAGTCTTTTTATGTACCAAAAATAAAACGTATTCATTCATTCATTCATTCATTCATTCAAAGACACAGGAGGGTCCATAGCACCAGAGTAAAACACATACAGGATAGAAACATCAGTAATATACAACAAATAAGTAAAAATTCCAAACATGAGAATAAAAGAGGAGAAGTACATCTAATAATATGTGAGAAATATTCCCAGAATGCAGAGAAACAAATTCGCTCATTTTAGCTCAGTCTTTTTTAATGAAGGGTGGTGGTGTAAGGCAGGGAGAAGGGGCTGCTGCCTGTCAGCCTGCGCTCAGGGCAGCGCAGCTCCTCGCGGGGCGCAGAGCAGACTGGAGACTTCCTGGTTTGGCTCCGTGAGGTTTTGTTGTCCCACCGCCCGCTGAGCCGAGCGGACCCGACACAGGAGCTAGGCCCGTCCCAGCACCCAGTCCTCGGCAGCGGCTCCACACGGATAAATCCACCACCCAACCAGCCTCTTGAACGAAACCGAGGCAGCGGCGGCGGCGGCGGCGGAGAGAAGCGGGTGAAGCCGAGGCGAGGGCGGCACTGTGGAGAGCAGCTGCCCGGGGATCAGTGAGGTTAGCCCGGGCTGAGCTACCAGGCGGAGCCGCGGAGGAGACTCTCACTCTCAGTCTGGTTTTCACTTCACCAGCCTCGAAACTATACGTGACGACTTGAAGAAACTTTTTGGAGACAAAGCAGGAGACAGCGAGGTATGTTTGTTTGTTTTTATTACAACCAGTGGACCTGCTGCTTTTTAAATTAATCTGATGTAACATTAGGTGTTGTGAGTAACAACTGGGAATCCAGATATCCCGCTCCAGCTGACACACAGTTAACTTCCTGCTCGGGGGTTTTATTGCATTAGCACTTTCTGAAAGTTAATTCATTATAGCTAATTATAAGACACTAATAACCGTGAACACCCTGCTAATCATTGCAAGAGGTGGTTTAAGCAGCAGAAGAGGAAGAAGAGGCTCTGCCCAAAAGCACTACAGCAGAGCAGCTGTGCACTGATTTACATTTTGAAGTGGTACAGCATATTTTCATTCATTCACAATGTCTTGTTTTTCCTCCATTGAATCAAATCAGTTCAAAAGATGTGTAAACAAAGTTGCAGTGTATAGCTTACATCTGCAAGAATAATTAAATAGCCTATATGGCTGCAAGGACTGACATTTACAGTTTTTCACTATTACTTTTACCTATTTTACTGAGCAGGTGTAAAACATAGGAATGGGAAGGGACATAAGTTTGTTCTGACCTGTAGTTTTTAAACTTTACCTTATTTACATCATAAATGAAATGTATTTGCTGAAAATGACAGTTTCTTGTATGTGAATCTGTGTTTGAGGCTCTCAGTCAATACTGACAGTGAAACCATCACACAGCAACTGCAATAATGGCTTGAGATTTCTTACTGTATAAACTTTCTTTATAAACCTTGTTTATAAAAGATTATTTTCTTAAAGAGATAATAATCACCACAGGCACTCGAGTGTGTGAAAATGTGTCAATGGATGTTTTGAAACTGGAAGGGTGTACACTGAGGCAGCAGGTGTACAGATTTCTTCATCTGTATTAATCCTGAATAGTATCTGATAAAGTTTTTCATCCAAGTAGAGTCCAGATTTTCACATTTGTATCACCAAATGTAAAAATAAAAACCTGAGGAAAGTCATAAATTGCAAAACACATTTGAAACTAGAATCATCAGAGAGCATAAAAAAAATTGATCACTCTCAATAGTTTGCAATCAATTTTTTGTGCATGTTTCAGCTCATTGCCACACACTTACAGTAGCTGTGAAAGCTGCTGCCTGTTACCAAATATGGTTCCTCCCTCCTTGGTGTCACAGCACAGTGATTTTGATAACTGTACCGTGCTGTGTGTGAATTGTATTAGTCTGTGTGGAGCATTAAAACTTCACCTGTCAGTATCTGGTGTTTTCCATGCAGTTAAATTGATTGATTTCACAGCTATCAAAATCTACACCCCACTACTACTAGAAAAATGTGACTGACTGGGCTGTTTTGTTGTTGCAGTGTCATAGTAATAATAATTCCTGATTGTCATGTGCCTATAACAGCTCATGTGACACACTCTTGTCTGGATCTACTGTAATATGCCGACTCAGAGTGACATACACTGACAGCTTCCTATTGTTTAGTTCACAAAATATTGTTTTTAATAAGCTGCCAAATGAGGTTAATCAGTAACCTATAAGATCTCATCAGAGAGTTCATTCATTTCCCCTCCCATCACGTCTCTTCATACCTCTCTCATGTCTCATTCTGTCATTACATTGGCATGTATTCCAGCAGGTAATCAAACATACCCGATGAATCATTAACTGAATATCAATCTATAGCTACAATGTGTATGTTTGGAGTTACCTCATTGCCATAGTTACAATCTGACAGGACTGCATCTTCATCGTGATTAGTGGCATTTCAGCAGCTCTTTTCTTTAGGTTAACATAATTAGAGAAAGGCTGTTATTTTAACAATTAGGTCACTTTTCACTCGAAACACACTCATTCACTGGGAGGAATCTATAGACTCTAATACAAAAGAAACCATTGACTTAGCAGACAGTCGTTAATGAGCCCTGGTGTTGCAGTTAGTTTCACTTCAGGTCTTTCATGACTTTTTATTGTTGTCAGTTTCTATCTCGTCCCATCATCTGCATCTTCAGTAAACACCGTTTTTGGGGGCTCTCTCTCTCTCTCAGTGTCTTTTGTCTCTAATGGAGAAGCAGACCACTTAACAATTACATTACAAGCAGTTAAAAAGCATCCTGCATCTCCCCCCTCCTCCTCCTCCTCCTCTCTGGAACCAGTTTTACTCGATGCAGGCAACTCCCACCAGCTGAATCAGCCCGACACACAGTCACATGAGTGATCAGACTGATAAAACTAAAAGTCTGTAAGGAATTAAGATTTTGTCCAATATCACATACCAACTCATCTGAAAAAGGCTGTGTATTCTGTAAAATCCAGTTCGAACATGAGCAATTTGCTTTGGTATTTTGCAGTATTATTCCTCTTCTTGCCAAAAAAATAAATAAAAAATATGAATGTCATTTCCCTGTAAGGGCAATAGGAATATGCATAATACCAGGGTAATATGGAAATATTTAAGTAGATTACAATGAAAACTCAATCAAAAACACATTGGCCTAATCCAAAAGAGTAAAGAGGGTTTTATCTTATAAAAAGACCAAGGAAATATCATGTGCATCTTATTCTCCTGATAATAACTGGTTGTTATGACTAGAAAGGCACAAAATAAATGCACATCCATTTCCCATTTAACCAAGTATAGACACAGAGTCGATATAAACAATGAATTAATCTGAATCTGTAAAAACGGTTGTAACCTCTTTGAAGCCAGCAATGATGGTTTTTCTATTCTGCTAAAAGAAATGAATTGATAGACTTTTGAAAGGTGTTTGGTAGATAGTATTCTGCATTAATGTGTAACATGTTAATGTAGCTCTATAGCATGGTAATATGGAGTTCATCTGGTGTTTATACAATTTTAAGTAGTATAATCCAGGCAGTGCAGTGTGAAAGCATCACCTTTACAATATGAAATATCCTCAACAAGTCTCTCAGATAAGCATAAGTGGAGTAACTGGGTTTTGTTTTCTACTGTTTACTACTATTTGGAGCCAGGAAAGATGGCTCAGTAACGCTGACTGGCAGTGAAAGTGATATCTGCCGACTCCCACTGAGCCTGACTGCTGCTGGTTGAAGGTTTTATGAAAGGTTTGGGCTGCAGGGTTCGGGTCAGTCAAACTGTAGGAAACGGAAGGAAGTGCAATTTGTTTTGATCAAGAAGACAATGCCCCACGTCGACGTCGTCTACCTTTGTGTATTCAGAGTGTGATTAGCTGGAAATGGCTGAAATCTTTCAGATGGGTTTTTATTTTAGGATAATCTGAACCGGGCTGACTCGCATGATTTACCTTCTGTTCATTTTCAGACCCATTGTGTAAGTCTTGGCAGGGTTTGCAAGAGTTTTATCATCACTGATGTTTCCGTGTTTGTTTTTCCTCGCTGTAAAATGAATAGAGGTTATGTTTCAAGAGATTCCTGTATAATCTTACAAATATACTCTCTACTGTATTATGTGTCATGCTTGATTTCTGACCTCACAGTCAGGATATCCTCCTGTTCACTGGATACACATTAATGCATGTTGTTTTCAGTTTTATTGAAACAAAACCAAACATGAGTTACTTTATTACAGCAGAAAAGATGAAGCTAAAAGGTTGATATAAAATGTTGAAGTGATAAAAGAGTTTTGTGGTTTGAAGTCTTCAGGAGTGTGAAGGTGAGGGGGCCGAGGTCTGCAATGAATGGACTGTAAGATGTTTTTTGTTAAATCCAGACATGACTTTTATGATTAATCTGCTCCTGAACGTGCCGTATCGCTCTCGTTCTGATTAAATTCCTTTCCTCGGGGAAGCATGCCACACTCGCTGCCCAGCTCTGTGTTATCGGCGTGCAATAGTGAGGCCTATTTTTGCCTTTCTGACATTTCATCCCCCTCTTTGAAGTCACTTCATCTTTGTCTGCACACACACTGAGACTTGCTCAGTTGGTTATTCATAAGCCTCGTCTCCAGCCGGCCCGGTGCAGCTCAGGACGACTGTGAAGGCTGCTTCTGTTGTTGTTGCTGTTGTTGTTGAAGAAGTGCTGCTTTGTTTCACTTCATAGTGGTGAATTACAGCCTCTTAAGTCTGACAACAGTCTCCTCCTTTGGCTGAGAGAGAGAGAAGGACCCTGTGTGGACTGTGTGTAGTGTGTTGGGCAGACGGTGTTACTGTAGTTCCTCCTTCACTTAATGCTTCCTCTAGTGTCCTCAACCTCATTTCCTCATTCACTCTGTCTTATTAGCCTCTATCTTTCTTTGTGTGCCTTGAGGATGTAGTGTACTTAGTCTGTTTACACCAACTCTCAGTTGTTGTGGTGCAGGCAGCAGCACTCCAGCACTGTGATTATATAGTGTATTTGCAGACACGACACATGTACCGCATTCAGTGTTGTGCAAGTTCACACCCTGAAAAGTACACTAGAAAGAACGAGTTCATAGTTCAGGGCAGATAAAGATGAACTAGTTCATGTTAACATAGGATATGAATGTAAAGTGTTGTCAAATTTCTGTCAGTATGATAAATAGTAATAAATAATAATGTTGTGACAGTTTGGATAATTAAATTCAACCTTTATTCCCACACTGTACAGACTACCCATGACATGATACATAAGTTTAGTGATGGATGGAGCCATTCAATAATATTATGTATTCTTCTAGTATGTTAAATATATCATGAAATTCTACAGACAGAAATTTGCTTGGACACACTTTATTCAATAAATATCATTCGTGCACAACACTAAATGCAATGTGAAACTCTCTTGTTCCAGCCTCTCAACTGTTAAGATTTCTTTTTCTTTTTGTTGCGTAATAGTAAATGTCAAACTTGAGGGTTTTGAAGATGTCACCTACAGGTTTCTGGGAAACTGTGGAAGACACCAAGACAAAAAAAAGAGGCCATAGGTTGTATGTTCAGCAGTTTTTTTTTTTTACAAGGGCAGAAGGTGAGGTAATGTGACATAGTGTAAAGAGTGGGAAAGTGAGGTATACTGTATATGGAAATACCTGGCGGACGTAATTTGCATTCAGTGTGTGTTTTTTTTTTCCGAGTGACTTCACTTGTTTGTTTATAAAACTGCTTTAAAAGCTCAAACAAACAGTCTTCAGCAGTGGTAGATGTCTCTGTACTGTAACAACACACACCCACTATTTATGCCAAAATCTGCATTAGGATAAGTCTTAAGCCGGATGTGTAAGGAAAAGTTTTCATTTTTATACAGTCTATGATTTAGACACATCAGCAGTTGAAGAAAGCTAATATATGGCAGCATACTGCAATATTCTTAATATCGTGACATTATCGTGTCGCAGGGCCTTGGGTGATTCCCACCTCCGGTTCAGTCCAAAATCAGTGTTAAGACGTCAAAATTGTAGTTTTAAGATGACAAAAGATTTATATTTGAATTCTTTAGATAAAAAATTGCAGAATCCACCTCAGTTTTTCAGGAAACACACATATGGGTCATAAGTTGGGTTTCCATCCACCTTTTCTTAAAATGCGCATAAATACTTGAATGGAAACGCCAGAAATTCGAATAAAGGCAGTAAATGCGCATAACGGGGTGTTCCCACCAAACGCGATGACGCTTCATCGCGCGTCGAGATTACATGTAAAGTCAATGCAAACACGCGATTAGTCGCGTCATCGCGCCGGGCGATGCGATGGACGCGATAGCGCGGCGCGATGGACGCGTTGGCCGCGAAAAATCGCCTCCATCGCGTCGCCCGGCGCGATGACGCTTCATCGCTCGAGTTGAAATAATTGAACTTTTGCGGCGAATTCGCGTGAAGACGCGCCGCGACAGCCAATCAGCTTTGAGATCGTCACCGACGTGCTGACGTACGGACGTACTGGTGTTCCCTTGGCAGCTTAGTCAGAGCGAGTCTATTGACAATATTAGAAGTTTTCTGGTTTAGTTTAGTTTATTATTCAGATCCCCATTAGCTGCTGCAAAGCCACAGCTCTTCACTGTTGCTTTTCCGGTGCTGTTACAAACGTTTCTGATTTGGAGATTCGGACCTGAAAGCCCGTTATCACTGCTGTTTTCAACCAGCGGGCGCTGCGAGCCGACCGCCCCGTCCCAAAGCACTCAACAGGCGGTCAGTCACACAGTAGTTCACGGAGCTGTCTCCTCCTCCTCCTCCTGCAGCCAGAGACCCACACCGCTGTTCCTCTCCCATCTACAGGGACAGGAACAGTGCAGCAATAGTGGTTATCTCTGCCAGACAGTGTTGCCAACTCCTCAGTAAGCAAAGTCGCTATTGGCTGTCGTAAAAGTCGCTAAAAGTCGCTAAATGACGTCATTATCTCAGCGGGGGGGGGGGGGGGCAGCGGCGCTCTTTATGTCTGTGGTGTGGAGCAGTGCGTCTCTGAATGCAGCGGAGGCAGCTCCGTGACACTACTGTGTGTAGGCTGAATACCTGTGAGTGCCCGCGGCAGCACCGCTGCTCGTTGAAAACAGCTGTGGTAACGTGATTTCAGGTCCAGAAACGTTTGTAATATCACGGGGAAAAGTCGCTAGATTTGTCGCTAGTCGCTTTTGACAAAAAAAGTCACCAAGAGGGGTTGGAAAGTCGCCAGATTTAGCGACAAAGTCGCCAAGTTGGCAACACTGCTGCCAGAGAATGAAATAGTGGGAGAAATGTTGTTGTTTGGGCGGGCTCGTCGCGCGACGCGATGCCGCGACGAGGCGTTTTTTGCATATTGAACCAGCGTCAAAACTGGAGCGTCTAGCGCGACGCGATTTCATTTGACGCGCGATTCAATCGCGTTCATCGCGTTTGGTGGGAACACCCCGTAAAAGTTTATACGCTTGGAGGAGGTGGATTTGTCAGCGTATCGAATAAAGGAAATGCGAGTTTTTGTGATGGAAACAGATTATGCGAATTGAGGCAGAGTTTGTGGGTGAAGCTGCTGGACTTCACCCAGCGACGCCCCGGTCTCCCAGCTCTCCTCTCTGCACCGCAACACAAACGCTCCGTATCCCATAATCTTTTGTTTATGACGGTTAAGACTACACAAACACACGCCGTAACATCGTTATGTAACTTATTGATTTTTCACCGGCTTCGTATGTAAACAGATGCACATGGAGGAGAGGAGCGTAACCAGAGCAGACTGTCACAGTTCCCTACTGTCTTTCTGTGTAAATATCTCATGTTACAACATGAAAACCTGCAGTTTATATTCAAGTGCGGCCTATATATGTATTTTCTTTTAAAATATAGCTGGTGCGGTTTATACAGGTGCGTCTATAGTCCGGAAAGTAGCCTACGTAAATTGTCCATGATGTTGAGTGTCAGCTGAGTGTCAACTGTTGGATACATTCACGCTCTCTTATGACGTAATCTCACGGTGCACTCCTCCTAATCGCAAAACAATTATGAATGGAAACGGGCATAAATTCGCTTTGCTTTTTGCGCATTTTCACAAAATCCGCTTTTAAATTCGATACGACTTGGATGGAAACCCAGCTATAGAGAGGGTTTAAAAAACAACCTACAGTATGTGGTGATAAAAAAGATGCGACCACTTTGGTTGTTTAGGTTGGAGGACTTTGTTGTTTCTGACATTTTATAGGCCTCACTCATTATAGATATAAATAATCATTATTTTTAGCGGCCTACTCTCACCATCCCTCATTGACACACATTTAATCCAAATCCCTGGCCTAACTCTCTAATTCCTTTCTTTCTTTCATTTTCTTCCCATCCCTCCGCTCCCCCTCTTCCTCTCCATCTGTCTCCCGCCGCTCCCCGCAGTATGTGGTTGGAGCCACGGGCGTTGTAGGATGAAGAGCCCGGCGCACCGCACCAGGGACATCGAGCGCCAAGCTGGCTACCTGAAGCCCGAGCACTGCGCCCCTCCCCCGCCCCGCACCGGCTCCGACACCATGTGGTTCATCCGCGACGGCTGCGGCATCGTGTGCGGCATCATCACCTGGTTCCTGGTCTTCTACGCCGAGTTCGTGGTGGTGTTCGTCATGCTGCTTCCCGCCAAGAACGTGGCCTACAGCCTCTTCAACGGGGTGATCTTCAACGGCCTCGCTTTCCTCGCACTCGCCTCTCACGCCAAAGCGATGTGCACAGACCCGGTCAGTCAGTCAGTCAGTCAGTCACACCTTCAACGGTCTCATTACTGGTTTGGGAGTGCCCGATCTTTCTTATTAAACCACTTTATAGGAGTGCTCAATTATAATCACATTTTTTAAGCAAACAATGTGAGTAAATGGAATAGTGAATTGGAAATGTTTTGGTTAGGCATAATAATAGCATAATAACCTATAAATAACAAGAACTCTGAAGTTTTCTCTTTGTTTTAGTGTAAAGAAGTACATTATCACGATGTTTTCCAAAACATATTATGAACAACTTGAAATTTCTTGATAGAAATATGTGCAATTTCAACAATATTATGCCTCTTTCTGTCTTCTATATCATTTTCACACTTCCAGCGGGCCGGATTGGACCCTCTGATGGGCCAGTTTTGGCCCGCAGGCCACATGTTTGACACCCCTGGGTTAGGGTTTTTTGGTTGGACAAAAAAAGGAGAACTTGTGAGGAGGACAGAAAGGAAACTTTTCATAGATATTAATAATTTTTCATTCTAATAACTGGCAGATTAATATTAGTTCTTCTAATCAAGAAAAACAACTTTCTCTTATTACCCCTTGTCAAAAGTGAGATTTGCTGCTTATTTTGAATTAATTGTTAATTATTTTGTTTTTTTTATATATATTTTTAATGTTTGAAAATAAACAAAATGTGGTGACTTCTCTTTTGGCTTTAGTAAATAGGTTTATTAGGGAAAATAATTTAGCAGATTTATCAATGACAAAACAATCATAGATAGATCTAATACAGCCCATACATCAGGCTTGCAACAAAAGACAAAATCCTAGATAAAGATGATTTGTAGTTCTTGCATCTGCTCTTTTTTCAAAAATGTTTTTTTATTATGAATCATCAGGTTGTACAGATACGTTAACCACAATTGATTATTCAATGCTTCTCATGTATAATAGCTGCAAACATGATGGGGAGAGAAAAAAAATAAATGAAATAGAAAGATACATAAATAATGTAGGTAATGCAGGGTCCAATCAAAGTTTGATATAATAAACTCTTGGCTCATGATATCACACACTGGAACATTTAAAGGTCTAATAATTCTGGTGATCGTCTCATCGTTCTGGTCGAATTGATTTCTTGCTGTCGGTCCCATCAGGAGGGAGCTCCTGGAGCTGCGCCTGACGTAACAGAAACTTGTCAACACGTTTTTTTCTAACCTCTCTCCCAGGGAGCCGTGCCTAAAGGGAACGCTACCAAAGAATTCATCGAGAGCCTGCAGCTCAAACCGGGACAGGTGGTGTACAAGTGTCCCAAGTGCTGCAGCATCAAGCCTGACAGAGCTCACCACTGCAGGTACAGAGCTCACCGTGTGTGTGTGTGTCTGTGTGTGTGTGTGTGTGTGCGTGTCCACCACTTTTCATTTCCAACTTTCATTTCAAAGTCTGCAACTCACGGAGGAGAGTCCTGGTGCGACGCTCCCACCGGGGACTCCTCTCCTTCGCTGTGTTTGTTCCTCCTGCCCAGCTCTCCCCTGTGTGTGTGTAATGTGTGTGTGTGTGTGTGTGTGTGTTCGGTCGCTGCGCAGCTTTTCCCTGCGGACTCTGCTGCTTGATAATCAGGGATCCCCGCTGTGGCTGCTCAGCAGGTTTCCTGGGATCTGAAGGCTGGAAAAGTGCAAAAAACACGGCAGAGTAATTGAATTGTAAAGTGGTAAAGACAAAGAGTTGGTGTTAGTTTGAATGGAGTCGATTTTTTTTGTTGATGTTTAACATCATGAGTCATCGTTTTGTGTGCTTCAGATACATTTGTCTCTAATGACCCGTAGGAATAAAATATTACGAGCAGAGTGGCAGCAAAACAAAGCACACAGGTAGACTGAGAGTGACTTTCTGCTTTGTCAGATGATACATGAATTATACTCTCACACACACACACACACACACACTGTGATTCACTTGGAGAAAACTTAAACACTCAGGTTCGTCTTCTGTTTGCCCAAAGTCACAGTTTTCCACTTTAAAAAAACAATTTTGTCTCAGTCTTTATTATGTATGTGTGTGTCCACAGTGTGTGTAAACGCTGCATCAAAAAGATGGACCACCACTGTCCCTGGGTGAACAACTGTGTCGGAGAGAACAACCAGAAGTACTTTGTGCTCTTCACGGTGAGTCTTTACCCACCACCACAGCAAAACTTCCTTTTTTTTCTAGTTTTGTTATAAACTGTATCATCAGGCTGAGAAAAACACACAAAGAAGAATAATTCACTTTCCATGTATCAGTTTTTTATGATGTCTATTTTGTGAGTTAATAAATAGACACTTATACAAGTAATCTGGAAGAGCAGGTCACTTGCCATACAGTAATCTAGTCTTGATAATAACATAAATGAATTATCAGGGGGAAAAATCATGGTAATGAAAATTAAAGACAAGAAAAAAATGAAATATGGAGGATAAAAAAAATATTTGAGTCAAATTTAATACATAAATTATAAACATGCCAACAGCAAAGTATTAGATTCATATTGATTAACTGTCTCTCTTGTTCATTTTGTGATATGTGGTTTGACATTGAGCTGAGCTTCAGTAGAGAAAAGAATTTCTTGTCAACATTGAATATTTGTTTTGTTTTTCAGATGTACATTGCACTAATATCCTTCCATGCGCTCATCATGGTGGCTTTCCATTTTGTGCTCTGCTTTGAAGAAGACTGGACAAGTGAGTAAGACAGTGCAGCCCTTTTGCAGGATATGTAGTAATATATTAATATACATTATGATTTCCTATCATTTTTATTCCTGTATGTTCATTTTGAAAGGAAAACGCTTTTAACTCTTCTTCTTCTTCTTCTTGGTCAGAATGCAGTAACTTCTCTCCACCAGCAACCGTCATCCTCCTAATCCTCCTCTGCTTCGAGGGTCTTCTCTTTCTGATCTTCACGGCCGTCATGTTTGGGACTCAGGTTCACTCCATCTGCACCGACGAGACGGTGAGTGAAACTGCCGTCATTTCACTTCCTCATCGCTCCGCTGAGAACCTCCTGAGTTCACATGGTCGAGTTCACACAATCACATGTGTTGTTCACAGTCGTTCTTTATCGAAACATCAGACAGGAGCAGGAAGGTTTATCTGAATTTTACAATATGACTATTGTTTTTTAACCAACTGTACTCGGAGCTAATTTAAGTTCCACATTTTTGGTCCAATTATCAACAAATTATTGAGCATGTGTGAGAGATGAGCTCTGTGATGAAAATACTCACAGTACATATAGAGTAAAACACAGAAAATGAAGTATAAATAAATACAGAAATAATTGAATAAATATCTAAATGAATGCAAAATAAACTAATTTTGGTAATGAAATGTATGTACCATTTCTGCTTTTGTGTGCAAATACAGAATTAAATAAAAGCAGAATCATGGAAATAGAAACAGATCAGGGATCAGTTTAGCTGAGGCAAACAGGTGTAGGTTGTTTTTTTTAACTGCAGAACAGTTTGCAGTGCAGCTGAGGTCACGTCTGACGTCCTGAGATAAGTCTCGGTGACGAAGGTTAAGGCTCTAAATTCATTCGGTTTGTTGTTAGCACGGATGTAAATAGAAGAATTGACTCTCAGCCTCCAGGCAGGTGGAGATTAAACTGCATCTCTTAATGTATCTGCTCCAAACACCCACGACGAGGATGACTCACCGTGTCACACTATTCACTACAAAGATCATATTTTTCGGTCAATATCCGTCAGAGCCTGTCGTGCTCTGAGAGTGTGTGTGTGTGTGTGCTCTTCTTACACATCAGGAAATACTGGTTGTGAGCATAGACTGTATATGGTTGTGAGTCACTGAACCCTGCTCATCAGGAAAAACAAAGAGATGCTTCAACGTGTCTCTTTTCTAATCCCATTCAGTGGTTATTTTCTGTTGGTTCATTAGATTTTAAAGACACGTCTGTATCTTCGCAGCTGACACGGTTTTGCGTCAGCTTTGAATAATATGAGTTATATCTCTGTCCCCCCCCTGCAGGGAATCGAGCAGCTGAAGAAGGAGGAGCGAAAATGGGCCAAAAAGTCTAAATGGATGAACATGAAAGTGGTGTTCGGCCACCCGTTCTCCGTGGCCTGGCTGAGCCCGTTCGCGACGCCCGATCACGGCAAAGCGGACCTGTACCAGTACATAGTGTGAGAGCTGGAAGGTGCTGTGGACTAAGACTGATCAGTCCCGGTCTGGACCTCAACGAGCATGAACTCCTCTCCTCCACTTCTATACTGTCTTTCTTTCTTTCTTTTTTATATTTCTTTTAATTTCATTTCAGGGTATGCTGTTGTTCAGCCATTGCAGTTTTTTTTCTTTAAATATTTTCACCTTCTTTATATTTTATAATTTCCCTCTTGGTGCTGACTGAGATTAATGAGGAGTAGCTGTACCCAAAAAAACATCAACAACAAAAAAAAATGCAGCAACAACTTGACAAGAAGCACTTACAGACACTGAGTCCTGCCTCCTCCTCCAGACTGAAGCTTCCTGCATCATTTCCTACGGTGGCCCTGAGGGGCCAACTCAGTGCAACTTCAGGAAAACACACGCAGAGACACAAATGTGCTGCAAATCCATAAAACGACTTCAATTTAACAACACATGAGCTGAGGCAGTTTTGTTGAATGTCGTAGTCTTTAGCCTGGTCGGTCACTTCTTGTGTTTGTGTCTTTGCATGTGGTTTCTTGAGCTGCAGTGAATTGAGCCTTCATGGCCACCGTAATCTCCTGCTTCCAGAACTAAACAATGTGAATTGAAGAACACTTTTTGCTAAGCAGCCACGCTCCAGGTGCTAAGACGAGCCACCTGATGTCGTCGACCTGTGAACATTGTTGTTGTTGTTGTGAACCCGTCACCTCCTCTTGTTTTCCCGTATCCCTGTCGATGCAATAGTCTTTCGCTGGATGCTGCAGATGATTTGCCTTAGAACAGCGCAGTAGTGAACCGTGGCATCTGCTATTTAAAGAAGAAGAAAAAAAAAAACGTATTATTTTGCCTTAACTTGACGGTCGGGGTGAGACAGGATCACATTGGTTGATAACACTTTGAAATGAGCTTGTTCTTTTCCTTCTTCGACACCGGATGAGAGGATTTCTTCAGATTGAGCAAGAAATATATTTTAGGAAGAAAATTTTCTTTTGATTTATGTTGTGAGTGCACTAAAATCCCAAGAAAGTTAGAACAAAGGCTGGATTAGCATTAGCTTTAGCCTCTCAGTGGCCAGTGAAAGTTATAATCCTTAAGATTTCACACTAAGCTGATTAAATTAGACCTGGTGAGCAGCTGTACGGCAGGACTGGACGTTTGTTTACAGCTCAGCCAAACAAACTAACTTTCAAAGTCGACGATCTGATCTGATGGTGCACATAGTGAGAGTAGTTTCCCACACTACAGTGAAGTGCTGGATGACAAACTTACCTCATTTTGAACTAAATCCACTAATTATAAAAACTAATTCAAATAATTAATCTAAATGTAAATACATGAAACAATTCAGAACACAAATTCTATCAACAACTACTTATTTATTTTATTTTAAGGGAATCTTAATGATTATAACTTTAATATCTGACACGTGCAGGTGAAGAAAGTTTTGTAAAATATTAAAAGTGACTCTTCAGTTTTATTATCCACCAGGCAGTTTTACCAGTGTCCTTCCGATGATTTGATAAGTGTGTGCAGTAAATGTCGACGACCTCTTTGCGTGATGACCCCGCACAGTCACCAGCTCAGATGGAAAGTCAGGGAATAAAGCAATACACATTGCTCTGAGTGCACTGACCCTAAGTGTAATTCACTCACTTTCAATTGATGGAATTTGCTTTCGGATGATCCAGTCTGTTTGTCATACTCTGTGGTTGTCGTGTAGTCTGACTGGAGGAGAGAGAGGCCTCACAGGATAAAAGTGTTGATTAATATTTAAGCCAGTGGAAAATGTTCACTGAGGCCTGAAGGTCCACGATACAGGTGCACATTTTATATGTGGCAGCTGTGAACAAGCCAGGCCGACCAGTGTGAAGAGATTTACCTGTGCTGATGGGGAACAGGCCACTTCTGAGCATTTAACACTAAAAAGGCCTTCGCTCACCCGCGTCTGAAAGCCTTACTGTAGTATGAGTTGTGCTTTTAAGAGATGATGGAAGGAATTACTAGAAGATTAACTACAAACTACTGTTGCCAAATCGAATGCTTAATGAACACACAACAAGACAGTGAAGGACCCAGTTCAAGTAGAGCATTGTCAGGAATGACATTTTATTTAGGCTTTTAAAATCACTGGAGGTTTTTAAAAAAAAAATGTTACAATAATGTGGGGATGCAACAGTTGCTATCCAGTTTACACAGACAGGACACCAGCTTTCTTATTTTTCTTGAATTGTATGTTCTGTTGTGTGGTCAGGTATGAAACTATTTCGAGTACGTACTATGGACCACATGTTTTTTCTTTTTTTTTCTTTTTGACTGTGGTATTTGTTTAAAGGGGAATGAAATAAAATTATGTATGTGACAGCTTTCTGTGAACTTTTATTGACTCAGTTTAACAGTTTACTGCATATTTTATTTTCTTATTGGGTAACATTTTAAATTCACGGATGCATTTGATTTGATTGGTATTTTTTAAAATTAATTTTAGATAATTATTTGAATGCAGGATAATTCATGTTTTTTTCAATAGCTTCCAAGTCATGTGACCTAGTGAGCCCAAACCAATGCAGAATGGTGTAACTCCTCTATATGCATAAGACACAGTACTCTGTATGGTATTTTTTGTGTTCCCTCTATTTTATATGAATATTTTTTAGGAAAAAAGAGCTTTTTTTTAATAACTTCCAAGTCATGTGACCTACTGACCCTACTGACATCCATTCTGGATCAATAAGACACACCACTGTTTATGGTGTTTTAGTGCTTATTCTATTTTATATGAATATTTTTATGCCGTATTCATGTTATAGAAAACCATGCATATGCTCCTATTTGCTCCTCGTGTTCCTGCCCTAAAGAACTTATTTTTCTTGTCGACCAAACAACGCTGCTCTCGCTCTGCCATCTTCGCTTGCGCTGAATTTTAAATACCACCAGTAATACATCACATCATCATGTTGCTTATACTTTCCATTCGTATTGCTAACCCGAACCCTAACACAATACACTTGAATTTCTGCTATTTCAAGCAAAAAAAAAAGAAGCTACTGTGATTTTAAAAATGTAATTGTTCAGCAGCACTAACAAAAAAAATATTTAAATATATGACTACAAAAGTTTGAAAACACAAGTTTGAACACTCCTTCACATCTAATGTCATATTTCTGAAAAGTAGAAAATCTCTTGAGGAATTTTTCTGTGTAAAGCTGTTGGAAAAATGTGCTGAATAATATCTGAGTGACTGAAACAACAATCATGTTTGTCAGATGAGATGTTTATTTAATAATTTAAATGTTTCCTCTCAGTGGAGACAACCATTTACACAGCCTTTTAAGATTTTTCCTATTGACAGAATGTATTTACACTTGTACAAACAGCTGTTTCACATACTCTGTAAAACACATCGTAATTCATATCAGAGCGAACACAGTCTGATTAAACCGACTTGATTTGTGTCAAAAGTCACATTAAATATTGAATTTGTCAGTGCAGCAGCCTCCAGATTAAAACCAGGACTGATACAAGGTTAAAAAGTGCAGATAAATCAAAACAAAACATGTCTATTATCCATTATCCTGGAGCTTATTTAATATTTTAAAGATTAAGACTGAACAGTCTCTGAGACGCTGTGGTGTCAACAGTACACTTTCAGATTGATAAAACATTTACTGATTGAATGATATTTAATAAATTTACTGTTATTTTCTCCCAGTGCAGCACATGAACTCGTCAATGTGACACACACCTTTTCCCAGGCCAGGGTCGTATTTCAGTGTTTTTCTAATCTCTCTGTACAACCACATCTACAGTTTATGTGCACATGGATATAAATACATCACGCTCAGGGCCATGCCACAGTCACAGAGCTATAAATGTGGCTACTGCAAAGCTCTGATTGGTTATATTACAGTGAGAGTGGGTTCACAGGTAGATGGTTTACCCTCATATCATGCCGTTTACTGAAGAGAAGCCAGGCACCGGGATATTTCCAGAATAAAAGCAAACATTACAGATATCACATTTAAGGTACAATAAAAGAATAGTTTGATATTTTGGGGGACTAAATGTCTTTACCAAGAATAAGACAAGTTTTAAAACCACTGTCATAAAATATGCAGCTGGAGCCAGGGGCAGTTAGTTTAGCTTAAAAGAGTTGAAACTGCTCATTTGGATCTGCTTGCCCAATGAATGCAGAACACAACTTCAACAATTTGACAACACATATGCTGCAAAATCTCACAACTCAACATAAGTGTTTCCACAGGGACAAAAACAGTGACGGACCAAGCTATAGACTATAAGGCTAAGCTATAATGCTGTCTGAATCATGTGATAATATTGACACTACAATGAACCAAAAAATTCATCACTAACACAAAGCTGGGTCTGTCACCTTTTGTGTGTCCCTGTTAACACTTCTGTTGTGTTGTGTTGTTGCAGTGTGTTTGTCTATTTGCAGGCGTTCTTAAGTTGTCACTGTACCATCCGGAGGTCATGACAAAATCCATGGTTGTCAGTCTACTGTTTCGTTATCCCAAGACTTCAAGAAGTTACTGCTCCAAGAAATACACTAACTTATGTGCTTGTGCTTCCCCTCTTTCTTTCTTTTTCTTTTTAGCTAAGCTAACTGGCTGCTAGCTTTATTATTAATGGGACAGACGTGGGACTGGTGTCAATCTTTTTTTTTTTTTACCTGGCACTTGGCAAGAAAGCTAGTTAGTGTTATTTTTTCCAAACACAACACACTCATGATCCTCAAAACATGGAGGCACAAACATCTGAAGCCACTTCTGATGTTGCTGCTTGTGTGTGTTGGCTGTGAGTGACTGAAAAATTATCCCGCAAGGTGAGAACAGCCCTGCTATGAAACATCACTCAGCCGGCCTTTAATAAGATAGCCGTGCAGTCACATTGTCTCTGCGGTCACATTAATAGGGATGCATGATACAAAACCTGCACAGCAGCAGTTGGAAGGACATCTGATATATATATTTGTGCGTTGCTGCTGCAGGATAAATACACACAGGTATAGCTACCGTTATGCATTTAGATTCATGATATGTATCCAAACAACAGCAAAGTGTTCAGTGAAGCAACCTCTGATGTCATGTCCAGGCAAATCCTTGTGTATTTTAGTTTACTTACTCTACAGACAGAAACATCCCTCTGGTAGCGCGTATCGCCATTTTCTATGCTCTATTATTAATGCACAAAGCTCCCTCGCTGTTAAACGCATCACAGTGTCATGAGATTTAAAGGAAGTATAATGTTATTGCACTCTCGCTGACAGCTCCAGGAGATGCGGAGGGAGGGAAGCTTCTGATGGAACCAGGTATGTCTATCGAACCCCCAGAGATGATGGGTGATGGATTGATCTTCATGATGTGCAACAGAAGGGTATGATCGTGAACGCAGGGCACATAAAGCTCAAACAGGCAATAAGAAAAAAAAGGCCGTGTGATGTCTCTGACGCCATAGAGACACTTTGGACGCCTATATGTCACAAGTTTAATAAAACGAAGCAGCTCGCACGGACGTCACCCGGGTTAAGTGACGAGACACTCCAGGACGCTTTGGTGTGATCTGAGGCCTCGGTAGGAACATGCACACGTCTGTCGTGAAATGGAAGACCAGCTGCCTCTGAATCAAAACACGTGTCATGCTCAAATCTTGAGGTTTAGGTTCAAGCTATCAGGAAAGGCAAAGAAAAAGTCAAAGAAAGAAAGAAAGAAAGAAAGACCCCGGCAGAGGGCAAACATCAGACCAGGGACGAGCCTTTCAGTGCTACATTAGAAAGGATTATTACTGATGTAAAGTACACCTGGTTTATAACATCGCCTCGAGCATGCATACGATGGAGAGTCAGTGTTGGATGTTTACAGTGAGTGTCGCAGCGGCTGAAGGAAATGTGAGTTAAGAAAGCTTTGGTGATCTCGCGGCTGCAGGCTGAAGGACGTTCACATCTCGCACATGGTAAACTCATGAACACACAGGTCCTCGCATCATATCCACTGTGTTATTTTCCTCTTCCTTTAAAAGAATAGTTTGCCACTTGAAATGTGCTTATTAGCTGTATTATTGAGCATTAGATGAGAAGATACCAGTCTCATGTCTGCAAATATGAAACATGATTAGTATCAAGATATTGTTTGTTATGTGCATATGTTGTGTTTCACTGTTTTCTGACATTTTACACAGTAAGAAATCTATTGATTATCAAAGAAACAACTTCATTGTCAGACATATTGATGATACAGTTCAACCTTTCTGTGTGACATTTACTTGACACATAGAGGGGAACTACAGGAATTCAAATGACAAAGCAGAGAAGGAACTTTTCGTTAAGTTTCTGGAAGTACTTGAAACTTTTGTTGGGAAAGCACTTCCAACTACATCTCTGACCGCAGTTTCTTATTCAGCAGACAGACGTGACAGTGGCGTCGGTCTTTTCATCTAACTCCCAGCAGGAAGATGAATAAGCACATTTCCTAAAACGTCAAACTATTCCCTTTTTGTCTCTTCCCTTCTTTCACGTTTGCTCTGTTTTAGCTCACCATGGTTTTTCCAGAAAGTAACATAAAGCTAGTTTCATTTTTTGCTTCCTCGTAAGCTTGTGGATAAAGACGATTTTAGAGCTTCCGGAGAAACCGGACGCAGACATCCATTAGCCTCGTCTCCACCAGTCCAGCTGCAGCTGCACCATGGTCAGACTGGCTGAGCTCCAGCAACTCCTCTGGTTTCAGAAACACAAACTGAGGGATTAAGAGTCACTAATTCAAAAGAAGGCCACAGTTCGAGTGGCATTTGGTTTAACTGTGTTAGAAAATACACAATTAGAGGGTTAACAACTAATTTCTCTTGCTTTTTCACTGTAGCACATTAACTTATAATTACAATAAGTAGGTGTGTTTGACTTAAAGAACAAAATCCTCCAAACACGTCTGCTGTTTGTTTTCAGATTTCACTTCACTTTGGCTCGATGTCAAAATCAGAGGAGCTGCTGACCAAAAACACAGCACGGAGCACAGCCATCTGGAGCCAGGCTGGGCTGAACTAGTGGAGACCAGACATATTATTCATCCTTCTTGGCAACTCCACTCTGTTGTCCATCCTGTGGCGAAACCCTCTGCAGAACCAACAGACCGGAGAAGGTCAGAGAGATCCCGACCCACCATAACGTTATCTGGGCTTCACCGAAGATCAGCTGGCCTAGGAAAGCCTGCATGGGTGAGAAGAGTCACAGTGTTAAGTCCCTAAGGTTAAATTTAAATTACAGCCATTGAGGAAATCTTGATGGAAAAATGTCCAAAAAAAAGAAAAGACATTGAACCTTGACAAGAAATTCCTGTAAGACACTTAAATCACTGTGACGAGTTATTTCTGAATGTAGTCCAGCCTACTTTCTAAAATAAAACATGTTACATAAGGAGGAAAGGGTTTAATGTCCTCTACTACAAAACTACCAGGTAAAAAAGAGAGAGGGGAGCCACTACTTACGGAAGATATGAAGTTGGAGGCGGTGGTGGTCACAGTGGTTCGGGTGGAGGAAGAGGAGTACCTGAGAGCTTTGGCGAGGAAGGTCCACATCACAGCATTGCACGTGAACAGGAGTCCACCACACAGCAGCCTCAGAGGGATATGAAGCTGGAAAATATAAACACAAACTTAGACAAGAAGCTTATAACAGCTTTTTATTGTTACTCTGTGTCTGCTTCAGTGTAAAAGATGTGAGCAAGGTGCATTGTACAGTGAGTTTACAATTGTTTGTACTGTATGTCTATGGAAATTACATTGCTGCACCAGATACACAATAATACACCTGCAGCATGCAACTTAGGAGTTAAAGAAGAGGAAGAAGTAGCCTACTAAATGTAGATGTACATTAATGTCCAGATTATAGAATATTATAAATTATTCATGTTTCACACAAAAATGCAGATAAATGTGCGTTAACATTGAAAAAAAGAGCAGGAGATACAAATGTAACTAAAAAGCAAACAAGTAATGATAGAAGTGGAGAGATCATCTAAATAGTAAATGCCTAATACCATTAATGTTTTGTTTTTCCGGACTTTCTAACATTTTCTACACTGAACAATCAATTGATTATTTAAGGAACTACATGTAGGTGTGTTGATGTGGTTGCAGCCTTCCACTCCTTAGATGATCAGTGACAATAAATGTGACAATAAATGTGATCAATGTAAACAAACAGCTCAGATCTTACAATTAAAGCTAGCCTACAGCTATATACTTATAGGTGATTAGATCGATTCCCTGTTTGCCCAGCTGTAGCCTCTCTGGCATGGTGCATTCAAATCTCGTGGCACTGATCTGGACCATTTGTTTTGCAAACCTGACTTGCTTTCTGTGTTGGAGGGAGGCCACTGTTTGTCCTCTGCACTGCTGAGGTCTCGCGCCAGCAGCCCCGCAGAGGTTTCATTCTGACATCACTGCGCGCGCAGAGTGTGAAAGTCATAAAGAAAAAAAACAACAACCCTGAATGACCTCCTTATGGAGCCACGAGCTCTGCAACGCTGCTATAATGAGCTATAAGATAACGCGATAGCACCGCACATCACCACACTCACAGGAGCTGCAATGTCATGCAGCACGCGGACACGGCACGAGAGCGCAGCTGCTGCCCCCCCACCCCCCACCCCCACCACCCCCCGCCGCGTGATGCTGCTGCCGATGGTGCTGATGCTGAGGGATGAAGAGGGAGAAGAGAAGTCCCTCCGTGAGAAAATCTCCCACGTCTGCCCTGCATTATTCACACACACACACACACACACACACACACACACACACACACACACACACACACACACACACACACACACACACACACACACACACACACACACACACACACACACACACACACACACACACACACACACGCACGCTGATAAATAATTCAGCCCCACTGCGGCTCGAGCTGCCTCACCCGGTCACAGGTGGTGGTTTCGTCCGCTTGTCTGAATTTCCGCTGCTCTCCCCACGTCCGCAGTCCGGTCTCACAGACTCCCTTCAGGTAGTCGGCTCCGAGGGACAGCTTGGCCGACGACGACGCCACGGCCCCGAGGAAACCCGCCAGCAGTGCATAGAAAACTCCCGGGAACATGTTGACGACGGTGGAGGCCGAGGCACATTATCTTCTAAATCCGCCTTCACATCTCTGCTGCCGCCGCCGCTGCTGCTGCTGCTGCTGCTGCCGCTGCTGCTTCTGGTCCGGATGGAGATGGAGCCGCCTGCATGGCTCACTGTGTTTGAGAGTGCGTTTCACCCACCGGCACGTTTTCCTGCACTTTCTACCCACAACCGTCCGGTGGCAGTCACACGACACATGGTCAACCCAGGCCAGTGCAGGTTGGACTAAAAAAGGAAAACGCCCTGTGGCATTCTGGGAATCGTAGTTCTACCACTTCACCACACCATTGCCAGAAGTAAAAAACAAAAAAAACAACAACCTGGAAGCAGCAAAAATATGTCTCCAAATATAGGCTATTGGAGTCATAATTATTTTTTTAAAATAGCATCTTAAATGCAGTGTATTGACCCGTAATGGGTGAAACATTTATACCACCATAAATAGGATGCAAAAGCGAAATATACAATTCTATTCAAGTACAGGAAAGGTAGGCTACAGCTGTCAGAAAGATCAGTAGCTACAGTAGCTGGACTAAAAAGCCTATGTTGCCTTTTGGGAAATTTGCAGTTTCACCATTTAACACTATTGGTTGAGGGAAAATTACTTGGAAGCAACAATGAAATGTCTCCAGATATACTGTAATCACAATAATAATGTTGTTGTTGTTTTTATAAATAGCCCTCTTAAATAACATTACATAACAAATAGGCTATACTGACATGCAATGTACTATTAGGCCAATAAGGAATTGCTGCATTTATTTAAGTAAAGGACCTGCATATTTATACCACCATAAATGTAATGAAGTGACATACAATCTCCTTCTGTGGTGTAGCCTACTGTAGTAGAGACATAACATCACAACTCAATTACAGTAAAAGTACAGTTGTTAACCCAGAGCAGTGCAGTAGTTAGGGCTTAAAAGCCTCTGTTGCATTCTGGGAATTGTAGTTTCATCATTCATTCATTCATTCTTTAACCTTGGCAGAAGAAGAATCGTATGGAAGCACCAAAGATGCTGCAATCAAAATAAATCGAACATCTGTCATTATTATTGTTATTATCATTAGCCTCTTTAAAGAGGGAGAGGCTGAGCAGTTTGATATGAAGTCGCTCTCTGTTTTCTTGTGGTGGGGAAGAGGACAATCGATGCTAATGTAATGTCCTTGAGTGTGGGTGGAGAGTAAAGTATGACTCCACTTGATCCAGACAGAACCACAGAGACAGACCTCGGTTCCCTTCAGCATACAGATGAGCTGCATTATAAAAAATCATTACATTAAAACACCCAGGGTATAAGTGGGACGTGTGTGTGTGTGTGCGTGTGTGCTTGTGTGGAGGCGGGAGTATATAGTTACACATGTACATCCACACATTACCCTGGCTCCTTCTCCTCTGTGCCCTTCATAGAGAGATGAGCCTGTCAGGGAGGAGGGACCCGAACAAGACTGAATTATCCTCCTCCTAATTAGAGACCAGACCGTGGAGTCATCGTTAGGAATGTATGGGCCTGTAATCACTGTTTGAATCAGAGCAGAGTAATAAAGACAAGAATCATCAGAGACAGATGTCCGTATCCTCCGACTCGGCAGCTGAACATTTGGCTTTAGACAGGAAGTTTATCACAAAATAATGGTGTCAGTTTCATTTATTTCTTTTAACGTTTAGATTACAGTGACAAATGCCAGAGTCACAGGCTTTAGATAGTTTGCAATTCCCAAGATGGGCTGTTGCACAAATCTGGAGGAAATATATACAAAGCAGCACAAAGCACATCAGTGATGCAATAAAATTACCATTTAACTCTGACTGGAGGTCTTCGTAGAATAAAAAAAAAAAGATTTGGATCAATACTGAGGTAATGAAACTGAACAGAAACAGGGGAAAAGCTTTTATTATAAAACTCAGTATTTCAAAAGTTTTGGCTGATATTTACTCCAAATATTTATTTGCAAACATACACTAAATATTGAATAAAACATGATGATAATTTTCTACCTTTTAACTTTCTAAAAGGAAAGGGTGCATAAATATCTGAAAATAACATGTTCAAGTTTGTCCAGTTGAAATATTTGTTTTAGAAAATGCATTTTATTTTGATCGGAGAAATTTAGCATGCATGTAGGTTAATAAAGTTTTTACAGTGAAATCACTATAGAAAATGAATATACAAGATTATACTTGGAGGCTATACTTTTGTACTTTTAATGACGTTCAAATTTAAATCTCCTTCGTGGTAGCAGCACACACACAACACCAGCACTCTGAAACCAAAGCAGATAAATAGAATATAAACATCATTATTACGTACATAGGCATCTGTGTGCTCCAAATATGTCTCCTATTGAAAAGAGACCGTTAGGTGTCTGTTTTGTTTCTCTGTCTTACACTGCTTTAACAAAAATATATTTATATGGTGAGTCTGGCCTAAGTTTGACCAGATGCGTAAGAACTATATTTTGCCTTTGTATCATCTTGAGGATGACCTCATCACCCTCTTTACCAGGTGTATATTACTGTCCAGCAGGTGTCTCCAGTGAGCTTTACAGAAATACACTCGTATCCACCACAACTTGCTGTCAATGTAAATCTTTAGATTGCAACATGTACATTCATTTCTTTGTTTGTGGGTGGAGGGGAACATTTGTTTGAGATACAGTCTGTTTTTCTTAGTTACACTTTGACAGCTTGTTGCCATAACTCCATATTACCTTTTCAATATCGAAGTGTGTGTGCAATAAAAACTTAATTAGTCTATCAAGGAGCCATTATGGCATTGTTGCTGCTTTGCTTTGCATACATCAAGCTAAGTAATAAAGTGATTTCAACTAAGAGCTTGATCACAGAGCTTTAATGAGATTAGGGAAGGTAATAAACTCTATACATAACAATGTGGAGCCAAAGTGTGTGTCTGTGCATGTCTGATTTGTTTTCATGTTGTCTATGGAAAAGGAAATTTGGGTTGTGTGTGCAAGAAAAGTGGTAAGTAGTCAGGTGTTGTTTCTCCTGTGACACATTTCGACACTGTCATCTTTCTGGAGTGTCTGCTTCGCATAAAAACTCTGAAATCAAGAGCAGTCATTAGCCGTTATCTCCTCGCTCTGAGTCTCCAGCCCTGAAGCTCCTCTGCAAAACACAAGTGTTGAGATAGAGCACTAATTGGGGTCTTTCAGCTCCTGTTCAATTGAGTGATAATTGAGTCCACAGAGAGCTTCGGTGACACTTTCACCGTCACTGTTGCCTTCGTGTGCCTGTCCACGTTTTGTGCTGATGGACCTGCAAGGTGATTTAATAGGGAGTAAGTGTAAGGTTCATTAGTATAACGACTTAACGGTGACCTTTAACTGAAGTGTCAATCACTTGCAGACAAAACTACTTTTTTCCCTCGCAAATTAAAAGAAAAATTCTCTTTTCCCCTCAAGTTTTCCATTCTGTGTGTATTTCAGTAATCACATATCAGACCTCTTCATTTCTTCTTTAACAAATCTCTGAATAATTGAACTTTTCTTTGCATGCAGTAGGTCAGGTTTTTGCCTGAGAGTATGTTGACATTTACTGTCGACTGACAAAGTTGAACTTTTGACTGTTTTGGTCACAAGGTTCTTTATTTTTAGCTCTCTCTCTCTCTCTCTCTCTCTCTCTCTCTCTCTCTCTCTCTCACTTAAACACACACACCCTCACACACACTCTCACACACCAAACAACTACTCAACCACATGGTGATATTTTGCTCTTAGTTTTTCTTATTTCTTATTCTGCAAGGACACAACAAAAAAGATCTTGAACATTTCTCTTGTTCAAAAGTAAGTTGTTGTTTCGACTGGTCAGTGTTTCCTTTTGCACATTTATTTCCTTCCCTAAGTTTATGCAACTCATGCTTGTGCTGTACTTTTTGCCTACTTTTATTTTATCTGTCTACGTATTCTATAGTGTTGTACTTAATATCTGCTATGACAGAGGTCCTCAGTCTTTTCACTCAACCTTATGCCCACTGCTTATAAAGACTGGTTTTTGTTTTATACGAAACAGAACAACAAACCAGGCTAAACTGAAGACGAATGCAGGGCAATGTCAACTGTTGGACATACAAACGTGTTAAAAACCAAGCCTATTTTCTAGGCCTTTTCTCAAAGATTGCACATCCATAATGAAATGAGTAAGTAGCCTATATCTCTGCAACCAGGTCTATTTGAATACTTTTGGTGTCATAGTAAAGGGAAAAAATTGAGAAATTGCTGAGATGTGTAAATTTCAGTATATGTGTTATTGGTGAAGAGTAAATGAAGATGACACACAGCAAAAATTAAATACATTTAATGTTTGCCTAAAAAAAACCAACATATTTTTGATGAGTGTCCTTCAGAATGATGCTGCTAAAGCTCAAAACCTCTATCAAATGAATGTACAATGTATGAACATTATCTCTGCAGTGGTTGATTCTGATAAAGTGAAGCAGTACAAAATTTTACTACAAAATATTCAGGCGAGCTTTCCAAAAAATGTCAATTTTTTGGCACAGCTTGGAACCACCTGCCATTATAAACCATTGTTTAATCTTTATTTTCCACACAATTTGCATAAACTAACTGAAAAAGAATCAACCGGGACTAAATAACAACTACTTTCTAGGCCCTCTGTGTCCCTCTGCGTAAAAGCTGCACTGAGCTGCTTATTTGAGTGCAGTTACGCCGGGCTCTATCTCTGCAGTGGATTGGTTGATTTGAGTGATTGACAGAACCTTATCCTGAAACGTGTGACGTGCAGGCTGTTGTGTGCTGCGCTCGCAAAGGTCCCCCGCCTCCTAAAGCCCGTCCGGACAGATTTAGATGTAACACCGGTCAAAGTTCAAACTTTACCTTACTCATAAACAAACTTTCACGGCAAAACAGCAAAGGTAAGAGGAAATTTACAACCATGTTTTGGCCAAGCAGTGTCTGTGTTTGCTCGACTTTGCTCGTTTTTGGCTTCTCCCTCTGCCGTGCTTCTGTGTAGCCGCGGGTGCTATCGTTCCAATCTTTGTAGCAGGTTTTGAGCGGTAACTTGCTGATGTGTTTTGCATAATGTACAGTAGTATACCAGCCAGAAATGTGGTGACTGGGTCCACACCATAGACTGTATGGTCCACACAGAGGTGCTTCATTAAGTTTGATGTTTAGTTGTTTATTTGAGTAGTGTTTGGGCTGTGTTTGGGTCATATAAACATGGTTTTTAGGCTACATGTTGTAGCCCAGCTTCTGCTGTTTAATTTGATGTAAAATGGGACTATATTCCTTCATAATTAGTGCAGTAGAGGGTCTGTGGTTGTTCAGTATGTCTGGATGCGTGGGGTTTAGCAAGTGAGTCTGAACTGTGATGTGGTCACTTACCTGTTAAAGGATTGCCTCAGTGTAGTGACAGGAACATAGGAAAGTTAATGCAGCATCTGCCAAACCATGTCGTTCCTTTCTTCTAAAAACACTGTAGGCCTAAGGAAACACAACACTTGTGACAATTAATAAACCTCTTACACCTCACGCCAACTCCACTTCTCAATTCAGCTATCAAGTACCAGTGTTTTCAAAGCCAAAAGACACTAAATGACTCTCAGAAGTGCTTTTAAATTGCACTTTTTTGGGCTGATTGATGTGTTGAATCTCTGGTTAACCTCCGCAGTCAAGCACACATTCGCTTTCTTGATCCTGTCTAGAAGCTAATACTACTGGTCTTGTGGAAGCTCAGATCACACTTTTGTGTTGATTCACTGGTCTTAATTATTCATCCTCTGTCTTTTGGAGATGTAGAATTGCTCTGACCTTCAGAGTGATGGCTTGACTGATGGTTCCCAGTGCACAAAAAAGACAAAAGGAATACCACAGCCTCCATATTCATGTCTTGACATCACAAAATCATAGTCTTTAGCTTTAGCTGACTTGATGATGAATATTCATGGAATCATCTTCCAGAAATAGACACCAAGCAGATAGTCAAATATTCACTTCCAGCCACACAAAATCCTTCACTCCTGCTCTCTGCTTCCCCCTGTCATCTGACACACACACACACACACACACACACACACACACACACACACACACACACACACACACACACACACACACACACACACACACACACACACACACACACACACACATAACTGTATGCTGACCTTGTCAGTGTACCGGGTCAATAGTCGCCCTCCAGTCCATTAAGTCGTTATTGGCGAGGTTGCTGGTCTTTGTGAATAATGCAGGCTGTTGTGCAAACATATGCAAGCTTTTGGCAAGTCAAGCATCACCACATGTTATTTACACAGAGTTCAGAATGAATTTATTTAACAAAACATAAACCTAACCCTATTTGACTCAGCATCACAGTTTTAGGGTCTCATTACAGTCAAACCAGAGTGGGAGCTGACAGAAAAAGTCAAGTTTGGTTCTGTGTGTGGTCGAATTATCTTCTTTCCTAGGAAACGAGACATTTTATGGAGGCGTGTTGGCGGACTGCAGAGCTTACAACCAGCTGATAAAATGTTCCCAAAACAAACGGACTCGAGATAATCTCAGTTTCTGTTGTTGCCAAGAACAATTAAACCAGGTGAGATGCAAATCTGATCTAGCTGTTCTTTGTAATTGCAACGTCAGCAGAAAGCTGAATACAAACCAAGGTCGGCTGAGTCTCTTTGTACACGACTGCAGGGTTTTTGTTTTGGACTCTGGTGCTGTTAGGAGAGAGGATGTGGATTATGGGCATTGGTACACAAAGTGATCTGTCAGGGGGCAAGGACACAAGCTCACACAGCCGAACTCTGATAAGATTTCTGATGAAATACAGCCATCCTTATTCAAATCCTGACAGCCTGCTCTAAAATGAACCCTGCAACTCAGGAGTTTTTCAATATCCTTTCAGAATGTGCTCTGACTAAGCAACGATCGTCTTTCCGAAACACTGTACCAACGCACAACACTCTCTGTTCTGCCACTCACTACAGTCGCCTTACAGATCCCAGGATCCATTAAAAACTATGAATTATTACAGTATGTTGGGGAAATCGATGCATTAGAACCAAGAGATGAAAACGTGTGCTGAGGGAGGACTTCTTCACACAACTTTATCTTTAAAGCTGAGTCTATGGGTTTTTCTTTGCTGAGCCCTGTGATTAATCATCAATTATTTTTTCTGAAAGGCTGTCAGACATTTAAATGCCAATCTCAGTCGGAGAGCAGCACGTCAAGTTTCTCTTACATAAGGTTTGCTGCTGCAACTTAGTGGAATAGTCTGAATAAAGTACACTTTATGCTCAAAAATATGTGGACAACCTATGACAGTTCAAAATTTTTATTCCAAAAGAGGATTCAGTTCATTTCGCATGGAGGAGATTGGTGTGATCTCAGTGTGAAGGACACGCACTGAACCACAGCTTCTCTCATATCGAAAGCTAGGAAACAACAACTTGCAGCAGCTTGTTCTGTTTCTGCGAAGGGACAGTAACTGAGGAAGTGATGATGCAAGTGTAAAAACACTGATAACATGTGTGATACTGATAAAGGAAAGAAGGAAGGAAGGAAGGAAGGAAGGAAGGGAAGGAGTAAGGGAGAGTAGAAGAGGATGATGAAAGATGATGAAAATAGAAATGCTGACATCACACCCTAAGTCAGCATTTAGGAAATCAAGCATGTTCCTCGACAGCATGATAAGAAATTGACCGGGTCAGTGCCTTTATGGTGAAAAATGAACACGATGAATTTTATAATTGATATAAATCTTAAATTGAGACTTAATAACATAAGGCCTCAGAGTCAAACCGCCATGACCTCTCATAATGAAATGCATCTGACCTGGGCTTGACTCTCAGCACAAACGTTTAACAAACCACTGACTCTGTGTTGCCCAGGCAGGGATTTTTCTCTCTCTCTCTCTCTCTCTCTCTTGTATTGATCTTTGCTTTGTGGCTGCCTCAGCTGACAAGCAGCAGGAATTTATCCGTGCTCTTTTAAGTGTCCTGTGGAGATTCATCGAGGCTTGTCTTCGATTGCTCAGCGTAATCTCGGCCTCTTCTTAATAACCTGCAATGCTCTTCAGTCTGGTCTTCATTAACGTGTCCTTTTCATCTTGATTGTCACGGTGGTTTTGTGTGAGAGTGCATGTGTGTATAGATTATATACTGATCAACAGAAGAACAGAAGAACGGTTCCCCTTGGACACAAACGTGTTATTGTTGTATTTTTTAGTTTAAAAAAATACAAAAAATCCCCATGCTCTTAAATGATTCCTGGAACACACTGTAAGCTGCTCAGCTCTGTAACCTGGCACAGCTGGCACCAGAGTTTATCAAGTTCATCCAGTTGGCATAGTGCTAATAATTCAATCTGTCAAGTGGGACAGAGTGAAACACATCGCTGCTTCTTGTTTGTGAGTTTCAACTGATTTTAAGTCTGATATTTATGCTCATAACAATGTTGTGATATGTTTTGTGGTATTACTTTAATATTCATGTGTAAACTAGTCAACTAGTTGTAATCTTTGGGTCCATAAAACTTACAAAAAATCTTGATGGTTGATTGCTCAGTCAGTTATTTCTTGATCAATCAATTAGTCAGTTGGTCATTGAAATTTCTGAACATTGTGAAAAATGTCTACCCCAGTTTTCTAAAGTCTCCCAGTCTGATAAACTGTCAAATGCAAATAATGGAGACAGAGGCAACAGTTGCCTAGGGCTCTGAGCTGGAAGGGGGCCCCCCAGGGACGGCTGACATTGGTCCATATTGGTGACAACCTGATGTTGCCACTGGCTGTTACATCGAACGTTGTGCATTGTCAACCCAGTCTCATATAAAAATGTAACCACCCTAGAGACAGCAGAAAACATTGCAGTTTTCGCATTGCTCTGGCGAGGTCTGAAAAATCTTCGCAACTACAAGCAAGCAAGTGATTATGTACATTCACTGAGCGAATACTATAAAAATAAAAAAATATAATTCTTGCTAGAAATGTAATCAAAAGGCACAGATACTGCACCTGTGCATCCTGGCAAAATGTAGGCTATAACAGAGCATGTCAAATAGTTTTATTTATTCTGTAAATCGACATTAAAGCAGAAGTAATGGTGCGTTCCAGGCAGGCTTTTTAACCCGTAAGTCTCGACTTCAAGTCACCAGTTACGAGTTTGTAGCGTTCCAGGCAAGTTACGAGTTACGAACTGGGAACTGGGAGTAGATCGATCTAGTACAAGTTCACAGGTGGGAAGTTACGAGTTTGACTGTACGTTCTAACGGGTAACCATAGGAACAGGTCGGAAAAACACGAGTTACGAGTTGCCTGGAACGCATCATAAGCGATCCGGTCGTTTCAGCTAATGCTGCGTTCCAGGCAGGCTTTTGAAACCGTAAATTACAGCTTTAAGTCACAACTTACGACTTTGTAGCGTTTCAGGCAACCCACTCGTGTTTTTCCGACCTGTTTTACCGGTGAAAGTCACTATAACGGCCACTCGTAACTTCCAACCCGTGAACTCGTACCAGATTGAACTGGTACCACTTCACAGGTCGGAAAAACACGAGTTACGAGTTGCCTTGAACGCACCATAACAGTCCTCGTCCCGACGTCACCACATTCACGGCATCCCTTGGCTGCACACACAGCCCTGCATGCCGTTCTCTCTCCTCATTGGATAAAAACTGTAGGATACGAGAAAAGTTTTCTCCTCGGCTCAGAGCAGAGCAGAGTGACTGACAGACCCGTGTTTCAGTCCAAACACTCTATGTAAGTGATTGCTGTCGGAAGATATAACTATTTAAGACTTATATTAACACAAATATATCACTTACTTCTGCTTTAAGAGAGGCTGATATAGACAGAAATATGATAAACAAATAGAGGGGTGGTTGAAAGTGGTGAGGGAGGGAGGTTGAAGAAGATTAGGATACAGGTGGACAGAGCAGAGGGAGGATACAGGGAAAAGTGATGGAGGAGATTAAGGTGTCACCATCACACTTGTAAGAAGTGTAGCAGTGGCAGCTGAACAGGATCAATTTCATCCAGAAAATTGATTTTTTTTTCTTTTCTCAAGGATGCTGTGTCTGGTCAAACTGTTCAGACAAATTGGTCCTAGCTTCTGTCCTTGCAGGCCTCCTACTTGATATTATGGACTCTTGGCCTCCGCACCCCAATTTTCTAAGCCCTGACCTCTGAGGTGAAGAGCCTGACTTCCTGGCCCCTTCACCTCAGATGTCCCGAAGGCACTTGAAACTGGCTTAGTCATGCACTCCTCGCTCAGCCTCCTCTGATGATCCTTGCGCTGATCACACACAGTGAATCTGTGACTTGTGGTGCGCTCCTTATTTTTCTTGCTGTGGATGCTCCTGGTTTTGTTTCTGGCCCCTGCTCCTAATCTCTTTCCATCCACTTCAGTTTCATCCTTCTCTCCTCAGGAGTCAGTCTCCTGATGCTCTACAGACAATCTCTATCTGAGCCTCAATCTCGCCATTTATCCATCTTGCAGCTCTTAGTGTTTGTAATAAAGATGACAGACAGACAAACAGACAGGTGGAGATCCCTTGATTTATTATAGGATTATGACAGACTGCTGTTTTATGTGCTGTAAAATGTTATGATTTCCCCCTGTGAAATACCTATAAGGTGACCTTACCTTGTGACCTCTGTGTCATTCAATTTCTTTTTCTGTAGGCATGCTGTTTGTTTAGTAACGCGCAAGTTTCGCACCGGTCTAATATAACCAATGACAGTATAATATTCCTGGCATCGTTGTAATCTTGCTATATACCCAGGGGGCAAAGCAAAAAAACGGACACGGAGCGTTGTAAAAGGTTTGACACCAGAAATGATATCTAGGAACTTGAAGGATTAAATCCTGGGTGGACAACCTGGTCAACTAGCTGCTGGAAAGCTACAGGGGGCCAAAACCCCTTTCTTGGGTCATTTTGCTGGCGAAATGATGTAAATGCAAATATTTAGGTACTACAATGGCATAAATAGTCATACAACTATAAAATTTGGCAGAGAGTATCTTGACACATAGGGGGAGGCATGAAAAAAAGATTCTGGGGTTTGTTGCAACTCGATTTTAAAATATCACCCTCAACATCCCAAAAAAGACCAAAAAAAGTACTGTTCGCCTGACAAATTCTCATGAAAATTCTTATTTTTCAGCACTTTATGGAGAATATCTATGCTTAACATGTATATAGAAAATTTCCTTAATTCATAAACTTCCATTTGAGTCCAAGATAGCCTTTCTACTAGCTACTGGAAAGCTACAGGCTGTCTCCAAACAATGCAACACCTATTGTGAAAAACTACATGTTAACTGGCATGATCAGAAACCATTCTATTTCTGGTCTCCCCAAAGTGAACAGATAGATAGAGAAGACCGTTGGCCACAGCAAGTGGGGCTTTTGAGATAGAAAGGCTATCTTGGACTCAAATGGAAGCTTATGAATTAAGGAAATTTTCTATATACATGTTAAGCAGATATTCTCCATAAAGTGCTGAAAAATAAGAATTTTCATGAGAATTTGTCAGGCGAACAGTACTTTTTTTGGTCTTTTTTGGGATGTTGAGGGTGATATCTTAAAATCGAGTTGCAACAAACCCCAGAATCTTGTTTTCATGCCTCCCCCTATGTGTCAAGATACTCTCTGCCAAATTTTATAGTTGTATGACTATTTATGCCATTGTAGTACCTAAATATTTGCATTTACATCATTTCGCCAGCAAAATGACCCAAGAAAGGGGTTTTGGCCCCCTGTAGCTTTCCAGCAGCTAGTTGACCGGGTTGTCCACCCAGGTTTTAATCCTTCAAGTTCCTAGATATCATTTCTGGTGTCAAACCTTTTACAACGCTCCGTGTCCGTTTTTCAAAAAACTGGGATTTTGCCCCCTGGGTAATACGGTAGTTAAGTTGGTTGAGTTATTGTCACTCTCATTTCTGTGGCATGGCAAACATCTGGCCCCACCCCCTATGGGATTATAAGGCACAGCTGTTTCACAAAACATGCACCTTATGATACATATTTTTTCTACAAAAGAGCAAAAGTAAAGAAATGGTAAAAACAAAACATAAGCGCTTCTATTTTATGATGCATATGTACCTGCATCCACACCTCTTCTGGTCCTTTATCTTCTCCAGGTGTCTAATTTAAAGTACTGAGCATTTCCTGTTAAAAGAAACAAAAGAAAAGAAAATATAACTCATCCTTATTCAAAGAGGATATCGTACAATTCTGCTTTCCCTCCGGTTAAGCAAATCATCCAACACCCCAGGTAGCCTACCAAAGCTCAGCTTAGCACGACACCGATGCATTGTAAAAAAAAAAAAAAAAAAAGATCTCAGTATTTGTATTCATTTATTTATCATATCGGTTTATGTCATTTTCTTCCCATTATTTTCTAAAACATGCAGGAAGTCTCGTGTATCAGCCTAATAGATGAGTCATCTTCAGCGTCAGCTTTTTCTGCTGGCATTTGCAATATTTTTTATTTATTTATTTAGGTATAGAGTTTGTTTTTTTTAATGTATAATGATATGTATAATAAGATTGCTCTGTAATATCCGGGGGGCAGGTCCAGAGTGGAGGGGGAGTGTCTGCGCGCTGCTCCTGCCCTCCGACCAGGAAAACGCTGGAGGAGACCCGGAGAGCCACACAGTCACAGCCGCGCACTGCAGAGGGGAGAGCAGGACGCGGACACCACCGAGGACTATGTCCGCTTTGACACACACCGAGGGACGCTCACTCCGCCGGCGCAGCGCAGTCGATGCACATCCGCTGCCTCTGCTGTAGGTCCGCGCAGGCATACATCGCCCCGTTTCACACTTATGGTCTTCTGAAACCTTCTTCACCACCACCACCACCACCACTGCTGCTGTTGCTGCTGCTGCTTCTGGTCCATCCCTGTCCCCTCCTCCTCCTCCTCCTCCTCCCCTCTCTCTCTCTCCTCCTCCTCCTCCACCTCCTCCTCTCCGTCCCGTCGCCAGGATGGACAAGACGCTCTGCAGTCCGCATCCCGGGACCAACAAAACCAACTCTTCCTCCGCGGACCGCGCCAACTCGGCGGTGTGGAAGCCCGGCGGCCGGGGAGGGTCGCACAGCCCCGGCTCCGGCTCACTAGGCGGCCCGGCCGGAGCGGGAGGCAGCGGCAGCCGCGGAGCTGGGCTGGGGAACAGCATGAATCTGCAGCAGCAACAGCAGCAGGAGGTTCGCAAGAGGCAGCTGGAAGGAGTGCTGAGCAAATACACCAACCTGATCCAAGGCTGGCAGAACAGGTAAGCACATGGATGGAGGGGAGGGGGCGTTCATACATGACTCACTCTCTCTCGCTCCAGGTCCGTGGCTTCGTGTTGTTATTTGCCCCGTCCACGTTGCACTTTTACCTCCACGTCACTGCGAGGGGGGGAGGAGGAGGAGGGCGGGTGAGGTGAGGGGGTGTAAGTCCAAACCTCCCACACACAGGCTTGCAGGCCTGCTAATGAACTAGTTTGCTAACTACTGAGTCAAGGAAACACTAATGTCAACAAATGCAGAGAGGCAGCTGCAGAGATACCATGAGTTTGGAAAGGGTGCATCAGACACACTGGCTCACTAATTTTGAGTTAGTTAGCTATATAGTGATAAAGTGGGCTGGTTCTGAGTTCCATCATGCATCTTTGGTCTTTGAACTGTTTTGAAAGTAGCCTACAAGAATTCACCAAGAAAATAATTGGTATGTAAGTAATGCAAAATTATCGTTAGTTGCAGGCCTAGCCTACTGAATTCCACTTTCATATATTCTGCCTCATACTGTACTGGCAATGGTCAAAACGTAGACATATTTCAGTATTATGCAGCCCAGCATAGGATTCAACCACCCACGATCTTCATTATTAACTTTCAAAAGTTAAAGAATTGGTAACAATCCTTGCTCAGGATCATGTTCTTATATTTTTTATTCTACCAGCCAAATAAAACCCAGCTATAATTATAGTTATAGTATAGTATAAATATAGTTATGATGTCTCATGTGACAAAAATCATTATACCCTTTTATTACAGAGGCTGGTAATGGCAAATGTTTGGTTTTGATCAAATAGTTGCTAAAACTGTAAGCCTGCTAGCAGATTTATCAACAAATCGTTGCAGTTTGAAAATGCCTGACACCTGACATAATTCCTAGCCACCTGGAGGCAGCACAAACAGTCTGCGAACCCAACATTGCCATAGCTCCTTTTAAATATGGCAAAATCCTGGCAGAGAACAATTTCTTATTTACACATCCAGCAGTTATGTAGAAACATTTAGAATTAATTTAGGCTCACGTTCCCGGCCATCTGAGCCCAATATTGACTGTTGTTTGGTCTTTACCAGCTCCTTAGGGAAATTTCTGGCTCTTTAGCAGCCAAATGCTCTGATGTGTTCACCAGCTAATCTCTCAACTGTGTCTATCTGCTGTTTCCTGCTGAACAGGTACAGCACAATGTTTTTTTTAGAGCTTTTTCAATGAAAACAGATGCCCGCTGCGATTGAAAATGACTCTATGAGAGAGAGTAGTGGGTGAAACAAACAGTAAAGTTACAGCTGACGGCAAAACAATGAGCTGAAACTCACTATAACGCTCTGCAGTGGAGTGGAACAGCAGATGAAAGTGACTGTCTGTAGATGCATCACTACAAGCCAGTACTTTCACAATGTCAGTTGATATTATCATAAATATAGAGTAACATTTAAAGGTATCATTGGTTTATATTGTCTGTATTTTGGCTAGAATAAATATCAGCTGAGAAAATATATTTAAATTTGAGCTGCAAGCAGCATTTAACGGGCCTTTGTGCTGCCACATGTCCGCCACCCGAACTTTTAGAAAACTTTATTAATTGAAATCCACAATAAAATAGATACATATTTCATACATACATTGCACAATATACAATATAAATACAAAAAAATGCATACACAATATAATACAATATAAGTACAAAATATACAATATCAATTCAACGCTGTTTGGGTCCCCGCGCCACCCAAAGCAGGCGTGGTGGCGGCCGCCAAACATCACAATAAATGCATATTACATACATTACACAATATATAATACAATAAAATAAGAAGAAATATGCATTACATATGCATCTGAAAGTACAAAATTAAAGCTGCAAGCGGCATTGAATGGGCCGTCGTGCTACCTGAAGCGGCCGTGCGTGGTGGCATCCGCTGTGCAAGGGACTTTATTAAAATTCACAAAATGCATATTACATACATTACACAAGATACATACAAAAATACATACACAATATAATACAATATAAATTACGAGTAAATATAAAGTATTCATTACACATACATCTGAAGAACATACAAATATAAATTAAAGCTGCAATCAGCAGTGGGCCCTCGTGCTACCCGAAGCGGCCATGCGTGTTGGCAGGCGCTGGACAGCGTGAGGGACTTCATTAAAATTCACAATAAATGCATATTACATAGGTTACACAATATACATACAAAAACAGAAAAATATAAATACAACCGGATGGGGAGAAGTGGAGTGAAATGATGAGTGACTTGTGCAAAAATGGCAGATCAGTAGTGTAATAGTGTCAAATGGTAAAGAGTCCAGAGTGAAGGTTGTTATGTTGTGTTGTGCAGTGTAATGGCCGTGGGCATACCAGTGGTAGCGTTCGTTTTTGCACCGCGGATGCAGCAGCCTGTTGCTGAAGGAACTGCTTAGGTTTCCCACGCACGATCTGATATCACCAAGTAAACAACAGCCAAGGACTAACCCTAACCCTAACCCTAAACCTAACCGGTTGGTTATAACAGTGCTCCTGTTAATTACTTGGTGATATCAGATCATGCGTTTCCCACAGTGTCAACATCCTCAGTCCAAAGACCTGTCCTCTGTGAACTCTGAAAGATCTCAATGTCCGAACAATCTCAATGTCCGAACGATCTCAATGTCCGAACGATCTCAATGTCCGAACGAGCTCAATGTCCGAACGATCTCAATGTCCGAACGAGCTCAATGTCCGAACGATCTCAATGTCCAAACCCTGGATGTTCATCAGTGCAGTGGAAATGTTCCTTTGCGCAGCAATACTGCCTTCTTGGAAAAATGTATGGCTGAGGACTGAGTGAGGCTGCCAATCATCCACCGGACTGGAGAAATGATCCACCAATCTGTGGGCGGTGGTCAGTGAGGATTCATTTCGCAAGCGTGATTATGATGATAGAAACAGGAAGTAATTAACCATATACATTCAAAAGCTTTTGCTCAAACAAAATAGAAAGCGAAGAAAATGGAAGAATGGATGTTATGACTGTCTCGTCCCCACCAAGATGTATGTCAGGGCTGTGAATCTGAAACCCAATCCATGTGTTGCCTTGCCTTGCCTTGCCTAGATACAGTAGTTAGAATTTGTGAACTACTTAAAATCCTGACTTATGTTTTACAATTACATTTAGAAAAACACAGAATGTGTTTGCATTTATCATTTAACAAATCAGTTCATTCTTCAATATCCCAGCCACCCCCTGACAGACATCTTTCTCCCTTTATATCCTTTTTTATCCCCAATAATTACTGACCCATTTCCAGACTTAAAGTGCTTAAAGTGTTTGAAGCCCTTCCTGCTTAACAACACATAACAATGACATTACCAGTGAATGTTAATCAGAATTAAGATTAGGCCAAACTCTGCTAAAATGCTAAAAAAAATAACATCTTTGGCTTTTTAGATACTATCACATCACCTTTTTTGACAGTATTGGACTTGAACTACCATTAGAAAAACACCACACAAAGCCTAGGCATGGCTAATTTTCCATTTACAATAATATTTACAAATATACATAATAAAATTCACTTAATCCTTGAAAGTAAATCACTTTTTTTTTTAAAGCCTATCACTCTTAAAATGATTATCTTAGGAGCTTTAAATAGTGAAATGATTTCATCGTTTTATCTACAGCAGTGAACATTTGTCTTATAGTTGCAAAACATTTTCATGACTCACACTCCTTGCAGTATTAAAAACACAGAGGTGAATTACTCTCTTACGTAAGATAAATCAATACTGTACCTTAAAGCAGAAGTAAGCGATCCGGTTGTTTTGGCTAACTTCCTGTCAGCCGATGGAGTTGGCAGTCCCCGCCCTCGTCCCTACGTCACCACATTCACGCGCATCCCTTGGCTGCACACACAGAGAGGACCGCCCCCTTATGCCGTTCTCTCTCCTCATTGGATAAAGGTTGTAGGATACAAGGAAAGTTTTCTCCTCGGCTTAAAGCAGAGCAGAGTGACTGACAGACCCGTGTTTCGGACCAAACACTCTATATAAGTGATTGCTGTCAGAAGATATAACTATTTAAGAATTATAGTAACACAAATATTCCGCTTACTTCTGCTTTAAGAAGCGATAGCGCAAATTAGTGATCAAGTGTGAGTCTACTGTGGCAGCACATTTGAAGTGCCCACTCAAACTTAATCCTCTGCTCTGTAACGTTAACTATACATTTTGAGATAAAATCATCACCTTACCTTAGGAACTTGAAATCTCCTACCAGATTAGTTGAAATGTTTTCTCTTACTGACTTGTACACTGGTCGGGCCAAACTAAACTCTTGACTCAATTGACTCCATCTGTGACATCATAGTGCCTGATGGAACATGTATGAAGATTTCAAATGACCAAATATGGACAATGCACTCCCCATTTTATTTATTGCATTAATTGATTAATCTCCTGGTTATTTTTTTCAGCTCAGAGATCGATCTATTAGTCGAGAAAATATTGGAACACGTTGAAAAATGCTTGTCACAGTCTGACACCTTTGTTTTGTCTAAACAAAGGCCCCAAAACTGAACATGTTTGACTACAAGACAAAGAAAGTTTTGCAATTTTGGATCTAAAGTATTTAACATTGATACTGATTATGACATGATTGATGAGGAAATAGCATCCTGTTTTTTTTATTGATTGACTATTGCTGATCTAGTTTTAAGAAGGACTTTGCGTGAGGCTATTGCACTGGGTTATGCAGGTGTAGGACATTCGTGTGTGTTCAGTCTCCATTGTGTGCTTCCTGCTGCAGGTTGATGTGGTTGCTGATATGCCTTATTGGTTTGTTTTTATTGCTTTGAACAGATATTAGCTGTGGTCGTATGATACTCTGTTGCTGCAGCCGCTCTCATAATGAAGTGCAGAATACTTCTGTCGTCATCACAGTGGTGCATTATTGTGCGACTGCACAGTACCTCATGTAGCATTTATGGGTGTACTCCCTGCCCTCTCCCGTTCACTCAAGACACAGAGATGAATACTGAGAGAGATTATGAGGAGCTGTGTGTGTGTGTTTTTAATTTAAAAAATACTACTCTAGCTTTACTTGTTGTTGTGAGTCACATTAAACATCTGGCTGTGGTTTTATGTGTTCTTTAAAAAGAATAGAAATTCTTTTCTTGTGAATTTCCAGTCTAACACAAAACTCCTGTACAGTTGAATGCAGTTGGATTGTGCAGCATTTCTCCTCTGCAGCTGCAGTGTGAATTGGACATGGAATTAGTTCTTTGTATAGAGAGCAAAAATAAGTGTATAATGTATAGTGCCTGGCTGGAGTGGTGCTGCAGAGAAGAAGGGAGCCGAGGCTGTGGTGTACTGTATAGGATCTGGGCTGGGAGCCAGTGTATGTGAGGGAGGTGGGGTAGAGAGGCGGAGGTGGAGAGAACGAGCCGTTGCTCCCTGCTCTCCTATTAAACTGACAGGTAGATGATGCACTGAACCGGCGCTTGATATGCACCCACAGGAATACCTGGGTAACAAAGACGCACAGAGGAAGTAGTCAGGTGGTATTGACCAAAAGAAATATAAATTGTGTCTGATGTTCATGTGGACTTTCTCACCTCACTTGAACAGTTGAGCGCACATACAGTCGTATGAATCGTATGTGAGCAAATATCCCGCTCTGGTGTGGTTTGAGCAGGTTTGGTTTATTCTTTGCGAAGGCACCTGTCCCGTTTCAATTTCAATGTGCCTGAAGGCGAAGGTCTAGCTTTCAAGGAGAGATTCTTTCAGCTCATTGACCTGAGCTGGAGCCGTGGCCTCGAGCCTGAGTGAATGTGTAGACACAGATAGTGAACACTGACTAAAACATCCTGAAAATGTGGCCTGAAACTGAAAAGCTTTTCAGTATGCAGGCAGATCAAATTCTTGTGCACAAAGAGTTACTACAGCACTGACCTCCTGCCAGCGCCGCACCAGTTAGAACTACGATTGTTGGGGTCACTAATCGAAACTATTAGCTCATTAGTAAACATTTTCATTCCTCAAAAGCATGACTGTGCAATCCTGGGAACATTTGCATGCAAATTTATGGTGTTCAAGGTTATTTATTTTTCTTTTGAGTCACACATTTTGCTTGGTGCTGGTTCTACAAACAGTATGTAGAGAGGATGTGACTAATCAAGGCCTTGTTGTTTATGTGCAACACTGCACCACAGATGAGTTAACCCCAGAGTACGGCTGCACCATTTGTGTGCAATGTCCAAACCACAGAAGCTGCAATTTCTGATGAAGGTGAAATGTGTGAACATATTTGTTTGGGACAAGTCCAACAAACATGAAATTATCAATTATATAAGTTAACATGAAGCAGAAAGGATCATTCACACACAAATTGCACATCACAATATCTGCCCATATAGACGTAATATGAGCATTTTTAATTTGCATACTGTGCAGCGTTACCTATAGTATATAAGTGAATTAAGTTGAGAGAATATTTTTATGTGTTACCTTTGATGTTTCTGTTCCTTTTAAGTTAGCATTTTCTGGTCATGGTAGTAAAACAGATGTGCAAATCTTGATTAAGCAATCAGAGAGTTCCTTAGAAAATGACTCATCTCTTCAAAAAAAAAAAAAAAAAACTTAAAGAAAAAAGTGAACAGCCTTTGGTTAGCTCAGAATGAATTGTATCATCCTTAAAAAAAACCCATTAGAGCAAGAAGAAAAGGATCAGGATGGTCCATCAATTCCAGGTTGTGTTCAGCATTTACATACACTTAATATGTCTAAGTGCCTACAGCTTTTAAATATAAACACATCTGAAGGAGGAGAGACCGTGCGGTTGGAGGACGGTGTTGGAGTAATTACGGTTGTCAGTCACGTCCTGGCGTTTGTCACGTGGGGGAGCACATTGTGTGTGTTTGGCAGGTGCTGTCATGGTGGGCAGCGGACCTGAGTGCAGCTAATTCTGCCTCACTGCGTGGGTGGCCATGTGTCAGCGTGAAGTGCTGCTATGTTGTGTAGGTGCTGTGTGTGTGTATGTGTCACAGAAAATGTGCTAGGTAGCGATTTTTTTTTTTAGTTCCTTTACACGAACACATTTGCATTTACATGGACACATGCCCCTCAGCCGGCGAAAACGGTCATATGAAATCCTCTAAGAAATAGAAAGACTTTGTTATAGACTGGAGGTGTGGTGTTTGAAAGAAGTGGATGTTTAAGATACAGTACAGAAAGCTGCTTTTGAGATGGATTCTGGGAAATCTAGGATCAGCACTTTTTAAAGCTTGACCAATATCAGATTTTTATTAAGGTAGTTTGGTCTTTATTTAGCAGCAGTTGTAGAGGTATAGACAGGAAGTGTGGGGAAACAGAAGAGTATGACATAAACAAAGGTTCCCAGGTATGGATGTTGTTGTTTTAGCATGTGTGCTGACCATTTGGCCAATGGGATTCCCCAGTTGCCCAAAACCTATGAAAGTGTAGGCTAATAAAGAAAACAAAAGTCAAAAGAAACAAAGAGATGAATTGATAGATTACCTCCTTTAAAGGGATAGTGCAACATTTTGGCAAATTGGCCCATTGCCATAATCCCTATAGTTTTAGCAGTCGGCTCGTTACCTTGTCGGTGCAAGCTATTTTTAGAACGGCAGCAGAGCAGAGCAGAGCCACGAGCTGCTCAGACCTTCGCTTATTGCTGATGAATGTTCACTGTTGTAGTTTGTATTTTCCTTGTGGATTAAGGATGTAATCCAAAACATTCTTCTGTTTGGCACAAAGTAATATGACCTGTTTGACAGTTGTATGCCAGTGAGTTAGCTACTCACCAGTTATTGGGGGACTATGCATAATATTTCATTTAATACCGAACCCTTAACTTAGTCTATGGATTGAAACCACTTTAAACTTGACTCTCAAATGGCGAAATGCATTTGACATAAATACATGAGCACATGCACACAGATGTGTTATCATGTATAAATACTTGAGAGTCTATTTCAGAGATAATGACTCTACATTTCACATCCTCTGGGCCTCCATGTCAAGTGATTAGGCTGCGCACACACGTACTCACATGTACTTCTATTACTGGTACAAATATGGCTGTGTGATGATTAACACAGGATTCACCTGTTGGAAAGTGCTGTGTGTGTGTGTTTGTGAGTGTGTGACTGTGTGGTCATGCTCGGTGTGTGATAATTCATGTCAAATTTGTTGCCTCTAAAAGCGAAACAGAGAGCAGAGGTTTTTCGGTCACGGACGATGGCTCAAAGCTGGTTACCACGGTGATGATGGTGGACTTTGTTCCCAAAAAACAAAGCAAGACAAAACAAAAAGATTGAGATTAATTTTAAAACTGCAGCGCCAAGCGAGGTCTGACGTGCAACTTTTCATGCAGGAGATATCGCTCTGTTGTTAGTGTTTTAATCTGGTTTTCATCGACTTAACCTAATGACTGTTATTATTTGCATGCAGATCACAGAAGCCCCCCCTCCCCCTGCCCCCCTCCACTCTCCTCTTCTGTAGCCCGCTCTATGATTATGGGGCTGTTAGGATTTTTTATTCTACATGTGTAGATTTCTAAATGTATGTCTTCCTGAGCGTGCAGCGGGGCCGGGGAGGACAGTGTGAGGGATGAATCATTTCTTTGCAGTTGTGCTCCTCAGTGGAAAGGAGCACTGCTCTGCTTCTCTGATCAAAGCTGTTTGTCGGGGTAATGCGGCTCTGGTGGGTGTCTCTGTGGCGGAGCGGAGAGGGAAAACTCAAGAGTGTTAGCTTGGCTTCATGTTAATTTGTTTTTGCTGGTAGAAAAACAAAAGAAAGGTTTTTGTAGATGTTAACAAACGATCTGAGGTCAGGGTCCTCTTCATTTGCTCCGGAGCTTTTAATCAGTTCTCTAGTCTTCATCAACACATTGCATTTTCTCACTCTTAGTCAAACTGCTAATGTTCAAACTATAGTCTGATGTGTAATTAAAAGCATGGACCTTGAGATGGTCGCGCTGGTTTTCTGGTGTCAGGAGTTTGATGTCAGGCTCATTTGTTGCACCACTTTTTTCTTCACAATCTTTATTGGATTTTCATTTTTAAAAAGGACATACAAGAACAAATAACAACAGAGAAGTGTGTAAAATGGTACAGAAGTGTACAAACATACACTGTCAGATCAAATTTTTCATTTTGATCAAAGCTGAGACTTGATCCTGCAGGAGCTTCATTTTTTAGGCTAAAATTGAATTTCAGGTCCATTTATTTATGAGTCCACTCAGTAGTAGTGGCCCAGTACCAGAGTTTGGACGGGGTTCAGGTCGTTTTCAGTCTAATCGGGTTGAGTAGGGTCCTGTTTTACTGCCATGTGTCAGTAGGTCTCTCCAAGCTTCTGTTTGGATCTTGATCACTGACGATATATTTAGTGTTTACAGTCCAGCTGGCTGTAGGACGACGCTTTATTGTTAGTGCAGGAGGTGCAAACAAAAATTTCACTTCTTATGATAAACAGATATTTGAAGTTTAAAGGTAAATTTCTATAACTTAACATTCTTTGGATTTTGTTACATTGCAGCTCTTTTCAACCACAGTCGCTTTTTCATTGCATCACGCTGCTGCCAGTGTTGGTTCTCTCTCTCTCTCTCTCTCTCTCTCTCTCTCTCTTTATTAGGGTCTGTTTGGGTCGACTGCATTTTGACAGCTTATTCCGGCTGTCAGATCTGGTCTGAAGCAAATAAAAATGTATTTATGCAAGTTGCTTTCTTATTAGTCTGTTTTCAATATTTTGGACAAGTAAATTTCTCAAATTGAATCTGATCATTCGGTTATAATAAAAGAACACTCACTGTGCTGAATCTACTGAGAAGTACCATCTCCTCAAGTCAGTCAAAACCATAAGCTCAGAACCAAATGTCAGAGGTTTCCAAATAAATGTGCAGTAAGTGCAGGCAGCATCTAACAAGCCTGAGACTCTACTGAGAAGTTGGTGGTTTAAAAACCAACCAGATCGGCCACAAACATATCTTAAACAGGTTAACCTGTTTAAATGCACATTGCCAGGGGGAAGGGAGGAGGGTTAGCTGTGAGTTTTTTATGACAGTGAAAAACAAAGTGACCAAAACTGCGAAAAAGCCTTGCTTTAGTAGGCCTACTAACGGTAATAAAGGTTACTCTATGGCTGCTAAGCTGTACACTGTATTGTCAAAGATGTATTACTGAACAGGTGTCTGTCAATCTGCTTCCAATAACTTGTGTGATCTACTACTTTGCTCCTGTTCTGATGCATCTTCTTTCCTCTGGGCATTTTTGAGAATTAATTGATAAAAGATCAGGGACGAGATACAAATTCTGCTGACGAGCGATAACCCACAGTGTTAATGCCATTCGAAAAAAGCTGTGTTTCTGTTGATGTGGACAAATCCTTGACTAAGCTCTTTTTTTTTTTTTTTTTTAACAGTGTTAATATTGTTATGGTTTATTTGAATGATATCAGCAAAATGTATTTGTAGCTCTTTGTTGTTACATTTCAGCTGCTGCTGATGAAAAACCAGAAAAGCCACTGAAAACACATTTCTTTTTTCTTTGCTTGGGAAAAAAAGAAACTTAAATGTTTCTGTGCAGATATTTATGTTTGAGATGTTTATAAATAAATAGAGATAGAGACACTTTATTCATCCCAGGGTGAAAAATTAACCTATAGTTGTTTATTTAAAACCTCTTAGCAGTTCATAATATGATATGAATCATTGATATCTGCAGTCTGCCATGAAGGATGCTTAGCATTTAAAACAGGCTGCAATAAGATAAGATACTAATAAGATTTTCTTTTTTTTTTTAGTGTATAAAATGTCAGATGGCACAAAAAGTCAGTTTCACCAACAGCCCTGCTTTAAAACATGACAAAGTGCTGTGTTGGTGAGGGAGTGTTGCCTTAGTTACCACTGAGACATGATGAAACAGAACCAAGTAAATCCAATTAGACGAACAAAGTTGAGAAGGTTTTTCAGTAGTAAAAAAAAACAACAAAAGCTGCACAGTGGTTTGTTAAAACTACAAGATAGGATGATCACCACAGTCGTTTTATCTTTCCTATGATGATTCAGACATAAACAGTAGAAATAGAGAAGTTGCATCACAAAATAATCCAGTAAAACTATGCGCTTGCTTCTTGAGATTTGAGCTGTAGTGCATAATTGTGATGTTACACGTATGCTGTTGATGCTTGTTGACTTAATCCAGCTCAGTCTTTCGTGACGTCTTGATGCAGCTTCACTGGACATGGTGTTAACTTAAATTGACTCTTTCTAGGTGAGAACTTGCTCAGCGAGGCTTTTAGGTGGTGTAACAAACGCAGGGATGTTGCTGCCGGACGTTGATGTTCATTCAGTCCGTCATTGTGTTTCATTTTCCTCCAATCCGCTGCAGCCTCCTGCTCCCCGAACGTTAAAAGTTCACCTGGAGCCCAGAGAGTGCGCGGCCTCCCCCGATCGTGTAATGTCAGCATCGGTTTGTTGTTATCCTGCACCATCCATCATGCTAAAGGTCTGCACTGAGGTTGAGCTGCAAAGGGGAAAGTGGCTGGAGGGGTCGACGGTAAAAGCCTCCACTCTGCTGACTGAACACGAGATAAGACTTCATACACGGCGCAGTACGTGTGTGTGTGTGTGTGAAAGAGAGAAAGAGATAGAGGTGCATAAAAACTGACGCAGGCAGATTGTTCTCTGGTTGGCTGTGGTCAACATAAATCACCAGCTCTCCTGGTGGAAGGGGGGCACGACTGTGAGTGAGGATCAATTTTCAGACAGCAGTATTCACTGCGTCCTCTCCAGGGAACTCGAGAAGGTTCATGGGAAAATGCCCACAGTAATGTGAGGAGTTCTCTGTCCTCATAACCTGTGCATGATCCACTCGGATGTCATTTCTTATCCTAAAATACAGATGTTTGAGTCAGTGTTATAGTTTGATATTCAAGTGATGTAGTTAGTTATGTGTCCTGCATTCCTGATGCATAATCTGAAAGCATGCAGTCTAATCACAATCAGTGCTACTAACGACTGCCGTATTTTCCCATATTCCATGTAAACTGTCTTCCTGTCTGTATCCAACATCTATTGCATCTCTGCCCGTCCTGGGTGAGGAATCCCTCCTCTGTTGTTCACCCTGAGGTTTCTCCTGTTTTTTCCTTGTTAAAAAGGAACTGTGCATTTTTTTTTACCTTAATTAAACAGTTTAGGAGTAATTGTGATGGTTAATTGACTTGTTATGGGGAGAATAAAGGCTCTCTTCCTTCCACCTAAAGTCTCTTAGCCGAAAAACAACCTTCGCAAGATCAGCGCCTCCGACCCGGTGTCCCAGATCTCGTCTCGTGAGGAACGTGGACTGCTTTACGGCACCACGACACAAACAGGCCCTGTAATCCGTAATCTCTTGTTAACGTTGCCCACCTTGGTAGACATCGCACCACGGATTGCCTTCTTGCCGGCTTCATTGGAACCAAATGCACATTGCCAGGGAGGAGGGTTAGCGGTGAGTTTTTTACGATAGTAAAAAATGCACTCCAGAACTGTAGGGGGAGCTCCGTAGAGAAAGACAGAGTGACCAAAACAGCGAAAAAGCCTTGCTACTTACTACTAACCAGTCACCACTGATTTCATTTCCACAATTCAGAGTAGTAACAACTTAATAGTCAATAAACTCAGGTTTACACTGCTCGATGCTGCGTTCAGTCATGTCAATGATGTTTTAATGATTATGGGAACTGCTGTAATATAAAAAAAGGAAAACATAGTCTGAGAAGAGCCCATTTTCTTTCAAGTAAGCAGAAGTAGAAAACACCACTTTTTTGATTATCTATTTTTGATTACAGACACCATTTTATTTGAATTTTTATTGCCTAATTTATTTGGTGTAAACTGATAGTTTGACTAATAGTGAAAACATACTGTATGTCTGGTGTCATGACCGGAAAACCATGCCACATAATGTTAAAGCAGAAGTAAGCGGAATGTTGGTGTTAATATAAGTCATGGTCTGGGTGAATCCTCGATTCTGATTGGCTGCTGGGTGTCCATTAAAAAGTGATAATGGACACCCATAAAGATGTTCCGGTAAAATAGCCTGATTGCGTTCTAAATATTACTGCGCTGGCTCAAACGCTTGTTGGTAACCACGGCAACGGACACTCGGACCATAACAACTTTTTTTCAGCGCATCACGGCACTGGAGTCTGTAAACACACCAGCGGTAAGAAGTGCACTGGCCGTCTGAAATAATACTTTGTGTCACGTAACATTTGAGCCATCACCTCACCTCCCTTCACTGATCAACTACCAGGCTGTGGCAGAGTCACTGACTGTGACTGTACGCTGCGGTCACAGCGGGTCCCTCTTTTTTTTTTTTTTATCGCCGACGAGTGTTATTAAATAGTCCGCTCGGCTCAGCCGCTTAAAGACGTGTGATTTTAACGGTAAAAACAACATTTTAACGGTAAAAACAACATTAAATTATAAGTAATTGATTTAATATGTATTTATCTCGTAAGTGACCATGGTATAAGCGGGATTATCAGAGATTAATGGACTTCGCGGAAGCAACCGTCCTCCGCTTCGCGTCGGACGGTTCACGCCTCCGCGTCGTCCATTAATTTCTGATAATGGACACCTCGTCGGGCATTATCCCTTACATATCTTCCGACAGCAATCACTTACATAGAGTGTTTGGTCCGAAACACGAGTCTGTCAGTCACTCTGCTCTGCTGTAAGCCGAGGAGAAAACTTATTGTATACTTCCTTGTATCTTACAAGCTTTATCCAATGAGGAGAGAGAACGGCATGAAGGGCTGTGTGTGCAGCCAAGGGATGCGCGTGAATGTTGTAAGGACGAGGACCAATAGATCCATGACGAGGGCGGGGGCTGCTAACTCCATCGGCTGACAAGAGGTTAGCCAAAACGACCGGATCGCTTACTTCTGCTTTAAGTTACACAAAGAGTGAATCCAAAGAAAAACATGAATTTATATAAACCTAACTCAAACAACAGTGTGGCAGTCAGTAGATCAGAAGTGAGAGAGTCGGCATGAAAGACAAAAAGTTAAGTGAAGTATTGGCTGAAAGAGAAAAGGCATGTTTTGTGTGGACGTTGTAGGCTACATGTTTCTGCAGACAAACAGCACAACTGTCGAGCTGGATGAATCAGCCGAGGTGGTAGCGTGTGGTAGTGAGACGGCAGCATGAGGGCAGATTGCTCTTTGAAAATATGTGAGACATCTATTTAAAAACATTGCACCTGAGAGATGCTGGGGGTGGACAGGTGACACCTCGCAGTCTCTTCAAATATCACTGCAGGCGTGATGTGGCGATGGGAGGAAGCAACAGCTGCGTCTCCGCTCGATGGAGGCAGCTGATCGATAACTGGAGCTTCTGTAATCACGAGTGGAGAGAGAGAGAGAGAGAGAGAGAGAGAGAGAGAGAGAGAGAACATTGATTTGTTTAAAATGGTGACTCTTGCAGGAAAAAAGAGGAGACCAGGAAAACCAGGAGTACACAAACAAAGACGACCGCTGCTACCTCAGGCCCACGGTGCACAAACGGCGAAAGGTTATCCAGAGCCAGCCGGTGCCGCTCCGGCCTGCACTGACCTGCAGAACCAGAGCAGCCGGTGCTAAGCAGAGCAGACAGGCCGGTTTCTTGAATGTCATGCAGAATCCTTATTGGCCGCAGGAAATGAAATGCTTCAGGCTTTATCTCTTTCTCTTTCTTTCTGTGTGTGTGTGTGTGTGTTAGCCGGTCTGGCTGGTTTTGAGTCTTCCAGCCAGGCAGAGATTCAATTATGCAGTGATTGAATGTGATTCATTAATCACAAAGAGGGGGGAAAATGTGGGGTTTAATTTCCACGCCTGGAGCTGCTGTGCGTTCTGCTAAAGATGACCGCGCTAATCGCCACCTTGAGTGATTTGGAATAGAGCGTGCCAGGACGATGTTGGTGGAGAAGCGGGCCTTAATGTGCACGCGGGAGTATTTTTAACAAATCTTGCGTGAACAGAGCTGCGTGGTAAATAACATCCTGCAGGCTCCGCCGGATGGGAGGTGAGAAATTTAAAGGCGTTGTGTGTTTTTATGGCGGCAGCATCTCACACTCGCTCAAAGCCCTCCTCCTCCTCCTCCTCCTCCTCCTCCTCTCTCTCCCCCATCCTGAAAAGTTTGTGCAATAAGGGGGGAAAAAAAGTCAAGGCATAATGAAAACATAAAGCAAAAAAAAGATGATAACATTAACGGTGCTTCTTCTATTTCCCTCTGCGTCTATATGGGTCATTACTTTCTTAACTTCCCCTCTCTCTGTGTCTGATTTCCTTCCATGCAGGTACTTTGTGTTGGATCCAGAGTTGGGACAGCTGCAGTACTTCGTCAACGAGCAGGGAAAGAGCCAGAAGCCCCGTGGGTCCCTGCCCCTGATCGGTGCCTCTGTAACCCCGAGCGACGAGGCTCCGCACATGTTCATTGTAAACTCTGTCAATGGAGAGCTGTACAAACTCAGAGGTATGACCTCATGCTGGCCTCAGGCTGCCCGTATATGGCAAAGGACAAACACAGAGGGGAGTGTGTATGTGTGTGAGTGTGTGTGTGTGTGTGTTTTATGTTGGAGTCAATTAGAGTGCGGTGTACATGCTGGGGTGTTATGAATGAGTTTTGTTCTGTCCAGTATTTGTGAATGTGTTGCACAGCTGGTTATGAACAGCACTGGATAATTGAACCTGCAGTGTTTAACTTGCTCCAGTCAATTTATGTGTATGAACAACTGACAACGTTTATGACAATGTTTTATATTTAGTATGAAAGACTTTTTCCACAGTGAAACCACAGAAAATTCATATTAGCAATAGCAATTCACACTTTGCTTTGCATCGAACAACACAAAGACACATTTATCGACTTGCTGCTGAACATGGTGAAGGATTTAGCCGAGATATGTGGTTTTGAGAACATTATATGTAATACATTTGCTGCTTCTGACCTCTTAAGTGAGAAGGTTTACTACTTTTGTCTGTTGTACAGTATATGTCAGCCTTTCGACAAAATAATCAAAATATGAATCATTGAAACGATTAATGAGTCTTAAATTAACTTCAGTTTTATGGTCATTAATACTTATTTTAGCCTTGCCATTATAGGATCAAGCAAACAAAAAAAAATTACAGTAACATTTTTTTTAAATAGTGCTGAAAAGCTTTCAGAAATACCGGACATGCTCGACAGCCAAAATAATGTACAAAAATGTATCATACTTGGCAGCTATATTGACGATAATGGCAACCGTTTCGTCTATTTGAGAATCTCTCCCTAACCCAACACAACAGATATCATATTTCCAAGGAAAAATCATCTGCTCTAAATGTGTGATGTCTCTTTAAGACCCAGTGCCAGACAAAGGGCCTGCAGCTGGTCACTGTGCTGAAGGCCTCTGCTTTCAGTGACCTGTATCCACTGATGCAAGAGAGACTCCTTTTTACTGTTGCTCCACTTGAGCCACTGGAATGTCCCCTGAAAGTCTTGAGGGGGGGCATATCAGAATAACTTGGCCTATATTCCCCGAATAACTCAGTGATCCATGTGTATTAAGCTGAGAGGAAACAATGATCCCACAGAGAGGGAAGAGTTGGGCTGAGGCAACTCACAGACGGAGGTATTTCCATTTCCAGCACCTCGGGAACATTTCAACAAACATCAGGAAAGTTGAAGAATGCTAAAAGATTTTGTATTTATTTTTTTAATCTGATATGGCCCAGTCAAACAAATCCTACACTGTTTTGAGATTTAACTGGTGCCAAGACCCACAACTACACCCAACAACAGCAACGATGTTCATAATCTGGAAATAGCTGCAGTGGAGTGGTAAAATTTCTACTCTTGAACTCCAATTTGCCTAAACAGCGGGGGACAATGTGGCTCGTGTGTGAGTCCTCAACAGTCTGTGATTAAGATTAGCCGATACGCTCTGACCTGGTTACCATGGGAACTACTAAAAAGTACCTTCCCTGACGGGGAAAAGGGGGGGACATTAAAGTTCACTCGGTTTCCACTAGTCTGTGAGCTGCGTATCGTTTCACAGACGGACACTGTGCAAGGCTTTAAATGTCATCTTTATTCTCATGTTGACGCCGTTTCACAAGGCGCTTTTGAACAAGTTTCCCTTTATCGCTAGCTGGAGTAAGAAGATACAGGATACACAGAACCCATAGCTGATGCAGAGACTATACCACAAAGCCAGGTTATAGATATGTCACTCTCAATTTTTCAGTTTGATTAATTCATCAGAAGACGAATAAATTGAGTCCTCCAACCGTCAAAACTCAGGAAATCCAGATGATTATAATGCTAGACTGCTCATCCAAGTCGCCAGCTTTTAAACCTGACACTCAGAACATCTCGGTCCGACAAGCAGCACAGGTGATCCGTGGACGTTTTTCACCTCAGATCTTGCCTCTCAGAAAACCTTCAAGCTGTTACCTTCTTGGTGGAGAATTGTTGGAGCTAATTGCACCTTGTTGGGAATCCAACAGACAAGAGAAGAAAGTATCTTAAATGTAAATAAAAATCATTTATCTTTTCAAAAATCAAACTGATCAAAGATAATACTGTAAAAGACAATGGGGATAGAGACAGAATACTATTTATAGGAGTATTATAATAGTTATAAATTATAAGGTCCATGGTTGACAGTGGGAATGATAGATTAATAATTTGTGAACACATTTGTGTAACATGATAACACACCATTATAGTATTGATAAACAATCAAGGGAAGTGGAGGAGATTAGAAAGCTTACTGCAGCCGTGTCTATAATGCTTTTATCATAGAAAGCATTATAGCCAACTGTATCGTAATTTATCATCCACTAAGTCAAGTAGATTCATTTTATTAAGAATATAACATTTAAATCACATATACTGTATTTATTCATAATACACATTGTCTGAAGTTCTGGTTTCTTTGTGCCCACCTCCTATGTAACAGTTGTTACAGTTGTAGCTCTGAAAAAATGTCTCATTTGCTCCATTACATGTGACATGAACCACAGCTGTAAAGCAGCCCGAGGGTCTTTCTGGCTCTGAACCAAAGGAGCACAGTGTAATTAGCTAAAGCGAAAGGGATATTACGGGAGTATGCTTTATCAGATATGAGGAGACTGCAGGGTCTGTGTTGTGCTGCTGAACAGAGGTGAAGAGCGGCGGGAATTTAATCATGTCTGAATGCTCGGATGGCAAATTAAGCTATTTATCACATGAGGTTTCAGTGAGACGGTCGGCCAGTGGAAGGGTCAAGTTGTGTTCAGCAGAGTGGATTAAGATGCCTGACACAGTCTCTATGGTGCGTCACAATGATTAAAACACAGTATTTATTTAGTATTTGTTTTGATGCAGGAATATGTCCTCTTCATTGATCATTATAAACCTGTCAATACATTACATTACAATACAAATCTACCAACGTATTTCTGATGACCTCTGTTACTGTGATTATCAACAGCAACTTTCTCTATCTGAGCACTTGGTAGTTTATTGTCTGTTATTGTTGTTTATTATCTGGTGTCATATGGTTTAGAGATGGGCGACTTTATAGTGAGCTAAACATCCTCTCCATTGTATTTAAAGGAATAGTTTTTGATACACTTCTACCTTGCTAAGAGATGGATGAATCTGATACCATTTCCATATTCTTGCATTGAATATTAATAGAGCCAGGAGATGATTACTGCAGCTTATCTTTGCCTAAAGGTTGGAAATATTGGAATAGTCAATCTGGCTCCGGCTCAAGGAAACAAAATCTGGTGGTTGTTTTGATTCTGTGTTAATGCTCGGCTATGCTAATTGGCTGCTTCATGGCTATGGCTTCATAGTTACTATACAGAAATGAAAACCATTGATCTTTTCACCTAGCTTTTGGTAAGAAAGCAGATCAGCATCTTTTGTAAAACTGTGCATTCAAATTTTGAGTATTTTTTTCAGAATTTTAATTGGAACCAAAGTTGTTTCAATAATATTTAGCTACATTTGAACCACACCAGGAATAAAAACATGGTCTTTCCCTACTAAAACAAAACAACCGAAATTCTCAATAATCCCCATGAAATTCACAAAGATGTAATTTTTCTTCTGCACATGCAGGCATTCACACAAAGGCCCTGACTTCCTTTCATGCATTCTCCAAAATGATGTAAAAAATATCAGTAGAATAACGTATATTCTGCTAAAATATGACATTCAGCTCCTTTGCTAGTTCGTATTAAAGATACAAATGAGCGACACGTTGAGGGGAGGCACATCATGAGTGAATAAAAGCTATGCAAAGGCAATTGAGGTAAAAACCTGAAATTACAGCTAATTTTCCTTTAGCATAATATAGTGTTATGGCCTTAGCTAGGATAATCACAGGGAACGAACAGTATTGTGTCATTTTGACGAGAAAATGCTGGTTATTGTAAGTGGCCGGCCATTTTTCTAACCTCTCTCCTGCCTGTCAGCCCGTCCATTTTCATGACATATACGTTTAAAGTGGCTCGCTCATAATATCTATCAGCGCCTTAATCAAATCTAACTGCTGGTCCACGCATTAATCCTCAGACTCACCATTATCATAACCAATAACATCTTTCACAGCGCTGTAATTAAAATGGGTGTAATTAGACAGTGATGGTGGAGCTGTGATTGACTGGGATGGAGTTTCCTCTCCCTCTCCCTCACTCTCTCTCTCTCTCTCTCAGTGATGTTCAGATATTGTTCAGCCGTCTATCTGGGATAGATATTGCCATTTAAATAAGAGGCACAGACCAGGACGGGTGTCTATTGTTAGTCATTTTAAATAGGCAGACGGACCAGTTTCTCATTTCATCGTTTAGTCCCCTCGGTTTCCAGTGCATTCATCAAACGAGTAGAAGTGTCAGCGTGTCACCTCCCAAGTCTCTTGTGACACAAAACCAGCTTTGAATTTTTCATCAGTATCATAGTATTCACCCTGAATGAGAACAGCATGTCCTGCTCCTGGATAAGTAGCGCGTATATATCTCTTGCGTCACCGTATGAGCAGGTGCATATTAGCATAGCTGCTCTGCTCAATACAGAAAAACTAATTATCTTTAATCACAGCCAGGCTTCTGCTCATCACAGAGAAAATATCATATTTAGATGCTCGCTCACTCTCAGGGTAAGTGGCGGCGTTTTGAGTGAGTGATTTCTGTGGATGATGACAACCAGAAGAAAGTGGAGAGGTTGTTACTGGGTATTTTGTGGCACAGAGAGAGTGAGAGAGAGAGAGAGAGGAAAAGAGACGGCTCGGTACAGGTGTTTCTGTGTGAATGCTCCGTTTTTCCCGCAGAGAGATGAGCGGCCACTCCCAGTGGGAGATGCCGCACTCGTCAAGAGTTTGGTCTCATTTTCTCAGAGTTGCCTCTTCTCTTAAAAAGGACCCTTATAGTGTTCAGGCAGTTGTCGGCAGTGCGATGATTGACAAGTGCAAATTGAATTCTCCGTACGCTCAAGAATAACCTCCATCAGCAGGTCAAAAAACACTTTACATATTTCATAATAAAAAAAAGGAAAAAAAAAACCCTCATAGGATCTAAAAGCTTTATTTCGATGATGCAATTCCTTACAGATCTAATGAAGCAATCCATCCTCATTAGCTAGTCACTAATAAGGAGGGTCCTGCATTCATTTTCATATTTAAAGCTTTTCTGCAGATTAAAATTTGGGAAATCAAGAGACAAAATAGGACCTTAAATGAAAAATGTCTGAGAGCCTCTCTGAGTTGAATTTAATTTAGTGGTTTCAGTCTGGGATTTAGAGAAACCAGGTTATCTGACATATGAGGTTCACACAGTCTTGAAAATTATATTACGTTGCACGCATTTGAACTGTCTCTCCCCGAAAGCGCTCATGGTGTTGTTTATGGTTATACATGGGAAAAGTGACAGAGGTAGTTTCATACCTCCTCACACCAACTCTAAGAAGATCAATTTACTGAATAACAGAAAAAAGAGAGAGAATTTGTTGCTAAAAGGAGTGAAACTTGATTTTTCCAATTCTGTACTTATCCACTCAACGATGCTCCTTTCTTTAACTGGACAGGCGAGAGTTGTTATGAATTGGGTCTTTTACTGTGAGGACAGTTTATTTATTCCCACACAATATTTGTCTATACAGTATAGTATATCATGGAGGTTTGTGGGAGTTGTAGGGGAGAGAAGCGAGAGACATGAGGCAAACATAGGCGACTGTGTATGGTAAAAGAAGCAGGTGCATGCAAATGGTCTAAAAATGATGGTTTAATTATTGTAGTCTGACAGCTTATCAGTGAGATCAATAGATACACAATCTCAAAAATCTGGACGTGATTGGTATTTTTTTTTTTATATATTAATGTCATTTCCTGAGGATATCATTATCTTTGATGTTCATCACAGATAAACCTCTGTGAACGCAGTTAGAAGTCGTAGAAAAAAGGATTATACCTCAAGAACTTGTTTGAGTATCATCACACTGCTTTGCTGTTGCAGCTATAAGGCTAAGTGATAGATAAGTAAATGTCATATAAACTATGTATATATTATAAAATAATAACACTGCAGGTCTGAGAGTTGTTGACAGATCCCCAGTTGCTGTATCTTTCCTCATTAGAAATAAGGTGCAATCATCTACAAATATTCAGTCCGTTGTTTTTCTGCTGTTGATGCTCCAGTTGGGATTGACCTACAGCCTGAACTCAGTGTTATCAGGCCTGTCAAAGACGTTGTTCCAGTTAATAATTAGTCAGTGAAATGGGATCAGATGGATATTATTTTCTCATTTGACCTGCAGCAGGTCAGCACAAGCAGACAGTCAGCATCTCCTCCGACAGGAGGCCCGCGGCTCGCTGTGTTAGTCATCAAGTCTGGGCTTCAACCGGCTATTTGTGTTCAGATAGCAGGTCTCTGTGCCAAAGGGAAAACCACAAGCAGTCAGAGAGCGTCACGCTGCATCCTGTGCCACTTACGAACGGGCCAAATGAATTGCTGCTATATCTTGAATACCGAATGCTCAATTTGGTGCCTGGGACAAAAATGAAGAGGGTCAGGTGTGATGGCGACCCTCATCGCTCTGAGGGGAACAGGATCAAGTGGTCAGGTGCACTGTCGAAAAGCTGGTTTTGGCTGCAAATGAGATCACTGGCACCTGGCAGGTTGTCTTCACCGAGCGGCCCAGTCAGATTCAACCCTCGTCACAGTTTGTCCATACAAAAGTCACATTTCTCTAAATGGCAAATTCAGGCAGACACTACGGTGGCCCACGAGGCATGATGTCATAATTGTGTCGCTCTCTGTTTACTCATGTGGTACTCATGTGTTTAACTCCTATCATCATGCTTGAATTGAAATGATCTGGACAATAAGTTACACTCTGTAGCTACAACGTAGTGGAAGTGCATGTTTCTGGCTTTTGAGCTCTCCGGGCCACCGTAGGAAACATTGGGTGTGGGCTCCATCGTTTGCCTTTTAAAGGAACTGTTTGCACTTTGTGTGTCTAACGTTGGACAGAGGTGTCCACCCACTGACTGTAAGTTTATTCAAGTTCTTGCCTCAGGTTGGACAAGACAGTTGATGCCCCCCTCCCTCCTGTTTGTAGAGTAAATAAGAAGCTAATTTTAGATCCAGCAGCCAGTTAGCTCTGGGCTAATTCGTCATATTTACACTTCAGGTTTTGTCGAGATGAAACAGGCATCTGAACAAATGGTTAGCTGGTGAGCCTTAGAGAAGCTGTGTGTAAGATTTCGTTTCCACTGGACAAACCCAGGCTACAGCTGCTGTTGAACTGACAGACGTGAGAGTGCTATCGATCCTCTCATTTAACTCTGGCAGCTCTCGCCTCTCTAGACTGTTGGCTGGAGAGGCAGAAATAAAACCACACTTCAAACCTCATTCACCCACCTCCTGTCCTAAATTCTGTATTTTCATGTATGGGTTCGTGAACACCTGTTTTTTTTGTTTTTTTGCTTTGTTTTTTAGTGTCAGCCTCATATCGTGCTACTTTGCCTCTTAGTGGACCATGTTTACAGTCAAAACACTGTTCAGTCTGTTGGTTCAGACACGTTTAATCAACTGTTGTGTTATTGCAGATAAAGAGATTTACAGGGGTTTGCAGCAGATCTGATTTCTCTATTTTGTGCTACAAATACCTGGTATTTTTTGTGCAGACCAAGGCCGTATCCAATATTTAAAAACTGACCTCATGAGTTCAAGGCTCTTCAAAGCTAAACCTCCTTCTCTGCTTTGTGAACTTGGACCAGACACCAAAGGAAACTCTTAATTACTTGGACTTTGACGGATACATTTCACCTTGAAAAGTTCAAGTATTAAATCTAAAATGCTTTCTTCACGCAGTTTTGGTATATTTAATTTGTTATTCATTTACTTTAAAAACATAGAAAAATAATAAATCTCACAAAAATCCTTCAAACTGGCAGAAACTCACTTGAGTTATTGCACTTTGGAAATTTCCATCAGTAATCATCAGTGGATGTGGAGCCACTTAAAGGCGGACGACTACCCTATAACTGCCTATTGACCTAACTGTGAACTCATGAAGATTTATTGTTGATTCTCAGAGACTTGTGTGCACAGGAAGTTGATTCTTGAAAAGATATTCATTTATTTTTGTTCTTTGTTGTGTTGTTTTTCAGCGTCCGATGCCAAAGAGCAGCAGTTCTGGATCAGTCAGCTCCAAGCATGTGCCAGACGTCACTCTGACAGCAGTGCCAAGGTAAAACACACACACACACACACACACACACACACACACAGTAACAGGGAGTTGTAAACATGACCTCTCTTGAAGCTCTTAGCGTATGTTGCTCAGGAAGAGGAGTGAGCGGAAAGCCTTGACATTTCCCTGGAGATTCCCGTCCTTCTGTGTGTCTGTTTATAAATGTAACTGTGCCAGTTTCTCATCCAACTCAGTTCAGGTTCATGAGTTAAACACTTTGCCAGTCTGTGCACAGTGGCACGGACCTCAACCAGGTGAAAAGCCTCCGTACAGTCTTTAAAAGTCCTGGCTCTGTCTTCTTTTGTTCTGATTTTATTCCACTGGCCTTTAGTGAGTGGCACGGTGATGGATTGCTTTTGTGTGCTTTTATTATTTTGAATGTAATATCTCACAAATCTCACTTAACCACTTATCCTTCCAGTATCTGTGGGAAGATTTCTTTTTAGATTTTACACATTTTTTTGACTGATACTTTCCTGTTCATTTCAAACTTGACTCATTTAAAAGGTTAAGTGTTCACTAACTTACTGGAGATCTGTTGTCCGTACAAACTAGTTCTTATGTGGAGATTAATAATTGTTGCTAATAGTTTCAGTAACAACCACTAACTAACAAAAACAAACAGGTTAAGCAAATAACATGACCTCTAAGTAAAAGACAATGCTTAAAGGGTGATTTTAATCTACATAGATATTATTCACAAAAGCTTCAAAATATTGTAGGCCTACTAATAACATTCGACAAAATAGCATCATTTTGCTAGATTAACATGACTGGATACTTTTTTAATTTCCAAACTGTGTGATAACTACATATGTCTTAGTACACAAATTTGTTCATAAAACAGGTAACAAGATTTGTACAGTAAATGATAGATAGATTTTCTAGGAGCCTTACCATATTACTCGATGCTCAGGTCGTAATTGGCATCTCCCAAGTTAGTGAGTAATTTAGGAGGGATAATATAGTAGTATACAAGTTTAGTGATGAATTTTGAAAATTTTATTCTGTTTCAGCATCTTGACCCACAAAAATTAGCTGTTTCCTGTATGAAGTCTTGCAGCAGCCTCCTGCACCCGTAAACATTGAAACCATGTTTTATTTTGGATATCTTTTATTAATATCGTGGGGGATCTTGAGTTTCAGAAACCTAATATTAGGTTGTGCATTCACCAATTACTACTTGGATTTTTTAGGGGGAAAGATGAAAGAACGGAAACGAATGTCCAAAGACTTTTCAAATATTTTAACATGAAAGCAACAGTACTGAGTCAACTCACGGGGGGACTTTAGTCTCAATACACCACATTATTTCTCTTTCATGTGCTATTCAGAGGTTTCTTTCATTTTCTGACGCCCTTTCATTTTTTTCCCCCATGAACACAAACGCAGCAAATCCACAGTCACAGACGTTAATAAATGTCATCCAAACAAATGTTATGCTTCTGCAGACAGAAACAGTAGTGCCTCCTAATTAATAAATCAGTCAATATTTGAGCTCCCTATTTGAAAAATCAACAACATGAGGAAAAAAAAAAGCATAATGAAATGCAAAATCTGTCCAAACTGAGATCTTAGTTTACATGTGTCATGTAAAACGTCACTTGCTTGACTCATTTCAGAATATTTTCAGCACTTCAATTGACAGAAGACTTAGCGATTTAGGCAAATACCGTACCGTAACATGCTGCTGGTTTTTTGGTGGATTCTTGGCATCAATGTCCTCTTCATATCTCTGTGGGCTTATTTCTGACAGATTACTGTGTTGGGCGTAATATAACTACTGTACCATTATCAAATACTAGTCTCTTTTTTATGTGGGTTTCACGGATTAATATTTGGGCATGTGCTTTTTTTGGGAGTGGGGGAGTGGTTGTAGCGTGGGCTTTTAGGGATTAGTTGATGCGTGTAAGTGTGTGCGTGTGACGGTATCTCTGTGGGGTGTATATCCTCATTCGCCTGATCCAGTGGAGAATGAGCCTTGTTAAAAGGACTTCTCCTGGAGCTCCACTGCAGATCGTGACAATGTGAAAATCAGCAGCACATGAAGGAGAGAAATAATCCCAAACGCTGTTATTCATTCGGCAAACTTTTGCTGTTTAAGTCGACTTTGTACACGGAAGCTGTGAAAACATGTTTTCTTTCAGTGATCTTTGCTGCAGCCGTGAAAGCTGTGAAGCTGAAGTTGTTTGGCGACTTATAATTATGTTTCTATCCTCTGAAGTCCGTTTGATGACTTGCCATGTAAAGTTAAGATTAACACTGATGTTCGTCATAGTAAATAATGCACGAGTTACCAGTTTTATTACGAGCATCTGTGGAATCGTATATAGTTCAGTGCAGCTGACCTGCTCTACTGTAAATCCTAGCTCTGTGAAGCTTATAACGCTCGGTTTTTATCGACCCTGTCACAGAGGTGTTGATTAAACTCTGTTGTAAAGCTCACACTTAGAGGTTTCGTTGCACTGAGTTGCTTTGAATAAACAGCTGTTTTCTGCTGCTCTGTCCAGTCTATTTGCATACATCATATAAGATGGATGGTTAAATGTTTAAGACACACAAGATATTCAAAAACTAACCTTTTAATCTTTAGTGTCAGCTAGTGGTTTTGTTTGTTAACTAGTTGATAAACCTCATAAAATAAGGGAACTTTATTGTTTTTCCAAAAATACACTCAATTAAACCTTCTGTATTTTCACATGGAAAAGGAGTGTAAAACGTATTGTTTTATTTTACAGAAATTTGGGGAAAGAAATATTATTAGAACACAACAATCCCACTCTTTGGTAAGATTTAATTGCATCAGGTTATAAAATGATGTAAAGCACATAGTACTGTCCAGTGTATGGACACTTGGACCAAGAGGTAGCACTTCTGCTCCTCTAAAAGACATTTCAACATTAAGTGTTTTGATAGAGAGAAATGGTGGGGGAAAAGCTGGTTAAGTTTAACTGTATTGAGATCCAAGGACCGTGAAAGTGAAAACACATGATTCACATCATTTTCCTACTCTTCAAACCATTCAGTGACCCCTTTATGGAGGTAATTACAACTGTCATATTCCTCCTTGAAGTCATTCGCGTGTCTGATTTAATTTGCCTGTACCTGTATGTGTGTGATTTCAGGTGAGAAAGCTGAAGGGTTCAGATGAACACCTGAGTGTGGAGAGAGCAGGAGGAGGCCAGGAGGTGCTGGTAAGTCAACAACCAAAGTTTCACCTTCAAACAGCAAGAACTGAAAAGCAAAGTCACGCGGTCTTCTAATGTAACTTTTATGTCTCGCGCTGCCAAAAAAAGCACTCTTTCATGTGTCTTTTTAAACAATTAAATACTACAGCCTCATTATGCTGCCTCATTGCTGGCTCATTCGACATGTAGCTCTCCACCACTTCAAACTGCTGCACAGCTGGGGCGACGGCAAAGTCCAATTACTCTGCTCAGCCATGATGAAAAAAGCAATCAAAAGATGAGAGGAAATTGGATAAGCAAGTAAAAGTAAAAGTAGGAAGACGGTCTCTGTCTATCTCTCCTTCTTTTTCCTTTTGCCCCGTGGAGCCGAGCGGACGTTTTGTTCCTGTTCGGTGACTGTGGAGCATTTCTACAGAAGCAGCTGTTTTTACTATACCCACTGCTGCGGTCTAATCCTTCCTCGAGCTGCACTGTCTGCCCCTCGGATCATTATCGTAGCTACTCTGGTGATGAGGCAGCCAGCGATGGAGACTCTGCTACATCTCTGATCTCAGGCCGCCTCGGCAAAAAAAGGTGCCACAGAATTTATTTATTACAAAAAACGGCCGGGGATTCATTTCTTTCCCCCCCTCTGATGCCTTTTACAAGGAACTGAAGTAAAGCGGGCACCGGCTCATGCTGCTGATCGATAACGGGCGCAGTAAATACTTTCTCAACCTTAGCTCAGAGGGGCTTTTATTTTGAAGTTAATATGGTAGAGGCACAAGTATGAGTATGTCGACATGAGAGTTTTCTCAGCATTTATAGAGTAGTGCAGTACTTTTACATGTGAAAACACATGAAACACATGAATGAACACCTGTAAAGGATGTGCTGTTGTCAACTTGGTTGTCAAACTATAACCTCAACAACTGTAACCCCTGACATATTACATTATAAAGTTATTTAGTCAGTTTCCATTTTGAATTTTGCTTCCACTGATTATATTTTCTAACTCGGCCAAATAAAAACGCTTTTTTTTAAAAATATGCAAATCTGCACAAAACCAGATGAATGGAAACGCACCTCATGACAGAGGGAGATAGAGAGAGGATAGATGAAGTGTGTGTGTACACAAAAGCTGGAGAGCATTAAAATAAAACATCTGCTGTTTCATTTAAGTTGGTGAATTGAAAAAAAGAATCTCCCAGCAGTACACAAACTGGATTTTTGCTTCTTTTTCATTCATATGTCCTTGTATCCTCTGTAGGAAAGACTAAAATGCATGGATGAGACATAAGCGAAGGAGACACTGAAGCAGTTAAACAGAATGAGCAGCGATATCTTTGTTGATGTGGGTGCAGGGAGGAGGGCTGCTCAGTGGGGCAGTGGGCACAGCTGGTTATCTACTTGATTAGCAGCCTGATAAATAGGCCAGTGACCATGAGCTCACACATCAAGACAGGAAGGGCACAAAGAGTCAAACTGTGGACTTTGAGTTGGACTCTTAATGTTGTTTATTTTCTGCTTGAATAAATACAGTTTGTGTGCGTGCTCCCCAGCTCACTGCTCACTCTAGCGCTAGTGAGCATGTTGAAACCTGTTTGGAGAAAAAAAAAGGAAAGACTGAAGACAAAGCCAGGTCTAAATGCTGTTTCAGAGACCTTTGCCCAATGTTAAACTTTAAGACTGGAAAAACCTCAAAACTTATTTGATAATCTCATACTAAATGTATCCGTGTGTGGGTATTTAAAAGCAATTTTCTGACTCTCTAACCAAGGTTATTATAGAATAGCTAATTGCGTGTAATTATTCCTGTTCCCCGTTGTGTGGAAAATGACAGGTAAGCGTCTGACCGTTGTATCGTCTGCCCACGCTGCCTCACATGGGGCCAAGTCCACCTACAGTCGACTGACAGCAGAGCACCTGTGAAGAAGCAGCATCAGGGCTTTTTCTTAACTCTGAGCTCAGTCTGACGGGGAGTGAACAGACTAATAGACAAAAGTCACCTAACGAGCCAATGGTGTCCTCATTAAAGCAGTGAAATTAACTTTCAGGTTGAGTCATTAAAGTCAGTGACAATATGTTCTTCTTTCTACTATTTATAAATGGAAATCAACTTATTTCAAGTAGAAATTGTCGTTAAACTTGCTAGTTTTAATGCACCAGGGCCTGAAGTTATTATGTTTTCAGGTCTGTCCATACACTGGAAACATTTTGGAGATTGCGATGTCTCACTAACACCTTGAGGGAATTCCTTTGAATTGGGTACAAACATTCAGTCAGATTCACGGATGAACTGAACTGAAATGAATTATGATGCAATTTAACGCAAATATTTAATGAGGTAAAAACTATGAAGATCGTGACCATATTTCCTGCAGTTTTTCTGTAACTTTGTTGGTCAGCAGAGGCATAAAAATCACCATGAGGTAGAGCAGTACTGTAATTGATGTTTCACTTGTTTAAAGAAAATTTGGTCTTTGAGATTTAATATTAAACAAAAAATTACTTTAACAAAGAGATTTCAATTAAGGATGATGAAAGGAATATGAAAATATTTTTTATTATATTTTTTTCCCACTTCAAATTATATATTTATATTTCTTTGTGAAATCCTGCACACTTGCCTGTCTTCAGACCTTCACAAATCCTCCAAATAAAACAGCCTGAGAGGACAAAGTGCTGACAACTCACATCCACACTGAGGCCACGGCCTGTGACCGGGGTCAAAGCAGAAGTTTCTCCAATTTAAGGGGTCAAGCCAAAAAAAGAGAGCAGGAAACAGCCTCATATGAAATGTCGTGATCTTATCTCTGATAGACCTTTGTGTTTGTGCTGTCGGTTTACAGCACTTATTTTCTGTCTGTTGCTCGCACCTGTACTTCTGTGCTTCCTTCCATCACTGCCCCCTCGTACCTTTTCCTCTTTGAATCCACTTGGTCGGACTTCTTTTTCTTCGTCTTCGTTCCAATTTTTTAAGACGCTCGGGGCTTTGTGCCAGTTTTGGAGGACAAACCCTCAGCATGTCTGTCAGTCTGTTCGCACGGTTTCTTTTCTGCTTACTCACAGCTCGTGGCTTAGCTTTGCACAATACAACAGTGTTCTCTCCTGTAAGCTGATTATTTTAAAACGATTACTCAAGGACCTGCCTACTATAACTCGTTCTTTTTAGTGTTTGGATGCATCTAATAACAGGGAGGGAGTTGTTGCAGTTGTATTAACATGATCTCTTGTCTGTTTGTCACAATGTGGTTATTTCGCTCTATAAACTCCTCAGAGGAGCAGAATAACAAACGATTAGCGGCTAATCATATGTGACATTATGTTACAACCCTACATTAGTCATAGATTTGATTTCCTGTGTCGCTGCGTCGCTTCAGAGAAAGAAACAATACTTGAATGCACGGTTTTCTCTCTCAGTGAGCGGTGCTCTGGGATGGAAGATGTTCATTTGATCTATTTCATTTTCACGGCTGCAGTGACCAGACCTCTGTTCTCCTCTTGGGGGGATAAATCTCTGGTGCCTTGACTCCCTGCGCTGCTGCTGTACACTAATGGAGAGTAAAGACAGAAGAGAGAGTTACTGGTCTGACATGGCTGCCTGTGCGAGCGCAGAGGTCAGCGAACTGAAGAGACAAGAGTCACACAGGGGAAGCACAGGAGGCATCACACTGATGAATGTGATGTGACTTTCACTTTGGCACAGAGAGAAACAAAACAACAGAAGAGACGACTTTACCATTTGGTGCCTTTAATAGGTACCGACTGTTTAAGTCCGTCAAATTTAGTTTCATTTACCAGCGTGAAATACTGAAGGTTTTTATCTTAAACACCTGTAAAATGTGCGGTTACAGCTGCATCTTTTAGAGCACATCTCTGACCACACTCACTTGAACTTTGGGTGTATTTGTTAAGTTGTTTTTCTTTTTTTTTTTTTTTTTAAATAAAAGTGATATGTTAACATGTTGCCACCCAAATCCTGTCTATACTTTTAAAATCAAGTGATCTGTAATGTGTTTTGCAAAAAAAAAGAAAGAAAAAAAAGTGTGTTCAGTATGGGTAAACAACAGCAAAGAGACACATACGCACAAACATTGTAAGAAAAATAAATGCAAAAACAAATCATTGCATGGTGATGCTCAGCGGTTTCAATAATTTGTATTCAGTGTATCTTTGACTTGAGGTTGATGAGTTCCTCTAAAAAGCAGTAAAAGACACAGCATACAGTTTTTTTTATTGTTTTACCGTAATTTGTTTGAAAGTAAAGGTCTACTCTTGTACTCTTTGGCAGAGGAGCTAAAGTGAGCTAAAACTAAGAACTGAAAAGTTGCAGTTTTATGGCTGATAGTCTGTTTTATAGCTTTATTGCTTTTATTGCTAAAGTCATTAGCAGAAAGCCACCAAGAGTAATTTATTTGTGTAAAGTTACTAAAATAAGAAAAACATAGTAACTTGAAGAAGCTTCATTGGCTCTGTTAGCTGTAGTATTATCATTAGCCAACTATTTTATATAAAACTGAATGAAGCCTTCCTCATGGAGCTGTTTCTACCTCACAGTAGCTGCTCTGTGATGCACTTACTTCATATAAATTACTATAGGAGGGATCTCAGGGGTTTGCATTAGTTAAAAGTTCTTTGTTATCATTAGGTGACTCTGATGCTAAAACACAATACAGAAAAACCAGCTTGTTACAGAAACCAGAGCTTCCTTATGGAACGACATCAGATGCTGTTGTTGTTTCTCTGCCTTTTACATTATCACTCTCATGTTACCATTTAAATCCCTTTAAAATCTTTCTCCCCCCCCCCCCCCATATAGGGCTCCTCATCCTCCGGTCGGACCCGCAGCTTCTCCCTCCTCCCTCACCTAACCCCATCTTCATCCCCGGGTTCCCAGAGGCACCTGAGCCACACGGCCTCACCCAGCAACATCGTCACCATCACCCACCACAAATCTCCGGCTGCGGCACGACGAGCCAAGAATCAGTATCCAGGTCAACTGCTGGAGGTCAAGGAGGTGGGTGTTGTTGATGGAGTAATGACGTTGTAATCGTCTGGCTCTACGCTCGTGGGTGTTTCTATTTTTAGCTTTTTTACTGTAAAATGAAGCAAGGTCACAAAAAATCCAAAACATCACAGGAAACTTTGCAGACATGACTGAGACAGGTGTGTTAGATCAGATGGGTGACAACATGGGCAGCTGAGCTACTAAGAGGAAGCTAATCTGCTTACGACAATGCTATTTTATGCACTTCTGTAATGTTACCATGGTTACATTTCAGTGCAAAGTGATATTTGAATTTTCTTTTTGTTTCTCTGTTCCAATTATCACAGCATCCAGCTGTTTCCCCTTCATCAAACTTTCTGAACACCTGCATTTTTCTGCTGAGCTTAATAGAGGGAATAATCATCTTTTTGTTTATCCATCATCATGCAACTATTTTCTTACAGGTTGTACTTTTGTTCATCCTTTCCTTTTCATGTTTCCCTCACCTGCATCTTCTGCTGCATATTGGCCCAGTCCGATTTTACCTCGTAGTGTTTATATAACAGATAGGAATGATGGACAGAACTTCAAAAATAGAAAAAGTTGTAGTAAACTGGGTTCATTAAAGGGGACATATTATGGAAATATCACTTTTTGAAGGCTCTTTAACATATATTTGGGTATTTGTCTTGCCTTCTGACAAAACAATCTGTAATGTGCAGGCTCCCTAGGTTGAAATCCATGTGGTTTTATGAGCCGTTCCCTCAGTTGTCTTCCAGTGATGTAACTAGGACTTGAATTTGCATAACCCCACCCCTACCTGGGACAGGTAGAAGGGGCGGGGCGGGGCAAGCAGTGGTTCATTTGCATTTAAAGGGACAGGCAGTGAAACCAGCAGTTCTGAACAGGGCTGTTTTGAGAGGATGAAAAGAACTGTGATGTTTGATCCTTGGGGTATTTTGACTGAAGCATGTCACACATACTATGTCTTTAAGACACCTGGGAACTATTTTAATTGTGGAAAGGGGGCATAATATGTCTCCTTTAAAAAATCTGGGTCAAACTAAGCAGTGCCTTTAAACGGAGATGCTTTCAACCATGGCCTCAGAGATGTTTGTCAGTTTTATTTGTTTGGACCAAACTCTTAAAACTTCAGCCACAATGCTGCAGTGTATTTTCTGTGGCCTTTGTCTTCAGAGCCTTTGCACTGGTCCCCGGTGGGATACTGGTGCAGTGAGTTCAGCAGATATTTGTAGCTTCCTGGCAGCCTTGACACCGACTCCAGTGTGCTCAGTCTTTACTGTAAGTTCAGCTTGGTTGGCATTTTTATGGTATATATCAATGCTGATTAATATGGCCGGTGACAGAGGGAAGAAGCTGCCAGAGCACGTATTGTCAGTGTGCTGGAGTGTGTGCAGCAATCAACACACGAGATGTAAAAGTGTCAGTGTGTGCAAAGAAGATAAAGTGGGAGGGCGGCGGCGGCGAGTTCGTCCATATGGAACATTTAATATTCCCGCTAATCCCTGAACGTATGGAGCAAAGCCTGTGTGCATTTTCACAGCTCCAGCCACTATTTTCCGCCAGAGTTAAAACATGCATAACCTGTGAGCACATCCTGAGTTAATTAAAAATCCCTCCACTTGAAACTTCCTATCAGTTTTACGAGTTAGTTTGAAGTTCAAATCCTCATTAATTCTCTCCGCCTCAGTCACCAGACCTGTCACTTCTGGTTACCACTTTGTTCTCATCTGCTACATCTCCATATGCTCAGCACAGCCACTCACCATTCTTGGCTTATCTCTGGAGAAGATTGTTTTTTCCCCCTGTCTTTTCTTAATAGCCTGTTGGCAAGTCGGGCTATGGTGATTAATTGGAAGAAATTGGGCTTCAAGTTGGGACTGTGAGGCGAAGATGATGCGGACATGATGAAGATATGATCGTATGCCGCGACGGCAAACTGTACAACCATTAGCTGCAGCATTTTTTTTATACATTTTTTTTTTCCTTCGCCCTTTTGTTTAGAGATGAAATGTAGCTTTCGGATCGTTGCCAGGCAGCTGTGTATCTGGCTGCTGAATTATGGAGATGAGATGACTTAGCAGTTAAGGAGAGAGAGAGAAGCTGTTGCGAAGGCGTCCATGAGGATGCGAGTCAGAATAACTTCAAATTAAATGACCATTGAGCCACTACAGATTGGATAAGTCATGTTTGTCTATGTTCATAATGTATATTAATATGATTATTACCATTCTCTGTCTTCCTTGCCACTCTCTCCTCGACATGAAGGAGAGACGAGAGGCTTTCTAAATGTGAGATACATTTGTTAATGTAAACTGCTGACACAGAGGAGAAAAACTAAAGCTGACAAACACAAGGGCACGTCTGTCATCCTGGAAAATGTTTGATCCACAAAGTTTCTGACTTGGTTACGACCTTGAGGTTTTTAGGTGCAAGTTGCTGAAACAAAGAGCAAAAGCATGAATTGTTTATAACATATTTTATTCTGTATATTAGTGTCAGTCATTCAGTGCTAAAGGAAAAAGTTCAAAAAGAAGATTTGACGCCACAAGCTAAAAAAAAATGTGACAAAGTTTCATTTCTGTGCCACAACTGCTCAAAACTTTAGTGTTTTTGATACTGACGATGTATCAAATACCCACATAATGAGTATGTGAACGTTCCCTAAGCAGCTCCTCTTTCCATTTATTGTCTTGGTTTTACTTCCCTCAGCTTTGTCCTTTCCAGCTGTTCAACAGCAGCTGAAGAGCTAAATATTTCTCACAGGATGTTGGTGCAGAGCAAAAACAGCCAAATACACACACAGAGAGGGAGAGAACTGGACTCACACTCATCATGTTCATGCTGCTTGAGTGTCTGCTCAGTTTGTAAGTAGGCAACGGTTTTCTGATAAGTTTCCTTATCAGCTGAGTGTGACTGATTGTCGGTGTTGTGTTTACAGCTTCATTCAGTGAATGTGAATTTTGAAGGTTAAGAAGTCATTTGCATCCAACACTGATAAAATGCAGTCACACAAAAATGGATTTGATCATGTCTCGGGCTGCAATTTAGGATTATTTTCACTATCAGTTTATCTGTTGTTCGTCTGATTAGTCTATTAATTATTTAGTTTCTTCACTTCCTTGAGGAGTTCTTCTCCTTCCTCATAAAATATTTGCAGATAACTTTCTTTTTAATTTTTTCTTTTTTTTTTTTCATATTTCTATCCTATAATGTTTTTGTATCAGTTTTTACCATCTCACGGTCTCCTGCCTCCCATTCCTGTGTTTCCCCCACTTGTAGATGAGTGGTACTGTGTGAAACTGTCATCAGGGATGTGTATCACATCACTCATGTGCTCGTGCAGGTGTGTCCTCATCAGTGAGCACGAGACAAACAAAATATTGCTTGTAAATATTATAATACATTTCCACAGGTGAATTTGAAATGGCTTATTTTGTCTGACAAACACTTCAGACAGACAGATACCCAAGTTGTAGTGATAGGAAAACAGCACATCTTCATGTTTTAAAAGCTGGAAATTATAATGTTTGGCATATGAATGAATTACTATTTTTTATTAATTGTAATTAACCATATTACCTCTCCTGAAAGTTAATTTCTATTCAGACTTTTTGATCAGAGGGTTTGACCTTGTTGCTCAGCTGAAGGTTACAGGAGTGAGAAAACAATCTTTCACCTGTAGTCATCTGATCCTCGCTCCAGAGAAACAAACGAGTCTTATTTCTTACCTGTCCTAAACTGGGACAAAGGAGCTTTGTATGGTGTCTGATACCCCTGAGGAATTACAAAAACACACACACATGCACACACACAGCTTGCCTAATAACTTGTCATGTAATTGAAACCTCACAGCAGGATCTGAGGACCTTGTATTGCTGTGGTCTCATTCCCTGAAACTGAAACAGTGGGGAGTCGCCTGCAGAAGCATTAGTTAAAGAGTGTATTATTAAAACTTAGGGTCGACCTCCGCGGTTCATCTCCTCGTCATCCTGATGATGACACTGTTTGAAGAGCTTCAGTATTTCACGCTAAGCTCCTTTCTTTCATGCCTTTCATGCTCATTGAAGATCTGGCTCGTTTTTCCAGTTGTTAAAAATTCTCCCCCACCCGCGTTCAGACGCACCACGCTGTGCGTCTGCCTAGTTTTTTTTGCTAAGAATATCCCGGTGTAAATGATTCACTCTGTGACAGAAAGAGAGCAACTAGCGATCAGCGAGAGTGGAGACTAATTTCTCACCTCTCTGGAGCAGAGTCTGTCTCCTCCAGCGAACCTGGGAGTGTTCGAGTAAACACGGAGCAGATGGTGAGATCCCAAAGTAAAACAAACACTCCTCTGGTGCTTGTGTTTTCTCCACAGACGGAGAAAACGTGGCGCCTCTCTTCGGTGTGTGATTCATTCTCTGCTCGGCTTCACGTTATTTTATGCTCCAGGAGAGCTGCAGGTTTCCACTTCCTGCGACCTGATTCATATCTGTGATTTAGCTCCTCTCCTCATCATCATCATCATCGTCTCTCCACGTCCACTCTTCCTCCTGCATCAACCTCCAGCCTTCCTCCCTTCTCTCCCTCCTTCCTCATGTCGTTTGTTGTTGGTCTTCTTTCTTTATCCGTAACAGGCCCATAAACTTGTCTGACAGCGCTTGGCAAAGGTTTGGATGATGCAGGAGTCGACAGTAAAGGAGTCTGCTTGAACTGTGATTCATGCGCCACTGTACAAAGTGGAGACCAGAAAGCTGCCCAGCGATGATTATCAGTGGATTTGTGGCCAGAGGATGTTGTGTCGTATATCCAATTTATTCTCTGGGCTCTATCACTGATAATATCCATAATAAACACACCACTCCTCTTAAAGGGGTAGTTCAACATTTTGGCAAATTGGCCCATTGCCACAATCGCTATAGTCATAGCAGTAGGTTCGTTACCTTTAATTGTCGGTGTAAGCTGTTTTTAGAACGGAGGTGCGGAGCGGCAGGCTGCTCAGAGCTACGCTATGGAGGCTAATGGAATTTCTTGGTTTTCCTCATCAAACTCATCAAATACACAACCCAACAACTCCAAAAGGCTGTCGTGGACAAGTTGTGACCTGCACATTCACCACGCTATGAGATAATAATGGAACGTTACGAGATGGAGCTGTTTTAGAGGTAAATTCATGCAAAACCACTGATGCGCGTTGCGTTCAGGGACAGTTTTTCAGCAAGCAGACTCTGTATTTACCTCGAAAACGGCTCTGTTTCGTAACGTTCCATTATTATCTCATAGTGTGGTGATTGTGCAGGTCACAACTTGTCCACGAAAGCGTTTTGGAGTTTTGGGATTGTGCATTTGATGAGTTTGATGAGGGAAACCAAGAAATTCCCTTAGCCTCCATAGCGTAGCTCCGAGCAGCCTGACGCTCCGCTCCTCCGTTCTAAAAATAGCTTACACTGACAAATAAAGTTAACGAACCTACTGCTATGACTATAGCGATTATGGCAGTGGGCCAATTTGCCAAAATGTTGAACTATCCCTTTAACTCCATGTACAACCACCAGCCCACTCTGCATCAGACGTGCACAACTTTTGCCACTTTTTTAAAAACAGTCATGGAGGAAAAGAGAAACTCTTTGCACCTCAGTGAATCTCCACATGATTTGCCTCCTCAGCTCCGCCCTGTTGAACCCCTCACCGATCCGTCCTCACAGGAGGCAGGAGGCTCAGAGCTGCAGCGTGAGCAGCAGCAACACTTGGCTGAGATTCTTTAATATGTGATGTCCACCAATCACTCACACACACACACACAGTGCTGGGGCGGCAATAATAAGTGGCAAAAAAGAGCTGTAAGAGTCTGCATTATCTCACAGAAATATCTTATTTATATTTCTAATTTTTGCCCTCATTTTGTCCTGAAATGTTCACACAAATCATTCTTTACATTTGACACACACAAAATGCAGATGCAACATCTCCCTCTGATTTGATCTTAAATATTTTAAAGTCCAGGGTCGACTAATAATATTCCCCATGTTACTGAATCACAATCTGATTCTATTAACAAGTACTTTTTTTTAATAACATAATATGATGGATTTGCTGTGGTGCAAAAACAATAAAGGGAAAATATGAACAGTGACAAAAACAAGGAAGTGCTGAGATTACCTTAAAATAAATTGAGTATTTTATCATGAACGTAGAGTAAAGATAAGTAAAATATAAATATGTACAGTGCAAACATGTGCTAAGTGCAGTTCTCATGCTGATATCTGTACCGATGTATTGGTGAGGTCTCGTGTTGAGTGTTCAGGCCATTGGCGTTCTGTCATCCATCTGTCCATCCATGCGTTCATCTGTCCGTCCGCTGCCTGTGTGTCGGTGGGAGTCAGACCACATAACCGTCTCTCCTTAGCCTGCTTGTCACAGCTGGCTGATGGGAACTCATCAAACGCCTCGACTCCTAGTGCAGCAGCAGCACCACTGGGCACTTACACTGCTGCGGCAGAGCCGGATCACCGGGGTTAGGCTATTTCTGGAAGCAGCACTGGTCCTGTTGGCTCCAGAGAGCTCCGAGTGTGTGTGTGTGTGTGTGTGTGTGTGTAGGGAGCTCCCTTCACTGTCATTGTTTTATGTTCATGCTCACCACCATAACCTGCATTTCAACCAAACAAAGAAATGTTGACTATAACTGTTCACGTACGACACAAGATTGTGAGCTTTTCCACATCAGGCCTGATTGCATTTCTGATTTGAAGCTCCTTGACAGTTTTACACTAAGGACACTGAGTGTGTGTGTGTGTGTGTGTGTGTGGCTGTGTGTGTGTGTGTGTGTGTGTGTATGTGTCTGTGTGTCTGTGTGTCTGTCTGTCTGTCTGTCTGTCTGTCTGTCTCCTTATTCAGTCAGGTATGCTGGCATATTGTGCCTTTTTTCGTATTTGGCTTTTGCGCCTCCTCACCTCATATTATACTTGGTTTTCTCCTTTTTGCGTTTGCCATTTCTCTCTCTCTCTATCTAATCTTTTTCATCTTATGTTTGTGTCTCTTGGCAGACGTGTGATAATCCTCTCTGCCACAGGCTCTTTTCAGTGTTTGTGGAAAATGTCATGTTTTGCTTAATATCCAGAAAGGTGGCTTCACTTCTCTGAGCATCATAAAAGTCAGTTGTGGTATTTCTGACCATGTATGGGGCTTTAACAGTTACTTAAGGTTGCATAGCAACACATTTGCTCACCAACTAGTAATACCACCCGATAGCGGCTCCTTTGGCGAACAGAGTTTCAGGCAGCTCTGATTTCTGGTATCAGTAATACAACACAGATGCTGCTTTGTGTGTCTCGACTTTGCAGCCAACATTTTCATGTTGCATAAAAGCTGTCGTTTTTTTACATGAAGGTGTGACACTGAGAGTTTTAGATCTTTGTAAACATCACATCACATCAACATTAGACTTAACAAGTGGATTTGAAAAGTAGTTTCTTACCAAGACAGTGGAACAATATAGATATTTGAGTGGGACCTCAAACACAGCTCATCTTGGCTCATATTAGTTAATCACATTTATTATCATCTGATAAATTACTTAAAATGAAAATGTCAGATATGTCTGTTAAATGTAGTTTACAACAGAACAACCTGAATGTTTAGTCATTGATCGATATATTTTAGACTGGAACGTTTCCTGCTCATAAATCTGATCGCTGTCTTTTTGAACGTGTCCATATTTGTCTCCATATTGGTCGTTCACTCATTCACTCTATCAATCATTAGTCATTCGTCTCCATGGTGAGAGCAGTATCTAAACATCTGTAGAAACTTCTGGAGACACTTAATCTCTCCATCCTCCCATCCATCAAAGTCAAATATACACCACAGTGGCTTCAATAAATAACTTTTCTCTCCACTATCGTTCAGAGCAACATGAGTCTTAAGGTTGTGGGAACCATAAGACAATAATTTTCTAATCATGCATGTATTCTGAAGTGTAAGTGATCTCATGTTGCAACAGATCAGTTCACATTTACCTTAACAAATAGGCATTGGGACTATAATATGGTGATAAAATGAAGAATCTTGTTGCATTATGATGTAGAAAGGCGATAAATGATTATACCCAGCCCTTTAGGAACTAATACCGTGCAGGGGAATCGTATCCTTTGTGATGAAGCCCCATTAACACACAAGCCTGTGTGAAATGAAATACTAAATCCTGATTATTCAAGGGGCCAATGTGAAAATGATGGGTATCAGTATGCTGCACATTGAGACATTCATAACGAGCATTGGAAACAATTTTGGAGCTCCATCTGCCCAAGGAATTCAACAAGCGACCTCGGTAAATAGCAGAATAATTGGACAAGCTCTGCGCTTTTTAAACTAAATTCCTGTATGAATGTCTGCGCCACATAACACCTCGCCACTACAAAAGCTCAGTGATTCTAAAATAGCTCTGTGCACCGATGCAGGGAGACAGATGTGCTACTGAAGTGTGTGCGGAGGACGAGTGTTTGCGAAGCTATACAATATTAATGAATACAACATTTCCAGGCTGATAAACAACCCAGATTCATTAGCCCCGAGAGAAGCTTATTACCCGCTAGCGAGTATACCAACTTTGTCTTCTTCCCTTTGTGATGCATTTAGACGCTGATAGGTGAGTCACACACAAAATAATTCTCAGAGTTAAGAGATGTGCTGTTTGTCTGCGAGAGCATGAGGGAGAACTTTTTTTTCTTGTTTGAAGAGTTTTCGCAGTGTCTTTTTTGGCACCGTCGTCTCGGAGCAGATGGTTGTGTGGAGCAGTTGTTGCCTGTAGTCAAGACTAAAGTGATGCCACTATAGAATAAATGATAAATTGTGTCACTCACTCGCTCGATCTCTGTCACAAGTTAAATAGAAGAGACATCTGAGAAGGTTGAAGATAGTATGACATCTTTTAATCTATTACCTTCACCATCCATGTAACTTGTTGTAGTAGACGACATTCTCCGTCCGTACAAGCTCTAAATCCTGTCCTCTGAATATTAGGTTAATGTGACAAAGATATTTCACACCATCTTCCCAAAATGTAAATTAAGATGAATGTTTTGAGATTCCCCTCGATGACCAATTAGGAACTTTAAGAGATCGGCAGTTAAAATTATACTTTATTTTCTCCTCAGTGTTTTAACAAGCAAATAAACTTGTCTTTTTTAAGGACATGATGACACATGTTATCAAAGTGAAACACCAGCCTGACGACTAATTATCTCTGCATTTCATGAATCCACTTTAACAGGATGGTTTTATTTGAGCTGTTTTCAAAATAACAACTTATAAGTGTGACTCTGTCTTTGATCCTATTGAAGCAGCCAAATCATTTCCAGACGCTGTAGTTTTGGGCAAACTTTACTCAAACTAAACGGGATAGTGTGTGAGTGTGGGATTATTTTTAGCTCTGGATTAGTACACATTTGGTGCACCAGTGAGAATCCGTGACAGGGAGGGATAGACTCAAAATAAACCAGCTCACGTTCATCGCAGTGAAGTGCAACTGTGAGGCTTGTTGTTGTGTTTTTGGACACTCGGTGGCACAGAAGGATGAGCTGCATCATTGTTGGGCTTTTGTAGAGTTATAACAAAAGGGGAACAATCAAACTCACCACCCTGATGCTTTCAATGCAGCACACAAGATCAAAGAAATCTTTCTGCATTGAATAATATTTTTGCTGTAGTGAAAGTTGTTTTTAATGTGGCGTCATGGTTTGAAGTATTGTCTGATAATGCTGTAGCTTCAGCACTCATATGTCTGATACTTTACTGTATATATCTGCACCCAAACAGCTGCCTGTGAGTAACTGGTGCCCTGTAGTGTGAGATAATCAGTATCTCACTAATGTGACTGTTGGCTGCATGTTGTAATGTCGTACATCCCCGTTGTGCCCCAGGTGATGTCCCAGGCAGAGGGCCAACAGAGGAACCTGGTCCAGTCCATCGACTCTTTACCCACCAGAGGCCCCGTCTCCTGTCTGGACCAGGACCTGCTGCTGCTCAAAGCCACGTCCGCCGCCACACTCAGCTGCCTGGGAGAGTGCCTCAACATCCTCCAACAGACCCAGAGCCACAGCCAGGCGGCACCTCAGTGCCAGGCCTCCCAGCGCAACCACGCCTCCCACGGAGCCCCCTCCGGTGAGTCCGCCCCAGGCCCCATTCCAGTGCTGCTACTGGAGCCCCCGACCCCTCCGTCTCCCCCCTCCCCCTTGTCTTTCCAGTCCCTCCCTCCAGAGCCCAGCATCAGTGGCAAGGTCCAGCTGGGGCAGCTGGACTGTGGCTCTTGTCCCTGCCTGATGGCTCCCATGAACTTCAATGTTTGTAGTAAATGTTGTTGAATGTCACATTTGTGTTAAAAGTGTTTGTTTTATTTTGTTTCCCGTTGCGTTGTAGTGATTAGTGTTGTTCTGTCTTGTTTTCCATTCGTTATTGTGTCTCTTCAGTGTCACCAGATGCATTGAAATGCCAATAGCTCCTCAAAATGGTAGTGCCAAGTACAAGCATGAATGTGAAGTGCGTATGAACATGAATTTATCGTCAATGTTGTTTACAAAGTCTTTGAAAGCATTTCAGACTGTCTCCTACATGCATGTCAGAAAAAAAAAATCAGGGTTATGTGTGAATGAGTAAACTTACATATAATGATGAATACTATGCACTTCTAAGTCTCCTCAAAGGATTAAGTCTTTGCCAAAGGAATCCACACTGGTGCCTAAAATGTCAGACCTCTGCCATGTTTAACCCTCTCTGTGCCAGATCACAATGAATACAATAAAGTTATTTCGATTTAAACCATTTGAAGCCTGAGGGTGGTTCTATTGGCATAACGACCAGGGTAAGGATTAGCAAACAGTTCGTAACGGTTGAGAGTAGACACCAAATACAGGTGAAGAGTTAAGATATTGTGAACTCCATCAAACGTTGTGAGCTAATCCTGTTTTTCTAAGTACAGAGGAATATTTATAATCCATTTAAATGCCAAGGTTGGGCTGAAACAGCAGCACCGTAAATGTTTTCTCCAGGAAAGAGGAGCTGATTTAAAGTAATACTCCACTGAAAATCTATTGAGTACCGAACCCTTACTCCCTGTGGGCTTGCAAAGTGGCTCTGAAAGTTAATAGCTTGCTTCTTTTGTGAAAGATGGGCGATGTAGTCAACGGATTCACTGCAGTTACAATGGATTCAATAGCCACCCATAAGTCAAACACAAAAACTGTGTCATTTTGCCCATAGAAACGTCTCAAACACCTGCAGCATAATCATCGTCTTTCCATTTAGTAGTGTTTGGGGACGGTGACTGGTACTAAATGGCCAGTAAAGCACCGAAAGTGATACATCTTTGTCACACTCTCTCCTGCTGTAGGGCATTTAACAATTTATTAACAAAATGAAGATTGAATCATATAGAGTAGATGGATTGTGCTGTGGGGGTTGTTCAGGAAGGTTCTTTGGCAGATACGAAAGGTCGAGACGAGTTTCTCTCACTACGTGGGGAGGTTGGACCCTAAAGGGTTGTTCAAACAGAAAACAACTTTCCTGCAATAGTGATTCACCCTAAACAGTCAATGCAATAACTGAACACTAGTTTTCACTGGTATTGTTTTTACAGTCGTCTATAAAACCCGAGGTTAAATTTAGATGCATCTTCCTCAGTTCATGTTGCTTGCATCAAAATGCGTTGCTCTCGATTCTTTCACTCTGTATGTATTCATGCCAACTTTGCATTCACCTCACTTTCCATGTGAGGAGCTCAAAGAAAGAGGGAACTCAGGAACTCAGTCAGTTGGTTGGCACGAACATCCGATTGGAAGACGCCTGTCTGTGGAGGTATTTCAAGCACGTCCAACTAGGAGGAGAATCTGCAGCAGATCCAGGACATGCTGAAGGGAGGATATATTCCTATATTTAGTCTGGGAAATGCCTTGGTCCCCCAGGAAGAGCTGTGTGGCGGATGTGATGAAGGGGGAGGCCATATGGGCTACCTAGTTTAGTCTGCTGCCACTGTGAAACAAACCTGGATAAGAGTGAAAAGTGGATGGTTTGACACGGTTGACATGGTTGTGATTTCTTGGTTCCCATTGAAACTGCTGTGAATCCAAAATGACACAAGGTGAAATCCTCACAAGTAGCAAGCTACAAATATTTCAGAGCCATCTTCTACAGGTGCATGTTTTTTCCATGGTTAAGCCCAAGAGATGTGGTCCGTCTTAGGGAAGGTCCTTCGGGATCTGGGTTTGGGCGAGTGCTCGATCCCATCTGGAATCTGCTGGTCCTCACGGTTTGTTGGTCTTCTTTTTGCGCCAGCAGCCACCCTGCCCTGTACCTGTTCATCAGATAGGGGGTGGTGTGGAGTGGGACCGCCGGGCCGCAAGTACAAATCTCTTTCCTTCCGCTGCCTGGCTGATAAGTCCTGCGGGGGTCAAGCTGCTCCCCGTTTCCGGCATGTACCCCCCACACCTCAGTGAGGAGTATTTTTGTTAGGATCCTCGGTTTTGCCGAGTGATGGGTAGTGTGGCTCACCAGCATGGGCAGCATCCAGATGTACTGCAGCTGATAACAGGGAGTGGCTGGCTGGTTGGTTGGTTGGTTGGTTGGTTGGTTGATTGGTTGATTGATTGGTTGGATGATCTTGTTACGCCAACTCAGGAAAGCTTTGCCACTGCATGGGCAAAAAAAACAAAACTCTTTGGTTGAGAGCCGAGCATGAGGTTGGACTGAGTTTGGCTGGCACGTTTTCTCCCTCCAGGCTCCTGTTGCTACAAAACCAGAGCAGCTTGTTTGTGTCAGCTCTAGAAATGGCAAAGGGAGTTCAGGGAACTTAACTTTATCTTTGTAAACCCTCACCAAAAACCTGCCAGTCACAAACCAGACAGCATATTATCAGCTGACGTCACAAGGATCTTGTTGCTCACTCCAGCTCTTTTTGGATCCTCCCCTTCCCTTCCCTCTGTCACTGCCATAAAGAGCTTGAAGCCCAACACAAGCCGAACATTTTCCTTTAAGGGAATGAAAAATCCATAAAGGAAATTTACTTTGCAAACTAGTCCCCCTTGCAGCTTAATGTAATGAACTCAATGCATCACAAAAATTGAGTTGAGAAGTGAGTAGCATGTCTTATTTCCAAAAAATAAAATAAAATGGACAAGAGGAACATGCAGAAATCTTGACTCGATGTCACTGCCCAGAAATGGAAGGTGAAGCCATTGGAGATTCCCACTGCATGAATGTTTGTTTCTCCACTGTTTGATCTGCGACAGCCTTTTGATTCACCTGCATGACTTGATCCAATGGCACAAACATCCGCCCCTCGCTCACTGAGTGTTTCTACTTCTGGTGCTTCATGGTGACATCTCTAAGAAACTCATATTAGACGTACCTTTCATTAATTGAGTTTGTAAACCAGCTGTATACTTACTTGTGAAAAATCATTATTACAGCACAAACACCTAAACCATTTCCTGAAAAAACAAACAAAAAAAACGTCTTGCTTGAAATGAACTCTCAGAAACCCATTAACCTTCAAATGTCTTGAGGATAACCTTTTTGAGAAGTACCACAAATTCAATTTTCAACGTATTCGCAATTCGCTCACACCTCAATCGCTTTCACACAGAGCCACCGGTGGTCATGTCTCCACTGTACCAGGGTCTGATGTTGTTGGAGGGGGTTGGCGAACACTTTTCCAGGTTGCTGTCAGTCAAATGCCTAGCTGACCAAACAGGGGCCTAGCCTGAGGGCTATTTCAGCCCTTTTTGTCGAGACAGACTTGCCCCGGGCTCACCAGCAGGCCCACTCATGTCAGCACAGCTTGCTTCCCACTAATGGATATCAAAGAACGGCCTCCTGGTGCATTAGACTTTTAACCCGATTTGACTGTTGGGATTGGAGACGAGATGGGCCTCTGGTGCCTTTCCATTAACAGCGCTTTGAAATGGGATCTGCTACAGTGATATACAGTCCCTTCAGAAAGTATTCATATGCCTTTCCTTTTGCGCACACTTCATTGGGCTTTATATTTAATTTTGAAAGGATAAATTGCCTTTTTCCCACCAATCTACACTCAATAACCCATAATGACAAAGTGACAACGTGATTATAGAAACTCATTAAATATCAAAAGCTGAAACATGTCTAGAACTTGATCAGAGTCCACCTGTGGAAAGTTAATCTGATTTGACATAGTTTATAAAGGCACACATCTTTGTGTATACGTAAGGTTAATAAAGGAGGGGGTATAAAACCATTTCTAAAGCTTTGAGTAAACAGTGGTTTTCAATAACTATGAAACCTCCATAGGAAGGGTCGCATAAGGGTGACCAAGAACCTCATTTTTACTTTGACAGAGCTTCTGAAGTCATCTGTAGTGAAGTGAAATTGTACTGGAGGACAGCCCATCCCAGCAGCACTTGATCAATTATGGCTCGACAGAAGATACTTTGAGTGAAAAAGGTTTGTGCAAGCCCTTTTAGCGTCTGCCAAACATCTTTAAAAGTTCCCTAAGAGGATGAAGAAAAAGGTTCTCTAGACTGATGAGTTAAAACGATCCAAGCACTTTGGCCAGATATTGTTCATCACTGAGTTAATACTGTACCTATGGCGAAGCACCGTGGTGGCAGCCGAGCCTAGAGAGGTTCTTGAAGTGCGTGAGACCTGAGGCTGGGTACTCACTAGGCTTTCTCAGGAAGTCTTGAAGCTGTAATAGCCAAATGGACTTCTAGATAGTAGTGAAAGTTTTTGTGAATAACAGATAACAGTCTTTTGAATTTTATACCAATTACCAAAAAAACTGAAAACCACTTCTTCACTTTGTCCATTTGGGATATTGAGCATAGATTTAACAGAAAAATAAAAATCATTTTTCGTTTCATTTACAATTAAATCTCTACACCAGCTGAGCACTGTGTGTAAGAAGTTTCCAAACAGGTTGGTTAAAGGTCGTTCTTTTTAACAAGAAATCTCTTTACCTCAAGACACTTTGTGATGAGTCTATTCATACAAGAGAAGCAAAACATTATCAGAAACAAACACCAGACTATTCGATGTCCCTGACTTCAACACAGATTGAATGTAGCAAAGTGTTTTTGAGGCTGAAGGTTATGAAGCTGTGCAGCAAATATTTTATGAAGAGCTTTCTCAGTTAGAGTTGCAGCTGTTGTTCCTCTTAAATATTTGGCGTGAGTCATGATGATTCAGAAAACTTTTCACCCCAACATGTTATATAATTCTCTAACTTAGGAGCCTGCAATTCAAGCTTGGAAGACCTGAAGTTTCTGAAATCTAGTTGTAAGGCTGATATGATTCAAACACTGAAAAACACTCCTCATATCTATACTGTATACCTATATATCTATATTTGGCTGCCATTTTTTAAAAGAATGTGTTCACATCCTTACAATAATATACCAGTGAATTATTGACCAGGCTTAATTGTGCCTGACACATTTTCCCCTTTTTGTCCACTTAACACTGGTTAACAAAACTATTGTAGCTGCTTTTTGAGTGGTCTATTTCTTGGTGGGTTGATCAATCCGCTATTTTTATTCAGGCTCATACATCTCCACAGCTTTGAATGCATTTCCATGAACATTGTACATTTATTTTACCCAGCACTACAAATTATGGCAACAATATAAGTTTATTATGAATTGATTTGTCTTCATTTGACTGTAATAAGGGGAAGCAGCTGTGTGAAGGCTCATTGTATGATTTTTAAAAATATATTTCTGCATCTACATGTTATCGTTTGCAGCAACCAGATTCAACATGACTCATAGTTTATGTGGATTCGACCTGAGTTACGTCAGCACGTCACAGCAAGACAGGATATCACACAGAACAAATATTAGATTTAAACACACACATACAAGCACACACACACACGCACACAATTTCCTGGTGTCTAGCCTCTGTCAATCACACACCCTCAGTTTAATACCTTTTTATGAGATCTTCAATATTGAATGGCAGGAATAAACAGACTATAAGAGCGCTGTGGTTCCTCCTCCAACATCAAGCACACAGTTCAACAGCACAAACCATAGAGCCGTAAATCCCAAGCACCCACCCCCAGTCACTGTTGTTAACTAAAAGCCAGTCGCTGGCTCTGACCCTGCCTTGTCATTTTTTCAGATGGTGTTCCTGTGTGGACTGTACCAAAGTCGCCCTCAGGGGAGCAGTTGAAGAACGGAGGTCTGACTCCTCTGCAATCAGCCGAGCCCTCCCCGGCTCTCAGGATAAGGGGTCTGTCCCATGGTGCTGAGGTGAGAAGCAGTGTGTGGTATTGTCAATTAGCACATCTCCCTTAGGCTCTTCCTCCTTTCTGCCGCTGTTTTGGGGTTAGAGATGTGAGTTTGTAGTGCACACCAGCTGTGCGATTAATGGAGGAGATACTGAAATGTTGTCCGGTGCGATTACTAAAAGCGTTTTTTTTTTCTCCTGATATTGGAGAGTGTTTCTGACGGGTTGCTTTATGGAAATCATTGCACATTTCAGGCAGGTGTACGCATAGGACACAGGTTTTGCATTAATTTGATGGTGATGATGTAGCTCCAGAGCAGGAACACTGGGAGACAGAGAGGGTCTCATTTGACATAAAGGTCACAGGCACAGCTGCATATATATATAACAACCATTAGTTTACCAGGATGCCTGAGAGAGCATTTAATCAGACTGGGAAATTCTTGTTTCCCAACCTTCGCCTTGTTAACAAACCTGCTTTCACCTTATGCATTATTAATTAATGTACTGCTAATATTTGTCAGAGTACATTTCCAGATTGATGTCCTGCACTATGTTCCATGTAGCCATTGTTCCAGCACATCAGGGAATGAATTGAACATGCTTGAAACTTGCAGGCAGTCCACAGTGAACACTCGTTTCCTGAAAAAGGCATTGTTACTGAGCTGAAAACAGACCTGTTGTTCTTTCTTTCTTTTTTGAAGGTAGTTTTTTTTACTCGACAGCCACTGTTGCTGGCAGGGACCATATACTGTAGCATCCTTGTTAGTGAGCAAGGAAACCTTCCAAGATGTATTTTTGAGAGTCAGCTGCCATTAAAATTATGAGTTTTCAGGAATTTCAACCCAGAGAACAAAAAAGATAAGCAGTCATGGGAACAATTACAGTTTTTTTCAATTGCTAAGGTCGAAACTGAAGTCACATTTTCAAAACTCTTAACACAGACTGCAAAACACAGGTCCACGTGGACCAAACTGTGAAGCACTTTTCATTGCTTTCACACAAAATGCATTGAGTGACCACAGTCACCAAAACTCATGGACTCTTTTCTCAGTTACTAGTTCACCACCTGCAAAACACTTTACTTTTATAGCACATTTTTCAAATGCTAACACACTTTGTTCAAAACGGTTAAATGCACTGACCATTTCCATGCATTAAATAGGTTGCAAACACTCACTGTGATGGATTAAATATCTTTTCAAGGCCCTAAAAGTTAATTGTCTTGCCATTGTGATGTGAAATAAAAGCAAATGGCTATTTGCGAGTTGGGGAATGAAATAAATCATTCATCCAATCTTAATTCAAAACCCTAAGCCTCCCTCTGTGTGCCGGCAGACTCAGAAACAAATCTGTGGTTGTGATGGTGTTAAGACAGGAGGAGGATTTCAGTCTTGCTCGGCCTTATTTCTCTCGCTTTTGCCCTTGTTGCCCAGCAAGGGAGGCAGTCGTTGCTTCTGAAAGTTTTAACAGAGCGGCTGTCAAATAAGTGGGTCACACAGTACCGAGCTGGAACTGAGCCAATCCCAAGAGGAGGAGGCAGAGGAGGAGGAGGAGGGGGTTCATGAATTCCTGGCTGCAGAGAGGGGCTGTGTGACTGTCTAGACCACGCTGTATCAGTGAGACTGACGTAGCTGAAAGTGAATCAGGGGTGGGGTTTGTGTGTGAGGTGTAGAGGGTGAAACATCGGTGCTTTTCTTTCTGTCCGAAATGGAAAGCAGACGACTTAATGATCTAGTTAAAATGCTGATTATTAACTTCAAAGGAAAGGACAAAATCCACCCTAAAGGGAAGATTTTGCATTTGTTTTAATCCCACTGAAGCACTTTGCAAACTGCTACATAAATTAAACATATTACAATATTAAAAGAAAATACATAATTTTTTTAAAAGCAGATAATCTTTCTGTATCTTGCATTTTGATTTTTACTGTTTTATTCAGCTCGTTCACATGGAAACCTTAGAAAAGTAGATGATTTGAGTTCACGTCAAAGTGCTACAGTACAGTACGAGCTGCAGCTGCAGGAATAATATATTCTAAAACCTGGCTGAGACACATGATGCAGTTTATTGAACCAACACCTGTACATGTTTTAGTCTTCATGCCTCCTGCACCGAGTCAGTTCTTTTGCTATAAATCCATCGGGTAGAAGAAGCAGAGGTGCCAGTGACTCACCTGACATTATTATCAGAACGCAGAACGTACTGTAGCACTATTACGAATGCAGTGAGTCATCGTTTGTAGTCAAAGCACAAGAGTAGCTACTGTTTCCATGTGAATGATGATGACACCTCAGATCATTTCTGTTTTTATCCTTTATGTCATTTGAAGAGGGTTCTTTTATCTAAGTTAGTATCTCCTGAATAACTTTTTTACTGCAGATTTTTTCCTCTGCCCTCCAAATGGGTGTATCTGTGTAGCTTTGCAGCAAGCTAAACATGTTCACAATAAAGGCTGAGGATACAATTTCACATTTAGTCCTCTGGTTTTTGGGGGAGCAACTGTGAAACTGTAAGGAAAAAAACATGTAGTTAATTTGAGCTTTAACAAGAATGGAAAAGACCTGCTACAGATGCAATGACTGCATTCACAGAAATATAGATACTGGTAGGTAAAGAATAAAACACATAACAGTTAGACCAACTGGAAATTCACAATAATTTTGAATGTTATATTAGCAACACATGAGCTTCAGACTGGTGTTATTGCTTAATTAGTTATGTCAAATTACACTCACCAATCGTCACATTATAGCTACAAGGAGCACAGTGTGTACAGGTAATCGTCCAGTGGCCTAATAAAATAATAGATGAGTGTAATTACATGCAAGTGGGATTTTTGGAGTAGCTACCTATGGTTAGATGCTGATTTCAGAGAAGCTGTTTCAATAGAAGCAGGAAAACGGTGGCATTTAAACCCTGTCAGCTTTCTGAAGGTTGTTTGTTTGTAAAGGACAAAGTGACTGAGATGAGGAGGAATAAAAACACAGATGAGATGATCACACACGGTTCAGAACAGTGCCTATGATTTATTTTTTTATTATTCTGTGAGTATTTTCTTGGACTATGTGGATTTTGTCCATAAATTGTCTGAAAATAATGAATAATGCTTTCACTCAGTCCCAAAAATCTCCTCTGCGCTTCAACTGGGAGCAGCAAAGTCTGGTAGCTCTGAGTTTTTACTCAACCATTGTTTCATTTTTGTTGTGTTTTTGTCGTATTTTTGTAGTTTTTTGTCGTATTTTATCAACTACTGATGGGTAGCCTACTTCTGTGGGGAGAGGAGATTCTTCAGGAGAGGAGCTTCTTTCATTGAAGAAGGAGCAGATCTGGGGGGCTGAGATGAAGAGGTGCTTTGGTGGTCGCCGTGCTGCTGCTGGTGCAAAGATGAAGGCTTGGAAGTGGAGATATAGGCCGACTGTACATCTTCTACCATCAGTCATCATGGGAAATATCAACTCTCTGCCCAACAAGAGTCATGAAGAGCTGGAGACATTGGTGAAGACTCAGAAAGTTGACATTTTTTCAAATCACAACAATACGTGTGTACCCAATGGCAACTGCTGAAGTTCCATCTGATGTTCTCCATGAAGTCGTTGCTAGGATACAGACTAAACATCCAGAGGCACTTTTAATGATATCTGGAGACTTCAGGCATGTTTCCCTGATGGATTCACTGATGGATGTGGTGGAGAGATGAGCGCTGAGGGTGGTTGAGGCCTTTGCACCTTTAGCTATAAATGGTTGATGATGAGCTGACAGACAAATGAATTTCCCATTCGTATTCGTATGTAGAAAACAACAACTCCACATCATCACAGTGGAGCGAGTAAATGTTTGACATTTTGTTTGAAACACGGCCTAAATTAATTTCCTGTTGATGGACGAAGTGATTAATCATCTCTTAATTATAATTACTTCAGCTCTGGCTCGATCACACACACTCACACATGAGACAAAATTGGCGGCCCCGTTTGCGATGTCAAGTTTTTTAAACTGCTGTGGAAGCCAGCAGAGGTTACTATAGCAACAGAACACTGAGCTTAAAACCCCCCCCGACAAACTGCTAAAGTCAGAACAGCCAGCCCAGCGAAGACGTACAAAGGTCGTTAGTTTAGGTTTATTTGTAAACACAGGTCACATCTGTCACATGAATCATCGTGATCCGACCGAACAGAATAATGGAAACCTCAGCGATGAATAACAAGATGAAGATTAACATGGTAGGAGTCGTCTCAGCAGCATTTACTGTCACATCCGCTCGTAACGACCTCTTTGTCAAACCATAGACTTGTGTCATTTACCTGTCGTGGATCTGTAATGTTAGATATTAAGGAAACGGCCTGTTAAACACTTGTGTCAAATTTATGACAGGGCATTTAAATCTAACATCAAAACATGGTACAGGCAGCAAGGAGGGGCATTTTACCCTTGATGTGAACAGTGAATTAGCTCCATGAAGGACTCACTGTGTCCGCAGTCTAATGTGGGAGCCCTGATTATAATCTGTCATGTTAACGATCATTCTCCATTGACATGGGAGCGTAAAGTAGCCGATAACAGCGCTGTGGTGTCAGCCCATTTACGGCTAATTGTCAAGCTGTTCAAAGTGCTTCATTGTGGACATGTAAAAGCAGGGAGGGGGAGGGCAGCTTGTAATGGTGATCGGCCACCTTTCAAGACATTTCATGTTGTATTTTATGGCAGTTAGGATTCAGGAGGCCTCAGCTCAACCATCTGCACCAGCGCTTCGGCCTCTGCAGCAGGCGAGCTGTGAGCTGGTATCACCAGGTTATGACTGTCAGAGCCGAAGTTATAGACACCGAGCAAATGATAGTGATAACCTAGTGAGACTCAATAGGGCAATATTTGTGTTAGCCAACAAATATTTAGCTTTCAGCCAGAGTGAGACCTCGGACAGGGCACTCATGTGTGGGTGGGAGGAACAAGCAGACTGGGCTCGAGCTCGTTCTCTGGAGCTAAGCGGAACTGCGGTGTACCAGGACCGCGGTGGTGGTGAGTTCCTACACCGAACAGAGTTACAGAGTGCAGTTGCAGCTGGCGCGATCCTGCTCAGGATTAACAGATTAACCGTTTATTAATTGTTAACTACCACTTCAATGAGTTTAGGAACATTATTTAAAGGTTGAAAAACTACATAGTGTCACTTTAAGAGTTTTTAATTTAATTTAATACAATTCAAAATGAAAAAACAAAACAAAAACAAATATAAAATCTAATATCATGTTGAAGGGGAACAACAAACACAGGTTACATTAGAGCAACTCCACACTGTTAATCTAAAGTGAGTAATGCAGGAACCCATAGGATCAGACAGTCTTTACATGAAGTGTCACATTCTTCAGACGATCTTACCACTGATGTAAAAGTGGGTGGAGCTGGTCCCTGGTACAGGCACATAAGGGGTTAATAAGTCTTTGATATAATATCAGCTTTGAGAGGTGGTTATATTATATGTTTTTTTTTGTTGTTTTTTTTATCAATTAATGCAGTTTAATTAATCCACCAGGTACAGTGATGTTTTACCACTGACATGTCCTCTGTCGATGCATAAATCATACTTTAGCCTATTCTCACACCGTTATATTTAATGTCTCATTTTACACCTGCAGAAATGATGTCTATTGTAAATGTTTAGTGCTGCTTAGTGTTTCTACTAAAGCCCTGACTAATAGTTTGAAAAAAGAAGCATAGCCATCTAATTTTTCAACAAGACATTTTAATTTAAACTTCCTTGTTTTTGCTGCTCCTCTTCACCTGTCAGATTGTGCTCTCTCTCCTCTCACCTGCTTTTGACTCCGGCCTGCGGCTTGAACCAGATTTCATTAGAGCCTTCAAAGATGCTCTGGTTGCTGTTTAAAGAGCTACAGCAGAGAGACGGAGGAGTTGCAGTGCAGATTGTCAAGGCGCATTACGGCAGCTCGACACTGACGTTTATTCATCTTTTAATGAGATTCAGCACCATCATCCATCTGATTGCTCCCTGTCCGGTCGGAGTGATTGAACATTTTCACTTGGCATGAAGGAGATGGGAAGGTTGAGGAGGGAAAGATTTTTCTCAAGTTGATTGTCTTACCTTTATTGATGAAGCTGATGTTGAGATAATGGAGTAGAGCGGTTGGGAGGATAATTTATCAGATGTGTAGTAGTTGGCGCTGTAAAGGTGGATCTGGTGAGGTGGTTATTTTGCCATCTTGTGGCAGTGGAGAACAACGCAGAGAGAAGCAGCTGTAAAAAGCTTTGAGTTTCTAATCAAGACAGTTGAGAAACAACCGAGAGCACATGCACTTGTATATATGTAAAAATAATTAATGCTTTTAATGAAATGACCCTGCAGAGCTGCAATTTCAGTTTCTGCAGCTCAGGTGTCCTCATGACATAATATGTGAAATGACGGGCAACGTCTCCAGTTCCAGTAAAAACTCAAGGTTAGCTCTTGAACCCATCTTCAATTTATAATCTTGGTCGTTTGCCAGTTAACCATTTTCCCTGTAATCTCATGAGTAGTCCTGAGAGCCTGGGAGAAAACACATTACTCCAGAATAATAAAGGTTTGCTGTTTGAATTATGTAGCAGCACAGCAGTATTTGATATTCAGCCCTAGTACGCAGCCAGGAGGAGAGTAAGCACAGGGTCGCTGCGTGACTGTGGGAAAATTGAGTAAAAGATGCTGGTGCTTGCAAAAAAATCAGGTTGGGTTATGCATTGGAAACAGCAGCAGCACATTAGACCCGTCCACTGTAATAATACTCTGGATATGAGCTACGGCTGCTGGAGAACAGAGTTCATGACAAACCCTCAGTCGGCTCAGTATCATCAAAGAGGCAGAGTAAACAAAGAAGCTTCCTTTCTCGCTGTGTTTGAACACTTTATTTCTGGTGTTTAGCCGTTAAAAAAAGATTTTCATACCTTTTAAATTCAAATCAGGTGGATTTTTATTTTCCTTTCAAAGCAACAAACCTGTCAAAAAATTCATATAAAAACGTCGAAATCCAACAGAGACAAGAGGAGCTAAAGCACTTGTTGTAAGAAAAGTTCATTTTATTTACAAATTTTCCTCTCAGGGCTTTGTGATCATTATAGGATGTGACGCCCTCTCATCCGTAGAGCTTTGCTTTGATGGAGGAAAAACTTTTCTTTAACTGGGAAAACAAGGAACAAACCAGAGCAGAGGTCTGTCTCACAGGATGAACAGATGCAGTGTGTACAGAATAGACAGATAAATCAAAGCCGTATTTCCTGTATGGAGACCCAGAAACCTAAAGATGATTTTATTTCCTCTCTCTTCTGTCTTTTCCTGTTTTTTTAAGCTTAAAAAGTCATTGTTTGTGTGTCCCAGCAGAGGGCAGCAGAGTCCTCTGTTGTGCTGTTTACTCAAGCGCATTAGTATATAGTGTCTGTGACTATATTAGCCAGCACAGTACCATACCTCAATCATGTAAATGATTATGCATTAGTTTTGTAAATTACATTTATTGTCCACTCTTGACCTGGTTTACAACATAGTTTTGATTTTCAAATTATTCTGAAACTGCATTTTTTTTTATTTTCATTGAGACCTGAATGCTGCTTGCCAGGATGTAAAATGAGTTAAATAAGTTGTTTATATTGTGTTTTAATTGGCAAATTTGAATTAACATTTGAATATTGTCCACTGTGCAGCAGGGATTGACATGAAAATTACACAAATAAGTCAAACATACTGACCTCATAGGCTTCAATAACACAAGATGAGTCATCATATTTGTAGTATTTGGAGGTGTGGTTGTCCTGCTATAACATGTTGAAGAAGAATATCTGAATTGATACTGTGACAAAAAGGAACGATGAGCGTGGTCTCGGTTCATGTTCAGTCTGTTCGGTCTCTGCTCTGTGATTCGTTCTTTATCGAACTTCCAGCTTTTGTCAGGAAGACTGAATATGACACGTCCTGTAAGAAACCTCCTCCTTTGTCTCCCTCTGCAGCCTCCATTTACTTTTCATTACAACTCCTCCTTGGCAGATATGAAACACAATTTCTTCTGGCTTTAATCGAAACCTTTTTTTAATTTGTGTAAACCAGAGGCGAGTAACGGGTCAATACAACATTCCTGACTCCTGCATTGATCAGTAACAGTAAACAAAAGTAATGACACTGTGAGTGTTAATGTTCAACCTGCTGCATCAACACTACAGTCTCATTTAACAGTGAACACACTGACTGTGAACACCATTACACAGAGGTGTAATGCAGCAGAAACAACCTAGTATCATGGGACGACTACTCTCAGTGCAGCTCGTTTGTCTTTTAAATAGTAATAATAGTTGTCTTGTGGAGACTGAAGCTCCTCGACAAAGACAACTTTGCTCAACTTTATATCAGAGAAAGAACAAGACGTTTCCATCACCTTACACAAAAATGATGAAGTTTAAATATGTTGTAAAGAAATCTAAAAGCACATCATTTGCTCAAGTTACAAACTATTTATCACTGGATTCAACTCAGTCATACTGTAGTGGACTATGTTACTGGCTCCAAACTAATTGCGACCAAGCTGCGTTCATGTGTTGAATCAGATTTAGCATTTGAATTTGAAAACAGCTTTCTAGTTTCTAACATGAACATTATTCAAAGAATCAAAAAGTGAAGTGACAACAAGCAAACACACCTTTGACCGTGAGAAACTGAGGCACGTTTCAGGGATGTTTTTGTGTGAGTTGGCATCGCTGTTATGCAGAAGGCTTTAAAGGGGACATATTATGGAAATATCACGTTTTGAAGGCTCTTTAACATATATTTGGTGTTTGTGTTGTCTTTCGGCCCCCAAAATGTGAGCATTGACAAAACAATCTGTAATGTGCAGCCTCCCTAGGTTGAAATCCACATGATTTTTCGAAGCTGTTCCCTCAGTTGGCTTCCAGTGATGTAACTAGGACTCGAATTTGCATAATACCACCCCTACCTGGGACCGGTAGAAGGGCCGGGGCAAGCAGTGGTTCATTTGCATTTAAAGGGACAGGCACTGAAACCAGCCGTTCTGAACAGGGCTGTTTTGAGTGGACGAAAAGAGCTGTGATGTTTGATCCTTTGGGTATTTTGACCAAAGCATGTCACATTATGTCTTTAAGACACCTGGGAACTATTTTAATTTGTGGAAAGGGGGCATAATATGTCTCCTTTAAGCATCAGTAATGTCATACTTGAGATGATTGAAGGGTTAATTTCTTAATTGATTAAGTGAGTTTAAGAAGTTGATTCTCAAAATGCAGGAGGTTTAACATCAGGACCTTCACACAGACAACCACACTGTCTACAGCTTTGGGCTCAGAGTCTCAAAATACATGTGGTTATGTTGTTTTACTGGTGAACTGCTGCACCTTTAACTTGAGCAAACCTCTGCATGACTCACCCTCAAGTGTAATAGTTTCTTTTATCTGTGTGTGTATGTATATCTGTGTGTTTGTGTGTGTGTGTGTGCCTCAGCAGTGTGATGCAGCGGCTGTATTTCACATCCTCTCATTAGATGCTGCACTGATGTAACTGCTCATTATAACTTATACATGAGGCAGTGAAACTCAACATCGCCGCCCCACTTGCCTCATGTTTTTTGAAGACGTGGGAGAGATTTGGGAGGTCTCTGACTCCGGCTCAGAGTTGATCCGCTGTCTCGTTCGTGACCGTTCAACTGACACTTTTCTGAGCCTGTGGTTTATTTGTGGCAGTTTTGTGACTCAGTGGTTCTTCTGGGCCGATTCCCTGCTCCCCCAGAGAAAAGACTGTCCTCACATCGTTGCTTCACACCTTTAATGGATTCACTGTTTGGTTTTTGCCTCAGCCTGGTAAAGAGAGATCTCAGTTTCAGCGTAATTTCACTGTAACTACTGTAAGTTTTAGTGCTTCTGTGGCAGAGGAGCCAAGACTAATTTGGATCTGCTGTTTTGCAGTACAGTCCATTTTAAAAGTGTTCTGTCTGAGTTGTAATTCTCTGCACAAGAATATCTTTTTAGACATTTATGTGCTAATTAGAGACTGAGCAGTAATGCAATTTTATCATTTAATCGCATTTAGCCTTTAAAGCTGCTAATCAAGGTCAGGTTGCTATAGATCTTATCAGTAAACACTATAAACCATCATATCCATCATTAAACTGACACATGCTCTGTGAAAAACCTTCGTCTTTGAGATGAATGCCAAATAGGACTCTACCCCAGAGGACATACCTGACATTTAACAGAGAAAGTGGAGACAGAATAAAACTGTTTGCTGCAGCTTCGGCTCTGAATCCATCAATTTATTCCAATAGGCCTATATAAATAAATATAAACTAACTGTTCAGGCAGAAAGTTCAGCGGACATGTTGATTGCTGTTGCTGCCTCCATGTACTGTACATGTATTTAAACAGTGTAGACCTACAGTTAAATGAGGATGAAATGAAACAAATGTGATGTTTCCCAACAGCAAGGACTACAATCTGATCTGCAACTTACAGAATGGCGTGAAAATGGGCACAAATGGACTTGATAGGTCGAGTTATTAGTTAACGATTAGTTGCTTCAAAGATAATTAATCATTTATTCGTATGCAGTAAAATCTGAGGATTTTCAGCTTGTTTCTGTTTCTCTTTCATTCGAGCAGAATTCCTCTGGGAAATTGGATTTGTCGCATCTTTCTGAACTTTCCCTCTTGTTGCAAGCTAAATAAAGTAAATCAATTTTACAGATAAAGTTGTGATCAAAACATTTGCTGCCATGGCGATCTCAACACATTTAATGCCATTCTGCGTGTTTACCACTAAGCTCATACACAGAGCTGCCGTTAAAACAATTAAACGGTTTTGATGTTGAATATTTTATCTTTTCACAGTCGAACTGTGAAAAATTATTGAAATACAAATTAGGTTTACAATCTAATTAATAGTGATTCTGAATGAACTCTCGTTGACATGCACCAATGAGTCACAACATTAAAACGAGCTGTATTGCTGTATCATATGTAGTCTATGTTGGTATGATAGCTACTGACTCCCTCAGTTTCATTTTAGATTTCAGCTTCTAAATGTAATAATGTAATATAATGCTACTGCTCCATATCCACAATGATAAACAGAACAGGGCAATACTTGACGTTCATGTTTACAGTCTGAGGAATCAGGAAATGCCAAACAAATTAAAAAGATCTACTGGCAGGATACAAAACCAATCAGTTAACACACTAATGTTTAACTGTGGATCAATAGGCTCATCTATTCAGACACACTCTATGACTCTTAGCACATCTAATCATTGGATGTCTAAGTGCAGCATTAATGTTCATGTAAATAGTTTGTGAATTATTTACTGACACTCTATGATGTTATGAACCACAGACATTTAAACAACTCACTGATTTATAAATGATGAATCCATCATCTATTGATCTTATAAATTACATACTAATACAAGTATCAGTGTAAGGAGAATACCTTACAAATTATGAATTAAGTATAACACTTAACTGATGCTTAATAGGGTGTAGTTATTATCAACAAAAAGCTTTCCTCTCCTCAGGCTACCATCATCTTTTTTTCCTCTTCTCTCGACTGTACATGTTGTAGCAGAAGGAGGAGAAATCCACTTTACTCTAACGTACACACTTCAAAGATGGAGCTAGAAAGAGGACACATCTGTCAGGGAAAAGATTCAATAGCGAAAGATTTCAGGAGATGAGTCTCATCCCCCCTCCAGTCCTCAGCTGGTGCTTGGACAAAGACATGAGTGAAGATGGATGTGATGATGATGACAGGGGATGAAGGAGGCGAAGGAGGACGAGCCCTCCAAGTTTATCCTGTTCAAATCGACACGGAAAAGGACTCTTTGAAGTGGGAGCAGAGTCAGACGCCTGATCTGAGTCTCCTGCAGCCACCCACACTGTCCCATGATGCTCCGCTGGAGTGAAGAAGAGATACAGAGAGAGAGAGAGTTGGATGGAAAAAGAAGAAGAAAGTTAAGGGGGAAAAAAAGCGAACACGGAGGGAGGGGAGTGAGAAGACAGTTAAGGAGAAAAGATGACGATGAAACAGAATAGCGGATGGCGTGTATGATGAGACGAGGGAGGAGAGGGTGAATGAAAGAAACAATGACGGAGATGACAGCGCGAGGGCGGAGGACGAGAGGAGAAGAATGAATCAAACACAAGAGTGGAGTCAATTAAAAGAGAGAGACTGTCAGGGATGAACAGATCTGGAGGTGAAAGAAAAGTCTGAGCTACAAGAGGGAGGGATGACAGAAAAAAAGAAAGAAAAAAAAAAAGCTGAGTGTGTTGCCCATTTGTTCCTGAAAAAGAGTCGACTGCTGCTGGTTTTTTGCAGAACTGCCATAAGCAAGCTGAGATAAGCACCCGGGATAACAAAATGGAGGAGGAAGGGTGGAGGTGTAGATGGAGAGATTAAGGCAGGAGGACAGGATGGGAGGTAGTAATGAGGAAGGGGGAGGAGGAGGTAAAAAAAAAAAAAAAGAGAGATGTAGGGAAACACAGCAAAGGGATGATGGGAGGATGTGGTGGAGGGCTACGTCACTGGGACTTTCCCTGAGCTCCTTTTTTTCCCCTCCTCCCTGTTTTTCAGAGTGGGTGGTGGGCAGAGAGGAGAAAGTCACGCACAGCCGCTCACCACCTCAGCTCACACTCTGTCTCTCTAACAAGACCCAGGACTCCTGTAAGAAGAAGGCTGCTCACCCGCTCCGTAAATTCAGATAAGGAGGAGGAGTGTTTGTTGTTGCTTTTTCTTTTTTTTTTTTTTTTAGTTTTTTTTAAATCTGTGATGCCTATCGGAGCCTTAAACTCTGCCGAAGACATTGATTTTGACAGATTCTCCGCTGAGAGTACACCTCTTTAATTGGATTTCACATTGACTCTGGGCCTGAGCTGTGGTTGTTGCTGTTGTGTGGAGCAAGAAGCTGCAACTTCCCTCCTTGTGCTGGGTTTTCTTTTCTTTATTTCATTTTTTTTTTTTACTGCTGCTGCTGTTCACCTGAGGCCACTCCACTTCTCACCCTCTTTGTGGAGATGAGATCCAGTTTCATGCAGGTCAAGTCTGTAGCTACACAGCAATGCAGCGTGAGTGTTTACAAGCTGGTGTTTGTGTTTGTGTGCATGCGTCCTGTAGCCTACAAGGTCTTTAATATTTGTTGTGGATATGGACAGGAATAGTGAATAGTGTACTCGCAGCCTATGCTGGTTGTGCTTCAGCGATGAACATCACTGGTCTGAAATGGTTGAGCGTAGTTTTCATCCAACACCGGAGCTTTTTGTTGACTTCATATATTATAGAAGAATCCAGGCTGCAGAGCTCGTTCTGCTGGGAAACAAGCGCTCTGTGAAAGCTGCTGAAGCGGTTTTTGCAGTGGAGAACGGTGAAACATCAAACAACTCTACCTGCTCATTGATAAGACGTTCGACTGTACTGAATATATAACTTTTAATAAGCAACCAGTTATAGAGGGATAAGAAGAGGGATGAGGTATTCTGATGCTAATGGTTTACTAATATTTACTAGATTATTCATAAGGTGATAATAAAAACCTAATTTTAAGTTGTCACCTGGTTGGTCTTAATTCTCTCCATTTAGAAAAAATGTTGACATAAATGTTGTGGAATATATAAGGTGGAGAGTATATTTACTCAAGTATTGAGATGTGATAATTCTTTTAATATTTTTTTTGTTTTGTTTTTACATTCTATTGGTATTTTTTTTACTTACTTAGTAAAATATCTTATTTTCTCACCTCTGTATTGTATTGTACTGGTCAAGTCCACGGTTGTAAATGTCAGTAAGTTGTTCATGATAAATAACTTTTGGTGTGTAAATCAAAACATATAAAGGAATTTAGCTAGCTATTAAGATACTGTAACATAACCATCACCTACTGTAACACCTGACAGCTGTTTTCTGTGGAATGGATGTTACTACTTTTGTAAGGAGTCCTTTAAGGAAAAAACTCAAACAAACAAAGATGAAGTTATGTTTGTTGACTCAAATTTTACATTTTCATATTTGTGTCTTTTCTTACAGCAATGAGTCTTTGAAATGAAAACCTAGTGCTAGCAACATTTACTAGCCTCCTGTGCTAGTCTCTCTCAGGCAAGAGAGTTGTTAGTAAAAAGTTATGACAGCAGAGAAATTGCACATGGGATCAAGATGTTTTGAGACACATTGCTGTAGATTACAGCAGCTTAATGTCAAAATAAAAGGTCTCATGTTGTATTGATGAAGAGGAGGATTGGAGAGAAATACTCTGAAACCTTTTTTGTTTCATACACTCTTCTCCTGCTCCTCACACTTTGAAGTCATAAATCTGAACACTCTCTGTGCTTCTTTATTATTCAGGGCACATTATTTTCCTCTTTTGGACGTGTTAAACTGCATTAAAAAGTCTTAGCTAACGACAGCCACCAATATATCCACTCGAGTGTTTTCCGCAGAGATGCACTGACCCCTTCAGCATTAATTTCCTGTTGCTGTCGAGAGCCTCTTTAATTAGTTAGAAGCGCAGGAATCATAACAGACCTCCCCGTGCCTCCTTCTCTTTTCCTTTTCACTTCTATATATATCACTCTGCTCCGAGAACCAACCAAGCTCCAGGGACTTCTGTACGAGTGTGTTCAAGCATGTTCTCTTGTGAGTGAGTGAGTGTGTGCGCGCGCACGGTCGTGTCTTTTGTGCACAAGGTGTACTCGCTGTGTGTGCGTGTGGATGTGTGGAGCTTTTGGCATGCATGCATGGAATGAAATATTCAGGTGACAGGCAGGCACTCTGGTCCTGGAAATGTCTTTCTCTTCAGCGTTTCTCCCCCTCTCTGCAGGGCCACCATGAGCAGTTACGCTGCCAGCAGTTTCATCTCAGAGTTTTTCCCCCAGTATTTCCTTTTTACTTCTTTTTTTCTTTGCAGTTTCGTTAAAATAACCTGTGTACAAGTTGAAAAATGAACTCATGTATGCATCTGATTGTTATAGCACAGAGCCACAGATAGAAATGGAGGATAAAGAGCAGTGGGGCGGATGGGAGGTACAGAGAGTTGTTGTTGCCCACGGGCTCAAGAGCACTCTGCATTATACATCAGCTTCTTTCTTGTTTTTTTTCCCTTCTTCTTCTTCTTCCTTACTGCCCCAAGTAACTGCAAGAGATATCAAAGGCATCAGCTTTTCTTTAACCTCCACTGGATCCATTTCCAGTTGAATGCTGGAACATAAATGAAGGACAGACAACTTGTGTGTGCTTTGACCAGTGCAGGCATTGTGCGCATCAATGCTGAAGGCTCCAGGAAGCAAAACACAGGCCACACAAAAGAAATGTGGCATCCTTATTGTCACATGAAACGGTGAAAGTGGCTGGAGAGGCCGGATGACATGGCTGAATGGAGTATGAATGGGCTCCTGTGAAAAGTAAATGAGGTTGTGTCCTCTTGGTATTTATAGGCTGCCTCCCCAACAGCTCTTTCACTGGCCTCTAAATGAGATGAGTGACCTTATCGTCGGTATTGACAGGTGGATGTTGGCGGAGGAAAATGACGTCATCTTCCTCCTTCTGGCCTTTCTGGTGACAGGTGTCACATGGGAGCGCTTTGTACCTGTGAATGTGTGGAGCCGTCCAGATAAAATTGAAATATTTTTAGCAGTTGTGTTAATCATTCGCACGTCACAGGTAGAAACCTAAAGGCGTAAAAAAAGAAAAGAAAAAAAGAATCCACTATTTCAAATACGAATGATTTAAAACATATCAGAAAAAAATGTGATATAAAAAGAAAAAAGTATGATATAAAATGTGATATAAAAAGAAAAAAGTATGATATAAAGAGGTTATATTGATCTCATATTTAGTTTGTTTTGGCTCTGAAGCTTGTATCCATTTATAGGCCACAAATAAAAAAATGTATCTTCAATACGCTCTGAAACCATGAAGCTCTTTTCAACCTTTTTATTTATATTGACAAATGAAAATCCATTAAATGTGCTGTTGTCTTCTTGTTTTTGACAGCACCACCCAGGGCTAGAGGACATCAGCCCCACTGAAGAGGTGACAGACACGGAGGACAATGAAGAGGAGGACCTGGGCGTCCTGGACGACCAGCGGAGCATCATCCTCCACCTGCTGTCCCAGCTCAAACTGGGCATGGACCTCACACGGGTGAGCAGACAAAAAGAGATCATATAAGAAAACTAAAGTTTGAATGGTAGGAATGTATTGTTCTGGATGTGTAATAATATCTTTTTTTCCTCTTGACATTTTGGATTTCCTAGGTGGTGTTGCCGACCTTTATTTTGGAAAAGCGATCACTGCTGGAGATGTACGCCAACTTCATGGCCCACCCTGATATGTTCCTGTCCATCACAGCCGGGGCCACGGCCGAGGACCGGATAGTCCGCTTTGTGGAGTACTACCTGACCGCCTTTCACGAGGGGCGGAAGGGCGCGGTGGCCAAGAAGCCCTACAACCCCGTGCTGGGGGAGACCTTCCACTGTTCCTGGGAAGTGCCTCGGGACAAAGTCAAACCCCTGGTTAGATCTAACCAGGCGTCGAGCTGGGAGCCGAGCAGGGGCCCCAACAACACGCCGCTGGGTGACGATTCACCGGGGGAATGCTACAGAGTTCGATTTGTGGCCGAGCAGGTCTCCCATCATCCACCGGTGTCAGGGTTTTACTGCGAGTGCCGGGAGAGGAGGATGTGCGTCAACGCTCATGTATGGACCAAGAGCAAGTTCATGGGCATGTCTATAGGAGTGTCTATGGTGGGAGAAGGTGAGTCAGAGCACAACATGACACATGACATACTGGAGATGTGACAAGAGAGGAAAACGATCTCACATAAAGCAGGAACAAAACCAAATACAGAGCAATACTACTAAGATTTTCAGTAAAAGTACAAAATCATCATAAAGATAAGCTACTTGGGGGCGGTGCGTGGTGCAGTGGTTAAGGCGGCCGCCCCATGTAGAGGCTACAGTCCTCAACACAGGCGTCCCCGGTTCAAATATCAATAGCAGACCTTTCCTGCATGCCATTCCCCCTCTCTCTGCCTCCCCCTTTCCTGTCTCTACTATGTGCTATCAAATAAAAAGGCAAAAACGCCAAAAAAAAAAAAAAAAAAAAAAAAGATAAGCTACTTGAAATGATAAAAGAAGAAATACCGACAGTAAAGACTGTACATTGATGGATTATTGTAACTAAGGCATTCACATATTGACTTAATAGCTGATAGAGGTGGAGCTAATATGAATACTTTATATTCTGTTGGGTAATTTTATTGTTAAACTGCATCATATTTTAATGAAGTAACCAGAAACAGCAGCTGCCACATGAATGTAGATGTACAAGGTAAAATACTTGCCTCTGAAATGCAGTAGTGTAAAAAATATGAATATTTTACAGTTTGGAGTTTGTCTGCATGTTGTCCAAGTGTATTTAAACAGTTTTAACCCAACTCCACTGGGACAATAGGCAAAAACATTGTTAAACACTTTAAAATTAAGAACAGAGACATTTAAGAGTAAGATAGCCCCACAGTAAAAACTAATTAGGAGACGTTCATTTAGGTTTTTCATGTAGTTCAGTAAATACCCCATTAAATTCCTTTTTTTGAGACTGAGGCGACCACAGTTGAATGTATCAGTTCATATTTTCCGGTGCTTGGCACATGTTACTGTGATTTTTCTCCTTTAATTTAGTAGTTTTTGAGCAGCAATATGGATGAATTTTTAAACTGCCATATGTTGCCTTATAAACACAGCAATATCAGATTCTATTACGACACATTGCCACATTTTATTTATTTAACCTTTATTATACAGGGTAGATTGGCTGGCAAGAACACACAGATGCATAATTAAAAGTCAGATCAGATAGCATACAGTGTGCAGGCTCAGTGAAAGCAGTCAGAGCGCTGTATAAATGCTGTTCAACTTAATGTCACTCACGTGTGGCTGTTTCTGTAATCAGATTATTGTAAATGTAGGCTGTTGTCCAAATGGTAAATGAAAAGGTCACAACAACTGAAGAAAGTCACACGCCGACTCTGACCTGTGTAGGGATATTTTTTGGTTCCAAATTTGATTTAATAATCAATAATTAACTTAATAATGATAACCTTATATATATCATCTCATATATCACCTTTAGAAACAACATACTGTACTGTATAAGAGACAAGTCACAAATAAGTGCCATAAAAGCATAGGAGATGGACCGCCCAGGCAATACAGCGACACAGGCAGTATGAGAACCCAGCAACAAATTGAGACCAGGAGGAGTCAAATTGAAATGCAGGATGCAGTTAATTAGATAAGATAAATAAAAGGAGGGTATACATGATAAAAGGAGATAAGATGAGATACCATAAGATAAGAAAAGATGGGATAAAAAAGTTAAAGAAGACATAAAAGTGAAACTAAGAGCATCTGAGTAAAACTGTGGGTGGCAGTGAATCTAAAAGTAGAATGGGGGACTAAACCAATTAAAAGAGTAAGGATACATTAAGACAGGGAAGAAAAATGATAGAAAACTAATGGAAAACAATAAGAAGATGATGAAAAGAAGAGGATGACATCACATCAGCACACAGCAAGTCTGTTTTAACTGGGTTTTAAGAAGCGATTTAAAAGAGACCTGAATCAGTTTTAACAAAAAGCATAAAAAGATGGAAACATCGGCCCTGAACTAGAGCTCACCTGTTGTAGCATGCAGTCAGTAGTTGGACTTGTTGGAGGGCAGGTTGTTATTGTGTCAGCCGGACATCAGGAGGAACAAAGTCTCTCTGAAAATAGCGTTTTGCTTGTCTGGACAATGTCTAGTTTTAAGCAGCTGTGACACTGTGACACTGTCCCGTCCTGTATGAAAGACTATGAGACCTCTCCCATGGCAATCAATAACCCAGTCCTCTGTGTCAGCACCATCAGGCCTCGTACCGTAGAGCGGTTTGGGACGAGTCACCCTGAGCAGAGGGACAGGAAGTCCTTGAGCCCGGGCCGACCGCTGGATACATGAAGCGATTCAGTGAGACAGTCTCTAGTCTGTACCTGAGCCCACCTGTCGGCAGGTTGTGACTCAGCAGTTAATCATCATGTGCACTGAGTTGATGCTGCAGCCAAGAACACACTCACCTTCACCCCAGGAAGTATTGATTGCTGTGATTTTTTATTTTTTTTTCTGCAATGGCTGTTTCACTGATAGCAGTTGGTATTGTATTTTTATGAGCAGCTCAAATGTGACTGGCAGTGATTCAGCAGCTTGGAAGGAACAAAGCTACACCAGCTGAAGCATCCAGATAGTTCTTTATTTACCTGACCACCTGCTTTTGATTTGTAAATGATAATGTAAGTGATAGGGATGGACCGATTATTGGCATTTCCAATAGTATCAGCTGATACTCAGCATTTTTGTCCGATAATTGGTATCGGCCATTCTTTTCACCAATAACCGATAAAATAAGTCATTTGGCTCTGATGCAGCCGCCTCTCTGCCTGAAGTCACCACTGAACAAAGATTTGTGTTGGAGTTTAAGGTCTTTTTATCACAGATTTTCACAGTGTACAACTAATCAGTATACAGTACACACCCTGAAGAAGGTTTCTGCCGAAACGCGTGGGCTGTAACCCACTCAAATGTTTTTATTCGATACAGCCATTGTATAAATAAAGGCTTTTTATACTATTGAAGAAGAGTGCCTTGAATTTTCCTTTTTTGAACAGTATACTGTATTCAGTCTAATCAGTCTAATCCCAGGTGTGTTATTCTAAATTTTGACACCAAAGTTTTCATTTTTATTGCAGATGTTGGTTCTAAATATCGGTTATCAGTTTCCTTGATTACTAATAATGGGTATCGGCCCTGAAAAAAATCATATTGGTCGATCCCTAGTAAGTGAACGGTCGCTTTTGGTTGCTGATGTTGGTTTGGTAAAAGTTTAGACTCTCCACTTTCCTCGGCTTTTCTGTATTTTACAGTATGATAACAGAATATAACACGAGAGGAGGTGATGTTTTACTAGACATCACCCCACAACAGTTCCACCAGCGCCAAGTCTAAATATTTCTTCCATCAATGGTTGTCTGTGTTTTGGCTCTAAGGCTTGAACAACCGTTGACTTTGTGTGTGCCACATCCTGCAGGGCTCTTCAGTACTGATTGGTTATCCTGGTGCTCTATTCACATGCCGACAAACTGAAACCTATTCAGTATCATGTAATGTAACGACTCCAGGCTGTTGTTCCGTGACTCTGAATAGTTTCATATCTTCGTCTTGCAATAAGACCAGAGCGGCACCGCATGGATGTTCAGACCCTGCAGACATTCAGCAGTGAAACCTAGCTGCACAAGTCGTCTTTTGTGAACATGTGATGTGTATGAACAGAAAACTATTAATGGTCTGGACATGTGAGAAGCAGAGAACAAGGGAAGAATTCGTTTTTTTTTATGACTCAATACATCCACTCATGCACTGAATGAATGGCTTGCGAAGAGTTGTACTCACTGAGAGTGTAACAGCCTCTATCACGGGCCCCCTGCACCTAAGAGATCCGAGTGTAATCTCCATAGAGCAGATAAGAACTGGTGTATCTACAGAATAATATAATATTCCTCACATTGGGTATGTGATACTGAGTGTTTTATTGTGCGTAATGGAAAACAATTACTGCTGCTTCCAGTCGGGTTAAACGATATCTTGAACTGCCTACACACCCAGGACATGCACCTAATTTTGTTTAGTCACAGAAGTCGGATTGAAAGCTGCTGCTGTTTTTGTGAGCACTACAGGGACTGTCGACAAAAAAAATCACATTAACGGCATCAGAGAGTGCTGTGAAAGGCGTAGCGTAGTCATTACGTTTAATTTAATGTGTATAGGATATTCAGTGTCAGTTTACCTATTGCTCGTGTCTCGGCACTGCCTGCTGTGTTTTACAAGTGCATAATGATAAAGCAGTGGCAGGAACATAACATCTACATACCAGGCCCTGAAATTAAATTAGTGCAACATCTGATTACGTGTTTGCACAAAGAGGAGCAGTGTGCAGGGGAAATCATCTGGCTCCACATAACAACATGTGGGACGAGACAAGGCTCTGCAACATCAGACCTGATTTGAACTATAGAGAAAACAGCATAATCTCCTCCAAAGTGTGAACTGGTGGTATCTGTGTCATAACTTGAAACCCATTTCTCTCTCTCTCTCTCTCTCTCTCTCCTCTCAGGAGTCCTTTGTCTCCTGGAGCACGACGAGGAGTACGTCTTCACGCTGCCCTGTGCGTACGCCCGCTCCATCCTCACCGTGCCCTGGGTGGAGCTCGGGGGGAAAGTCTCCATCAACTGCGTCAAGAGCGGCTACTCGGCCACCGTCACCTTCCACACCAAGCCTTTCTACGGGGGGAAGGTGCACAGGTGAGCGCCAGCGACTGGTTCTTCTGCTTCTTCTTTCGCTTCAGTCACAAACACCGAGTGCTGAGACGATCCTGTACTGACAGCGGCTTCACGCTTCGCTGTGTGATGAGACTAATTACTGAGGCTGCCATTGGCCACTTAAAACACTGCGTATTAGGCAGATTATGTCAACTGCTACTGATGAAATGAAGCTGAATTGTATTTTCATATTTAAAAAGGGGAGGGGTGGTATCTGACAGTAATATCCTCAGCGATATCAGCATAGAAAGCTGAAAATCACAGGACATGTCTGTTCTGATGATACAAGTCAGCAGTGTAAAACTCAAGCATGTGGAAGCAATGTTATCTGCTAATATTAAAATAAAAAACTAACCTCAAACTCATTGAGATTGAGTGTGACTAGTAAAGACAATTATCACAGTCAGCTACATCTCATTGAGTCAATAATGTAAAAAGTTTTAGTGTGACTGAAGAAGAGCAGCTGCTTCTTGAGATTTCCCCTGAAGTGACTTCCTTGTGTGCTGTAAATCAATTCAGCTGATTTCATAATGAATTAGGCCGAATGTGGCACAGTTTAAATGTGATTTCTACTTCTGCTTCACTTCTCAGTGATTAAATTATCACTCAAAGTCTGTAATGTAGCATGAAAAAGTACGGTGGCCCTGAGGGTTCAGCTCATTGCAACTTAAGAAAACCCACGCAAAGATACGAATGTGCTACAAATTCAAAATATAACTTGACAACACATAGGCTGCAAAAACAGAACAGAACAGTTCCTGGGGACACAAAAAGTGACCAGTGACTTGTTACCAGTATATATTAAGTATAGTATTGGCAATAATATCTGAATTATGTGATATTTAAGTTATGATAAACCAAACAAACTCCCCTTATTTCCAAACTTCTAAAGTCAAGAAGTATTCTTGACTTTTTGCAGTGTGTAGGTTGTGGACAGTTTTCTAACAACAGTCTCTGTTTTGCTGACAGGGTGACGGCAGAGGTCAAACACAACCCCACCAACACCATCGTGTGCAAAGCGCAGGGCGAGTGGAACGGCACTCTGGAGTTCACCTACAGCAGCGGGGAAACCAAAGTGATCGACACGGCCAAACTCCCAGTCACCAGGAAGAAGCTGCGGCCGGTGGAGCGACAGGGCCGGACCGAGTCCAGGTGGAAAACTCACCATCACTGGTCGTGGCTGGTCCCAGAGCAGTTTGATCTGTTAATTTACTGTCTGTGTACTGTGTCTTATCTGTGCTCGTAGGCGGTTATGGCAACATGTCACCAAGTCGCTGAAGGAAGGAAACATCGACGAGGCCACGGAGCACAAACACAGACTGGAGGAGCGACAGAGAGGGGAGGAGAGGCAGAGGGCAGCTGATAACAAACCCTGGACTCCAAAATACTTCACTAAAGAGGTACAGAGCAAGGAGATAAGCTCCAATGAGCAGCACTTACAGCTGCGATACGAGCTGCAGCGTCATTTAGGCAATCACAGATCATCTCGTTGGCGGCGACAAATCCTCCTGTGGTGATCCACGGACGTCGCTGTGAACACCTTCTTCAGCTGAAAGTCTGGATCATCCAGAGCAGCCAAAGCCTCTTTTAACCTCACGAGCTAAACAAGGAGCTTTAAGTCCCCTTAGCACATTCCTGGTTAACTTTGTGAAGCAGACAACATAACTTGAGTCACATGTCCGGTTTTCTACTTCATTATGATCCCAGTGGGACTGTTTTTTTTTCTTCTTGGCACCATGAAAAATGACTGAGAAACTAAACTTAGTTCCTGTGTCGCTGGAAAAGTTTCTGAGGGTCAAAAAAGTAATTTTTCCAACTCATGAACGTCAAAAACAAAATTATTATTATATTTTACCTCTTTTTAGTGCTGTCAGTCGATTAAAATATTGCACAAGTGTCCATAGTTAATCACTACAAATGGAAAATTAACTTCACATTTTTTATTTTTTTCTAAATGGTCCTTAAAAGGATAATGTTTTCAGGTGTTGAATAATGGGCAAATATATTTAGTTTATGCACATGTAACTATTATAGTAGAGTAGGTTTCTGAAGTTATGCAACTGCACGTGTTTTCAAATTTTCACACTTCAACTTTTTCCACAACATTTTGACTTTATTCAAAATGTGCATAATGAAAAAAATGATTCCTCCTCTCATTTTTTTTCATGAGTGGCCTTAACACTCTTCCATACTATTAAGTGTCTTTGTGACCCATTGAAGGTCTTACATAAATCGAATGTGTTATTATCTCGTGCAGGGAGAAGGTTGGATCTACAACAGCCCGCTGTGGAAGTCGACCTGACAGCAGAGCAACGAGCTCTTCTCAGTGGACAACAACCGAGATCCTGCCTCCACGCGCTGAGGTCGGAGGTCGAGCGGAGGCACCGGCGTCTCACACAAGAACCTCTGGACTCAGCTCACAGACTCTCAGAGCAACAACATTAGAGACACAAACAGGAAACACGCAAGGTGCCAAAGGGATCTCCACTGTTTAACCAAGAAGGGGCTTGGAGCTCTTGGGACAGGAGTACAGTTTTATATACAGTTCATAGTATTACTATTCAAAGTAGAGTATTTCTATTTTTCACCTTGCCAAGGCCTTTTTTGCACATGCACAGTAACAACGTTTGCCACTGGTGTTTTACTTTATCTTTTTTTTAAAGGACCAATCTGTTTTCTCAGACATGTCAGTGTTTGGTTCAGAGCTTTTAGTTTGTCATGCTGCGTTCGAGTGAGTCGATGGAAGTTTCCCCCTGTCACACATGAAACTGTAGTTGTAAATGAGTTGTTTATATAAAAGCACTTTTACCATAGAAATAAATTTACTATTTTATATCTGTGGCTTTTACCAATCAGGGTGGTCTCTAAGAGCTTTATGGGAAACCCGAAAACCTAAGCAGATCGAAATCCAGAGGTAAAATCTACTGCGTTAGACGACGTGTTAGTTTATATTATTATACAGTAGATCACAGCGTGCTACTAGGAGGTAAAGGTCCTGATTGTTTTGTCTGCACTACGAATGTATCTGGACACATTTTAATAGTGAGCGTGCGACAGTACGTCCCCCATCTTTTTTGTCATGTTGTTCCTTTTTACAGTGTAACACCACCCACCGGGCGAGACGCCTCCGCTTTCCATTACTACCTCTCTCATTCAGCTGTTGCAGCCATTAGCCGGCGTTTTCCTCCTCTGAGGAAAAAAAAAAAACGCTGGTTTTGTTTGTGGCAAAAACGTTCAGGGGCGTCTTCTAATCTTTTCTGTATCGGTGTCCTCACAGTGGCACTTGTGTAATAATTAGTGCACCCCTTTCCCTCCCCCCACCCCCCACCGCCACCCCCCCTCGAGTTACTACGTGTCCTCGGGTCGCCCGTGCTGATGAATATGGATGAGTGGCGTTCTCACATCTGGGGGCTGCTGGGATTTTTCCTCTCCTTGTAGAGATGAGAGGATTATCTACCAGAGCAACAAATCTTAGGGAACGAGCCTGTTGGACAGAAAAGGAAACACAGCGGGTCAAACAGCTGTAGTGCTCACACACTTGATAAATTATGCTGCCAGTTTCCAGATTGAATGATTTTCCTAAAACAAACAAAAACAATAAAGACCAGAGATTAAATGAGAAAAGTTTTTTCCACCTCATGTTCTTCACTGAGTTTATTTTTATGGCCTTTTTCTTTTTTGTCATAAAAGAAGATTCACTATAACTCCTCACTGCGTCACCTCCAGATGAACTTTCTGATGTCTGATGTCTTCTTTTAGCCAGGTGAATGAACCAGATGATGCCAGTTTGTAGCCTAAGCCATGACGGTACATAACATATTATATTACAGTACAGTTACAGTTCACATTAAACTGCTGAGGAAACCTGTCACCTCCTTCCATTCCTGTTTCATGACACTCGCCTTACATGAAACTAACGGCTCTCGACATCCAGACTCACCTGAGTGAACAGTGACTGTGGATGAATGAAGAACTGAACATTAATAAAGACCTTGTATCTCTTTTTTTAAACTGTGTCCTGTCGTTATGAATGTACAGCTGTTACACAACGTCCTGCAGTCGGCATCAACATGGGCTCAACTGCAGCCGGACAATGAACAGTGAAATTTTAATCCTGCTAATGAGAGCATGACAAACAAACGAATCACATGCACATGTTTAGGTGCAATTTAAGTACATGTTGGTATGTTAATGAGGTAGCAGAAACATCCCATACGTAACAGTTGACACATGCTGTAGCAGATTAACCAGGATTAAAAGTTTTTTTTAAAAAGTGCATTTTCCTAAGTATTATACACAAATGTATGTTATTTGTACTCTGAAAGTATTTGTATTTTAACTGTTCAGATCAAGATTTGATATGTAAACCTATCAGTTTAGAAAATATGGTGTAAATAATCTAAACAAAAAAATGAAGTCTTTATCAGAGTGTGGACCAAGGTCAATTTAAAACCTTTATAACATCACATTTGATTGCATAACATAAAAACCATAAAATGAGAGAGAGCACATGGTAGAGGGACAGAAATGATCTGAAATCCTGCAACTATTTGCCAATTAATCCATCAAAAGGAGACAATTCTGGTAATCAATGCATCCACTGGTCAAGACGAGACGTAAAAAAAATTAAAACATATGGATATAAAATTTTAGATTTGACCTTTTAAGGCCTTTTTTTGAGGAAAGTGTTGTGCAGACCAGCAGATACAGTATAGTGCTGATGCTGACTTTAACATTCACCCATGTTTTATTCAGGGTTGCCAAGGCGGTGTGTGGTTTGCTGGACATCCAAGTAGCTGCAGCCCTTCACAATAAAGTGCTGTGATGTAGCTCCACTGGGTTAAAACACCTTCATGTACATGTGCATCTAAAAAAATTTTAATATCATGGAAAAGATTTTTTTTTGCTATATTAAGTGAAACTTTTAATGTTATAGATTTATCATACATTGAGTGAAATAGTTCAATCATGTTTTGGTTTTGACTTATTTATTCTCTCAGAGCCCAAAAATCTTTTATCTTAGAATATTTGCTAAGATCAATCAAAACAATACAGATGCCGAAAATACAGCTCTGAACTGGTATTTATATTGATGATTCAACCAGAGTAGAAATTAAATACTCTAATATTTTGGGATACAAAACGGCTGTAATCATCAGACATGAAATAGAGGAGGCTTGAAATATTTCACTCTGGTCTATTGAATCTAGAACAAATGAAACTATTAAAAGTCGAGCCAGACAGACACATATTAACCCACACACCCTATACCAGCCCGTTCTTCTGTACTGTTGCAGAGGCATCTTCATTCAGAGGCTGATGCTGCCATCAAGTGGTTCACTTTGTCTTTATCTGGGTTAAACATCAGCAGAGGACAAATGATGTAAATGCAGAGCAGCTTCTAATCACCGCTTTGGTTAATGACTGAGTTTTAAATTGACTTCATTCAGAGACGACAATAACAACAAAGACGTTTTCATTGAAGTGTGTATTTAAAGATGGCTGAACAGAACAACAATGTAAAAATGTAAACTTTGAAGGTGAGCAGAGAGAAGCGGGGAGGGACTGCATCAAACCAAAGAACGGTGTCGGGGACAGACGGCACTGAGCTACTAAGAAATGAGTGAACTTAGTAGAGGAAAGAACTGTTCCACCGTTCCTCATCCGAAAAAACAGGAACACAACATGAAAACAAATAAAACCAAAAAAAAAAGGGAAACAAAACTGTACATCACATTAAGGCTTCGTCTGATCTTTCTCCTTTTGACAAATGAGAAATCAAAGGACGTGACACAGTTTTAGGCGTCGTCGTGTAACTCAATAACAATGTGGCATCGTGTCAAAAGGTCTGACGCCTGAAATGGTGACGCGCAGTCGCACAGAAGATCAAAAGCAAAGAGAACAACAACAAAGTGATTCACGTAAGATTTTTACCTCTTTTTTAAAAAGTGTCAAGAAAAAGATAAACAGGAGAAAACTAATAAAGTCACTTTTTGTGAGATGTGACAAAAACAATACAGTTGCATGATGTGTTAGTCGTTTGATGTGTCAAAGAAAAAGGTTACTGGAGCGTGCACGTACAGAAACTCCTCTAGTGTTTACCCACGGCACCTGTAAGAACCAGAAACACAAAGAACAGTGCAGTGTCCACAGAACAGGAGGTCAAAGGTCACTGCTGATTAGAGCTGTGTCCCTGTCGCACTCTGTAAACAAGAGCCTTAACCTTCAGTCACATGACTGAACTAGTGCAACGACTTATTAATTGTCTAACATGTTGTTGAACAAAAAATATCAAACTACTTTTTTTGTGTGTTTTGGTTTGTTGGTTGGACAAAAAAAGAAAAAAACCTTTATGCTCCATTTAATTGAAAACAAAAATAACAGTCAGCTGCAGCTCTACTATAAACTAATATTACAATATTATGCACTATTTACTATCTATAGTATTGATTCTGAGGTATTCTAATGAAGCAGATTCATCAGTGCAATTTAAGATCCATCTGAATTAAGCTCGTGTCTGAACCAGAGCTGAAAACATGAGTCAGCCGACAGGAAATTAAAGGAGCACTATGTCAACCAACCGTTGATAACATCAGGGTCAACTGGGACTGATATTTATTTTTAACATTAAAGACAAAAATAAAAGATAAGGAAACGTCAGCCTCAACTCCTCTTTAATCTGCAACAATTTTGAATCATTTTTCAAAATGTAAATACTAAACATCTGTTCCAGCTGAACAACTGAACATTTCCAGACCGTTAGAGCCATTTGTTTGTTGTTTTAATACATTTTACAGATAAAAAATTACAATCAAATAATTGAGAAAAATAATTGGGGGGATTATGAATGATAATGAAAATTCTTGTTTGAGAACGGCTGTTTATTAAACAAAGTAGATCAGTGAAAGGAAATGATGGGTCATTTAATCAACAGAAAATTAATTGGTGAGCATTTTAAATTAGTGGGTTTTCAAGTAAATGGGAAATACAGATTTTAAATGTTTATAAATTTAATGTTTTTTTTTTTTAAGGAAGGACAGCACGATGCTGGGTTCTGGGAAACTTCTGTATGTTTTCTCCACATGTGTACGTACTGTACCAACAGCTGGTTGTCATGGTGCTTCTGACTGACATGCACAGAGTGGATGTGAACGAGCGACGCCCTCACCATCCTTCCTGACACTCTCGTCCACACAGTGTGGACGTGGGACACAGCTGCAGCGTCTCAGACAGTGACAGAAGTTTTTTTTTGTTTTTGTTTTTTTTTAGCTTTCCTGACCTCGGTTAGCATGTTAGCTTCTCCCTTTTCAACACGACCACCCCTCTTCACAGTTCACCTTCGTCCATGTCCAGACGTTTTTGAAAATTTCCAGTTTCCACTGCCTTGGTCCGGTCGAAGCGCTCGCCCTCCCCTCCCTTGCCCCATCCTGCCCCGTCCATCCATAATGAGCTAAACAGAATGTGAACAAGGTCGGCCGTCACAAAGGAACCAGGTAGTGGTGGTGGTGGTGATGATGGTGATGATGATGACGACCAGCGATGAGGCACTAGGCTTAGCTCACTGAACTCGAGAGCTTCCCTCCGCCTAATTTATTATCACTACTTTTTACACACAGTTGCTTGCTTTCCGTCTTTAAAATCCTAGCAGCAGAAATATACAATCTATGCAATTCATGAAAAAAGGGGGGCAGGGGGTGGTTGAACGTTGTAAAAATTCACATTCATTCTTCAAACAAAAATCTCGAGCCCCTCTGTACAAGAATTATTGCATTCACTGATCTATTTGTCGTCATACAAAAACAAAAACAGAAACAGAAACAGAAACCCCTCTGGAAACAATCACATCCTGAAATTAAGAGAATAACAAAAACTGCATATTTAAAAATCACCACAATAATCCAATATATTACCATCCTTTTAGACATTTTCTTTACATAACATATTTACATATTAGGCCAATTTTTTTTTTTTTAAGAATTTGTGGAAAAATAAGGGTCAGGGAGCCAGGCAGACGTACTTGATGACGATAATGACGATGACGATGATGATAAAAAGGTTAATATTACAGATGGGCTGTGCCTAGATGGTACCGTTCCTCCATACCGCATACTGTCCTCTGTACACGTGTCAGGAACTACGTCCTCAGCTTTCACTCCTGCGCTTCCTCACTCTCGGTCATTAGTTCACATGTGCCATGGAGCAAGGTCGATGGGTCTTTGGTGCAAATGTTCCTGGTCTTCTCTCGCTTCCTTCCCCTTCACCCAAACCCCGCCCACCCCTCAACCCTGAACCCCTGAACCCCTGAACCCCTGTCCCCATCACATCCCATCCCATCCCATCCCAACCCCAACCCAACCCCCCGGACTGATAAGCAGTTAATTAACGTACCACAAAAAAAAATTAACAGACGCCAAACCAAGTAGAGCAGCCCTATAACCTTGCCACACATTCAAGTACAAATAAAAAAATAACAAACAACAGAAAAAACCAGAGAAAAAAACAAAACAAAACAAAACAAAAAGCAAAGACAGCGTCCTCAGGATAAAACGGACAATAGTTCTGGAGCGAGCCAGATACGACACTTCAACTTCCTCAACACATGTGGGCGCTCTAATGAGAATCGCCCCGAGACCAAAAAAATGGCCCCTTGTGTTCTTCTTCATTGGTTGTTAGAGGTTTCTTCGCGTTTATTTGTTTTCCTAGAAGAGTTCATCATCATCATCATTATTTCTTTTGTAGTTTCTTGCCTTTCCTCAGGACGAGCTTGTTCCTGATGTGTCCTCGCTTCCTCTTGGCCGTCTGCTCGGAGAAACACAGAGAGGGAGAGAGAGACAAAAAAAACACATTTATTAAACATTAAGTAAATGAAACAGTTTGGATCCAGAGTCTATGAGATATAATTAGACGTGATCAAACTGGATGAACAGATGCTCCTATGATGCGATAATTATGATTAATGTTGAGAGTTGTAACGAGAACTGTCTAATAACCTCACAAGTGACAACTCTGACATCAAGAGAAGAAGCAAACAGTTGCCGTAAAAAAATAACAACAATATTATAGAAGAACAGCAGCAGGTGCAGCAACAGGGCTCCTGAGACTCATGGAAAATTAACACAGCAAAGATCATCAGGGACAAACGACAGTGCGCCGCTGCCACAGAGCAGGAAGCCTCACACTGATCTGAGAGACTCAACGACAGCCCCACATCTGGATCTGAGCACAGGATCCTGGGTGAGTGAGTTTCAGCTGTAAAATTTTATATTAACAACGCGTCATCAAAGCGTTTATGTCCTGAAATGTTACTGTTATTGTTTGTGAATTACAGCAGGTGGCGTCAAATTTCATTGGTGCCGTCACCGGGCCGCCAAATCTCTGGCATCGTAACGTCTCTGGAAATGACTGTGATGGATTTTAGGGGTCACAGCAAATCGATGACTTCAAGTCCGAGTTGTTAAAGACTGGAAATAATCGTTATGGAGTAACTTTGTGTCTGAATTAGACAGTTTTATATACACACACACAGTGACTTTATTACACAGGGCAGCCCAGTCTGTCGTGTTTAATAGAACAGATGTTTGTGTTTTTTTTTTTGGTACCAAAAAGTGAAATGTGCTCAAACTACAAAGCAGTGTCATTTATCCCACCCACCCACATCCAGCCCCTTACATACTGTATATACATATATACATGAGTGGGCTGTCAGCAGCGTGGGGAGTATATAGTATGTTAATCTGAGCTAAAATAAGCCAACAGTTCAAAGACGTCCCACAGAGACTTGGGTTGAGTCACTGTCACTGCTTTCCATGTCAGTTAGAGGAGAAGAGGAAGAGGGGGCGGATTCAATAAAAACACTTTCCAGTCTGGAGCGAGGAGACTCAGGTCAGACAAACCAGTAGGGAAAGGTTTAAAGATTTTTTCTTTAAGGGGGAATATTAAAAACTGAATCTTTTCAAAACTATGAATCACCAACACACGTCCCGTTACCTTTTTGGAGGTGTACTTCTGCTTGGGCGCTACGCTGCGGAGCTTGTGGTCCAGCGGCTCTCTGTTGTCCAGGTTCTTCACCTTGTAGATCCTGACCAGCCAGTGCTCCGAGGTGAACGCCTCCTCCAGGTGCTTGAACTTGATGTCCTTGTTGCCGATCTCGGCGTTGCGCGTGCGATCGAAGCCGGGCGGTGTCCTGAAGTCCAGCTGGGACACGGAGAAGGTCGGCGTTAGGTGGTGAGAGAGAGTTGCAGGCAAAAACGACACGTACGTAAACAGGTTTTTTCGGTTTGAAGCAACACACTATTACGCATACTTAAGTTTAAAAGCTTTTAAAGACCTTTTTAATACCCAGTTTAATACCTGTTTAACGATCGCACTGGCTGAAGTATGCCTGAAGTACTTAATTAAGTTAATGTGGCCTGGGACTGGGTAAGCAGCAGATTGGATGGATGGATTAACCAATTAAAATAATTCATTCTTTTTAGAGCTTCAACGATTAGTCATCAAATGGATTAATTCACAGAGAGAGAAGCAGAAACTATTTTGATATTGGAATAAACACTTCTTCAAGAACTCTGTCAAACACTTTCTGCTTTTAGTCCTTTTTACTTTTGTTCATGTGCTGCAGTAAATGAAATTGCTTTTCAGTCTGATGTATGTGGACAAAACAGGGAAAACAGCAGTGAAGAGAAGAGACTCAGAAAATAAATGTATGACTGTTTAATACCCTCTGAGGCCTTTTATTCAAAGCTTTTAAGACTTCACATACCCGGTAATAGTTCTGGGAAATACTGCTTCTTACCATGAGTTAGATAAGAAAGCAAAAGTTGAACTACTCTTTAAAGTAATAAAAAAAAGAAAAGAGGGGGAAACTTTTAGTACACGATGTGACAACAGCCTTTTGTACATCTAAAATGCTACTTCTTTTTAATTTTGTCCCAGCTCGCAGTTATGTTATTAATTTCAACATTGGCACTTAACCGACAAAGACAAGGTCACACATGATTTTTAATACGAGAAAAACAAAAAGTTTTTCTTTTAGTGCTTAGATGACAGCGCGGCGTCTGCCCTTTGGCGACAATTACATCACACTTTGCAGGAGCCACTTACAGCCTCTTGTTCCTATTATTGTGCTGAAAAAAGCCCTTGACTGCTCCTGTTACCGTGTCCTTCTCACATCTGATTTGCCCTTGTTACCTCGGTTCTAAAAGCCACACTCTCGGTCTACCTCTCCTCTATTGTATTTTTTCTCCTGTTTCTTTCTTTCTTTTTTAGTCTCCATTTTCACTCTCCCCCTTTGTGTGCAGACGTCCCTGTGTACAGTAAAGCCTGAATGCCTTCAGGCTGAGATATTAGATTCTTATTAGCCACGAAAGTTGAGTCTCTTGACAGATATATATTAGTGTTTTTCAAGTCTTCATTTAAATGTTATGAAAAGGAGATAAATGCGAGGGGTTTTGGGACAATGCGTCGATCCTATTCATTATATCCTCTCCACTCTGTACTGTATTATGCATTTCCTGTATTATCCTTTAATCTCCTGCTGCTATAAACTGCATCTTCAACTCTCCTGTACTCCTCTAGCCCTCTCTTCGTATTGTCTTTTCCCAGTGTCCTCTAAGCCTCACTTCTCCTTGTCGCATCCTGTTTCCATAAACCTAATCCACTTTCTTTCAACACTTTCTTTCTTCCCTCAATGGGCTTACTGCCTTCTATCCTCAGTCTCCTCCTGTGCCTCAGTCTCTCCATCTCTTTCCCCCCTGAAACGTTGCTGTGAGCTGCGCGGAGCTTTGGCTGTCTGACTGCGAATGGCGGCTGCATTGATTCGCTCGTGTCGGCCGAGCTTTTGGCCGGGGCCACATCTACAGCGGCAGGGATGGAAGGAAGCACCTGGCAAGAAGGCTCCCTCTCTCCTCTCCCGCTTTCCACCTGCCAGAAGTAGCCATGGCACATTTCAAAGCTTCTGTCAATCCTTCAAATTCCTCTTTTTCCCTCGAAAACATCACTCTCGAAAACCTCAAGTCATCCCCAAGGCATCTCCTTAAACCCTGTTCAGCTTGCCTGTCAGCCACCTCTACTTTTAAGATACACCAGCAACAAGATTTGCGCCTTTGGTGGTGGCAGCTGCTTGTTATTCTTTCGTAAAGCTTCGTAAAATACAGCAGTAGTAGTTCTTTGACTTCTTTAGCGATGGCAGCTGCTTGTTACTTTCTGATCTTGGCACAGAGCTGGAACTTATTATTTGTAAGTAGATCATAACCCCGGAAAATCTCTTAAAAATTCAGCGGAGAGTTTCGCTCCGGCCCTGACCTCACCTCACAAAGATGGAAAAAATGATTTAAGACTTGGATTTTTTCTCTTTTTTTCTTCTTTGCAATGTTACGTGGCCAGAAAGCGAAATCAGTCTTTAGCTGGAACCTCTCCCCTCCTCACCTGCATTTCACCAAATCGATAATAGGACATCTTGTACATGAGGCAGTTGAGCAGAGTTGGCGAACCGGCCTTGTCCACTCTGAACTCTCCTTGTGGGGTGAAGTAGTCGCTCTCCTAAAGAAGACAAGGAGGGAGAGTGAGGACCAGAAAAATGATGACAGGTATTCAATTTCACAGTAATGGACAGGACAGGTGCATGTTTAAACCTTCTGTGTTCACATATACATGCTGCCAGACTTACAAATGACAATTAAAACTTATACAATAGCTTTTATACGACATTTCAAACAATGTCTGACTGCTGCCTTCAGTGTGTGTTCATGCACTCAGTGATGTTAGTGATGCTGATATATAGATTTTGCTAACTCTAGATGAAATGAATGTATCTTCATTTGTATTTGTCTTTTCCATACAGAGTGCAAGAAGGAAAGTGACCAAGCGCATTTCCTGAACTGTTGAACTACAGCGCTAACTAACCTGGTCACAGTCTGCTGGATACAATAAGCCGATTTCTAAAATGTCACGTAATCGAGAAACTCTGTTCTGCACTTGGGGGATTAGAGAAACATAGAACATGAGTATAGTCGGGTGGGTTTCTAACTCTCTTTTTAATTGTAGTCTAGCTAAACCTGAACCGACACAGAGTCGTTGCCTGTGAAAGTCTGTATATGTTGTTTTCCCACTGCTGAGCATTTCACTCAATTACTTAAGTGCATATTAACCTAATGAATGTATTTCTGCGGCTGATTTGTATAGTGATGTGTGGTGCGTTCATGTGCTGGAGAGGAATTTCACATTAGTTTTGCAGAGCAGCATTCAGGATCTCCATCTTACACAGGAAACTACAGGAACTACAGAGAACGTGCTGCTGAGAAAAGGAGTGTCTGCAGTGTGAGGGCTGCTGAGACAAGAGAGTAAAAGCTATTTCAGTCGTAAAACCCTTATTTTTTTGTGTCTTTTCAAGATGAAGATCCCACATAAAGAAAAAAAAAAGTAATTGTCAGATAAAAGCAGGTACAATCTAAACTGGGTTCGCCTGCTTTTATCAGGAGCAGTTTCCTGTCTCACACTCACCCTGATGTCCTTCGGGTGCTCTCCCTCCGCTATCCTCACCATCCACAGGAACTTGTTGATGTCGTCACCTGAGTAGCCGATTACCCCTCCGAAGATGATCAACACGTAGTCCACATCCAGCGACCTCATAATTTGGTAGGCTGCGCTCTCATTGGACGACATGGCTTTCCCCACCTGAAAGCAGTGATGAAGAGTGACGAGTCGCACTTTAACTGAGGTTCCTTCAGTTTTACAAAAAGCAGGGTGCTTCCCCGCACAGCAGCGGCACAAAAAAACAGGAATTTTTAAAGAGAGATCCATCATGCGTTTTCTGTAATTACATTTCCTGTGGACAGGTGCTGAAGAGACAACAGGCAGCAGGTAGAAAGCGAGAGAGAAGAAAGCTAGAGGGCTTTAACTGACTTAACTAAAAGACAAAAACAATTCTCTACATTTGGCAGCAGAGAGAGAGAGGGAGAGAAAAAAATAAATCAAACCCACAGAATCTGACAGCAATTAACTGAAATCCCCCCACAGTGTAAATTCAATGGGAAAAGTTTAAGCAAACAAGATTATCTAGCTTGTTGGAGGGAGAGGTTTTATACAATGCAGCAATTACATAAAAAATTCACTGAAGAGCTTACTAATCATGCAGCGGCTGCTAGAAGAAATCATTTGTTTCTCCGTCTACGCCTGCATCCAAAGCAGCAGCAGCAGCACACAACAGGAAGACAGCGTGCAGATAAAGAGGCAAAAAACAGAAGTGAAGGAAACGGGACGGGGCTCACCAGTGCTATGTGGCTGTTGTTCCACGTGTTGTTATCCACGAGCGTGGTCCGGTTGGCCATGCCGGCGATCTGGTAGCCGTAGTCCCACCACGACATGACGCGGGCGTGCTCGTCCGTGTTCTGTCGCAACCAGTAGTAAGCCTCCCTGAAGTCATCCAGGATGTTCCGCGTCCTAACAAGGAAAATAAGGTTGACAGGTAACACCGTCGACAGGCATATGGCTGCGGAGGCTATTAATATTTCAGTTAAGACTTTGAATCAGAAGGGCAACAACAGCTGAAAATAGAGCATCTGTGCATAATAAACTGTGGGTTAAAAAACACATTGCACTTTGAACATTTATGTCCTAAATTTACCTCCAGCAGCAGCAGCAGCAGACATAAAGCCAGGCAACCAATTAACTGTAGGTATGGTAATCATATTATGTGTGTGTGTTTATGTGCGAGTGTGTGGGTGTGTACGTGCTAGAGAAGAGAGCAGAGCGACATTGATGCCGCGCTCGGTAGCACGGCTAAACCATTGTCTGACAACTGCAGAGGTGTCATTAATATATGTATGAGAACTTGCGTCTAACCATTTAGTCTTGGCCTTCAATATTTCCTGCCTAATGCTTAAAGAGAATAATTACGGCTGTAAAGAATCTCACAGAGAGAATAATATATCAGCTTTTTGTAAATTCAGCAATGGTCCACTGATGTTTTCTGTGACCTAGAAAACGCTAAGTTAAGCAATCATATTAAAGCGTATAGGTGCGCTTATCAATATTTCCACAAACCTCTTATGAAATATACATGTCCTCCCTCTTTCCTGCTGTTCCCTGCGTTCCCCTGCATGCATACACACGCATTTGTGCTAATTCACATGCGAGGTGAGGCACGACATCCTGCTGCATTATGACCTATTACTAGTGAGTTTGCTCTGCTCTTTGTGGTTATATAAAATCCATCAACACATTACAACTAAAAGTGTGTATGTGTGTGTGTATAATTCATACCCGTCGTGGTTGTACGAAGCAAGCACCACACTGGGGCTGGAGTAGGCGTTGCTGGTGACCCAGGTGCAGTGGACGGCGAACATCATGAGCAGCATCAGCATCAACATGGTGACTATGGACTTGATGTTTGGACCCAGACCCTCCTCCGCCTTCTCCTGCTCCGACACATGCTTGCGCACCTTTCCAGCCTGCAGGGGGAGACAGAGGCTCTTCAGACAAAGAGGGCAAACTCTGAAGGGATTCCAGAAAGATGAATTATTGTGTGGAATAAATTATTGAATGGACTAATTGAGCAAAAGGATCTGTGCACATCCTCAAGCTTCCTGCACTGACTGAAGATGCATCAGTGAGGATTGTGAGATGAGCTCTGTGATGAGTTAATACCACTTTTCAGCAGCTGCAGGGTACCGCAAAGAAAAACTAAAAAAAAATCTGCAGAGGTTCAAAAGTGCACAATGTGAACGTGATTCTTTGAGGAGCGTCTCTAATTACTTCCTCTGAAACTGACACTGTGGCGGCAAAGTGAGCAATAACAGATATTACCGAGACGACATGGCATTTGAATCCAGTGAAAAACAAATGTGAGAAACAGAAGTGATAGCTGAGACTGCTCGCGTTGCTCTCACTCTGAAATGTAAATATAACTAAACCTACAATTCGACATGTATTTGTTTAAGTGCCCTGTTCACAATGTTAGTGAGTTGAGTGAGTGTCTTAAAAGCATCCCTGGTGTTTTATTTTGGAAACATTAACTTGTCAGTGTTCTGTGAAAAAAAAATCATGCATCTCTAAAATGTCAACTTTTAACGAGCTAAAAAAAAAAACCCAAAACATTGACATTGTATTTCTCAGATAATCCAACATGTTTCTAGCAGATGCATTAAGCTTTAGCAGCAGAACAATTCAGTCAAACCATAAGGGAGCACTTTTGGAGACACACTGTTTTGTATGGACCAACTGCACATCCATGTCTTAATGTTGTTTACACACAGTGAGCGTTGCCCTGAAGAAACACAGCACTGGTTCCTCACCTCAAAACATCTACAAAGCCTCATGTTTAAGAAACCTGCTGCGTTTCCATCAGCTACAAGTCTTCTCCACGTCTTTCTTCTCTACAGCTCTATGTCACTTTTTAGGTTGCTTAAAATGCATAAGCAGCCTGTATTAAGTCTTCAAGCATATCTAAAGTGCATTACTGCATTTTTTCTTTTCTGCCAGTGAAGCAAATAAATAAACGCTATCTGAGACACAATAGCAACAACGCTGTCTTCAAAAACCAAACATTTCATTCTGGATTTTGATTTCCCAAAATGTGCTTCACAGCTACACGAACATTTTAGCAACACCTTCACAGAGGAGCTGTGTGTGTGTGTGTGTGTGGGGGGGGGGCATGAAAAAAACTGTGATTGGAACATGGACTGGTGTAAAAGAAAACCACAGACTGGCTAAACAGTGAATACAGCAGTCAGTGGCAAAAAAAATCCAACAAAGTGAGGCGGCTAAAAATCACAGAAACAGCATCAAACAGTTGCAGCTGAATCACAGTTTATCCAAACTGGTGGTGAGTGAGGAGGAAAGCTGACAAACGGCCGACTGATAAATGCAAACCCCAAAGGCTGCTATAAAAGTGTGCAACGACATAAACTCAGCAAAACACACCTCAGTGGTTGTTTTTTTTATGAGTTTTTTTTTTTTATATATATATATACTTTTGTATCAACTCTTGGACTTTGGGCTGTAAAAGTCTAAGCATTGTAACAATATTATGTCCGGTCACATGTCAAACAGGGAAACGAAATCCTCCTAACATTCACTTCAACAATTACTCCACCCTGACCTTGTCATAGAGATTCCCAGAGTTCCTCTTGTCGTCCTCGTCACTGCTGTCCTCAGCGGGGGGCTTCTCCCTCTTTGTGTCGTCTCCCATGTAATGTTCAAAGACGCTGGAGAAAGCCACCGCCGACAGCATGCACACCACCGGTGTCAGCGTCAGCATCAGACGCACCATCACACCGGCGAAATAGACGGCGCTGATGGCGTACAGGGCCACTGGAGGAGAGAAGAATAATGTGAGAGGATGAGGGCAGAGAATTAGAGAGCGGAAACAAAAGTAGACAAAGGTCAGGCAAGGAGAAAAGAGGTGCGAATGTAACGGGGAGACAGGAAATGAGGCAGAGAGAGTGAAAAGGAGATAAAGGCTTGAAAAAGAAGAATTGAGTTGTTAGACTAACGCCGCATAATCAGTCTCTGTTAGCTGTGCACAACGCAAAACCCTGAATGGAGAGAGTCCTGGCTGCTCGCCGTCCTTGAGAAGTGCCGACCCTGCTCAACAGGTGCATGGCTAATCGATAGCCGTAATTGGCTGATTCCAGACTGAGGCAGGAGAGCAAGCTGCTGAAGGACTGTGTTTCCCAGGGCTCAAAGGTTCTCTGCCCTTGATCTCAGCTTGTCTTATTGCTGCCCTGAGGTTTTGGTAAGAAGTTCGTTCCCACTCTGTTTCTTTCCTGAAAGCCGAGGATACATCACGCTGCTGGAGACGGAGCGGAAACTGTCCAGGTGAAGAGTGCATCCATTCACTGCCTGGGCATGCTTATGCTCTATTCACAACCTATGCATGTTTATCACGGCTCGGCGTTATCAAAAGCAGGTGAATGACTAATAGCAGGAATATTAGTGATCAAAGGGCTAGCCTTGTTAGACTGACAAATGATGAGTGACACAATAGATGTGTGAAGCAGCAGCAGCAGCAGCAGCTATTTCAGCATCCCATGGTTCTGGGAGCAAAAATCTCATTCAGTCTCTCCACAGTCAGATAGGGAGGTAGCTGACAGCTGGATAGACATGAAACATGAATCAGCATAAGAAATGATAAGCTATGTGTGAAAATATCTTGTTCTTTGATAGATTAAAAAAAAGAAATTGAATGAGCAACCGTGTGTTCATAAAACAACTGAGTTGGAAAGTTTTCAAGGTGACTCCTGCAGTGGACTTATATAGGAAATATCCAGCCAGAGCGTAAAGTTACGTGATGTGTGGCACTAAATGATGGTGGAAGCTAAAAATGAGGGCACTGATAATAACAATCTGCAGCTTCAACTAATTTATTTTCGCTCAATTTTCCGATAGATCCGGAAAGTATGATGCACTGCCATCCCTCCGCCCAAAGTTACAATTCATCCACTGTGGAAACACTAATGCCTGTACAAAATGTCGTGACAAAACATATTGATATTTCAGTCTGGACCAAAGTGGTGGGCTGACAGATGGAGTGGCAACAGATGATGACCTTGATACGCCTAAACACATGCTGCTGGCATGGATGAGAACAGGATTTCTGAGACACAAAGTTAAGATAATTACTTGCAATAATAAAAACCTGTAGGATTTATCCATTATTAGTGTTTTGTAGGACATTGTTTTAATCAAGCATCTTGATTCTGTGTTGAGTTACACTGAACAGGAAAGGACTGGGAAACTTATCTCAGTGAAAATTAGGGGCATAAAAACATATTTTCTGAAACAGTAACACTGGGAATTTGATAAAACCGTTCCTACCAAACACTCGCTCATCGTTGATGTTCTTGATGCAGAACCAGAGGCCTGCTGGGAAGGTGCAGACCAGGATGTGGAGGTCGAAGAAGAAGGAGACCCACGTTGTCGGCTGGTGCTCCGACACCGACGCTATGATGGGGATGTGGATCTTTGCATAGCTGGAGACGGGGAGGAGGCAGGATGTAATTCATGTTAGGTTGTGCGCGTTGGGAGTGTCGAGACAAATTATACAATAGATCCTCCTGATTAACTCACAAGGATATGAGGCGGGGAAAAAAAAGACAATTTACCTTCTCAGCAGGCTTACGGTAAAATATGAACAAATTCAGCCTTACTGATGAGCAGTGCTCTGCTTGTTTCTCATGTGTGTGCGTTCCCTTTTTATTCATTATGTGCTTTTACACAGTCATTTCTATATAATTCTAAATATTTCTCTCTTAAGCGTTTTGCTTTTACAGCTAGAAAAGAAAACAAAGCACATTAAGGAATTAGCAGCAGCCTCTGAAGGAAAAGAAAAGAAAAGAAAAGAAAAAACATCCCATACTGCTTCAGTCAGCAATCGGTGGGAGAATTGATTGGGTGTGCTGAAATACCAACACGTTGCAGTGCATTTGGAGAACACAGGGTGCCTGGTGCTATTTGGAAGTAAGACAATAGTTGAGCACAGAGCCTGTGTTGTACTGTTTTTCCCCTCTGGGATAGTGCAGAGGAGAGCGAGAGAGAGAGAGAGAGAGAGGGGGTGGGGGGTCTATGGCTGTCTTAGAAGACACACACATGCATTCGATTGAACAAGTGTTCCATTGACAGCGAGAGTGTGAAGGTCAGTGGAGCTTACCCCGTGTCCCAGAGCGAGTAGAAGCGACCACTCCATGGTGCGATGTATCCTGGAGGAAGGAAACACAATCAGTGGAGTGATAAACAACTCTCGATTTGTAACGCTCTCCACACCAGAGCTTTGGAGCACGTGGACCAGCTGCTAGGTAAAGACGGGTGAGATAAAGGTGAAGAAATATTTTAAGAATAACTTTAAGAATACTTTTATTTGGCCGTCCTTTGTTACGACGAACTGTAATTATTTATACGGCAAACTCAGCCCCAACTGTGCAGCTTTGAATAAATAAAACGTCAAATACCATCTGACCCACAGGCCAGGAAACAAATGTGTAGCAGAGATTGCCTGAGGATAATATAGCGGATGTCTACAGTACAGTCTTACTGTTCGCTCTGTGTGTGCGCTAAATTGAAATATAATTTTCATCCATTTGTTTAAAGCCCCTGAAAATTGGTTTCTGAGCTTATGTATTTCTCTACTACATCAATAAATATTCATGAGTAAATCCACAACAAGCAACATAAAGTTGGAAAATGCATTTTACGTAGTTTTTCTTCATAAAGAGTTTAAAATGGTACACACACAGCTGACCGCTAGGATTCCTATGGCGTAACGTTTAGTGTTTTTCCGTGTGTGTGTGTTATCGCTGAATGGATTGCATCAGCGGACGGCTCTAACTATCAAAACCACAGCTAATCTGCCTCATCAGGATCCGGTTTGATCAGATCTGTGCCAACATCAGCAAACAAGCCCTCAGCCGCCATCGCGTTCGTGACCGCATGTGGCTAAACTGTGATGGGCACGCAGCGGCTCTTCACGGTGAGAACTTGAGAGAGAGGAAATTGTTTCTCTGGGTCTTTAAGAACATTCATGTGAAGCCCTGGCCTGTGACTAAACTGCATAAAGCTGAACTATCTGGCCACTGTGGTTCAAAACCCAATAACAAACCCTCAGAGGAGACTGTGTCAATGCTGAAAATGTATTCTATTGATGGTACTTAATTACTGAAATTGACTTGTTTATAAATGTAACTAAAACCATTTAAGCTGCAAATTAGACCGCACAGGGCATTTTATGTTCGCATACAAATGTCTTACGTTGGTTAAGCTTTGATCTGGAATACATTTCAGCTCTGAACTGTTGCCTTGGGGCTCTCGCAGCCACTCACACACATAACACAAACAAAAGCCTCAGCCTCATATTTTAAATTTTGTGACGCGTTTTCACTCACAGCAACATACACAGCCGTACCACGTCCTTTCAAGACATTGAGAAAAATGTGTTTTATCTTCATGATGACATAATCGTCAGCATTGCTGAAAATCAGAAAATAGCGTGCTTATCAAATAAGAATTTACAGAGCGCTGAACCAAAGCAGGCGAAGGACGGAGGTGGAAAAGCAGCAACAGTGAGTTGAAGGAGATGTTTTGAGAGGTGATTTAAAGGATGACACTGATTTAACCAATCAATACTTGGCTCTATGTTCAAGATGCTGAGGAAACCCACCGGGCTGCTCTTCTGTTGCAGAGATTTTTTATGAGATGAAGAACTCTGACAGCCGAGAACGGGGCATGCAAAGACTTGCTGCGAAGAAAAAACCCAAACTGGCTTATCACCAAACAGTCGCCGACTCCCACTGCTACTTTTCAGATGGCTGACAGATCACAACGTTTACCAGGCATCCAGCTGAAAGCCAGTATACCCAACAGACCAGACGTCTGCATCAACACGAGCGGCCGGGGCGGGCAGCTCTGAAAGCAGGCAGGCGACCAATACAAGGGGCGCGCCAATATTTCTGTAGATGTAATGTGCCACCATCCCTTTGCTCTGGGCAGCAGGCCTGGCTGCAGTGTTTGCATAATGCCGAGCGACAGGATGTCAGATTTTTTGGTTAAGGCCAGTAAATAATGTGCCACTGTGTTTGGAGCGAGAAAACCAATATATGATGTCAGGTAAAAAAAAAAACAGCCAGATACTTTATTAAGGCTCATTACAAACTGCAGAGAAAGTGTTCACATGCAACCTGAGGGGATAAATGAGCTCCCTTCTTACACAATAAACTACATTAGCTTTCTTGGGACCAGTCTAAGCTAATACACCACTAGATAAGTGAAGCAAAGCCTGTGTAATGCCGTGGAAAGGAGTTTGAAGAAAAAAAAACCCTTGACTTTCAGAGTTGTGCTTTTCATCTCTTGGCTCTTTAAGAGAGTGAGCTACAAGTGTGTCCTTTAAATGGGTCAAGATGTTGAATTTGTCATCCTCAATCTGAACACTTCAGCAGGAGACAAATAAAATTAATAAACAGCCCTGAAAGCCCGAGGCCTCCGCTGTGGCCGCAAAACCCCAACAGAACTGAAGATAATGGAGAAAAACATAAACAAGGACAAAGATCAACCAGCTGGCCGCGCGCACCAGGGTTCAACCAGGCCAGTCAGGAAAAAATAATACATGTACAAGTTCACAAAGAGGCACTCCGTGGAGAACAATCCTTCACAGACACTCAACAGCTCTCAAACTTACAGAGCTGTTTATGTTTGTTTATCCTTCGCTTCCAGGTTTAATTTTCTGACAAACTGAGAGCACTGATTAGCGGCCCACGGGGGAGGACTGAAGGTCAGGCCGTTACAGGATAGTGTTTAAACACACTAACTTTTGGCTAAAAGAAGAAAACTAAATCTAAAATGGCTGAAATCCCAGATCTGGATCGCTATCAAGAGCCGTCAACTGATCCTTCACAAACCGGCTATTTGTCCAGCAGCTCTCAGTCAAATTCAGGATAATTTCTTACATATTGTGTGAATAATAAAATAAAATAAAAACAGATGGAGGTGAAGACATTACCATCGTCTTTTTATTATTGGACGATAATACACTTATTAGACCACGAGCCTAAATGAATAAGACCAAGATATAAAAGAAAAGAAAACCCTGGTTTGGGTTTGACAGTTTTTGTTGGCAGGAGTTTTGTTTAAATATTCACACATCATGACTGGAAGATGATCTGACACTGTGTCACTAAGCCACTCAACTTTACCACATGACAGTGTCTCATACATGCCCCGCTTTATTGGCAGCATGCGATGCTAATTACTTACTAAGCAGGGTGCAAATAATGATTTTTTTATGCTTCTATTTTCAGTTAATTTAGCTCAAACAGTGTCAGACAGTGAAATCAACCATGCTAGAAAATGGAGGGACAAGCAACAGATCCTTAGGACAAGAAGCTATAGGTCAATAAGGCAAATATTTTAACTCCAATCCACAATTTATTTACATTAAAACTTTCTCTTAGGTGTTTTTACTGAGGGGATTTCGGATATCTCTCTCTTTATCATAGTGTTTTGATCATTTTAGGAAGAAAATATGATACAAGTAGGGCTATGAATGATATATGAAGAAAATCCTTTGCAAAAATCTTCACAATAATCACAGTAGACATTTTTACCTGCAGAGTTTGGGAGAGTATGTGCTACTGAAAATTCAGATTTCTGGCTCAGAAAAAAGAACATTTTGTGAAAACAGCCTGTAAAGATATGTATTGTAAAACTATATATATATTATTTATTTATTTATTTATTGGAAACCACTGTGTATAGACACAATATCTAATATAAAGGAAATGACCATGTTCAGATCCAATAACTTACTGGAGAGGAAACACTGTACAATGACATGGGGCAGAAAACAATCGCAGTGCGTCATGCTGCGTTTGAATACTGAAATCTGGTGAATTTAGGAGAAACCCACTGATGCAAATAGATAAAGTGCAGTGAAATAGATTTGTATTTTGGTTGTTTTCATTCAACTAGTCTGAAAGAAAATGTGTGATGGAAGCCAAATGGAACCAAAAATCTCAAAATTGACCAGTGCATTAAAAAATGATGTTTTTGCTCCGTCTTGCTTTGAATGTAACAAACTGCAACCAGAGAAAATGTGGCACTTTGCTTAATAGCCGACTGAAGTGAGTAATTAATTAGCGTTCTACTTAATTTTCTGATGATTAATGAATTAATTTATCAACTAATTTTATTTACTTCACTTTCAAGGACACACTAAATACATTACACAAAATAAAACGGTTTACAATTGCATGAGAAGTACTATGACTGAACAACATTGACCACATGACAGTGGGACATACAGACCTGTGTACGTGAGATAGATCACTGTGAGGAAGACCACGCCGGCAGCCAGGGAGACTCCCAGGAAGAAAAGCGTCTGGAACTCCTGTCTGGTGAGTCTGTCCTTCAGGTACTGCAGGAAGGCATAGGCTTGGAGAAGCGCAAACACACCTGAAGAAAAAAAGCCACAGCGAGAAGCCAAAAGAATGAGCAAACATACAAAAGGAAACACACACAGAATATCTGAGGAGGGGCTCCGATTCATCGCGCCTCCTGCAGGGTACACCGAGTGGGTTTTTCCGTGGTTAAGAAGTGGCGTCGTCAGTTTGGCAGGATCCTCAACAAAGCGGTTTTGCGATAGCCCCTTTGGCTGTTCATTCAGATGTGAAAGACAAATACTGTGGGACAACATATTTCAAATGCATGAGACAGATTTGTGTAAATAAGCCGTTCTCTTTCCCTCGCCTTGTCTTTCTTTTTTGCAGGCCCCTTTGGTCACACGTCTTTCCTCCGTTCCTTTGCTCTGTCACTTTTACGCTGCCATTTTCTCCAGTGCCTCTCTTTGTTTGCATGGTGAATTTGATGTATATACAAAATTGAAAAGAGTCTCGGTTCCCCCCTGTATTTTTATTATCACCTCCTGTCCTTTCACAGACCTTGTGTGAAATCTCGCTACTCTTCGACTTGCCCATCGCCGTGCCGTTCACAGCAGGTCTCACCCATTCCGAAGGTTAAGCCCCCGCCTGTCTCCTCAAGAGCCACCGTGGTGCTAACATGCTTGTCAGTCTATGCCACCCTGCCCGCCCGCCTCAGGGGCTGATATCACAACGGTACCGACAGGTCCAAGGCTCTGTCACTCTCTTCCCGTCTCCCACAGAGCTCCCTGAAAGCTACCACCAGATGTTCTGAGCAGCTGCTACCCTGGCGACATAAAAAAAACACACTCACTTCTCTGAGAGATGGAGAGAGAGGGGAGCCAAAAAACAGAGAGAGGCAGGAATGATTTCTGCCAGTGCACTCTTCAAAGCCTCTCATAATACTGTTTGTGCTGTAGACACCTAGAAAAACAGGGACACTTCAATGTATGTCTGCTGCAGCGTAAAGAGAATCCTCCAAGAGAGAGAAAAAAAAAAGGTGCTGCTCGGCTTCCTGAAGCTGCCAAGTCCTCTCCCAATCTGGATGTAAATGAACGCAAGGCTCGTGCACATACATGCGCACTCTTCCATGCTGTCAGGCAGCAGATGGGCCCACTCTTGAGAGGCAAAACTGAACAAGCTTTAATAAACTATCCACAAGCCAAAAATGCGAAGTACTCAAAGTGCTAAACCCATATTGGTTGCAAGGGAAGCTGCTTACTTATTTTCTATTTGGCAAATGTATTCTAGGAAGGTCCTGTGTTCTTCTTCAGACAGAGCATGACTAACGGTGTCAGCACAAGGGGATTCAATCCCCGCTGCAGCCGAGCAGTACCAAAGTGTGTGCATCCTGCTTTGGATAACAAAGCTTATGTAAAGTCACACCTCTAATACATGAGCTACTGCTGCTGCTAGCAGCCTGAACCTTTCCCCGTGTTTTGCGGCATACTGGCATGCGGAGAGGGTCACAGCAGGTTAGAGGTTGACATGAAAGCTCTGCATTATGTGTTTCTTTGTAGAAAACTCAGACATACAGCACAGTCTGCTCAGTTACTTTATAATAAGGAATTTTCACACCAAAAATCTAACCGTAATTGAAGGCAATCATGATAACAAAAGTCTGTGTTTTACTTTTTTGGGACAGTTGTGTGTAGTCCAGTGGGATGAGCTACACCTCTGATCACCATTACAGTAAAAGCATTATAGAGCTTGTTGCTTCAAGTGTGTGCATTCATGTAATTGTGACTAGGGCTGAGTTAAAAAAAATCGATTTTCCGATTCATATAAATCTTCATTTAAAAGATTTGATATGGATTCATAAAATCCTTAAATCGATCTTTTAATGTATGCAATTTCCTGTTTCCTCTGTTAGTTATCACCCACAACTGTACTGAAGAGTTGCACTGTTTACTTCTGTAGTGGGTCATGTTAAATAAATCTGCATTGATGTAACTGCTTTTGGGTCAATTCTTTATGTAAACATTGATATTTTTGATAATGCACCAGGTTAGAGAGTTACATCTATCTTAGTTCTGTGAAAATCTCTTTCATAACCAAGCAAAAATGGTATTAAAACTAAAAAAAAAAAATCTCTAAATGAATCAATATCGAATCGAATTAGGACCTTATGAATCGTAATCAAGTAGATTCAGTAAATCAATTTCCATCATCAGTTGCTCTGAATTTGATGTTTTTTTCCCAAGAAGACTGCAGAATCAGACACTCGTGGTGGTAATGGAGGCGGGACTTACCGGCAGCAGCCATGTGCTCGCTTGTCCTGATTGGCTGAAAGCCGACAAAGGGGATCTGCATGGACAGTACGAGACCCACGATGTAGAAAGTGCTGTATGCTGCGGAGAGACGAGAGACAAAGCAAACCAGGTGAGAAATCAAACAATTTAAGTGAACTGTTACTCTCCTGAAAAACCCTTCTGTTCTTTTCCACCACTCCCGTTTGGGTCCCTCTACGGGCAATCAACCTCAATAGTAGTATTCGTCTATTGATTTTCACTGTTGCACCTCAGAGGGAGTAAATACAAAATACCTAATCCAATGTCATTTACTGAGAAAATGGGAGCTGGCTCGGCGCTGTGTGGCGGGGAGGCCCGGAGTGAGACAACGGTGCTGAGAACAGTGCAACTCCCACCTTTGTAGCTGGGGGAACCGATTCGCAGACGCACCAGCTTAATTAAGATTTCATACTCTTCCTGAAGAGTGCGCTTCGTTTTTGAAGTAGTTGTGACTGCCCTCAGCAATCTCTTTCTCACACATCTGCTATTGACTCAAGACAGAAAGAGAAGAATTGTGAGAGAACATAGACTGCGAGGCATTTTTATTAAACCCGGGTTTTCTTTCTTTTTTTTTCTTTTTCTTTTTGTATGTTCCTGCATTGTGACAGAGACACCTGGGTCTGAAAAGAAGAGGTGAAAGACGCAGACAGGAGGGAAGCAGACAAGTATAAGGAGTGCTTGAAGATGTAATGTCTTTTCTATACACAAATGCACTTCTCCGTCTCTCATTCGGAAACCTGAGGTACAAGAGGTTGCTGGATGATTCTCAGGCTGCACATATCCTTGAGGAACAGTGAAGGCGGAAGGAAATTTTCCACTTTGCCTAACAGCACCGCATCGCCTAGTGGTCATTGTTGAAGAAGCGTTTGGAGATAGAGCAGGAGGTGGGTAAAAGCCTTCTCACTGTGAAGAGGCTGTAATTCATTTTCAAAGCCCTAAAAGACTCTGCTTTGCAATTATGCCGAATACAACATAAAATCATATGTAAATGATACTTGACATGGTATCATTTATCTTGACCACAACAGGAGTGCCTGCCGTGAGCTCGGGGCTAAGCCGCCGACGGATGTGTGGATGGTGGAGGGTCTGAAGGATTGAGCTTGAGATTTTTCTGAGCCAACGGTTAATGCGCTGGAGCTGCCACGTGCTCTGTGAAAACCGGGGTGCTCTGTGGTTGTAACGAGCCTATCCTCTTCACCGGCGCTCTGCCTCTCGTAGTCGCAGGAGAGAGGGAAAAAAACGAGGATAAGGTAACAGGTGGCTGCATTTACTGTTGAGTGGTGCGTGGGCGTGTGGATGTCTGCGCTGCTGATGATGGAAATGCTTATGGAGGTGAGAGATGAGCACGGGCGTGACTGAGCATTTGAGCTTGTTTCAGGGTCAAACGCTCGGGCACCAGTGTTGGGAGTAGCGGTTCTGTCTGTTTACTGCATGCACTTCTAGTCTAATGGGAGGAGATCTGAAAAAAAAAAAACTTTCACTTCAGCTACTGTATGTGGGGGAGTCTTAAACATCACGTGACACACTGACAATCACTGTCTGGTTGAAAGAGACAGTTCAACATTTTGGCAAATTCGCCTATTGCCATAATCCCTATAGTCTTAGGGGTACAGTAGGTTCAGTCATTGCCTTTAATTGTCGGTGCAAGCTGTTTTTAGATCGCCATGACAGAGGCCCGAGCCGCTCAGCTATGGCAACGGAGGAGAAGGGTACTTGAAATAATAATGTAACATGACGAAACAGAGTTTTTCGAGGCAAATGCGTAGCCGACACTACATTCCAGACACGGCTGCTGGGCGGAGTGACTTCAAAAACATAAGTAGTTCTGAGTATTTGCTTCATGTATCATAATGTTACATAATTATACATGATTATTTTAAAGCGTGGTGAATGTGCAGGTCACAACTTCTCCACAAGAGCGTTTTGGAGTTTTTGGATTGTGGATTTGATGACGGAAGGCTAAACTACCGTTTGCCTCCATTGTGTTCGCTGCGCAGCTCGTGTCTCTGCCCCGCCGATCTTAAAACAGCTTGCACTGACAATTAAAGGTAATGTACCAACTGTCATGACTATAGGGATTATGGCAATAGGCAAATTTGCCAAAATGTTGAACTATCCCTTTAATTTCTTGTGCTTAAGTGTGTGTGTGTGTGTGTGTGTGTGTGTGTGTGTGTGTGTGTGTGTGTGTGTGTGTGTGTGTGTGCATCTTACCGATGTAGACTCTTCTGCTGTAGCGTTGCATCAGCAGCAGCACAAACACATGCAGAGGAATCAGGTTGATAATAAACACATAGCCACCCCACGCTGACACCTATAACACACACACACACACACACACACATACATATACATCAGTAAACATACTGTGAACATTATTCTTCATTTACAACAAACTGAAAGCTCCCATATGATTAATGATGGTTCAGTTTCTTGTTCTGTATCAAATGAGCTAACCCTGCTGAGCGGGGGGCTGTCCTGTTAAAATTCTTCACATTAGTTTCACAGGAAATGTGTCGGATTTTCCTCGGTGAAGGGAGCTAATCGAAACCAAGTCGAGTTGGGAGACACAGGGGGGCTATTTCACAACAGCAGCATGCACAAATCCTGGATCACAGAAAAAGAAACCCTCGAAAAAGCCTCGACAGTTCATCCTGACTTGAAACAGCTCACACTGGTCAAACCAGTGTGAGCGAATGTGAGACTAGGTGAAGCCAGGTGCAAGTAACTTGGATGAATTTGCATTCATCGACAGACCATGTGGCTGATCACAGATTCACAGGTGCAAAATGGGGAAGCTGCTACTAAAGGAAGCTAAAGAGGAAGGAAATGAAACTGTATGACTGAAATGACTGCTGTACAGTCCAGCAACTCTGGCAATACTGATTATGTTTTATGTCTTGTTGGACCAACCGTGTTGAAGGCTGAACCATCAAGTGTCTCATATTTTTATGATTACTTGATTATTAAAATAGATATAATATATAAAATATATAAAATATATAAAAAGTATATTGATCCATACACATTTTTACATACATTAAACAACTGCACAAGATCCCCACAAACACCTTGACTAGAATCCCTGAAGAGGAAATGTGAAGATCTCGCTGCCTCTTTACGATTAGACAAAAGCGCATGGCTATAAAAAAAAAAGTGACGAATAAAGAATGTATAAAAACTAGGCAATCATACTTTACATGTTAGGCAAAAGATGAACCAATAACTTTTGCAAGCCCCACTCAAATTATACCTGAACTGCTTTTGAGGTCCACTGAGTACCGGTGCAGCGGTAGATGTGGGGGCTATAATACAACTCCACAAAAAACATCACCAACAAATTTTTCAATAGTCTGTACTTCACTACAGCAAAGGGCAAATGGAAATAGTGAGAGCACTAGAATAGAAGTCACAGGAGCATGGAGAAAGAGTAAACGAATAGAGAGAAAGCGTTGAGAGTTTCCTGAAAGAGAGCGAGAGGAAAGAGAAAGTGTAAGAGAGAAAAGGAGATGCAAAGCACTAGAAAGTGAAAAAGAATGAGAAACAGCAGAGGAAAAATAGATTACACAGGAAAAAGGATCACATATGTGCGAATGGTTTGATCCTTTATTTGCCACAGTTTGACTGAGGGGCCCCCATCGCACCTCCTGAGTACGATGAAAAGAGCATTCATTACATTTGTGTAATCCCAGGAAAAACAAGAACATCATGTCTAATTGATAAAAAACATTAATATGCTACATTAAGGCAGGGTGTGAAAAAGAAAAAAAAAAACTCCTAAATAAGTTCCTTACTGAATGGTTAGGTGCAATTATCTTTTGGCAGTCGCTTGCATCTGTTCTCACAGATGGTGACAGTCAATTAGTAGCATGTGAACCGTAACTCGCATGAATACCAGAGATGACTTCAATTTAAGACACAGGGGCGGCTCATCGAGTCTCTGCTGCCGACTGCCTGGGAACTAATTGAGAACATAAGACTTGAAACACAGTGGTGGATGGTACCGGCTGCACGGCGGCATGACTTCATACAAAGTACTGTATGTTCATTTTTTAGCATCTTGCAAGCAACGCATGCTAAGGTTGGGAAACAGAGTGGACAGCAGGAGGAAGAGGAAGTATGGAGGAGGAGTGCTCGAGAAGCTGGGTTAGTTAAAAATATGCCACCCACACCAGTTTTTCCTCAAGGTAAAACTGATGGAGAAAAAAAAGAAGACTCTTGAAAATATTGATCCCTCTTAGTTGGACTCCCTGATATCACCGAGGTTCGTTATTATTGACTCAGAGAATCAAAGCAACACAACATTATTTTTGAGGCTTGTTTTTCCCATTTGGATACTTAAGCTGGGCAAAAGCCAAGGAGACTCAATGCCACGTCAGTGAGGGTGAAAAACACCAACATTTCCCATGGTCACTATGCAAATACCAACAGCAGCCAGAGCAGCTCAAAGGGGAAGTTACCACTATTGTAAATTAAATGTAAATCAAATGAATAGCCCTCCACTGTGGATTCACTATTGTATAATAGACAGTTTGCCCTGACCTGCTGCTTGTGTTACAGGAAAAGTGAGGGAATCAGTTTTCAGGCTTCGTCTTCTGAGGGCCATGACTGTGCAAAAAAACAACAACTTTGCAATCCATCTGATAGAAATAGTCCCATCTGGACCTAAGTACCAACATTTCCACGCCTTTGGCCGGGCCGCTTACCATGGCTACAAATAAGATTCCCAGTCATAATTATCATTTACTGAGGATATTGGCCTGAACAGCATTCACAAGTCAGGATCTGATAAATACTGTCATTTCAATATGATGTTAAGATGGCAGTGGCAAACTCTACAATGCACCCTGATTGCAGATTTATCTCTCCATTCTTCAAAATAAATGGTGGTGCCAGCAGAGCGCACAATCAGCTGGAGGAAAAAACATTGGGAGAAACCGGCCATCTGGTCACATTAGAGGACCATGCAAAGATGAATGCCCATGACAAAAACCAAAGCTGTGTGTGCATGTGTGTGCCTGTGTGTGTGTGTGAACAAGTTGTATTTGAAATTATGGTTCCAACAGCCAGCTCTCTGCTCCAGCCACGGGCTAACAGCTGAGGGCAGGAATCAGAAAATGTTGGGGAGCAAAGTCAGAGCTGTTATCGCTCTCTGCATTTCATACCGGGCTTATCTGATGACCATGGGGCCGCTCTCAAGAGTATATAGAGAACACAGCATGCAACAGGGAGAGAGACTGTGCGTGCCCGTGGCTGACTGTGTGTGTGTGTGTGTGTGTGTGTGTGCACAAGTGTTTTCCAGCCTATTTACTCTTGTTGGGTATTTTTCTCTTGTTTGTGAAAATGAAAATAAGCGTTTGTGTTTTTGGTGTGTGTGCTTCTTCATTAAATGTTTCCTCTATAATACCAACAGTGACTTTCTGGTTCATTAAAAAGACTTCAAGATGACTTAATGACCAAGGGTCAACAGAAGGGTTGTGGCTGCAACACACACACACACACACACATCTAGATCACACTGCAGCAGCAGCAGCAGGCTGGTACACTACTTACAGTATATTAGTGTGTATGTCTGCATGTGAGTCAGATGCTGATCGCTCCAGGGCCCAACCTTGTGCAAAGGGCAGATCCCTGCTGGCTTTTTACTCTTACCACATTAATATCCTATTCTAGTTATGAGCTGGTCTGTTAGCAGTTACTTATAATTAAACAAGCCAACGAGTCCAAAGTCGTACAATAGCTCTGTGAGGGATAATGTCAGCATTCTAACATTTTTATAATGACGATGTCAAAATGCTGATATTTAGCGGGCATTATGTCCCCCATGTTCCCCATTATAGTTTACTGCAATAGCTAATATTTATCAATAAGCAGTACACAGAAAACAGCTGAGGCTGAGGATGACATTAGCTTTGTTGGCATTTGATTATAAGATAATGTAATGGGCAAACTGATATTTTTATCTGATGACAGTGCTACATGAAAGATTAAGGGATGTTACTACGATCAATTTGGGTTGGTCACAAATGTCTGCAACAGCTTTCAACACAATCCATCCAAATGTTGAGAGGAAGTTACACAAAAAACAAAGTCAAATTTACTACCAATCCATTCAGCAGATACTTGATTGGATAAGAGAAAACTCTGCCCCTCTGTTGGCGATGCTCCATCCTCTGGAGACTGTGAATATAAGATTTCCTGCTAAACTGTCCAATAACTGTTGAGATGTTTCAGCCTGGAGTCTAAAAAGTTAAACAAGGTGACTTCTTTAAAACAATTACCAGAGGACTCTTGTGTCCGGAGCCTTTCATCTGGCACAGTTTGCTGTGCTAGTGGGGACTGTGAAAGGGTTTAGAGCAAAGAGTGAGCCAACGTTTTGGGAATGAACAGCGCAATGCAGTTGATCCATGCATCTGCTTTCTCTCTGTCCTGTCCCCCCCCTCCTCTCTCCACCCTCCACCCTCTTTATTCTCACCCCCAGAGGGATGAAAGGAGGATATTTCACAGCTCCCTCGACTGGTTCCTGTGGCTCCTGTCCATCAGTGGGCCCTACTGCTCTGATCCTCTTCTTAATCTCGTCCTTCTCTGTCCTCTCTCCTCTGATTACGCCTCTATCCAGGCAGGGGTCTCTCCCTCTCCGCCTCCATATCTGCCTTATGAGTGTCACATTTGATTAAGCCTCATGGGAAAACAGAGCCTTGCCTATATCCTGCTTAAATTGACAGCATAAGGTGATGGGGTGGGTTTTCTTTCTTTTTTTTTAAAGAAAAAGTTTATGCAGCACTGTCACTATGTGTGTGCAGCACCAAAGCGAGGCAGTGGGATGGGAAAGGTGGCAGCGCTGATGGTGACATACAAGCCTAGTTTGTTACTCCCTGCCAGAGGATTCATCTGCAACAGTGGGTGGGCTGCAGAAACAGTACAGAGGAACATCATTGTAAAGATGGAGAGAGGGGGGAGAAGGAGAGAAAGAAGTGATGAGGAAAGGGAAGAATGGAGATTCATGGTCCCATTGCCTCTGACGCGAAGTTACACTCCTCTCTTATCACTCTATATTTCTCTCCACCTCTGTCCCCTCCATCCTTCTCTCTCCACGGCTCTCTCTATTCCTTTGTCCCCCACTCTGTGTTTTGTCTCCTGTTCTATTCATCTTTCCATAGCTCCTCTCTCCCCTGCTCCTGTCGCTGCAATCCTCTCTGCCCCCCCACGGATGCTGCGGCCCGGTGTGATCGATGAAGCTGGATTTCGGTAATCTGTTTCATTTGACATCTATCTCGCTGCTGGCCATAGAGATTTAGCCGGGAATGGGCAAGGAGCTGCAGCTTTTCATGGGCACTCCCACTCCCTCACACACACATGCAAACAATCTGTCGCTGAGGCAGTGTGCCTGGATTGCCTTTTTATCTCATCAGCCCCCCGATGAGCTTTTGCCTGCATTCATAAATAATGCAGAAACCTCTGCCTAAACTGCTCCATGCATTGGCATGTCCATACTGGACCGATGACAGTCACTCCACCAACAGGGTTCATTATGGAGAACTAGTGCTGAAATTGGAGCTAGCGCCACAGACACAAAGAGATTTGTTGAGAAACATGCATTTCAATTCCACTTAACGCCCGCGGGCAAAGTGCTGACCTCCTGCGCTTCTATGTTTTACATTTTAAATAAAAAGAATCCCAGAATCCCTTGTTGCTTATAAAGAATGATTGTTTACGGCTCCCATTCATGATATCAAATTATCAGATAACAGAACAAGAAATGATGAAAGGATTTTGTCAGGAGTCATAATCAACAGGCTGAATCAAGCACAGATTTGATGGAAACGATATCACCCTTGGGCTGAAACCAACTATTATATTCATTATAAATAACATATTGAATTTTTTTTCTTCCTTTTTTTTTAATTAGTCATTTGGTCTATTACAATGATTGCTCAAATGTGACATTTAGTGTTGTTTTGACAAACATCTGAAAACATACAAATATTTACTTCCCAGTGAATTGAAGAAACATAACAGATCAGAAAATCCTCAGAAATGAAAAACTGGCTAACGTTTCTCATTTGTGCCTGAAAAATGACTTGAAATGATTCATTGATAATCAAAACAGTCGCAGATTATATTTCAAAAGGGACTAATGAAAGGCTACTCCGGAGATTTTAAGTAATGAATGAATCAATCTCATAATTTGTCCCTTAAGAACAACTAGTTACACATCAATGAAATAGAAAAGCAAAGAGCGCAATTACACATTCACATCAAATACATGACAGAAACGTGTAAAAACACAGAAAAAAGTGCCTAGGTAGGTTAAATGTGAAGGAAAAAAGTTTACAAAAAAAATAATTACTTAAAATAATTGAGAAAGACATCTGAGGGGATTTGATATTATAATTCCCACTCAGTAAAAAAGGTATAATATCAAGTCAAGTCATAAAAGTAGCCACTGTGTTTACAGTGTTTGTGCATGAACTTTTCTTACCATGTAGAAGTAGGACAGACAGCAGCCAATAGTCCAGAATACCGAGCCTGTCTTCACTGATTTCACCTGTGAGAGAGAAAGAGAGAGCAGAAAATGATACCGAGTCCACACTGGTTTATTCACCATGTATGCTGCAACATCAAATATGACACGTGGACCTACATTTTGTGCTTCAGGGACACTAGAAACTGCAGCACCACCGACTGCACATTTTCTCAGACAATGACATGGTGAATCGGGGATAACATCTGGGCAGAGTGCAAGTTGTCTTCTGCACTTAAGGCTCACTATTTGTTTTATGGCTCCCTGCTATTGAAACATGATGGTGCCAATAAAAGCTTTGTTTACACTGGGATTCTCGGGGTTTAACAGAAAGTCAAGATGGATGTCTTAAAACTAACACACAAAAAAGAATGTGTGAAAAAAAATTACTTGTGGACTTGGAAATGGAGACAAATGGATATTTGGTCTCTAAAACTAGTTTAACGACACAGTTATATGATCACAGTGTATATGTAGCAGCCAGCTGTAGAGAAAGAGAGGATGAGAGGAGACCAGTTTGGACTACACCACAGGCAAAATCTTGTAAACAAGCTCTCCTTCCCATCCACAGGCCGATAAAGCAGGCGAGTGCACACATTAACATTTAAAAACATACTCAGACAATAACTATAATTACCACCCTGCGGTTGTATGCCTCCACCATCCAGCGCAGTTAATTAGTGTGTATGTGTTTGAGTCATAGACAAAAATGTGTTTGTGTGCTCACAATGACCTTGACCTGTGACCTTCAGCCAACGAAATCTAATAATTTGAGGATAAAATCTGAAGAAATTCCCTTAAGTCTTTACTGAGTTTCGCTGATGAGGGGCAATCGATGATTGGGGAACAAGGTGGTCTCACCTCCCCCCAAATGCCCAGCACACACAGACTTCGGATCAATCTCCAATCAAACCTCTTCATTTTGAAGATGCAAGCAGAAATGCCTCGGCACAAAAATAAACCGTCCTCGAGCAGAGCTTTCCCCGTGTGTTGAGGTAGGCTGCAGTAAGTAGGTCTGCTGATGACCTGATTATCATTCTGTCCTATAAGAAGGTGGAACTGTTTATGGAAAAAGGACATGACGTCTTAGGGCTTTGTTGCTCTGTTTGGGTTGTGGTGAGAGGACAAACGCACCAATCAGATGAGGTTTACTTCTCTGGAGCGGACTATGGCTTGACTTTAATATAACATGGGCTTGCCATCAAGTTTAATTCCATCTAGAGCACATCCTCTGCTATTCAATCAACTCACTGTCCGGTCTTGAGCAATGCTAACCTGATTCATCATTCAAGATTTTGCATGAGCTCCTGTAATGTCATGTTAAAGGTAATTATGTCTTTGCTGGTTTAACATTGGTAGCTACTAATACTTTCTTTTTGTAAAAATCATAGTGTATCTGACATATTCTGATAAGACATATTCTATCAAATATGTGTAGTTTGCCAGTGCCTTACTATCTCCTTCGTGAGCTTTACAATGCTGAAACTGTTTGAAAGAGGGATTGCAGTGTTTAACATATCACATTTTTATATTTGGTCACCATGACTCTGAATATTCACCTTTGCCCAATGCCCACCAAAATTTAATACAGTAAGTTCATCAATGAGTTTTTGAAGAGATTTCCTCAAGGCCTAACTGAGATATTATGTTCACATGCACTGAATGCAGGGATGGACTGACAATCTGACAAAAGCATAATGCTCTGGCTGTTGCTAGTGCTTAAGCATAAAAAAGTGAACATTATGGCCGCCATAACTGCAGGATTTATAGCCAGGCTGTTGTATTAGACTGCATTAGACTCAGCTAGGTGTACGGCTGGCAGTCAACATTTCTAACGGCACGGTCTCCAAAACACTTTCCCCATGAATGAAAATAAGCAAGATGACAGAGCAGGAGTCCAAGCTGCTGTGATCTCCTCAGACATTATTCACAGTGAAGCTGGGGTGCAGATAACATACAGCCTTGTGTTGTCCATTCAGGGCATGTACAAGCCATGCTCAACTGGTGCCTCAATCTCCTGCTTCCAACTACGCTCCCAGCCGCCTCTGCTTTTGTGAAAACACAGAAGTCGCACAGTGTGATAGTAGTCCAGCTAATTAAATGTGAGCCGGGAGAAAGAGTGGAATTACTGTTACAACAATGTAGGCATGGTGCAGGCATGGGGTTAGAGCAAAGGAGGGAAGGAGTGCAACTCCCTCTCTCTCTGGCTTTCTTTGTGTGTATGTGTGCGTGTGTGTGTGTGTGTGCGTATTCATGTTACCAAGAGCTATGGGTGTTAAAAAGAGCAGCTCTCCTGGGTTTGAGAGGATTCAATTATAGATTATGGGAGGGTGTGCAAGTGTGTGTGTGTGTGTTGGGGGGGGGGGGGTAAACACAGATTAAGCGACTGGAGTTGAATGGGTTATTAGCGGATAAAACGAAAGCGTTGGATAATGAAGATTGGGCTGAGACTTGAGAGAAGGGCTCTGTGTTCGGTGTTTTTGCCATGTGGAGGAGAAGACGGGTGGAGAGACATGAGGAGGAGAGCAGGAAGGAATGGACGACGAGTCATAATGAGATACAGGAAGAGACACCAAGGCGGGATAAAACAGGAGGAAGAAGTGGTAGAAAAGAGGAACACAGCAAGAGCAAAACAATGGCAGGGACAAGAGCAGACAAAGACAATTAAAGAGAGATGAGATGGTAGAGAGACAGAGAGGAAGAAAGGAAAACACAAAGACAAATGTGGGTAAATGGGACTGATAATGGGAAGCAGTGGTGCATGGCCAGGATGATTGTTTTTCAGGGCCCTTGCCAAATAGAACGGAGGACGGTGAGCGGTGGTTGGCGAATGGAGGGGGGGATTTTTATATTTATTTATTTTCTCCAATGATGACACCTTAAGAGGCGGTGATGGCTACCGCGAGAAACACCTGCCTCACCTGGAGATGTATTGTCCATGCAGGCAGGATGACAAGAAGTCGTTATGATAACGCGGAGACAAACGTGTTCCTAACACACCCTCTCACACATATCCCGGTGCGAGACAAATGATTATGGTGACAGCTTTTTTTGGTTGGGTCCTATAGCGGATGATCCTGCTGAATTAAAAAATGATTTCAGATGCAGGAGGAAAACACCTCCGATGTACTAGGAGGGGGAAAAAAACTGGCTGTAAAGATAAGGATGAAGGCTCTTGTTAGCATTGAAATATCCTTTTTCAGTTTTTGCAGTACCTCCTGTGCAAAATAAGACATCTATGCAGTAAAGTCTCACATGAATACCTAAAGGCTATAAATACTACAGTTATTAGTCTATTATTGATCTGATTTGGGGACAAAAATCTTTTGGCAAATTACCTGAACACAGCATGTAACAGTTTTGCAACAGTTACATTGTTTCCTATCATGGCTGATGTTAGTGGGACCGGCATACAAATAAAGTATAATGATGACATCTGATTCTCATCTTTTCATTTGATCCTCACCTCACTCCTGGACTGTGAGGGATGTACTGTATGATGACACTGTTCAATCAAGGTCTCCCTGGCATTTCCCCTCATTTTTAATCAAACTTTTATCATGTGTTACTTGCTGCTGACCTTGACGGATAAATGTGTTAAAGGATGAACACCGTCACAGAAATGATAAGGAATGAGGAAAAACAGTGACATGTAGTACAATTCAGGTTCTGTTTGTTCTACTGTTTGTATATCCCTGCATTGGAGAGATTGTATGTTTAATGTATGTGCCTAGAGTCGCCAAATATGTTTTTATCTTCCGAATACGTCCAGTATGTTTGAGAATGTAAACTCTCCCATTGGGGTGACGCTATCAGCTGTTTGGTTTCACTCTGCTGTGCCAGTACACAGACACAGAGCCAGTTGTGTTGTATCGGGACTTAAACTGTAGACACAACAGGCGTGCTCGGCCAGCTACCTGGACACTAAACTGCAGGTCATTGCCAGATCAGTGACAGTGAGTGAGTTCAACGAAGGGCCACGGAGCTGTCTGCGAGAAGAACACTTGAGCCGGGGTGACTCATCCTACCTTGAAAAAACCACATGTAGAGGTGCATCCATGCATGATTTGACAAAGTGACATAAACTGGGATGGCTGAATCCTTGGACATATAAAAGGTCCCTTCCAACCCCGCAGCGACTATACTGCCAAGCTTGTTATGCTGTGACAAACAGCAGGGAGGCATGGCGTGACGAAATACCTGCATCAGTACTTCTACCTGGATGAAAGCCTTCCGCTGCGTAACATGTCTTCACACTCGAACACAAAGGGAGATCAACGCCTTCAAGGTAAAATAGAGATAGGACAAATAGCCTACTAGCTACTATTAGCGCTCGGTGACTGCCGGTGGCATGCATAACCAAAAGCTCTTTTCTGTTCATTTGCTGAACAAGTCTGGGTACCAGTTTTCCTGCTCATCAGCCTGTCTCCTCTGCCATTCAGCAGATAAATCAGGAGGAAATGTGTGCCTGAGTGGGTCTTTTCCATTGAGAATCCAAATGACACAGTTAAACTATATATGTAAACAGAAACTATAAATTGCAAATTTAAATTAGAAATGGGAAACAAAGAGGGGGCTGAAAACTGCAGATAAAAAGCAGAATATAAAATATTCATGTCGCCTCACTTCCAACTGTCTTTTTGCAACTACCATATGCAGATTAAGCAGCATTTACAACAACTGTATGTTTCACTTAGAGTCTCTGGTAAAGGCTCATCTGAATGCACATGCAGACGATATGAACATCATTAAGTGATAACCCTGATTTCCATGTTTCCTAATTAGGCGTCTTGCGACAAATAGGAAAACATGTCTTTGCATTTGTTGTGTGGATAAGTTTTGGCTTAACAGTAACCTGATACTGCAACTGTGCTGTGTGCTGCAATCGACTCGCCAAACTATCAGCCGGGACACTACATTTATTCTGAATGCTGATGCGCATTGTTGTATGGCCTTCGAATACACATCTGCATAAATGTGGGACTCCTGTGGCTCCTGCGCTGTTTTGAGCAGAGAGGGTGTTTTGTAACAGCTGCAGGCGGTCACGTTTGAACACTGTGGGTATAATGACAAAATAATCAAGCTAGTTTAAATAAAACTCGGGTTTTTATTTGTCTGCATTATTTCTGCAGCTCTTGTGCGCTTGATGTAAATCAGCACTGAATGAAACATCTCCCCGCAACTACACAGCTACAGTTGGTCAATAACAGACGTGTGGCTTATTTGCATGAGTCTCTCTGGTTGCATTGCGGCATCCTATCATGTAGTAATCTTATCCAGATAATACCAAAGCTTCCATGCTACAAAAAAACAAAAACAAAACGCAGTGTCTTCTGCCAAAGTAAATTCAGCAGCAGGTGCAGGTGCAGTAGAAGGGCAGAGGGAAAAGCTACAGTAAAAGTAAAGCGATGAAAGCACCAGGTGATGGGTGAATTTTTTCAGTCATTTCTGCTCTTACAGAGTAATATATGGTTTAAAGCCAGAGATAATGGCTAATGGCTGCGTTAACTACGCAGCATAAAAAGTCACAATAACACTTACATTCATAGGCAAGCAATAACGATAAATAATCAAGCTGTAGAGGCTTGATTCTTTCATGGGTTGCGTCGGTTCAAACTGAATAAATGAGACTTGCGCAAGCCGCTACCTGCAAAGCATTTTCTTCCAATCAATTTCGTCTCTTGCTGGATCTCTTTTACACTGATAAAATCCCACAATATTAAATCTGCTCTCTCTTAAAAGAAGCTGCCATATCCATTTGACACCTTTTCTGGCACAGGTTAGCCGTGCAGGTGTGAAATTCTTTCATAGCAATGATGAGTGTAATTGCTTCACTGTAACCTGTTACCTTTATCTTCTATCACTGCAGTGTACGGGAACAGGAGGCAATTTTGTTAATAGAAAATCACTTTACAGACTCAATAAGATGACACGATATGGTAATATTTATGCATTTAAAATATATCGGCAGTTTTCCTCCAGCAACTCTCTACAGCCACTGCAGCACAGACACGATTACCCTTTTCACTTTTACAATGGCCATATTCATTAGTGCAGCATGCTCCCCATGACAGAACCCAAATGTTAGCAATCCACGAGTTTCTAGTGTAGAGGGCGTGATGAAAGTATCGTCAGCATACATTTACTTTAAGTGTATTGCTTTTTACATGTTATTACCACTTCATTTTTCTACATCTATTACTGCCTTCACATTCAATTCTATATTTATTATAGCAGCAAGTTAATATAGTTAATATATATGCACTGCAATGATGTTAATCTCTTTAATGTTACAAGACACCTGGTTTACCAGAAGGAGCCGATTTCCTCCATCTTCATTAATCTGGTTATCTGGAAATATGAAACTCTATTTTATCTCACGTTTCTTTCCCAGGTGTTCATTTTCACAAACTCTGGGTCTTGGCCATTTCCATTTTTATCCTCAATATTAAAGTAAAAAATAAAGAATGTATCACTGGGGAGATACAGCTCAATGCGAAATGAAAAAAAAAACATCCTCAATGTTTGTCAAGGTCAACTTCAAGAACAAGGAAGAAGGGGATGCTGACAAAATTGTTTGTAAAGCAGAGCTCTTCTTTCTCTCTCTCGTCTCTCACACAAACACACAAACACACACAATGCGCTCATAGTGTGGTCGCTGCAGGGCTGTAAGGCAGCTGCTGATGCAACAGAAGAGTGGACAGACTGAGGTAAAGTGAAAAGTGTGTTTCAGACATCTTTCAGCATGAAAAGCTGCTTCTTTCTACCGAGACCATATCAAAAAGAGAAAATCTCAGCACAAGTAGTTCCTGCAAACATCCAAGCTGTATTCAAAAATAACCTTTTCTCCTCAACTGTGAATCACTTTGTTCAACAAGGTTGAACTGGACAAATTACGTTTTTAAGCACGAAAGGAGAGAGAAAAAAAACCAAACAAACACGCGAAATAAAGACTGAACTTGATAAAAACTGTCATGCAGCAAATGTAACAAGGTCAGCTGCCCCTGTACTGTACTCTTAAAGGTCACCTTATTGTGAAGTTTTTAGAGAGCAGCATGCCGTTTCCTGGGCGGCCACATAGTTGCTGTGCCTTTCAAGGCTCTGGATAAATAATTCAACATCTGAGGCCAAGTAACATTGGAAAACAAGGCTACTTTTCAAGCCTCATGGAGGATGTCCCCTGTAAAGAAACAAAGGAGCGTGCATGCTTGACTTTGACATTTTCCCAGCCAAATACAGATATAAAACCAGAGTGAGAATGATTGTTATTCTGATTCATACCCATGATGTTTAAACTGTCTCTTCAGTATAATGGCAACTACACACAGTATGAGGAGTCTACATTACACAGCGTAAATTACACATTTACCTACATTACATTTCCACTCTGTGACAATTTATCCTCAAGGACCTTAATATCAAGCGGCAAGCATACTTACCCAGAGGTAGTAAGTGAATTGCAGGGCGAAGATGGCGATCCCCTCATTATCAAAAGAGCCTGCGACAGAGCGGGAGATATATCCAGGGACAATGGCGATGAAGCAGGCCGCCAGCAGACCCGCACCCTGGTTCCAGAGCTCCCGTGTTAGCAGGAAGGTGGAGATGGCGGTCAGACCGCTGAACACCGGCGCCAGAAAGACGCACACGTCACGGATGTGGACAGTAATGTGGAGCAGGTTGAGCACGTAGTGGATGAGGCCCGCGGTCACCATTAACCCGGGGTATACCTGAGAGAGGGCAGAGGAGAGAGAGGGAGAGAGGTTGTGATAGGTATCAAGAGGAAGAGCATCCTGAAGGTGGAACAGATTGAATGTCAGACATGAACAATGGTGCACGAGTGACACAGACAATGTACCATGAAAGGTAGTGACTGAGAGGGGGAAAAAAGGAGAAGCCAAGGTAGGGACACCGATCTGTGGATGGTAATGTTGGTCTGTTGGTCGATTTGTCTGTGCAGCTGGTCAGTGTTCATCACTGTTCATTATTTCCTCTTATTTCCCAACTGAATCCTGTTAAGCAGCGATAGCTAACTAGTGCAGCAACTAAGGGGTGAATCAAACTACACTGCACACCCTCGTCACTGTCCATTAACATCAATTAATCGATAATTGATTCCTTAATGTGACAGTGGAAAAAAACGTGACAAATATGGATTACAGTGTAGGTCACATGACCAGCAGTCCACAGAGTCCAGATGTATTCAATGGACAACGGGGAAAAGCAGTGGATCTGGATGCTTGAGAATCCAGAACCAGCACATTTTTAGCTTGATTAAAGCATGAATCCATTATGAAAGAATTGTTATCACGCATGGTATTCTTCAAGACGAAGTTATAATTAATCAAACCCTCCACTCTGTTGAAGCTGGCCGCTGAGGAGGTGAGGCCTTGTGGCCCTGTCTTGCCTGTACATGAGCGCCGATCCAATTAGGGCCCCTTGCAGAACACTGGCTGTCTGAAGTTAAAAAAAAAGTGAGGCTACGTTAACGTGTGAGTGATGTCCCTGATGTGTTGCCGCAGTCCATGCTCTCTGCCTTGCCGTTAATAAACTCAGGTCTTGGCGTCTCTAATTAGCCAGTGCCTAGGAGACCTGAGCCTCTTCACCCAATCTATTTCAATGAAAATCAACCACGTCTTGCCTCTTGGCTCTGAGGATTGGACTCTGTCTAATGGAGCAGTATCCTGCCATTTAGAAAACCACTGTTGTAATTATTAGCCATTCTGAACTTGGTGGTAGGCCGTGGTCCCCAAAACGTTACAGAGACGACTGTTCATCATGGCAAGGTACATTTTGCATTGACTTTAGTTTTAATGGATACAAATCTTATCAACACTATTTTATAAAACTTGCATTAGCTTGTTCATTATGATAATACGATCAGCTAAAACTGACAAAGGCTGTTACCAAAAAAAAAAAAAGCACTTGACTCATTGTCCTTACTGCAACTACGGTTGGTTTATTGGCTCGACAGCGCTGTTTTTATAGACTGTCACATTAGTGAAGGCTTCCTTCCTTATCTGTGGCTCAGGAGAAAGAGCAGCGGACAGTCGTCTTCTGACGGGGGTGGGGGGGTGGAGGGAAAAGGGAAATAAAAAGACAGAGGGCAGCAGGACTGGTCGAGGCAGAAAGGCACTCAACTGTCACATTAACTGATATCGGCCCGTCTGTCTTCCAAACAGTGTGACCCATCTGAGTGCTTAGAGACTTAATGCTATCATACACAATTAATGAGGACTGTCAGCATGATTCTGAATAAAAAGGAAGGAGGGTGACGGTAAGGATAAAGGAAGAATGGACGTGAGAAACAACAGCCAGACATTAGAGAAAGGCACAGGCAGGGGAGAATAGAGGAGAGATGATGAAAGATAAAGAGGAAGAGTGGCCAGAGAGAGAGAGAAAAGTGAGCTAGAGGTTGGAAAGGAGAGAAAGGCACCGTTAAACAAAGTGCATGTGGGTAAAAGGTTGAATGTAACAGACAAGAGCCTCGGTCACTGCTCTCACATAGAGCAAAGGTGGTTTTATGAATTCCACCTGCAGCTGGAGGGGTCACAGACCACACCGCATGTGGAGGCAGACTGACACTGGTAAAATGTCAAGACAGGTAAAAACAAAGAGGGGGCAGAAGTTTGTAATTCATGACCTATTTTAAAGTTTAGACAAAGGCCGTAGATTATGACTGCTTTTATGGGCTGTGAGAGAGTGTGATGAACCCAGCTCCTGTCCACACCCCTGCATGTTTCTAAAGCACAGGCCTGATGCAAATAAAGCTCTCTCTCTCATGCATTTTGTGATTTCAAATGCAGTGTGGGAGTCAGCTAAATGGCCCTCTTCCCTAAAGCCTGTTTATGCCGAGAAAATTATCTAGCTCAGTCATGCAAACAAGTGGGATTTTGACTATTAGCCCACACTTTAAACGGGCGGGTGGCTTTGTGTTACTCCAGAAACGTCATCATGATGCCTCTGAGCAAGGCATCAAATTGTTCTGGCAATCAGTCTCGCCCCAAGCCACTCACCAAATGATACATCAGGTAAAAGCCTGAAATTGACATGAATCCATCAGTGAGCTCTCTGCAGCAGTTCTGTCAGATCTACTCGACGCATCTGTTCCTGGATTGCTCCCTATTTTGCATGGATTTGCATGTTATAGGAGACATTTGCATTCAGTGTGGTCGACAGAATGACCCACCAACCTGCTATTCAAAGGCCGGTCAACCCCATACGGTATAAACTGACTTGTGATAAACTTTTTCCAAGTCCACTGTGGGTTTCAGCAGACTTAACCTCTTCAAGAAGTAAAAAAGAAAAAATAGAGTGGCAAATTCAATTATTTTTCTCATTGTTAACTAATCCCACTTAAAAAACCAAAACAACAACACATTAGTCTGGCTCTCAATACTTTGACTTTGCTACCCTTTCTGTTGCTGTCAGCCTTGGGCCGACTCGTTCTTAGTTTGGATATAAATCTTAAGAAACTGTCATAAATATGTAGTTTTTTTGTTTGTTTTTTTAAGTCACAGTAATTTCCCCAAACAGCTGAACGCTGCAGTTTTAAGTAAACATTGTGTTAGATAATTCATCAAGCACCGTTTTCAATACCCATTTGGAGTATTTACGACTGAAAGGCAGAGGATTGGATTGACTCTAAATTAAAAAACAATGCTCCCGGTCATGAAAGAAAGGCAGGTCACACAGGTTCATTGGTTTGTTAGAACGGCTTCTGCAGCAGAGAATGGCTTTGGTTACACACTCACACACAGTACCTGACTTGAGTTCTTGTTCATTTTAGTTTTATATGGGGTTTATAGACAATAAGAAAAACTAAGAAGGTAGATACTTTTATTCATCCCGAGGGAAACTCAAGAAGAAGAAAAAAATTCACCTGATGTGACCTTTGTGGAGGTGTCAGACTGTGGCCATTCTGCTGCAGTGCATCTTTCTTTAGGACAGTTGAATCACTTCAGTTAAGTGACACGTAAAGCGATGCATTTGTTCCAGTAGACTGTGCGTTCGCTGAATCGAATGCTTTCCAACCGTATCATCCCTCAGCAACCAGAGTCAGACTTCTTTTTTTTTTTTTAAGTCGAATAAAAATCAGTGTAGAGTAACTTGTCTTTGTGGCACTGGTGTGGAAACATTCATCCACTGACACTGCTCAAAATAATAACACATGTTGCAAGGACAACATGACCTCCATAATTGCTTCGCTTTCCTGACCAAGAGAATCGCTTCTCAAATTATACCCACTGAGACTGCTCCACTCACAGTTTTTTTTTTTTTTTTTGTAACTGCTCAGCTTAACACTTCCAAGACAAGGACAAAAGAAATCACACTGGCTAGACCTTATATGTGCTGCTTGGTGTATTCAAGAGACAGCACATTGTTGCACTGTGTGTTTTCAATACAGTGTTGGACTGTTTTGCCTAAAGCTTCAATGAGAGGACAATAAAAGACTGAAATAAATGTCACACCCTATGGCACCTATGGATGTTCGGAGCAACAGATTTACATTCCACAGATAGAAACCAGTTCTGCTAGAAAGAGATGAACACACTGCACTGACTCTCGCCACAGCAGCCATTTGTCTTCCTACCTAATACAAAAACCCAAGCTGTGGCACAGTGTAAGCTCTCATATGGCTTCTATTTGCATATTGGTCTAGCCTGCGGGTAGTCTGCTGAGGAAATTAAAATATTTAAAGTAACATTCAAATGGAAAATTAAATTAACATTTTGAAAGGAACTAAATTTGAGCTCTATAAAGATTTCTATACAAAAGACAATTGGACTTGCTTGAGGTTGACGTTTCACATCTGGTACCAAAGGTTTCTTCCTGGTCAGGACGGCTGAGAGTCTTCACAGGCGTCGAGGAGATCTGCTGCACAGCTCATTATGATCCGCTTCACATGAAGCATGTGTAAATTATTCTGCAGTCATTTGTTGTCTTTACTTATACATTCATGATTTCCCAAATGCAGGTTTCCAGAAGAGGGATATGAGCCGTGTGGGCTTATTTGTATGCAGACTACATGTGTCGTGCAGCCCAGGAATCTTGCAAATGTCATGAAAATTAAGTTAAAACTTTACACCTTCCAACTCTGATTACCATTCTCATCATAACTTTCAGCTCCCACCCTCTGGGTACAAGGCCTAACCCAAGTATCCATGTACTGTAACACAACTAGCACATCCATTATTATAAACCAGGCTTGTCATATGCAATTAGCAGCAGCTGATGGTAATTGCTTATGACGGATGAATGCTGATGGATGAGTTTTGGATTCCACTGCCTTCGGTCTCCTAATCAGTAGTGAATATAGTATTCAAACACCAGCGTGTAGGCATAGCTGCATCTCCTGCCCTCAACCATCTGCTGCTTGGTGCTGCAATGAAAACGGCACCTACAGTAATACCAATGCACAGCATTAACACACCCCGCTGTCTCAGCTGTGCAGAGGAGTTGCTCTCCAATCAGTTTACACACCACCACAGAAACAAGGAGATGGAAAGAAGTTGTGCTAAAAAAGGCATCGAGTGCCAGACCTCTGTCCGACTGTCTCAGCTGGACCCAATAATGGAAACATGTTGGGAGACATTTCCACATTTTATCTGGCACTGAGGGCCTGGATTATGTAGTCCTGATGCATCATTAGCAAGGGCAATTATAGCTCAGAGTGCAGCCCTAGAGGGTCCGCGGTGCTCGGGCGGGAGAAAAGACGGCAGGTGTGGTTGTTAAAGAGGAGAGGGAGATGGATAGGCCAGAGGTATTTTACTCACACAGGCCTCACTGTTCAGAGGACGCAGGGCTGAGAAGATGAGGTTGGGGGGGGGAGAGACGCACAGAGGAGGGAGGGGGTGGGAGATAAATTGCGTAGAATCGGCATGTTGTATTTTTCACAGAAGAGGGTCAATGTTTCACAACACTCTTTGCTGCTGGTAAACAGGGAGGCCGCAGCAGTCGGGGGGAATCTGTCAAGTTAACAGCTCACTGTTGCTACTGGATTGCGACTTAAATCCACGCTGCCCGGCAACGGCTTAGGAGGCTCTATGGTATCTCCCTGCACCGCCGCGTCTAACCCCAGATAACCCCACGCTACAGAAGTGCACATTCAGCAGTGGGGATACACATAACACACTGAAGATCTACTTCCAATTTACTTGCATTAGCCACTGATGAGGACATAAATACTGATTACACATTAATATCTATGAATAATCCCCTTGTGCTCATGAATACTAATAAAAAGGGACTTCTTCTCCATTATGATTTTGTTGTAAAATACTTGCACCATAACATTGCCTACATCCAGATATGTATTGTTGTTTGTTTTTCTGGGTCAGGGGCAGGTAGGTCCCATAATAGGATTAAGTATGATTCAATGCATAATTTGATGCCTTGCGGTACTTACTGATGTGCTGAATGCAGCTGGTTTGGTGAGGTTGCACTGATTATTCTCATATATATAGAAAAGGAATAGTTATTTGGAAACATTTCTGCCAAGGTGATAAATACAAAATGTCTTCCTTCCTTCGCTCCTTTTTCTTCAACTAGGTCAGAGTCACAATGTCAAAGAACTCCAGCCTTCCTATTCCCAGCCAGGTCTCCCCGAAGGATCCCAAAGCATGTGTAATCCCTTCAGGATGTTCTGGCTCCGCTTCAGGTCTTTTCCCAGGTGGAAGAGTCTTGACTGTCTCCATGCCAAGGTGTGCAGAAGTTTCCTGATCAGATTCCCAGAATGCCAGTTAGCTTTCTTTTTTTTAAAAACAAAAAACAAAACAAAAACCTGCGGGAGCTGTGATTCAACAATTGATCGGTTTTGCCTTCAGGCCTACTAGCTTCCTTCCTAGGCATAGTTACTGACACTTGCCTGTCAATTTGAGACTCCCTTTTACCTTCACTTGTGAACAAGACTCTAAATCATCAAGATGTCACTAAGTAACAAAGTTACTGAGGTATTTCTTCACTTGCTCCTATATAGAAGGGATTAATCTGACTGAAAAGCAAACACTCACCCCAACCACTTCTTCATATGAGCCACTTTATAGTATGAAGAGGTCAGGAGGCCACAGTCTGATTAATATAACAACTGTGCATCATCAGCAAAAAGTAGCAGCACAATCTGAGACGACCGAATGGGAAACTCTTTATGACTCAGCAGTGTCGTCAGGAGAAAAACTCTGGTGCAGTCCAACATGTTTTTGACGTGTCGCTGTGAATACATACGCAGCTTTCATTATGGCAGGAAAGTATTGTGTCAGTGGCCTCAGAATCTCATATTCCCAAAGTGCTCCACTACAAGAGGCCCAGTGGGACGGTGTCCGGGAAAGCAGCACTACTGCGCCTCAATCGGAGGTTCATCAGTCAGCTGGAGCTTCTTCTCCAGCTCCCTTGTAGGAAGCCCTCAGGGAGAGACCATGCAGTGTGATACCCAAGTGCATTTTATTTAAACAAACCATCACATTACATTTCTGTGTGTTGCAACTGAATGTGGAAACAACTTACTGTGCCACCAACAATCCTTCCCAGTGGGTACCAGGCCCTTTCATCAAACCAGTTGAGGAATTCATAGAAGCCATTTGTGGTGAGATGATGTGTTGATCTGTAGTTGAACCTGAAGCAACAGAAGGAGAGAAGACGAATGGCTGAGTATATTGGGTATATGGTGAAATAATGAGCACACATAAGAACATCAACTTCCACTTAGAGACCGTATTTAAATAATATAGCTACTGACAGAGCCAGAAAAAAAAAACACACGCATGAAACTCTAGGGAAGAAAAGGTTATTTTATTTCCAGATTTTTGGAAGACCAGAATAATGTGTAAACTCCAGAGACTTTGGCTCGTTAGAAAAGGGACGATAAAGACCGCATTCGCTGTGTGAGCCTTTGTGTTGATGCCAGCATCTCTCAGGTCAGCCATTGGTTAAAAAAAATAGAAAGTTGAAAAGGCTCCTACACATAATGTGGCATTTTTTCAGAACAAAGCCCCCTTACAATACAGATTATTCCAACTGTAACCCACTGGCACACGCAGGGATGACAAAAACATAAAATGGGTCTAATGTTAGAATAGAGAAATAACGACCAAGGAAAAAAAAAAAAACCCTCCTAAGAATAAATATAAGGAATATCACTGCAAACAGGCCTTGATTTACTCTGTAGCTGAGCTAAGCCGAGGGGGTTGGAGCACTGTCAAGCAGCAGAACGAAAGAGCTGACAGTGTTGAGAGGGCTGCTGCCAGAGAGAAAGAGGCAAGCGTTCAGTAAATTTTCAGAGGCACCTTCTTCGTTACACAGCCCATTAATGTGGGCTGTTTTATGGTATGTTCATAGGCTCATACAGGACATTTCATGTATGGGGAAGCTATAGCGAGGCGGAGCAGTTTGCTTGCGGATAATTGCTTCTTGCGGTTGCCTCTAATAGAGATGATCAGTAAGTATCAGAGAGGTTGGGAAATAACCTCGTCTGTGAATGATCAGCACTTCAGGAAGGCTCTTTGATGCATCTTACATCAAGTATAACATTGTCGTCAACCGGCAGCTTAAGATGGTACCAAACAACACAAAACCATATAGACACATGGGATTCCCATTTAGACCTACATTTTTCTGTTTATCTTTCAACAGCTTTTTTTCAGAGCTGTTGTGCTGCAACAATAGCAAGATGGAGAATCTCAGTTGTTGTTGCTGTTGATGATCTTAACCGAGTTTACGGTTGTATTCTGACATTTAGACAGTTTATCTTCATCTAAATCTGGATCAGCATCAAAACACAGAGACAGAGCATCATTAGGGCTGTGTTTAAAAAAATCTATTTCCTGATTAATATCAATCTTCATTTCATCGATATCGATTCATAAAATCCTTAGATCGATCTTTTTGTGTGTGCCATATGAGATCCCAAATGTTGGCCACCTGGGTGATTTTGGCCGCCGCCTTGGTTAAAGCGTGTGTAGCATCCTTGCGCCCTCAAACCCATTTAATGTAGACATGTGTCATGCGCGCCGTAGCGGCACGCATTCGGTGCGACACACACCTCCACCGACCTGCTTCTTCCTCTTGTGTTGTGTCAGGTTTCCTCGGGCTGTGTCTCTCCTACTGTTTACCACAGAGCTCTGCCCTATTTGAAAGGTGGTGTGTGGAACGACGTCGTCTCCGAGATGTAGAATGTGTATTATAGAAGAGAAACACACATTTCAGGACATAACAGACATGTCCTGTGATTTTCAGCCTCCTTTTATATTTAATAGAGAAGGGACAACACCTGACAGTAATATTCTGAAAGTACAGCTGTCATAAAAACCCAGGGAAATCCCTGATAGTTGAGTCCATTCACTGCTGAAATGTGCACATTAATTGCATAATTATCACCCGCAACTGTACTGAAGAGCTGCATTGTTTACTTCTGGAGTGGGTCATGTTAAATAAATGTGCTTATTGTAACTGCTTTTGGGTCCATTTTTAATGTAAACATTGTTTGCATTGTATTTAATAATACACATGTGCAATTTGCAGCATTAGTTCTGTGAAAATCTTGAATCAAATCGGATCGGGACCTTTTGAATCGGAACCGAATCAATTCAGTAAATTAGTAGCGATACCCAGCCCTAAGCATCATTGTAATTTACAAGATTAGTTTCTATTGTTGCTGTAGCACTTAATTAGAGCACTGGGAACACGTTCTACATTTTGCAAAGATACCATAAATAAGTCAAGAAAACATACTGGATTTGTATCAGACTCCGGATGTGCACTGCAAATATGATCAGTGGTGTTATATTCCTCTACTACCCTGACACACAACCAGTGAAATGAAACTTGTTTGGTAGAGGTAATTAGGAGCAAATAAATGTTACTGAGGTAGGAATTAAGGCTGCTGGTATGTTCATTATGCCTGGATGAGTGTCAACACAGACATACAGGCAGAAAAAAGTGGGGCCTCCAAAAAAGGCACAGGAAACAAGTCTGTCAACAGCCCCAAACCAAATCAACAGCCCTTCCTCACTTCCATCTACTACACAGCTTGAGATTCAGTGGGCGCTTTTTCAGTTTATGTGTGTGTGTGTGTGTGTGTGTATGCGTGTCTATGAGTAAGTCAGACTGGAGGAGAGGCAGCAGCAGACTCGTCACAAAGCTGCTAGAGTGTGGGACGCTAACACTCATGTTTAGGACGTTGTAGGGCTGGACAGTTATGGCAAAAATCATATCACGCTTACTGTAGTCAATATTGAAATCATGATTATTTAAACAATTATGTACATATGGGGGGGGGGGGGTGCATCTTTTATGAACCAGCAACAACAGGTCATAGTAGCTAACTAACTACCTCACCTGCCAACAATGACTCACTACATCTTCTTTTGAGAATTAACTGACACATGTGGGTAGAAAGACAAACAATCATCCATTTGTAGAAGGTTCATCCGTCTTGGGCAGTGGGCAGAAACACTTACCGGATGCCCCAAAGTCTTATAATCTTAAAGAAAACCCTGTGTAAGTTTTTGCTCCTCGTGTTCCCACACTGGAGAATCTGTTCTACCTACCCATCTTTGGGGACGGAATCGCACATGCGCGTGTCTGTTAGAATAAAACAGCAATAGTCTAGGAAAATGACTAAATAATCATCTTTCTTCCATTGTATAAGTTTTGAGATCGTTTGGATCCAAAAATCGAAATCACGATTAAAATTCCATTAATTGTCCAGCCCTGGGACGTTGTGTTTAAAATTGCTGGCAGCTCATTAATCATCACGTTGTCTGGTGTTCTACCGCCTCCACTTCAGACGTGAAGCTGGAACTCTTCTCCTTCATGCAGGGCCTCCCGTCTCAACTGCTCGTTTCTGGACGGCACGAGGTGGCGAGTCAATTCAAAGTCAATAATGAGAGCTCGTCTCTTGTATTTAACTTCATGCCATTTTTGATTTTTAAAAAAAGGATCCAATTTCCCTATAACTCACTCCACGGTCACCATTTCCCATCTCTTTAATCCCCACTTCAGCCGTCGTCCACGGCCGATGGCTGACAGTCATCACCATGTTCAGCCTTGCATCGTTTCATCATTCTCTACGCCTCGGATGAAAACATGATGAAAATAACAGAAAAGTGTAACAGGCACAGCGCCGCTTCAAGTGATCTTGAAAAGCTATTGAGGAGCTGACATGAGTGTTTATCTCTGTGGCTCCGAAGGCAATCATATCACATCATGCAACAACCTGAGGGGCTGAATATGGGTGGGAGGCCAGATTAGTGAAGCTGGAACACAAGAGTCACACTGCTATAAATGTACTTGTATCTCAGTTTCAGTTACACATAATAAGATTCATCTTAAATTAAGCGAGCCATTAAAGATTCATTCATGTCCATTACAACTAAAATGACCTTGCATAACTTGCATCAGCAAATCAAACTGCACTTAAATATTTTTTCATTAAAAAAAGCGGCCCAGATAATGATTTTCCTCTCAGTGTGTGAGTCTATTTCCTCACACATTGAGGTATGCAAAGAGCCACAATGGTACAAAGTGCAGTGCTACAGAGGCAGCCGGGTGTGAGAGAGCTCTACCACAGTGGGACTTCCAATGCAGGTGGAACTGGCCCCGCCGCTTCTGCCTCATTGTTCTGCACCTGTCAAATCGACCAGGCAGAAACAAAGCAAATTCAAAGAAAACGTTCTAAAAGACAACTCTGCACGCTGCCAAGCCTTATCCACAAAACCCATTTTCCAATGATCTCGTGGACGGCCAAGCAGAGTGCTTTATCCCTGCCCTTGTCACTTTGATGGGCCGGATAATGTAGCTCTGCCAGGCACATTAGCAATTTAATGCATAGCTGCCAATATGGTCTCAGGCGACGGAGCACATGATGACTAGAGATGTCACTAGCACCTCCAACCACTGGCAGTTGAACTTCAAGCTAAGCAGCAAAGCCCCAACACCATAAAAAAAACAATCCTGGATTAATAGCGAGGAAGATGAAAGGAAAAACGAGTCCCTATAATCAACTCCTCGGATAATATCTCAAAGCAAAAAGGAAAATTAGGAGTGGCATATTGTGCACTTTAGATCACTCAGGGCCCCCTGCAGACATCATAATTCATTTTAATTAAGGTCCATTTCACTAGTTTCCTGTTGAGATGGGGCCGTCATCATCAGCATGACTAAGTGGGCTCTATTGCTGTTTACAAGCCAGTAATGCCTCATTCTGTCCGGACTACATAATCAGATGCATCATTGCTTCTCGATGGTGAACGTCTAAATGGACTTTTGGTTCCAGGGGTATAATCACCATGTTGACTAATTAGCCAACTCTGTTCAAATTCTGAATGAGTAACCTACATAATATGACTATGAGAGCCGGCAAATGGGGCGAAAACAACGTAAGGTTCACACAATGCAACGCCCATCTGCTGGACAGGTTTGATGATGATCATCTTCAAGGTGTCTTTTTTTTCTGTGTTTTTCAAAAGGGCTGCGAAGGTCGATAATCAAAAGGAGCTCAACACATGACACCTCATTAAAGGGTTCGCCACTTAAACCACCCACTATGTTGTTAAAAGAGCGTGGGGGATGTTTGTGGCCAACACTGTGAACAGTAATAGGTACAAAACAGTATGAGGTAAGAACAAGACCAATGATATTTCATTAAATAGTGAATGCATATGGTTGCCATTAATAAATTAACGCTGGATCTTGTAACTACAACATAGCAAATGAGCAGAAGAACTGGAAAGGTCATGTTAATTAGTCGAAACTTATCCAGTATCTGATGGATTTAGTGTCTAATTTATGGGCACTGAGACCAAACATAAACAAGCATAATCCGTTTGGAGGACTGTTTGTTGAACCGGTAGATGTTCTTGTGGCTCCATGTGTAAATCTGGTCTTCTGATTAAGCGCCTCTCCTTGCTGTTACTGTTTTACAAGCACTTAGACAAGAGGATTACAACTATCTGCAGCCTATAATATTTCCCAGTTTAAAGTCACAACAGGATTTTCTGCTTGGATTACCTGAGAACTGCAACAACAGTTAGTTTTCAGTCCCACACTGCACACTTTCTGCTCCTGCCCCAAAACTAATACCTCCATGCTGGTGGACTGGGTCACACTAACTGGCTCACTGGACGGCTGCCAGAGCTGTAATAGTGCTGAGTGTCCAGCATGGCTGCCACCACCTGACAAGAAGAGGCATCCTGGCATATTATCTAGGTGCTGCATCATTTTGTTTAAAAAGGTGGAGGTGTGTGCGGGTGCAAGATAACTGCATCCTGTGGATGTGTGATGGGAATACTGTGCACATGCGACAAGATGTGACTTGCTAAATATGCAATTAAGCATCAGATGTAATTACTGACCTGCCTGAATATGCAGTAGGTTCAATGAGGCACTGTCTGAAATGATGTACAATTGTTTACACAATCAAGAGTAGAAAAAAACAAATAAACAAAATCATTTGGAGTTAAACACCAAATACAGAGCTGATTAGTCTGCCAGGTCAAGCATTTCCAAAAATCTTAAACAGGCAGAAATATAATTATCTTAATTTCACTGTGTGAACACTTGCTGACACTGCAATGAGCATTCTTCCAATTAAATCTTGAGTGTGCGTGTTCTCATTTTTTGAGGAGAAAAAGGCCATAATTTTAATGATCATTTCAATTGTTCAAATAATTTCTCTAGTAAAGTAAAATCCAAAGGTTTGCTGGTTAAAGTTTGTCAGATGAGGCAATTTTCTTCTGCTTCTCTTATCTGACTGCATACGGAGTATGTTTGTGTTACAGTCCGTTTGGTGAATAAAACGAGCCATTTAAATACATCATCTTGGCCTGTGGGAAACTATAGTGGCTGGCTTTCATGAACACAGCAATACAACAAGGTACTAATTTTCCTCCTTAGAAATATCAGCAGCCATCTTTATCATGATTGTTTCAGTTACAAGAAAGTCTAACAGCAACAAGTCTGCCTTAGTTCAGGATGCAGTACAGAATCATGATTTCGTATTTGTTTGTCCAAAGAAGACTGGTAATTCTTAGTCATCCAACCCTTGGCGTGAGCTTCATGAATGCAAATGGAAAATGGACATTCTTGAGAGTCTTGAAGACCTTGTAGCCTCTGAACTGAAATGAAAATCCCTTCTGGATGAGATGTGAAACATCCTCTAGAACCTCAAGCAACATATCACAATGGTAGCACATAACTTTCTATACTGTACTATCCCTTGAGCAGCAAATTGGTGCAGTGTGTACAGCGACTAGTCATTCAAAATTTAATGAAAACGGGGGCTTCATTAACACAAAACAGATAATATGTGGGACATATTGAAAACCCTGCAAGATAACACAATGAACAATCAACATGGAAATTTCCATCACAGTGTTGAACTGATTAAATATGTATTTTGAACAGTGTTTAACATTTAATTGACAAAAATGCTCGTCTAATCTAAACTTTTGAGGATGAACCAGCTGGCAGCAGTAACGCAACCAGATGGTTTCTGTTTTTCGTGCCTGGATGGGGTGTAAGACCATTGTTTCAATATGCAAACAGCCAAACCAATGCCTGTTGAAACTAATGAATAAAAATTGGAAATGGCAATGCGTCTTGACATAAAGAGACATAATGGCACAAACACTGGCTTGCCTCAGGGAATAACTTCAATACATATTATTGTGCTCCAGCTCTACTGGACCATTAGACACTGAATAGCTATAAACTGCTATTGTTTATTTGTGCCAATACCTCCACATTTGACAGTCAAAGGTAGAGACTCGCACATAAAACAGTTTGGGCTGCGAACAAAAGGCTGTTGGGAGCAGCAGAGTAACTGAGCTCTGAAATGAAGCACGGCCTGATAAAGACTTGTGCCTCGGTGTTGTTCTGCAAAATGTGTTTATGCTGCATCCTTTACTGTAACAGCAAACATAGAAGAGGCGCTTGTGGCTCAAGGTTTTTGTTTACTCTCGGAAAGTGGTGCTTTTTGTGTAAAAACACTCAGGTGGAGTTTTATGAAGGCAATTTGCCAATGAGCTCTACACTTTCCTGACATCAGATTTATAGAGAAGTGGAGTCGCTGCTATTGACATCCTAATTATGTTTTCACAGACACAAAGGCTCTCATTCACACCTGTGCAAAAAATGGCTTGGCGATACCTGTCACAATAGCAGGTACGAATAATGGCTTGTGGGTCTAATAGAACAATCGATTTTAAATTAGGCCATTTCCTTAGCCAAGCTAGACAAGATGCTTACACAAGCTATAAGCAGGCGCAGAGAAGCATTGAATAATAAATTATCCAAACGGGGTCAAGAATGCACAGCGATTATGCATGCAGTAGGAGCAGATCTACAGAGCAAGCTTAAACCATGAGTGTACAATTTTATCCACTTCATTTCATAATCAGAAGTGAGTGATTAAGTCATATACTGAGTGAAAAAAACAATCCAAAGTATATGTAGGCTGTACATTAAATGTACTTTTCTCTTATTTTCACATTGGTAGATATGGCTAAGCGAGCTCCACCAGAAAAAGCACGACCCTGTACGGATTGTTCGGCAGCAAATCACAGAAGTTTAAACAAATATTTACAAAACTTTGGCGAAAGAGAAAATGGGGAGCGTTTAACCTACAGCCAGTGAAGGGTACAGGGTTATGGAGGTTTATTAAGAAGTTTCAAGAAAGGGTTTGGGACAATGAAATCATTTCACACTCCATAGCTTCCTGTATTTTCGACTGAACAGCTACAAAGGGTCCTGTGATCTAAACAAAGCAGTTGCTCACTGTGATCCATTGTCTCTCCATGATAGGAGGAAGAAGAAGAATGTGTCCGGTCAGCTGAGTCCAATGAGGCCAACTGAGACAAACCTGCAACCAAAATGTATTTACTTCTTATGCAGGAATGGCGCCGGAGGAAGACGTGAGAAATGGCCTCGTTTTACTGTGTGGAGTGACTCATCTTTTTAGGCAACACTGTCTGCTTCTGTTACCTTCATCCAAAGTGTCGTCAGAAGATTTTTAAACTGCCAAATATCAATGTCACTGAAATATTTGACTATAGCTATCTGATGGGTTTTCTATTAAAAAATGTACAAAGACTTCCATCCATGATGGATTCTGGTGAATTGTGATTCATTGATGTTTCTTGTAGGTTCCCACTCAAATGCCTTGACATCCACAGCCTGGATTGCCATGAAATATACATTCACTGTACAAGCAGCACAGTTTTTTTGGTCATTAGTATGTAATAGAGAACAGAGAAAGAAAATTAAGGTCCATTTTCTTAAAAGTATCTAAGAGTATGATGAGTATGAAAAGCTTCACTTTTTAAAAGCATCCTGAAAATAGGTTGTAATAAAAAAAAAAGGGAACACACTTACTGCAGGTCAGTGGTAATAGCAGAGGTCGAGATGATTTGCACTTGTAAAACTGTAGGCTGATGTGTGGGAAATCCATCAATGACAGAACCATTAGGTAGGCTAAGTGTGCTTTCTGTGTTCGATAACAATGCACAGAGGTGGCCATGTGGCATACAATTAAGCAAGTACGGCTAAGGTGGTATTGATTGGTAATTACAGAACAAAGATGAGAAATCTGAAGCCCAGCGAGCGCTGCTTTAACGCCACAACAATTACTGTTCAGAAAGCGTTCTCAGGTAAGATGGGGGGTATAACAAGATGGGGCAGCCTCCCTTTACACTCCTGTACCCCAATTAAGTAGGTGCTGTGTAAAATATAAACAGCAACCTACCAAAGAGAGAAGCTTTAATTGACATTAGCCTTGATCAATCTTCAAAAAGCCACATTTACAAGAGTTAATACTCCACCGCATCGCTGCAAAAATACAACAGTTCAAAGCAAACTGATCATCTTTTTAAAGATTAAGCTGCTTCTCTCCTGGTGCAGGCTGAAATACTTTGAATTCCCCACACACACCTTAGCTTCCCGTCTGCAAAGAACATTCACGGCTCTACATGGACAGGACAAGAGAGTGTTGGAAAATAAGCAAATCACATACAGTACTTGAATCCACTCCAGTAATAGTCAAGGTGACTTCACCTACAGCACTGAACACTGCTGCTAATATACTACATGAATTTGGGTCAGCAGTAAAAAGTTAAAGTCAGAAAGATGCTGTTGCCTGTATTATTTGCAAAAAGAAAATAAGATGCCACTCCATAACTATTATAACGAGCTTTCAAATGCATGCCTGCTTGCAGAGCTGAGATTTTTTAAATGACATTCGGCACACATTAAAAAACAAACTGTCAGCTGTTTACTAACTGATACAACTGATGAATGGGAGCATTTCATTTGCAAAAAAAAACATGCAGCCTATTAATATTTCACAGAGAGTAAGATTTATGGGATGAGTCCATGATATTGAGCAAAATACTACAGTTTGGAGACATGAAGCCCTCCATAATCGCATATGACGACTCCAAAGGAAAGCTTTGAAAGATCCTGACAGATGAATATGTTGTGTTGACAACTGATGAGTGGACTTCAATTGCAACAGATGTTTCTGTGACAGTTCCTGCACACTGCCGTGGACGCCAGATGGAAAATTTGAAGCGTGGTTCTTACCGCAGGAGATTAAGAGCAAGCACAAAGATGAGTGTCGCTAACAGAAATGTGGGGAGTGTACTGTGAAGGCCGCTGAATTCATAATCACCATCAAAAGAAACGGGTCTGATGGTGAAAGCCACTACAACATTGTCTGTTTCTTGTGCGCTGCAATCCACTTCAAAACAGTCCAAATTATGAGAGAGCAAATGCGAGCAGCCCGGTGTTAAATATGTGAGAATAATTTAAGATGGCAGGGGACATGTAGGGGAGAAAGGGTCAATACTAAAGGCTGTGTAATCTTGGGCTGAGCACTGGTGGGTGGACAATGATGTAAAAGGTAGGAAACCATTTCCATTAATAAACGTTAAAGCAGCCGGAGCCCTTTCAAAAATAGAAGACCCAGGTGATTTTCACTGCTGATTTAATTTATGGTCAGAACTTATGAGAAATTGATACAATTTAAATTTCTGCAGGCATAAAACGTATTTAGACTCCTTGAGATGGAAAGCAATTATCTGCAGAGGCCTGATACCATCAAATATGCTCAGCCGAATGTTTTTCGCTTAAATTAAACACATCAAACGCAGATGTTTTAAGGGCAATGAAAGAAATGAAGTCAACTATGATTTAAGTCGCTGTGCCTGAGACGCCGTGTGGGTGTGTCAAGGAGGACTTGACTCTTGAAGTGGCTGTAATTGATGGCTTCATGATAAAGTTTTTTTTTTTTTTTTTTTTCAAATAGCAATATACAAAGGAAGAGAACATGTGAAAAGGAGTCGCTGAGTGACAAAACTAACACCTGAAACCACCGATCCCATCGCATAGCCCTGCAGTGAGTTTCAGTTTGGTGTTTTGCTGTCCAGTCACAACTTCACTGTTTTGGCTCATGAGTCGTTTTCAGAAGCAGCAGGCAGCTGAAGTCGTTGAAAAGCCTTGCAAAACTCACTGTACACTACCCAGCACCGAAAACCACAGCCAGACACAGCACCTCTGGATTTGGTAGAGACCAACACAGAGCTAAAATGACTGAATTTATATTCCAGGGTGGTGAGAGACACAACTCTACATGAATGGGAATTTTGTTCGGTGCTGCTGTTTTCTAGCAAGTTTAACATATTAGCTTAAAAGATGATGCGATCACTTTGCTCCTAAGTAGCAAGAAGGGGAGTCTTCAGCCACATTTTCCAAACCAGTTCCTCAGGCAACATATTCTCCGCCCTAAACTCTTTGTTCAGTGCTGCTGCAGCTATAGGCCAAGCTATAAACAATGCTGAATTTACAACTATGCTAAATGTCTTTGAAAGGAGAGCGATTCAAAGGCAACTGAAGATTTGTACTTTGAGTCGGTTTAAAAGGTAAGGAGGGGGATAAGAAATGTGACGTTCCCGAAAGCGAGAGTCGCTGAATTTCAAACTGCGATGTGTGAATCAAAGGAAATGGATAAAAGGCATGCCAGTTCCACATTTAGCCAAAGAGTCCACTGGGGCAGAGGCTTCTCTTTTATCAAAACCCACTGTTACCATCGACCAAAAATAGGGGAGGCACCGGGAGAGCCATGCAGAAACAGCAGGCAGCAGCGAGTCCCAGACATGGGGAGTAATTATTGGCATACAAAGAGCTTTGCTGTCATAACGGGCGGCTAATCAATTGGATATTACAAACACAAACACCAAGAAAAAAGCAGCAGCAATAATTACAGGCCAAATCATTACAGGCTAAGATCTCTATTGAAAACATTTACAAAGGAACACGTCTGAACACTTTATCACCATGTGGAAAAAGAACCAGACGGGTTTACATTTAAATCATCGACAAGGTGCATTGGAAATAAACAGAAATGTGCAACTCCTGATGATTTCCCTGGGCTGGCACCGGCATATCCTCACTGCAGATGTGGAGGAACTCAACTCGGAGGCTGTAATGCTTAGAAAGACCAGTACATTTTGGAGCTACACACTAAATATACTAAATCCACCACTGCAAGGCTCTAGGCTTAAAATCCTGCAGTGAGGGTAAACTGAGGGCAGCTGCCCACAGCCATCTACAGCTTAAAAAATCATCTTATCTTCAGCCAAACATCCACCTGCTGCAGTAAAGCAGGGAACTGGGAGAAAGGGGAAAAAAAGCTCTATTAAGACCCCACAATGGGCAGAAATTAAAACCATAAAACTGGATGCTGAAACACACAGCTGTGCAGTTACGTTGTCTACACACAACTCCTTCCCCTGGACAGAAGTTGTTATTGCTCTGCCTTGTGAGCATAATGGCTCTGCTATGAGCTGTAGAGCCACTAAGAGACAGCAGAGAAAGCCGGTAAGACATTTATGCCTCATTGGCTTAAACATCAGTGCAACGGCGCTCAATAACACTCCAGTGAAGAAGGTACTGAGCATTTTACACAAGCTCTCTCTGCTAGCTTAACAATCATTAAGTCAGTGCGCCTACATCATAACACAACTTACTGCTGCCCCAAAGCTGCCATATCTGCATGAATGGACTTGCCACTGTGGTTCCCAAATCCTGAGGGGTCACAATTTACTGCCAGGGCTGAGTAATTATACACCATCTTCTGTACCACTGCAGCTCCTTCATCATTATTTCCAAACACATAGCTGCCTCTGCTGTTTCATATTCTATGGCTATATGAGAAAGTGGAAGGGAACAGAGGAGAGTGCTTCTTTCTTTCCCCTGTCCCCTTTTCTCTATAGTGGTGACAAAGCAATGTTTCGTTCCTCCACAGGGGGGTCTTTGAGGAAGTAAATTCCCAAATCTTTTAGCCTCTTCAGTGCATAGAGAGTACAGACACACAGAATCTGTGCTACCTACTGTAGCTACCCTACTAACTAGCTAGCCTGGGGTATAAGCAATTATTTATTTATTTTTTACTTATGAAAATGAGGATCTTGTTAATCCAGCCTGTTAATTCAGAATTAACATTCGAGGGAAGGACACCCTGCTCTCCAAATAGAGCAACATGTCTCTGAGACTCAAACGTGCCTCACTGCTCTGCATTGTCCTGCAGTACAATCAACAGCCGAGTATAAAAATACCTACAAGACCTCAACCACAGGAAAGGCTATTTGCTGAACTATCTTTTAATGAAGTTATTCTAATTTTAACGAGCGAGATACACTATGCATTACTTCATAAATTAGATGTTTAGGAAAAGTCATTCACACACCTGCATGCATACTGTGTTGTGGTTTGTTCATTAAATACAGGATTATTTTGGTTTGACCTTACACCTTATTAATATAACAAAAAATAAATTCAATGCAGTTTAATAGTCCAAGCATACAGAGCTATTATGTATAATATATTGTCCCGTGTGTGCTGTAAAGACGGGAATGAGCAAATAAGGCAGAAATAGAATCTCGTCGGTGCATAAAACAGTCCTCATGCCATTTCTATCCAGCTGTGTCCATAAAGAACCTCTCTGTATCGAGCCAATCAAAACATCTTATTTTAAACCGACTTTCCATAAAGTGAGAGCCCCAAGTCCTCCATCATCAGCGTGACAGTGACAGTGACTGACAGCCAGACAGCCGCCTACGCCAAACAAATCTGTATGTGCAAACATTAGCTTTCTAGCCACAATGTCTCCCTCTCTTTCTTGTCTGCAAGCATGGACAATAAACAAACTGGAGGTGGGGGGGTCTGAAATAGAAAAACACTCTCCATTATCTTCAGGGAAGACAGACAGCTAGTTATCTCAGTCATATAATGTAATGTGGCAACAGAGCTTACCTGTGAATGTAAAAATCTGCTGAATGTGTGGTCCACTTCCTAATATTATGTCTATTCTTTAGAGAGAAACAGAAGATAGTCTAAGCCTAAACTGCACAAATATCCTCTGTATACAATTTCTTTTAGGTCTCATATTAGGCACCATTTAAATGTTATTTAACCTGACTGAACTAGTTTGACAGAATACGTTGCCAACTCTTGACAAAAGTGCCTGCCAAACATCCCAGGTTGCTCAGTGAACGTCTCGGTGTAAACAGCAATTTCAGCTATTAAAGGCTTTTTCCACAGTTGCTTGGATGGGCTGATAAACAACAATCACAGCCATTCTTAGTACTGTGAACAAATGTCATTGTATTACTTTCAGTTATAATATTAATTGTTCACAGACTCCACAATGGAAAATAAAAGACTGCTTCAAAAGACCCACTGTCAGATCAGGTCTCTTTTTGTAGACGCTGAGCCGAACCGCAGACAACACGAGCATGAGCCCAGTGCATGCAACCCAGAGAGCACTTGTTTGATGTAGCAGCCCTTAATGATCCACGCAATCTAATGAGCAACCATGCCGAATAAAGATATCACCAGGGGGGCATCCCGACTTTGTAAAACACAGAAAAGGATACTCCGTCATAACTATGACTCTGCATGCATAATTGTACTGGAGGAAGAGGACACTGATTCGTTTGGTGGGGGGGCAGAATTACAGTGGTAATTTCCAGTGGAGGAGAGACAACAAGCCTTTTGTTATTCCTCCAATTAAATATCACTCCAGACGTGGTAAGGCATGCACACTTTGGGACCTCGGTGCCAAGAATGAAGGATTGCTTGTGGCTGAATCGAGAACGCCGTAGCTGTATGCACTGCTACACATCACTTAGGGTCGAGGCATCCCAGATGCACAGCACAGGGATGAGTTTTCCTTGGCGACTGAGACAGTGCAGTAAGTGTTCTTAAGGTCCAAGTTGAGTCACTGTAGTCGGAGTTAACACAATTTTATGCAATTTTCTCCTGACAAGTGGTGCCCACCGAAACAGCTGTGTGACCTATTTTGGTCTCGTGGGAAAAAGAGCGGAGGAGAGAGGCATCTCCCAGCTCCTCCTACATGAATGACAAACAAGCTGCTGTGTTGTCGATACGTGTTCGTGTTGTCTCAAACTTGTTCCCACTGTTTTATTGCTGTCTGTAACTGTCAAGCTGCCACAGTTGCCCTAGTGCCTCCGGTTATCGCTGAAATAAACTAACAGCATATGAAAACGATGGCTAACAATGGCACAGTTTCCTCGCGAAGCAGATCAAAGCTTTACGCGGCAAGTGGTCAGCGCCGCTGTGAGCGTGGCGTCTACAAACTCCAGATGAACCGAAATCTAATCATTCATCCCACACTCAAAACACACAGCTGTCCTAATCTGACTTTGAAAGTTCAGTGAAGATGAAAATCAAGCAGCACAAGCACTTCACAGATAATGTATCTGTGTGAAATGCACAGTGATAGCATCTTAGTAGAAAACGGGGCTCCGGGCAAAGAGAATACATAAAAGACAACAATGAGCTCATCCTGGATGAAAACTCCACACTCTCTCAACCCTCGCCCGACAGATTTGGAGTGGTGAATGAGAGCAAAGGCTTCCGCTCGCTCTCTTGTCTGGGTAGCAAATCTCCAAATCCCAGCCAGAGGGGGAAACAGATCCAGCACCCTATTGCAGGCAGTCTGAGAGATGGGACTGCAGTTCATTTGCAGCCAAATTCAGCTTTTGTCTAGCGGGCCCCATCAAATGGGTCCCAACCTTCACTGGGAGTGTTGTAATGACATTATGCCAGCTCTAGCTGCAGCAACTGCAGGCAGGGTGTGTGTGTGTGTGTGTGTGTGTGGTTTAGCTGAAGAAAGAGGGTGATGGAGAAGGAGAAAGAGACAGATGACTCGCTCAGCACAAGATTCCTGATTGAACTGCAGCCCAGAAATGCAGAAGAGGGAATCGTCCCGTTGATTTCCCTCCGCAACTGAATGATGCTGATGCAGACAGCGAGACTAATGTCACACAGGCTGTGCAGCGTGGCACCTCCGAGGGACCGGCTTTGTGCTAGTGTCAGAGTCGGCCCTATTAACTTAAGGAGAGACATCTTTGTTTAAAGACTAAAGAACTAGTTTCATTTTATTAGTAATGTCACTGCCGGAAACTTGGATCTCCGGAAACGTGTTCCAGTGATCAGGCTAATTTACCCTTATTCTGAATGAAATGAACTTATTAACACTTCAGCTGGACTAGAGCAGCCCGACTTGTCCCAGCCTGAATAAAATGTTAATTGGGTTGAATCAACCATCCCTAAACATTCCCTCTGAGGAAACCTACTCAATGAAACAACATCTGGCTAATGGCCACCTCCTGGCCCCGAACACTGGCCTCACCATAAGGCACCGCTTGTGCAACAGTGCCAAAGTTTGCCATTTGTATTAGATCGTCAAAACTCAGGGACTATGCCTGAAGAGTTTCAGGTAAACTAAAAAATAACAACATTGGTTGTATTTCTGTATTTAAAATGAAGAAATGCTACTGAGCCCAGTTTATTCTTACATAAGAGAGGGAATTTCCTGCGATTAAGAGGCTAGAAAATGGTTCTGCATGACTATAAATCATCTAGCTCTAAATAAAAGGTGTAAAAATACTTTAAAAAGCATGCATTATGATAGCCAAAAACAAAATACATTATTTTTCCAAGGGTTCTACATGCCAAAATATTCCACAGGTTTTTAAAAGACACTCCTATTTGCCGTTTTAAAAGCTAAACAGCCTTAAAGCCCTAATGAAGTGAAACATAGATGAATTTTGGCAGCCTAATCACATGGGAACTCACATGATGTGCCAGATGGCAACAGTAAGAGCTTTATCAAAATATAATATTCCTTGACAACCGCGCTGGCAAACTGACTGACTGGGCGGTTAGCATGCAGTCAAACTGCCTTAAGATGACTGTGCTTGTTTTAATACACAGGTTTAATACAGTACACGTTTCAATGCCAATGGCGGGGTGCATGTGTATGTGGCTTTTAAAGCAACTGGGTTGACAGGTGACAGAACCATCCAGGGCCTTTACAAGTTCATCTGCCTTTGAAATGAGACTCTGGGTAGCTGGAAGGAGCAGATGGGAGTTAGATCACAGATTGAGTACAGGAATTGCTTGCTAAGTTACAAAGACATACTCATGGGAGGAGAAGAGAGAGACATAAAAGAAACCAGAAATTGGCAAACAAGAAATTGAGAATGACACAGTGAATAGTACCTCACGGTTTGCCTCTTGGTTTGAAGAACTATATTTCAAGGTCAAGGTAAGCAGTCATGGTAAATGAAATTCTAATGATCGTAGTAATTGCCAAATTGCTGAAGCTATCTTGAAAGGAAATGTCAAAGGATGAGGTCACTTATCTCTCCTGAGTGAAATCATATCAAGTGCCTAATGATCTCTTCTATATATTCCAATGAAGCTTTGAAAGTATTTTTAATGGGTAGGTGCCATCATCAGAGCTAGATTCATTCCTTAAGTGTCAGAAATAACCTCCTTGATCTCACTAACCAGAGTGCAACTGCTTAAAAAGAAACAAGCTTTGAAGGTCACAGGTTGAGATGAAAAACTGCAAGAAGATCTGGATGACACCATCACAACCTTACATTAACTTCACACTCTTTGATTTCGCTGTCAAATACAAAGGACCAGGGAGGGAAAAGCACAAAGGTAATGTGCGTCAAAAAGAGAACAGTGGCAAGAAGAAGTAAAAATGGAATAAATTTCAAGCTATTGAAGATGTATAAGTAAAACATTTAGAATATTAGCAGTATATAAGCAGTGACATCATTGCACCAAGCTATTTAGTTAAGGGTCAAGAATAATCCTCGTTATTAACTGCAGCTATATTTCTTAATGACACAGGAAAGTTATTCTGCAATATCTGCAGTCTGATAGTACCCTAAAAAATCATCCATCACCTCATATGAAGTATAGCCAAGGTAGAAAAAGCCAGTAGGAAACCACTACAAAGTTGTACTGGGCTGGAAGAGACCAAAACACTGTTCATGAAACAGGCAGGTCCATGGGAGACGGAGCAGATGTAACAACAGATTGTACAAAACAAGCAAGAAGTTTAAAGACCTCATTATTATAGAATCATTCAGTTTTACAAGGACTTGGCAGCGGTGACCTAGAATCCACACTCAGCCAAACCTAGGCATGATTCCTCCAATTCCCCCTCAGCATAAATTTTAAATCATTTGTTTGAGTGTGTGTGCCGGCCTTCTGCATGCAGGCCAAAGTTCAGAGTCATCCATTAGAGGTGGGAATAACCATAGGTCTCACAATGCACAATGCTTAATTCATGATTCAATATTATTGTAACAACATTCTGTGAAAACCTAGGTACTGCAATAACATATTGTGGCACGTTACCATTTATTGGCTTTTCTGCAACAGTAAATTATGTCCTAAAGGAAATGTTGTCAACATTTGTTTTATCTGATGAGATAAAGTTGGAGCAGACCGGACTGACCAACACAGTCATAAAAAGCATAAGTAATCTAGGGCCAAAAACTCAAATTCATATTTGCAATTTACATAATAAAAGATTCATATCTGCGTATCGGTACAATCATTCCCCCCAAAAAACATTGCACTGCTGCAATACTGCATCCGTTTCCCCCCATTGTGATCAAGGAATAATGACATCTATGCATGCAGACTTCAAATGTAGTACGAACAAAACCATGTCCGCGGGGCGCCCTGTGGCTCACCAGGTAGGGCCTGTAGCATTTAGGTTTAGTAATTACTGCCAGTAGTCACACCCACAGCCCTTAGCTGTATGCCATCCCATATCTCTTTCCTGACTCTGTCACAATAAAGGCAAAAAACATGAAGTTCAAAACATACATGTCCACTGTCTATGTCATAGTATAGAACCTACAAGACAATGCATCTTCAGCATGTTTTCTTCTGACAGAACAAGATAAGATGAGAGAAATGTGAAGGGCACGTTGGCATCACTATGACTTCCATATGGTGGCTGACTCAGAGAAAGTGAATTAGACTGCCAAACTGCTGCTGTGACTCAGAAACAAGAGTCCAAGAATCGGCGCCTTCCTTCTCCCCCACCAAGCAAAAACAGCTTGACGAAAATGTGAACAATGAGAGCGGCAGCTTCTGAGGACGGCAGCAAGTTTTCAGGGTTTCAGTGGAAGGCAAAAGACTAAGCCTCCAAATCAAGTGGGTCGGTCCATGCTGTGGTTGGGAAATGCAGAAGGACCACAGCAGACATGAGGGTGTACGGCACTCGGGACAATGATTAGCATTTGGAAGGGAAAACTCTTCTACTCCTGTGGTGCTACATGTCTCAAGGACACATTAAATTAAAGAGCTGGCTGGGAGAAAAATCATTTTATTTATTAATTTCAGCAAATCTGTTCTGAAGACTTGCCTAGATCAGGAGGAGGCACCATAAAAGGCAAAGCTAGTAGGCCGAGTTGCGTCTCCGCAGACTGAAACGCTGCAAGATGAGACTGCAAGTGGAATGAGAAAATACTCTGAATGAATTAAACTCATAATTATCCAAAATATGGCTGCAAATGTAATAGTTTAATCACAATATACAGTAACCCAGTAATGCCCTTTTGCACTATAACAATACTGTATTTGAAACACACAAATGCAGGAACTTCGGGGTAATTTTACAGGGCCGGGAACCACCCCGTAGGACGACCTCCCAGAACTCATACTGGGGCTAAACAAGTCGCTGCCTCAGGCAAGGTACTCCAAGTGGCCCTGAAAAACTTGCGGGTGGGGCTTGAGGTTTACTCAGTGCGGGATGAGACGGAAACAGAGAGCGCAAAAATAAGCAGCATTTTTGAAACTCAACAGAAGAGAAGCATTAGCTTTAACAACAAGCTCAGTAAAAGAAGATGTATGATAAGTGGACAGACGACAAAGCGATTACACAACAATCAAAACTATTGCATAATGATTATGTCACCTCAGGAGTCCAGCGGGTCCTACTCTGCTGTAGAGTCACGGCGAGAGGACGTTCCCGTTAAGTCCCCCCTTCCTTTACCAGGAACTTCCTTAGTGGAAATGTGTAGTCACATACAGTAGAATGAATGAATGAATGAATGAATGAATGAATGAATGAATGTCTGAACACACCATACAGTACATTATCCACCATGAAAGTCATGCTGTATCTTTTTTGGGACAAACTACGAGGTAAACCAAGTAAAACGTGATGGTTTAAAAGGTCAGTACGCTTGTTACTTAAACAATGGAGGATATTTTAGGGCAAAAGCAGAGTTCAATGTTTGAGTTTTTGGAGAAAAAAAATCTGATGTACAACTCTGAATACACAAATGTTCACAGCCACAAATGTTGAATCTGTGTAATATTAACATATCTCGGTCACATCTAGAAGTTATTGGTCCTGCATACAAAATGAAGTGTCTCACATCGTACTAAAGATAGCCTCGGAGCGAAAAACCTACTGTGAATTTTCACAGTAGATTATTTTAATTTCCTGAAATCCTTTTTTATGGGAAAGTCGTGATATCCATTGCTGCAATAAAATAAAATGTAAAATGTGTCAAACTGATGCTTCATCATGTAACTTTTTTTTTTTTTTTTTACTTTTGCCTGGCTGCAACATTATATTCAGTGGTTTTATTTCATAGGTGTTAGTGCCATGCTGGATTGGAGACGTTATGTGTGATACCTGTTGAGCAGGTTTTACATTAGGCCTATTAGGTTACAGCTTGTTAATACTTGTTTTGTTTTAAACAAGCCGAAGCCATCTTGTTCTAATCAATCTTTGAATCTTAACTCATTTATATCACTTAACCATTTCCCAATCATAAAATCTAAAATGTGTCTTCCCGTGTGTCTCTGTGTGTTGTGAGTTCTGTTGCTTTCTCAGCAGTCAGTGTGACTTGGTTTGCTGTTTGAGTGCAGGTGGAATGGATCGCAAACACCGTTTCTGGAAAAAAAAAAGCTACACTTCACCAAGAAGTACTTCTGGAGATGTAAGCAAGCTGCAGCATCATCTGTCAAGTCAGAACACAAACCTCTCATCTTCAGTGGTTCCTTGTCTGTTACCAACTAAGCCACTTGAAAAGATCAACTCCTCCATTAGTGTAGGCTGTCTTGTGACAGTTGGCCACTTTTTTCCGATGGAGCGGGACTTCATTGTCTCACCATCAACTGTCATCTTGAAGCAAATTAGGACTGCATGTCTGTGTGTTATAAACTCAGACTTGCTTTATTATTTTCTCTTTTTTTAAATACTTTTTTATACTTGTGTGAAATTTGGTTGTTACAGTCTTAAAACCAAAGTAAGTCTCTCCATACAATAGATTTCTTCCACAAATCAATGTAGGATCAACTTGCAACCATTTTCAGGTTATAGAATTATGTGGGTGAAAAGTCACCACTCTCACAACGAGGATGATGACGTCAACATCTCTTTATTCAAGCAGTGCACAGGATCTCACACAAACAAGGTTGTGGAGAGGAGCTCCCCAAACAAAGAAGTCTCTCAGTATTTAAACAGTGTATCACCTTGCCTAGCAACAACCACGTTATCGCTTACGTTGCAAGGAAGATGTTCTCGAAACTTTGCTGTATGAAAGCAGGTGGCATACCTCCACTATCTCAAGGCTCTTCTTCTGAACCAAGCCTTCTCACACAACTTCTCTGCAAAACAGGACATATGATATTTTTCCATCACTTTCTACTTGCCAAAAGTATCTTCAATAAATTTATGTTTTATTGTTTTCTAATGTCTGAAATTATAGTTCAAAAAAGAAGAAAAGAAAGAAATTTAGCTACTAGAAGTAGAAAATAACTAAAAAAGTATTTGGGAGTAGAGCAGTAGGATTTTGCAAAGTCCCATGGATTAAATGAGTCTATGGGATGGAATAACCCATGATCTGAGACGTGCCAATATAATCAGTTTGACAGTGTTATCTGTCAGTGTCTGTCTGACGCAACAAAAAAGTGGGAATCCTTTTTCGTACTTGGCTCAAAAGAGAGAGAAAGAATTACACACCTTTTTTTAGCTCTGTAAACTACACCCTGACCCTGATCAAAAAGTCCCTTCTCTCTTTTGCATTTTATACCACTATTTATACTATGTTACTATATTTATCTGTCAAACGGGGTTAAAAAGCAGTCTGTGATAAGCCTATAATCTTTCACTGGAATTTGAAAGGGCTGCGTTTTCAAATCTGAGGATGTCTTAAGGCCGAAACAAACTGTTTATCTAATGGCCTGCAAGTGCAGTGATGCCTGCTGTGGGTTGCCTGGAGCCACAATGAGTCATGCTTTTCTCAAAGCACTGCTTAGATTTTTTTTTTTTTATAGCAGCAGGTTAGCTGCATTGCCAACAATGCCCGCAGTTTCCATGAGGGAAACCTATTCTCAGCGAGCACTCACATTACATTGTGCCTTCTGTCACTCTGACTGGCACAGAGATGATAGTAGAAGGCAGGTGGTTAGATAATGACACTGACCTAAAGTTTCCGGCAAGAAAACAAAACACAACCATAGTATCCCTGGGACTTCTGAGTAGTCTTTCCTCATGAATAAATGAGTAAATCAAATGTCAAAGTTGTCAAAATATTATAAATATCATCTCTTCCATGGTATTGGCTATGACATTGTTTATCACAAGCAAAAATAAAGAATTCTTTAAATCTTAACTTTTGGCTGCGTCTGCACAAACAGCTTCAACAGACGAACCTTTAAGGTGGGGCTGGGAGACAATTCAATAATGATGTATATCTATTGATGATATGAGGGGCAGCACGTGTGTGTGGTGACCGGTCTGGCAGTATTTAAAAACCTGAGAGAGAACAGCACCGTTTGGTCAACAAGAAAGGTAAAACAAGTTCTCTAGTGTTGGAACACGAGGAGTAAAGACATAGGGTATTTTTAAAGTATATTTTTGGGGCTTTTTTGCCTTTAATTGATAGTCTAGTCGAGGGGAAGCAGAGAGAGGGGGAATTACATGCGGTTAAGGGCCGCCAGAGTCGGGATTCGATCCGGGGCCAGCTGCAGCGAGGACTATAGCCTCTGCACATGGGGCACCTTTACTGACGTCAGGCCACTTAGACTGATTTACCTTTGCTTATAATAATTTTAACAGTTATAACTGTAGCCCTAAGCAAGAAAGGTGGTTGAATAAAGAGATGAAGTTAAATTCAATTTTTTTAACTAAAAGTAAGTCGTTAAGCATGAGATGCCCCACAAATATTTTAAAGAAAATTATCGATAACGATAACAGTCCTACTTTGAGGTCTATCCTTGCAGGGTTAGAACCTCTCGCTCTGGGTATTAAACGCCTATAATGGATTTTTAAGGGCTTTGAACTTTCTTGATTAATTTGTTGCAGATGATTAATTTCAATCTGAGTCACCTCCCATTTTTCCTCTCAGCAGAAATTTCACCTTTGCCACGCAGTAATCCACAACTGTCATCCGTTTCCAGAGGTCAGCAGCAGGAGAGACGGAGCGTTTTGTTTTTGTTGTTTTTTTTTACAGAGGATGTTAGAAGATGAAGTGGAGACCTTTGACAACTTAAGTATTCAAACTAAAATATTCAGACTCCTGAAATGCCAAAGGTGCCACAACAAAGTGCAAGACCAAAGTCAAAACGAACCCTGGAGCACCACATTTTATAGTCTACATTTCTGTATTTCTTCGCAACTTTTGACATGGATGTACAAATGTCTGGTGCTGGTCTTAAAATCAGGCCCATTTCGCCATTTCCTGCAGTCCAATCTCCACCTTGCGTCATAGCTGCCGTGGCTCGTCCAGACTACCTGCCAGCTGCTCCTCTTGATAACCACGATGATATGACAGCCTCCTGACAGGCTCGTCTTTCTCGGCCACTCAAAGACTGACAACCTATTCCAGCTGTTATTCTATCCCACTTGACACCACTCCATTTGTCCATCTGTCATTTCTCTTCCTCCACCCCGAGCCCTGCTCCACCCTCTTCCTCCCCTCGACTACTCCTCCATTTGTCTGTGCCCTGCACCGGCGGAGAGAGAGAGCGACCCCGGGCAGTCGTGTCCTTGCCTGGCTGTCAGCCGTTTCTGCCGACCTGAAACAAAGCCGTGGCCTCATGGCGCCGTAATGCTCCGTAATGTCACACCAGGTGGGGCTTGCCAGTGGCTTGGCTGCGACAATGAAGTCATCTGCTCTCAATGGGCTGATGAGAATGAGCACAAGCGCAGCAGATGAACAATGGACACATCTGCACCCGGAGAACACGAGACAGGGTGCTGCCAAGAGGGGAAAGATACTGGTGACAGGAAGACAAAGACTGGAAGGACTGGGGGGGAAAAAATATGCGCACAGTCATAATCAGCAGCACTTTCAAGTTTTCATCCTCACTTTCAATTGCTGTCAGCTCTTCCAGCGCCCCCACAAGAAGACCCCGTCTACTGTAGGCTGAGCTGAACGCTGCTCTCTGGGGACTTTGAAAATTTGGGCAGCCATCATTTTGACAGATGATGCGATACGAGTCAAGATTTTTAGCAGCGAAGGAAATTTTTGCATTTCATTTTCACAGACAACACACAAGAAAAATTAAAACGATGATGTGATTTTTCTTTAACCAAACAAGTGTGTTTCTTTACAGCTGGAAAATATGACTGTTCTTCTAGGCCTGCGCCTCCTCTGTAGCACCACACCGGTTCATTGCCTCATTTATAACAGTATGTTGTGACACATTTTGCAGCTCCTGTGTTTTGGAATTCATTAGCTCCAGCCCTAAACATATTTATACTCCTCTAAATACAACAGTGAGCCAAAGTTACATGATTCTCTTTGGTAAATCCTTCTCTGCATTTGATACAACCTAATTTGTTCAGAGCTATGGGAAGCCACTCTGTTCGCCCTGAGGGACCAACTTAAGTTGTGAGGCCAGCGTCTTGGTCAGGGCAATAGCAAGAGCATTTTTAATTCTTCTGTTGGTGTAGGAGGGAAACAAAGCGCCCAGAACAAGCCCATTTAATCACAGGGTACAACACAAAGACAGAAAACCAAAAAGATGACAGTTCCAGAGTATATAAATATTCTAACGAGACAGGACATTGTGGAGGATTTAAACAGAGTGGTGGAAAATGAGGCAGAAGCCAAGTAAACCTTTCTAGGGAATGCAGCAATCATCGCTGAGATTAGATTTAGCAATGGTTTTAGCTTGACTGCATAGTGATAAAAGACTGGAACAGAACAGACTGCTTTGAATTACTGCTATTTCATAAAACAATCTGAAAACTAAATAACAGATTCATTTGCATGGGATTAAAAGAGGAAAAAAACAACTGAAATCTTACCTTCAAACAAAGAAAAAGAATGAAGCACTTCCAATGAAGACATAAAATCTAAATGACAACAGAACACAAGACATTTAAGTGGTGCCAAACTGACAGCCAGCCAATCATCTAACCGGGGAAACCAGCCAATGGGCATAATACACAGAGAATTAAGCAGGCAAATCTCAACATGAGACACGCAGTGTTAAAGCAGATATCAGTGGAATGTTTTTGTTAATATAAGTCCTAAATAGTCCTATTTTCCGTCAGCAATCACTTACATGAAGTATTTCAGCCTAAACACGAGTCTCTCCGTCACTCTGCTCTGCTGTAACCCGAGGAGAAAATTTTCCTTGTGGGATACAAGTGTTATCCAATGAGGGGAGAGAACGGCATGAAGGGCTGTGTGTGCAGCCAAGGGATGCGCATGAATGTGGTGACGTAGCACGAGGACCAATTGATGCCTGACAAGGGCGGGGGCTGCTAACTCATGGTGCGTTCAAGGAAATTCGTACTTTGTGTTTTTCCTTCCTGTGAAGTCATACCAGTTCGATCTGGTACGAGTTCACGGGTCAGAAGTTACGAGTGGCCGTTATAGGGAACTTTCACAGACAACAGGACGGTAAAAACACGAGCTACGGGTTACCTGGAACGCTACCAAGTCGTAGTTGTGACTTGAAGCTGTAACTTACGGTTTCAAAAGCCTGCCTTGAACACAGCATTAGCCGAAACGGCCGTGCCGCTGTTATCTGCTTTAACTAGGGTGGGCGATATATGACCTAAGATTTACATCACTGCATTTTTTGTAGTGTGACAATATTATATCATGGTATTACAAAATTATAAAAGTGAGTCTGCTTAGACCCATAATTCTACTCTTTACACTTTAGTGCAGAGCTCTGCTGCCAAACTGTCCTCAAAAACTGTCCCTAAGTGAATACAAATTCAAAATGTTGTTGTATTTACTTTGATATTATTATGATCCATCATTGTTAGCAATATAAACGCTGCTTAATCAAAACGTTGAGGAAATAAATCATATTTATTTTGCTCCGGTTCCTGCAAGGCAGCAGAGGACTGCAGCTCTAATCACATTTTAGAGAATGTAATTAATATTTTCCTCATTATTGATTTCATCACCCACAACCCATTCATTATTAATTAGTGTTCATTTTAATGACTTGAAGACATTTTCATTTCCTATCATCCCTGGGACAGGGACAGGACATTAGCCTTGAGCTTCTGCCTGCTTTTAGAGAACAAATTTTAAAGCAAAAGTTGTATAAGAAAAAACGTGAAATGTATAAAAGAGTTCTAACAAGTGTTGTGAATGATGCAGGAGTTTTGACCTCAAATGTCTCAAAGTTGAACCAAAATATCAGCGTTTTTAAATGCACTTTATCTGGTGAAGTGGAGAGGATGCTAGCAGGGAGGCTAGCAGCTCTCCTGTTGTTAGAGCAAGAGAAGTCGCCCACCTTTAAGTGGTAACTTAATATAACGTAACCACCTTGCTGAGTACAAAACAGAAGTTATCCAATTATTACATCAAGCACCACGGTGTGATTACAACTACCTGACCTTCAGAATAACCTCTACTTAAGGTTTTCTTTGATAAGCTGGCTCTTAGCCATCTACCTGGGTTTGCCGCCGATGCTCAATGGGGAGTTTCTAGGGAGTTTGTGCGAAATGTTGGAGGGATTAAATTGAAAGGAGAAAAATTACTCAAGGATAAGCTGAGTTGAGCTATTTGAACTATTCAGTAATGCTTTAGAGATGCTTTAAGCAGCTGATCTTATTAAATGGGCTCTGCTGTAAGTAGTCTATCAGCTACAGAAGACATTCAATTTAACCTGAGGCAGAAGCTGACAAAATAATAATAAAAAAATCAGCCTTATCCTCCGTGATTAAAAAAACATAAAGCGGTGACATTACACATGTACATGCACACACAAAACAAAGTGATAAAGCAGTTTTTGGAACAATGAAATCTCTTTGGCTCCACAACCAAAACCTCCCTCAGATTGGGTGCCTGGCAGGCAGTAATTTCTTCTCTCCCTCTACGCCTCCTACCATCCTACCACTGTTCCTCTCACTCCTCCTTTCTTCTCCGCTCTGTATGCAGGTGCGCTCGCCCACAGAGCTGCACGCTGACTCCTGTCAGTAAGAGGACAGGGATGTATGATAAGCACAGATCCACTCTGTTCCTTCTGCCCCACTCTCCCCACCAACATCCTCTGTCTTCTATCCAGAGGGCATCGAGGACCACTTCAAAGCCAACGTGGAGAAATGGAGGAGAATAAAAAAAAGAAAAAGCAAAGCAAAGCTGGGCCGATATTCAAGAATTGTATAACCAACAATGATGTACACAGTAACCACGGACAAAGTCACATAACTGTCGTAACAAGCAGATATAGCTTTTCCTCGTGCAAGTATAGCTCATTTCCCCTTGGGATAAGTCCTACTTTAGGGCTGGCTCTACACATGCATCATCTACAGCCGTTGGCCGTTCTTTGTTTGTTCTTCCAAAGCCTCTCACCCACCAGTAACACACAACATCTGACTTTGTAGCCCCCCTTTCAAAAGATCTAACACTGACGATGCACTGGCTCATATATATTGTTGTCCAGTCTGTCTCAGTTCACTGTGATGGTTGTTCTTCTCAGTGGTGGTCGGGAAATACTAATAGTGAAGACCGACTCATGAGCAGATCCTACAACGCTACTACTTATGCACAGAACAGTCTCTATGGGGGAAGCACAGGAATTCAAAAGCAGTGCTGTCAATTACAGTCCCGCGTTCGTTAAGTGGACACTCGGCTCCTTCTGTTTTTCCCCGGGCCGATGGGTTCTGCAGGCTGGGTGGTCATGGAACAGCAATCGCATCAAAGCGCCCGTGACAAGACAGAACGAGCAGCCTGACAAAAGATGCAGCAACCACGCATCTCCACCCTGTGTGACACAAACTAATTGCGTGCATGAAGTAGCACCATGTTATTTTGAGTTTACAAAGGGATGTCTCTGGTTATTGGACTTAACGCTCACTTGTCGGCATGAAATACTAGTCGGTTTAATTGTTTATTAATATTATATTTATGTGCCACATCGGTTACCTGCTGCAGCCCAAGCCCACCTGAGCCAGTGTGAAGAAAATTAAAAATAAGTTTGTATGTTGGCTGTGTCAAAAATCATCTAACAAATAACCACTGGACCTGAATAATGCATAACCACGTTCAACATACAGACTGCTGCTGTGAGCCACACTAGGCAAATCCCATTAATTACATAGACCTTGTTTCAGTCTTGTCTCGCCATAGTTACAAATAGGGCTGAAACGATTCCTCGAGTAATTCGAGTACCTCGATTACAAAAAATGGTCCGAGGATTTTTTTCTGCCTCGAGGAATCGTTAATTTAATTGTAGTTCAAGCGGCCGCACGGACTACTTTCAATGTGGCACAACGTGCGCCGTAACGTAACCTATGAACGTAACCGTGCGGTTAAAGAAAAGGACTATGGACTGTGGAAGCTTGAATGGCCAAAATACTGAAGTTATCATAACGTGAACCATATGTTGCGGTGAGACCGTTGATTCGGTAGAAACCCGGCTTAACGGGCGGGCGGGCGGGCGGGGGGGGGGGACGTATAGGTGTTTGACTGAGGGAGAAAAAGGCGACAAAAAGACAGAAAATGTCTCTCTATAGGCACTATAGTTGTAACACAGCCCTTGCATACCACAACAGCACGTCTTCCATGTTGCAGCATCTCCGCAGAAAACATTTTTGATATCTTGAAAGTAATTTAATTTAATTTATTTTTGATATCTTGAAAGTAATTTAATTTAATTTATTTTTATTTGTGTTTTATTTATTCTTATGCTAGCAGAAGTCGCCTCTTTGGTAATGTTTCAAGACCAGAAAATACTTGCTTGTGAATTTAAGAAATAAAAACAGTTGATTCTACAAAAGGAAACCAATTGGTCATTCATTATTAAGTGAAATATGTTATTTTCTCTTGTGCATTCATAATTGCTCTTTAACCAAGCAAAAATACGTTTTATCCGATTACTCGATTAATCGATGTAATTTTCAGTAGAGTACTCGATTACTAAAATATTCGATAGCTGCAGCCCTAGTTACAAATATAATTTGTTTTTTGCAGTTTTCATATTTTGTGCTGTTACTTCACTGTAGAGTTGTGTGCAGCGCATGAATTCACTCAGCTCCTCCAAACCTCTCACTCTCTCACTGACATGGACCATGTGCCACAGTTGGACCAGTTGCATCGGTGGGCTGACAGCCGTTTGGTTGGAACGAGAGCGCCCACCCTCAACTAGTCCAAAAAGGTTGAAATTGACAGGTAAATTTGACTTTATGACAATAATACAGTTCAACAATACAGGGTTTCGAGTCAATATCAATGTGTACTTCCTGTAATATGCATATTGAAGCACTTTGAAACCCAACCACATAATGACTATAGCCAAACAAAACCACTTACATCATCTCTTTTTTCAAGAAAGAATTCTCCCCTCAACAACCTTCATCAGTATCAATTCAACCTCTGAAATAACAGAGACAAAAGCTGATGCATGTTGTATGGATTTAAAAGAAATTGTGTTTGGTTAATGGTGTCACGCAATGTGAGGAACTAAAAAAGCAACTACAGGAAACCTGCATTATCTTCTCCATCTAAAACGTTGACACATACGAGATAGTATCTAATTTTAGTGCCATGTCATGTGAGTTGACATTTTCACATCCGTTATCTTGTCAGTGAGCATCCAAACCATAAGTTATAAACCTATAGGCACTACAATAAGGACATCTAAGATATGAGACCATTTGGATGGAACAACAATGATCTGAAATAAATACATTTGACTTAAACTGGGTTCAACAGTGGAGGCCCATTACTGGTTAGTGAACGTGCGGTGTACGACTAACAGTGTCATTAGCGTTGTAGATGTAGAGACGTAAGCACCGAGCTGGAGTGTAATTGGTTTCTTGTGTTGCTGAAAGTTATAGAGGTACAAGATCACACTGTTTAGCCCTCAGTAAAGAGTGAAGATTTGCAACACAGAGCTCAAAGCTGTCAGAGGACAATGCTCTTAAAATCTCATTAGTGAACGACTGCCAAAACTGGGTGGAAGACTGCACTTCTACTGCTTATGCAAGCGGTGGGCTGTGTTGAACCTCTTCCACCCCCATGTAATTAAATGTAAAATCAAACAAACACTTAACTGGCTTATAATGTGCGGGTGAACACACAAACACGAATGTTCCTCTGGCTGCACAGCACTCATCATCGCGCTAACAAACTGAACCGCCGTCTAAGCATCTCCATCGTGGCATCTGTGACTAGTCTGGCCGCGGGGCTGCTGACAAGCACCTCTTGTTGGGTGACAATCTTGCCAACACATTCAGAATAGCCCCACCAAATTGGCTGACGGGCAAACTGGGGGGCTAAATAACAGGGCATCAGCTACCTCAGTTCAGTGTGACAGAATCAACCTGTGTTGTCCTTTTGTTACCGGCCTGAACAGCAACGTACAAACAGCTGAGTACACACACATTTGCACAGCCAAGAGGATAACCTCAGAATAAAGGGTATGAAGACAGAAGGAGAAAATTCAAGCGAGCTGGCATTAACAGCCACGGCAGGAGAAAAAAAATCATCATCTTTCTGATGTTTAAATAATTAGCATACCTTTAATATAAATGACACTGTAAACACCAGACGATGTAGAACAATTAACTGCAAATCAAATCTGATATGACATTGGGCTATTTGCTTGCCTTTTATCGCGCTAGCTGGTGGCTTCCCCGGGCCTGACGTCTCTTCCCACCAGAAGGTGCTCATCGACACAAGCCCCAGGTGCTCAGGAACAGATCTGTCGCTTTGCTTCTCTCTCTCACACACACAGTCGCACGCACACACACATATGCAGCAAACCTCAGATTCACAGACTCCCCTGTTTTCCACTGCTATGCCTGGCACTAGTCTGCTGGGAGGCCTGGTCTGGGAAATAGCACTTAATCATCTGAGGCTTGACATGAAGCCTCCTGACTGAGGAGAAACCAGTAAATAAAACAGCGGTGTGATGGGAGGAAGAAAAGGAACATTTTAACCTTCTTATTTCCGAGACTTGTGTGCGAGAACGGTGAGCCTGTGCTGATATGAATTGAGGAGTCGGAGCCAAAAACTATCATTACCTTCCACACCGAAGTATGCTGTGAAACGGCTAATAAGTTGCAGTGATATCTCCAATCTATTAAGCAAGGACTAACGTGAGTCTTGGAAATCTGCCTCTAATAATGACCAAGGACGGGAACCACGGCTAAAACCTCTTCTACTGCAGGTAACTGGACACCGTATCCACACTGAATATTTCATAAGCTGTTGGACAGTCGGTCGAGGGTTTAAGCAGGGATCACAGCTCCAGCCAAGTGTCTGGTAGGAAGATCAATCACGAATTATTCTCCATTTTCCCACACTACCGCTGTACCTAGGGTGGTGCTGTGCCAGCAGCTGCTGCTGGGATGGCCTAATCAACTTCCAGCGAGACGTCATGTTTCTTTTTTGTGTGTGTGACGTGAAAAAGACAGAAGGGGAGAAAATAGCAGAGTGTGTGTGTAAGAAAGACAGAGAGACACGCACAGAAGCTGCTACCCCCACTAATTCTGCTGGCTTTTCAAAAAAAGCTGAGCTGGTAACATCACTTGTGGGGGCAATTTAATTTTCACAGCACTTAACAACTTTCTGCAGCAAAGACGGTATTATTAAAGGGGTCAGACACACTAAAACATCCTGTGTGAAGTGTTATCTGATGTCAATGTGTCGTTCGGGATAGTGTAAGGGGGAGGGGGGCGATGCACGACTTCTGTGAGACTGCTGACATTTCAGGTGCTAAAATCACACTTGTTATAATTTTGAGAATGTGTTTCTAAAGGGGGGGAAAAAGTTCTTCTACTGCAGCTAAATTTTGTAGGATATCTAAAGAGAGGCAGGTGAAAGAGCGCGCACGCAGTCGGGATGAGCCGAGGAGTCAGAGCAGAGATACAGTAGATGATGTGTTCTGATAGTTTCAGATGATGTTAGGCAGTTTTCCAGTGTCTCTTGGGCTGAAAATCTTCTCTTAACCTGGTAACTCTGCAGCAGTGAAGAGTGCACGCAGATGGCACAAAACACTACAGCAGCAGATGGCACAAATACTACAATCCCAACTCTCTCTAACCTTAGCCTCAACATTTTCAACGCCACCGGTACGATTTAAATCAAGATCCATTACTAATCTTGCAATTACACACAGATTTCTGATTTGGCATCTTGAAAGTTTTACGGTATTTCAATTTTTAGTCAATTTAAGCGCTTAGTTAGGAAGAGAGAGGATGGGAATCATATAGTCACCTTTTATGATAATGTTGTTTAAATAGGAACTATGCAGGATTAGTAGCTTAACTATGCTGCATTTTTACCTTAATGAAACAGCTTTGGAGTAATTGTGATGGTTTAATAAATGGCTTAACTCGTTACGAGGGAGAACGGAGGCCCTCTGCCTTCCACGTGCGTGCTCCTGTGTCCCAGCTCTCGTCTCGGCAGCACTGCCATACAAACGCACCCCATAACCCATCATCTCTTGTTCACGACAGATTAAACTATAGAAATATAGGCTACACGTCGTAACATCGTATACAATATATAAAACGTTATCCACTGGTCTATTGATTGATTTCTCGCCGGTGTTGTTGAAAAACAAATGCACATGGCCAAGAGGAGGGTTAGCAAAACAGCGGAAAAGCAACCGGACTTACACAGTTCCTCGTTAAAACATTAAAATTCTCTATTCTCATTCTCTCAAATATTGTGATTTTCTGCTTTTTACGAGGCGTTTTTAGATTAATTGAAAATAATCATCACATCAATAACGATAATGATTGTTATTTGTAGCCGTGCAAAAAAAAAGGAAAAAAGAAGAAACACAAACAAATCTGCCTGATAAATGAGTGCGATGACAGATTGACTATTTAACTCACTGATTCATCAACTCATTATTTTCACACCACATACGTCTTAACACACTGTACTAGTGAACTGGGCTACTAACAGCTAACTTCCTCTCTGGCAACATAGGGAAACCTCCATCTAGACCTTGAGCAAAGCTCCAGTCATGCGAAGCAGCAGCCGCAGCAGCAGTTCTGCTGCCGACAGGTCAAAGAGAGAGAGTATGAGTGTAAAGTGTGAGTGTGAATGTGTATGTCTGTGCTGCTATACCCCGGTATCCAGCTCATTATTTGCCTGACAGGGATGCTTCATCTCCCCTCACTCTACTGTCAGAATGGACTCTATTTCCTGACACAAGCAAGGTGGAAAAAAAGACTTGACTGCTTCTGAAGGAACGCACCCCTCCCATACAGACATGTGCTTCACAATCCAGTTTCCAGTCTAGTTAGAGGAAGGAAGAAGGAACAAATCTCTCTCTTCTGAGGAGCACCAGTAGCAGCTTGGCAAATACTAGTACTTCAAAGAGGGATATATTTATACAAGAAGGGTCGGAGAGTTACACCTCCACAAGGTAAAGTCTGGTCGGCGGCAGTCATGACAACATCCTTAGCAGAAACCATCCACTGACTGACTCGCCGGCTGAAGAAGACTGAGCATTAATTTGGAGTTGATTAAAAAAAGTGAAATGCATTTTTTTAAGACAGGGCACAAGTTTTGACTTTAATTATGTTTAGCAATGGAGAAGAGTAAAAGAAAAATCTCACTTGCATGCCAACTAGAGCTGACTTGTTTTTTTTTTCCTCCAATGATCAACAAATATTAGGAAACCAAAGCGAGCTGGAGCCAGATAACGGGACGGTCATATCAGGGGCATGCCTCGTGGTTGTTTGCATATTGCAGAATAAGCTTGATACTTTTGGGCGCTTGAAAATCCAATCTCGATTCTTCAAATTGCCAGCTTGTTTAATGTAATGGTTAGCTGTAGGTAATTTGAAGCTGTGTGCAGAGAAGGAAAAAAAAAATCGATAGCAGCATCCAAGAATTCAGATGACAGTGGCGCTAATCATGCATGTCTGGGGAATGATGGCTACTTCCAATCAGCAGCCCGTGTGCCTGCAGTTGTACAATACGTGTTCTTGCTCCTCGCTGGCAGAAGAGGTGAGGAAGTTGTAATGCCTCCTGCAACTAAAAACTAATTATCATAAAACACCCACATTTTAGAGGGATAAAGACTCAACAGATGATATCAGAAAAGCCTATTTGAATAATGGTACGTTTAGTATTCTGGGGCAAAACAGTGCTCGCTGGGATCAGGTTTGTGTTAATCTATACAAAACCCGAGCACCCTGGCTGACAATGTGGGGATGGGGTCCAAAAGTCTGATCTCACATTTCCAGAGTGGCAGAAAACATGCACTGCACATACACACACACAGAAGCATTCCTGAAAGAGTTAACTATTGTAAAAATGTAGGCCAATGGTTCTCAGCAAGCTGATCAGGATTACATGCAGGGTCAAGGGATGACTGTAGGGACTAGGAGGGGATAAATGTTGCAAGATTTATGAATATTTGACTGCGGATATACAGTATTGCTGGTGTAAATCTCTTATGATTTATGCATTTTTCTTCAAAAAGATATAAAACATAATTTTGTGTCTGAATTCAGCATCTTAGACGTTTAAGCCTGCAACAGACGGCTCCATTCAAGCATGGCTTTGTTTGCAGGGTCCAAAAGAAAAATAGGAAAGAAACAGAACAACAGATGTAGACGACTCATAGCTGCGAGGGCTTTTAAACTTCTGAATATCAAAAGACTGTGTTTGCTTTTGTTTTCTGGACATGTTGCCAAAGAGCTATACAGATCTTGCTGTGCAACTGTAGAAAATGATGCCATGCAGGAGCTCCCACGGTGACTTTGAAGTGTAGGGAAAATACCATACACACCATACATTGCATAGTACATGCACTGTACCAACTGTGTGGCCACCCAGGATATCTAATCGGATATATCAAAGCTGTGAAGAAAGAGCATAGTTTCTACAGAGCGTGTGACATTTGCAAGTGCAGCTACTCATTAACAGTCCTAAGGTCAGTCCTTGGTGCAAATTCCAGCCTCAAAGCAGGATCAAGCTCATCTGAAACCGTATGGAAATGGTAAACCTCTCATAACCCCTAAGCCTGGGATCCCCCACCTCACCCCCTGGCTACAAAATGCAATCATGTCATTAACATAATTGGAGGAGACGAATGTCACCCTGAACAAGACATAGTAGTACCTGTCCTTGAAAATTAATAAATGAATGCATCAGTCGTGCCGTCTGGTTGAACGCCACACAAAGTACTGTATATGAGAGCAGTGAGGGAATGACAGTGCATTGCAACCAGGCGGACACTAGTGAGCCCATGTGACACTGTTACAAGGCGGAATAATCCTGCATTGTGATGACAGACACACCAGACCGGATCAGTTGGCTTCCGGGTTAAAACACACACACACACACAGCCTGCCGGTCAGGAAGAGCACAGGCTGTAATTATGTGCATAAACCTGATAGCCCGACATGCAAATAAGTCCTCGTCATTGCTCAATTCAACTACAAGCTATGATAAGTCTAAGAAAGAAAAAATAATAATTAAGTCGCCCAAATCAATCACCAATCAATCATATCTCGATCTGAAACATTTTCAACTCCACCCTCTTTCTCTGAATTAAGTTTTTTTTCCATTGAATTAAAACTGGTGCTGCTGAGTGAGAGTATGTTAAACCATCCATCTCCATCTCTTCCCACGTTATTCACACGTTTTTTTTTTTCTCTCCACAAGCTAAAACAAAGTTGTAGCCTATCTGCAGCTGAAGACTCCTTATAAACTTATCAACTTGCTGCATGTTAAAAATCGAATCAAACAAGCTATAGCTGCTATGATCATCACTGTTGTAAATGTCAAGGTCCCTCTCACGGGAAAAACGCACATACACACACACATGCATCAGAGCCACCGACCCCCACATTCAAAGTGTTTGGTCCCAAGGACATCATAGAAAAAAATCCTGTCATTGTTCATCACGACAGAACAAGAAGTGTTAATCAACTGAGTACGAGCCGGAGCATCTCTGAAGTAAGTGAAGAGATGTGTTCAGGGGAAAGAAAAAGAAAAAAGTCGTTGCTGTGCTGCTGACTTTTACGGAGTATGGAGAGATAATATACGTTATCATTCATTTTTTAAGGAACAGACCTCCTGGGGCGACTTTGACCTAAATCTACACACTACAAGCAGTTGTTACCAGGGGAACCACCACCACCACCAGCCCCCTCTCTCCAGCCCCAAGCCCCCCCTTCACTTCAACCCGACGACAAACGTTAGCTGGTAGCTTACCATGGATCAAACTCGTGGATGATGCTCTCGAACCGGATCACCGCGAAAAGTCTGGAGCTGAATCCCGCCAGACAGGCCAGAAAAAGGATACTAAACGAGAGTAGAGACTGCCACCCTGCCGGCTGTGTCAGTCCGCCAGACAGGCCTCCTTTACCGCCTCCTCCACCACCTCCTCCGCCTCCTCCTCCTCCACCCGCGGCGCCGGGTCTGCTGTTCCCGTGTACCGAGCCACCGCCGGCATTGGTGGACGCTTTGTGCCTGCTGCTGCTGCTGCCGTCGCTGGCTGCGTGGTGCTCCGCCATTTCTGCGTGCGGTGTCGGTTGGGGTTTGCCGTGTCTGCCGCCGCCGCTCCGTGCTGTCGTAAAAACTCCCTTATTTTTATTTTTTTTTTTTTAAGTGACCGCTCTTCCTTATGGTATCCTATCTTCTAGGTTCCTGCGCAAACACATATGTGTCTAAGTTATATGTTTATAATATAATGTTTGAATTCTCAGTATCGTGGAGCCGAGAGGTACAGCCGTTACATCCCGAAACGCACACTCATGCGCCACATACCGAGCCTGCAACAGAGTCAATCCGCTTCACGATTGAACGCCGGTGGAAAGGGGCGGGGCAAAGGGGCAGTGGGCGGGGCTTTGGAAAACGCAGACGGCCTCTCACAGATCGACAGGTACGAGGAGGCGGGGTTTACCGTCGTTGAACCAATCAGAGAGCAGCACCGATTATATTGACAGACGTGTCCACCAATGGAAACACAATAAATCATGGTCGTTGCCCGCTGATTGAAATAAGGATCATCCCCTGTTATATATGAAATTGAGTCATTCTCGCGCTCACAACTATACATAAAATCCGTATTATTCGGCTTGAAGTTGGCCGTGAAGAGTTGAAATTGTCTTCTTTTTTTTTAAATACAGAAGAACAAAGTTAGGACAATGGGCAACTTGTCCAAAATGTAAAAAGAGACAGTTTTCCTTTCAGCTAAAAGCTATTGGCAGGTCTGTGAAGATAGATGTTCTCTGTAAGTGCAATATTTCTGTTGCCCTTGGATGTTCTGGACTGGGTGGTGGAGTGGTAATAAAGATTGATGTGTCTCATCATTATTATGTCCCCCAGCAAAGACAAGAACACAGCATTCATCATTCTCTTAAACTCAGGATGTACTTTCACAACTTTCCCGCCTGAAGCCACAAAATCCTATATTGGAATAAGACACCTTTTTTGAACATTTCAAATAAATGCTCAGGCTTTTTGATTGATTGTATACATCCATTTTGTGCCTGCACTGTTTCATATAACCACGAGACAGTGGCAGGAAGCGCTATTGATTCATCTCAGATGTGATTCCCAAGGGAGGATGAACAACAGTCCAACAGTCTTCTTGGGTGTAAAACTATCAAATTGAGAAACAACTTTGTCTCACATTTGTTGCATGTAGGCTACTGCTGCTTTGTGAAACACCCACCATTGTGCATTATCTTATACCCTTGTGGCTTTGTAAAGAGAGAGAAGAGAGAGAAAGAGCCACAGCGATCTGTGAACTGACCCCCAAAACATTGTTATAAATTCATATTTTGAATTTACAGTGTTTATATATTTGAATTCAATTCATTGCTTTGAGTATTTCTAGAGAATATTTAAACAGATGCTGTATACTTGGGCTATACTTTTCAGAGCTGTAGATTTTAAACAAAATGTTTGTTTTTCCATTTGCAATATAAAGTGGGTTAATTACACCAACTTTTAATAGTTTTGATATGAGAATATCCCATTTGCTGTTTTGAAAACTTCACACACTGGCTCAAATTTCCATCTCTACTTTGCATCAACAGTGTTTACAGCTACCCCGTCACCCTTTAAGATCATGATTTTTTTTTTAAATTATGTAAATGAAATATTCATGTAGAAGAAGTTTGAGCCGGCTTAGTACAGCTGTGGATCGGGGCTATCTTCTGGAGAGACGAGGAGGAGATAAGAGGGAGATGAGAATACAGCAGTGGAGAGACGGCGTGATGGAAGGCAGATAATAAAGGGGAGTAAAAGGATGATTATGAAAATTGATGGGGGTCATCATAGAGAGTAGATGGAGTGGCAGAAGTGGATAAGAGTTTTGAGTTCATGAGGAGATCACAGAGACCGAAGCTTCCACAGACAGTATCACAGTCAGTGCCAAGAGGAATTCATGCATACATGCACACTCCCACACAGCATACACACAGGCAATAGTGTGTAAATCCACAGTGCAGCCAAATACATGTAATCCCACACGTATAAGCCCGTGCATATTGATAAATAGCCCACATTTCTATGCGTACACTATAGCACACAAATATTGGATCACAGACAGACACAGGCAACCAGTCCCTTGATTGTCTATTTAGGTCTATTTATGCCGCAATGAACATGCTACGCCCTTCGCCCTTGCCCCCTCTACCTCCTAATTCTGAATGGATGACCTTTGAGATAAATAGAAATTCAGGCTGTGAAGATTGCTTCAATCGCATCTATTGTCAAAAGGCCAAGTCCAGATGAAAGCCAGCCAAAATGAGTGCTGTTGCCAGGCAGGGCAGCTTTGCTCTCCTCCGTCTCCAGGGGCAGACTTGAATGTTTGGGTTTCCTTTGTCTTTCTTTTCTTTTCTTGTTTTGTTTTTTTTTTCTCCCAAGAACATTACAGACTTTTCGAGTTTATGCTCAGCATTCTTGGGCTTCTACGCTTTTTTCTTCTTCTTTGCCAAAGGCCAGTCTTGCAAAAAAGCTTAAGATGCCTGGCATGAAAAGCTCTTTGCACCTTTTTCTCTGCTTCTCTCTGCTTTGACTGCATGTGTGACGGGGTCAGGAAGTCACTCCTAACTGACTGGGGAGATTATAATCAATTCTCTACACTTTTTTTTCTTCTTTTTTTTGCTGAAGCTGATATCACTGAAATAGGTGCAGCTGACAAATCCTGGAAGCCACACAGCTACGGTATCACCTGGGTGCAGCGTTGAGTGGATTCAGCAATTTGCCACAAGATGCATAATCACCTCAAATCTCTCAATCAGTTGTGCATGGTGCATGCGGCACAAAGCGAGGAATCCTCCATGAGCTTGTGATGAAAGCAAACTTCCTGAAGCCTCCAGTCTGATACAGGTGGTATGTGAAGAGCACAGTCTGGAGGAGTCTGATGATTTTTTTTTTAGGCTCAGACTGTGGTGTGAAGGATGTCTGAGGAGCAGGCACACCATGTTCCCGGATTCCTGACATCCTTGCAACACACGTCCGCATCACAATTGAAGCTGTAGAATTTCACAGATGAGAATTATAGATCTATTTATCACCTACGCCCACATATCCCTATTGAGGGTCAGTAATAACGGGCTGGAGCCTTCCCCAGCATGCAGTGGGTGGAATGGAGGGAAGCTCACTAACCTGATTGCCAATCCATCATCCAGATAACACACAGAGTCAAACACGTTCACACACCTTTGTAGAGCCTCTGATTTATCTGCTGTCCATCTTTTCTACAAGACACCAGAGAGGGGGAAAAAAACTTGAGACCAGGCTTCATTTGACATTGCTCTTCGCTAATTGCCTTGTGCAGCATCAGCATGTAAAACCTAACAGGGAGAGAAATCCATTATGTTGTATCAAAAAAAAAAAAAAGGTAGCAGGACAGGATGTTTGCTCATTGTGAGTGCAGCCAGCTTTAAAGACTCCACTGAGCCTGTCTGTGTGATCTGGTGTAACAGGATGATTAGCCAGAGCCTGGGGATTGTCACTGCACACACACCACACCACCGCAATCATTAACAGAAATGAGAGCACTTAAAGAAAAACATTTAGCATCCCAATGAGCTTCGGCGTCTTACTGTTATGAACCTTTTATTTACCTGTTGCCAACAGAGAGTTTGACTGTCTGTTTTGAAACTCTCCAAGAATCTGTTCATCATCATAATAACTGGCTCAAGGTCTCATGTGTGGTTAAAATAATTTATTATCCAGCTTAAAAAAAGAAGAAGAAGGAGAAAGAAAACTAGAAGTTTGACCAGGTTTCCACGACAACGGTTAAATGACGTCTCAATGATGAGTCAGATGAACGTATCAGACAAATACTTGAGTAATGACCTGAGTTAACTTCTAGCTGATGATGCGGGGTCTTTCACAGGGTTACCTGTGTGGCCTCATCAGTGACACACCATTTCACACCCAGCACGGCTCATTTCTCCAACAGTCAATGGGGCACAGAGAGGCAGTTAAATCCACTAGATGTGAACATGACCCACTCAGTCCCAGGCAACACATTTGGATGATATTCTACAGCTGCACAACATCTTAATCTTGACTTTGATGGAGCGCGTGCTGGCATGGGATCGGCCTTGAGGTTCACCTTGTATGATGGGACTGTTAATCTTGATCCGCTGTGATTATCTCTAACACTACATTACGTGGCCATTCATATGCACCGCGCACACAGACTCCTTCTTTAAAGAAAATTGCTCGTTGTGATAAAATATGAAATAGTGCGATAAGCTCCCGCAGATCAGAGTGCGTTTCCCCCCAGTTTGTAAGTCTGCAGCTGCTGTTGAATTCATTGCTTATGAAAAGTTATTTCTCTCTCTAAAGGGTAGGGGTTAGCAGCAGGTACAATGACAGTTTTGATTGACAAAATCTTTTCTTTACTTGATTACAAAAAATTATTCCATTTGCCAAAACGGAAGAAAGAAATCAGTGCAATAATCTTGTACATGAATGAATCCATTATTGAGAACTTCAAGAAAGAATGAAAACATCACTGTCTTGATCTTTGCATCTGTATTTTACAAGAAAACATAATTTCACATAATAACGCAGTCACAGAATCTATGTCCTGAATCTTTAATCAGGCTTTTAATCACAGTAATTAGCCCATGAAATTATACAACGATTATGCAATCATGGGATTAAAAGAAATCAGCTTGCATCTGAAGGCACCATGCAGACCTTCAATTCAAATAAGGAAAGGAAACTTTCGCTTTATCCTCTTTTTTTTTCATTTATAAGAACAACTCGCAAACAAGCATCGACATAGAAAACTGTCTGTAAACGTTCACAGTTCACCACATTCATCAAGATTGATTCTGACCTGCCGACACCGTGGAAAAGGGCCTGAAGTGATTCTTCAAATCCTATTGGCATGCTGCATGAAAAGTTTACAAGAAAGTTGCAGTTGATAGAGCGAGTGAAAGAGGAAAAAGAGGAGTGAGGAACTAACCTGAGCTCAATGGAGATATCAGCTGTCTGCAGGCAGGATGTTAGAGTGTGAAAAGTTGGCTTGCACTTCCACCCCGTCAGAATAACAGCTGTCTCACCAGCATCTCCTCTGTCTTTGGTGCAGTTGGAGCCGCCTCTGCATGATGTCTTTTTAGGGGGGCTTGCCATTCACATGTGACAAATGCAGTGAGCAGAAAACGGTTGAACTTGGTCTGACATTATCCCTGTGGGAGAGAAAAAATATGACTCACGTGTTGGAAATTGAAGTTTGCCTCCCTATTTCCCAGCTGTCTCAGCTTGACAAATGACCCTTCTCTCACTTTCCTGAGTGGCCGGCATTGGCTGTCTCTGTTCAGAAGACAACAGATTTATGTGATATTGCTTTAATGACAGCCCTGAAACCTCGGTGGCTAAATTACGGCAGCAGCATCCAAAACAAAGGGAGCAGAGAGTCGCAAGCTGCCTCACAGACGCCAATCTCCAGTGGTCACAAAGAGCCTCCGTCCAGTTGTTGTTTTGATGAAGACCCCTGTCATATATGATGATATTTGCCTCATTTTCTATGACATACAAGGAATGATTCATGGTATTTCTGTATAGCACAGTGTGTTAACTTCTGTCTCTTCTGTTTAAATGATTCATTGCAACACCCTGGTTTATAATGTGCAATTGCATTGAATTAAAAGGCCAAATCTGGTCCATGTTGTGACCGTGGACCACTGTGAAAAGGCGGCTCAATACCAAGTGGCCCCTTGGTCAGGACTGTGCATCTGTGTGCTTAGCCCGTGTCCAATCGATTCTCTTCTGGTTGCCCTCGGTCGGTCATCTGACAGAACACAGTTCACGCCTCCCGATAAAGTGAAACTTAGCTGGCCTTTCCCATGAATATGGGAGAGCTGAGATGTGGCAGGAGGGAGGCTGCAGGATGAGCAAGTAAAAGGAAAATCCAAAACACAAATATTTGCTTTCTCTCTTAATGAAGGTGTGATAACACGTCCTAGTCGAGTTGTTCAACACAAACGGATTGCGTATTAAGGCAGGATTTAAAGCACCAAGCTAGATTTAAAATGTAAGCTAAACACTGGGTCTAGTTCAAAGACACAGTACCTTTACTACAGTGTGTTAGAAGCTCAGTAGAAACAGAACTGTCCTTTCAACAAGAGGTCGGATCCAGAAGATGGTTAGTTTGGCAAAGCATCAATCCCCATCAAGTCCATCCTCAGGAATATGATGAGGGAATTTCAATTTCAAATTTGATACTTGAATTGGACTTCAAGATGAACAAATTTCGATTTGGTGGTAAAAGGTCAAAGTCTCTGTGACCTCTCCGAGCTGTTTTTTGGCCATAAACTCCTTGTGAGAATTCATTGTTCCAGAGTGTCTTGCAAAGCCACAGATTGTCACTCTGGGTGAACTCCAGAGAGGACACTCTGCTCCTCAGAAAGTTAATTATGTTTGTGTGGCCTGGATACAATCCTGTCTCAGCACCGTCAGCTGGAAGATTGTATGTAGACTTTCCAAATCATGTCCAATCAAATGAATTTACCACTCGTGGGCTCCAATCCAGTTGCAGAAACACCTCAAAGGTGACCAAGAGAAGTGGGAAGAACCTTAGCTAAATCTGAAGTGCCATAACAAATGGTCTGAACTATTACCACAGTGTGATTTTGTGACTATGTTTTAATAAATTAAAGTCAGGCTGCAACATAACAAAATATGAAAACACCGAAGGGGTCCGAATACTTTCTGAATGCACTGTTTAAACGCAATTTTGTTACAGTCATAAACCTCAAACTTGGTTTCATCAGCAAATGGGACTTTTTATCCAGTTGACTGTAAACTGCTGGTATTTCTTAGCCCACGCCAAGGATATGGCCTTGTTTCCCCTCTTGAAAAGTGGTTTAGAAACAGCTACTAGTCCTCTGAGACCACCATGAGACAGCCTTCTTCTCACTGTGCTTTTGCTGATTGGAGTCGTGCATTCTTTATTTAGCTAGTTCTGCAATGAAGTTGCTTCTCCATCTCTAAGGAAACTGAGCTTGATGTATTGATCTTCTGATGATGTGGTCACTCTGTGTAATCATGCTTTGGATACAGCTCAAACAGCTTCTGGAAAGGGCTTTAGAGTTTCATGCACTGACCCCTTCGGAGGTTTGATGGTGGCGCCGATTGTGTAATGTGACTGAACGCTGGCGAGCAGAATACTGAAAATGGGAAAACGGTGCAGATGAAACACTCAACTAGTCAGATGTCCCTCTCGAGCTCTCTCTCTCACACAGAAGCTCAGCAGCTGCGCCGTCTGCATACCTTCAAGGACTCTGTCTACAATGGCGTGGCCTTTGAGGACATTCTTGACTGTGAAGGCCAGACCAAAATGAAAGTCTAGTTTATGAATTATTTCCCATTTACCCTCGAGGTGCTGTTTTATTTGCAGAATCCATCCTGCTCTTGTTTTGCAGAATGCTTCCACAGTCATTCATCACAAGCATGCAATGAATCATGGGATAGACCGGTCTATGAAGGAGTGCGGGAAATAAACTATGCATTTCTCAGTCACATGTCAAGGAGCCTTTGAAATGGGACAGCCATGTCCAACACGCTGTGACGCAATGGATCTTCAAAGCCTCTGAATTGAGACGCAGCGACAGACAATGGACCCGTGTGTAAACGACCATTTAGCAGCATAGCAGCTAATCAATATTGCCGCTTGCAGAAGTGGATAATGTTGATGCGAATTACCTAACTCCCTCAATCCGCACAAGAAAAGTACATTTATTTTCAAAAGGGATCTACTTAACAATTCAGCTCGCCTTGGATTTGTATTTTCTTAGACAAGGTCTCGTGCACAGCAGACATAAAGACAGCCAGGACCTGAGGTGTTAGCAAATCAAAGCAAATAGAAACGTGGGAAAGCTGAACAGCGAATATGTATTTTGTATATTTCCAGGTTACAAATAGGGATGATGTGTTGCCACAGCAGCTGAAACAGCAGGAGAGGGTCAGGGAGGGCTGGCTGTAGTTAACAAAAAGAGTGAAGTAGGAAAGGAGAACAGCAGCCAACAGGGTGCTGTGGCAGAACAGGTGAGATTGACAGAAAACACAGAGACAGAGCTGTGTTCATTATTTATCTGTCACAAAATTGTACAATACTAACAAGATATTTTCAGTGGATATTGGCGTGTGTGTCAGTATCTTCTTGAGTGTCTAGACAGGAAGATGATTTGGTATCTTCTGTACTAGGCAGTGAATTGCATTGTTGGTCATTTAACGTAGAAAGATAAACATTTTGCAGATGCAGGAGTTGTTTTGATGCTGATGGATTACTATCTGTCATATTTTCACATGACTAGTTATATTAAATTGATTATAGCATTTAAGAAAATGAAGAATATGACTTGCCTCTTCTGGCTTACATCGACTTTGACCTTTCAAGAAAACGTTTCTGCGCTCAGTGTAACAATGAGTCGACTACAAAATGCAAACAGGTTTTTAACAACGCTGCAGCAGATACATCTGCAGATTAACATCGTCACATCAGGCTCGCTGCCCTCCCTCTTGGAACATTAACTGGAGTGGGACAGCAATCAGTAAATTATTTCTAAATAGGCAAATTAATATGGAACACAGATTAAGGGATATACCGAGCCAAATTAGTCCCACATCATCATCATCGCACCATACATGCAACCAGAGGATGATTGATGCTGGGAATTAAACAGACTGGCATCGTCCTTGTCAGCTCCAACGATCAAATCATTCCAGCTTTTGTTGGAAGGGAAATTACAATATAACTGCCAGCAATGGTCTTGTTAAGAGTGAGCAAACAAGACTCTTAATGTATCCTCCAAGACAAACATGCTCAGGTTTAACATCCTCCCATCTCTGACACAGCTGGGCTCGTCCTTGATGGGCTGTTTTTCCCCCTCCTGTTAAGCACTCTGAGCTGCTTTTTCACCGAGGATATAATCACACAATAGTTAAATCAGGCATAAGGAAATTACAGTGGTATCAAAGCGATCAAATCCACTGCCATTTGGAAAACGAAACCCTGAAAAAAAACATTTGAGAGGACAGCAGCGGGGGTAATGGCTCCTGATAGAGCAGCAATCTCATCTGTTCATCCTCGGCCCTGTCTGCCTAGCTGGTGCCTAATGTCTAAACAGGCTCATCAGCTCCTGGACAGCTGCTGCATGCGACTGGGGCTCACACGGGTCTTGAACTTCCTTCAAGTATGTGACTCCCCCCACTGCTGCCGGTGTCAGAGCTGCTCAGCCGGAGAGCTGCTTTTGTACTCTGTCAAGTGAACATCTAAATCAAATGGGTATTTGGAATCAGAAAACACATCTGTAATGGAGTGGGCCAGTTGTGAGGGGTGGAGGGGTGGGAAATGGCCTCTGACGTTAACTGGACCCAGAGATATCAGAGCGAGTGGTAATTTGTCTTCCCTGTCATTCCCTTTACCGGGAGCTTAAAATATTGTTTATATCCCTCACCAACCAACGCACTTGCTCAGCAGCTTTGATTGATGTACGAGGTGTCACCATGGCAACCAGCGTGTGGGAATGATAAGTGACTTTGGCAGGAGAGTTTATCCTTCTGGGTTATTAAGACGACCTAAGGGTTGTGTGAGTGTTTTTTTTTTTTTTGCCTCTTTATGTATACGTACAAGCTGTATAAGCCGTGACGAGTTGTTCCTGGCTGAACTCTCTGCCTGATGTTGTCGCCCACTCCACGGGGTTAATCGGGTTAGAAAGCATCATGACTGAGCAGCTGACAGGGATACATAGGCTACTACCACATGTATGGGATTAAAACTGTGTTAATGGATGGCTGTTCACCGGCTGCTTATGTTTGTGACAGGTGAGTGATGGGCAGTGCTGAAATTAAGGAAAGAGAGAAAGTCAGGGCTTTTTCCCCCCCTTATAGTTGTGCTTGCCAACAGCAGCTGTTAAAATGCAATTAGTTCCCACCAGGACTCAAAATGACTCCAGTGTTTGGTGACTGGTTAGTGCCACTCAGTGTGAGTCCTGGTAATGGAAAGGACCTGTCACATCCTGAGCTCAGTTGCTTTTATTTTCACAGTGCAATGCCTCCATTCCCTCCCCCTTACTAAAAACACACAAATGTTAGCTCACTGGATCCTGCACCTCAGCTCTGAAACCTATGTAGCTGGCTGCAGAAGGTACAAATGATGCCTTTGTGTGTATTATCCCGTAGAGCCAGTGTGCCCTCTACTGGTTAAAATACAAAGTGCAAAGGCAAGAGGGCACATCCAGGGGAAATACCCTGCTGTAAAGTCGGTGGTGGCAGTGAAATAAATAAGAGCGCAGAAGCTCCCATGTTGCCTTAATTAAAACAAATGGTGGGATAGCAACATAGACAGGATGATTTGTAGTAAGATTTGTTTATGCTGAACAGACTGAGTGTGAAAAAACAACAACAACCCAAAACACGATTTATCTGTTCTTTTCATTATTTACTGTTGCTAAATGATGACTGATTTAATTTGCAAGTCACATCAGTCTAAATTGGCATATGAGGATTAAACATAACAGGATTACTGTGCTATAAGATTCATGTGTAAGAGCTTTAAAGTTGAAGAAAGATTTATGTCTAAGAGCTATTTATCCAAACTGCACCAATCTGTATTGACCTTATCTGAGGGATCCGGGACCTGCGGCCTCTGCAACTGCATTATTTGAAGCTCACTTGACTAATGTGCTGCTGAAATAAAGACATGCCTCCTTAACTGGCACAAACAAATGTGTCAGGAATAAAAGAAACGCTTCAGGACGAATTCACTTCCTTAAATATGTATCTCTCTTTTGTGAACTTCCCTCCTGTGCTGCAGGAAAATTGGCATCACATTATTTGATTGTGAAAAATGAGACGAAATGTTACTGTTGTTACTTTTGACAACCCTGTGGTAATCCATTTATAATGTAAAATTATAAATCATTTATCATAAGCATGTATGTCCCACGGCGGCATCCAATTTATCTATAGAGGAAACCACACCAAGTGTGCCTGTGGCATAGTTTATGTAAATAGAGCATGTAAACTGTAGGAAGGGCAATGGAAATCTCCCTGTGAGACGACAACTCAGCACAGTGGAGCTGATAAATCACTTCCCTACAGTTCCCAAGCGCATTTGTTTAACAGTTCATGCATTTTCAGCGGCGCTACTTCACAACTGCAGCCCAGGTTAATGTGCTTTGAATGGAGGAATTTCAACGTAATAAAAGTGTGTGTGAGTGAGCGTGGGTGCTGAATTTCTCACAGAGCACATGCCTTGACAAAAAAGAAGCTTAATCACACACACACACACACACACACACACACACACACACACACACACACACACACACACACACACACATACGCTGACACAACCACAAACACATACTACTACCCAGTTCCCTTCCTGGAGATCCATGCTGTGAGCACAGGTTTATAATTTAGCCCGAAATTCAGTTTTGCTGAGCAGAGCTGTTTTAAAACCTGTGAAAAAAGAGTAGTATAAAATAAAAAAGAGGATGTGGATCTTTCAGAATGAGCTGGTTCTCTGCATTGATTAATCATAACCTGTCAGCAACTGTACACATCACTGTGTCCTCAAGCAAAACTTATACTCTTTTGTTTATTTACTGAACACATAGCTACTTTGTCAGCTCCACCAATAACGCAGTCACATTTCCGAAACCCAATGCATTTGGACACGGGCACAACCATTTTAAGTTCAAATCGGGCATCAGACTGGAGATGTGGCATGTTTGGTGAATATTTCATAAACTACTGATCTGCTGAAAAACCGTCTTTAGTATTTACAGAGAAAAAAAGAGAAAATATCTGGTAAGAGGAGGTCAGAGGAGAACAGTCATACTGGTCAGAGCCGATAGAAAGGCAACAGCAACACAAATAACAACTTGTTACAACCGAGCATCTCTGAACCACATGTCAAACCTTGAAGCAAATGGGCAACAGCAACAGAAGATCACTCTAGTCAGCTAACAGGAAACTGAGGCTACAGGTCACACAGGCACCAAAACCTGACAATAGATAAATTGGAAAATCGTTGCCTCACAATTTCTACTGCGATGGTCGGATCGGAAAAACAAATCTGCAGCAGCTGCTTGATGCCATTATGTCAATATGGACCAAAACCTCAGAGTGATGTTTCCAGCACCTTGTTGAATCTGAGTTAAGGCGGTTCTTAAGGCAAAAGGTTGAGTAAGTGAACTGTTGGATGTAATAACAGGTCAAACAACAACTAATAATACTCTGACTCTTCCTGTAGCTTCTGAACAGACGGCTCAATGTTCAGGAGGATTTTGGATCTTTCCTGCGCAGCATGTTTACTGGGTCATGATCTGGGCTCTTGACTGGGCCACACACTCCAGAAGGTGGATTTCCTTTGTTTGAAGTCCATCTGTAGTAGATTTACTTTGATGTTTAGTGTCATTGTCCGGTATGTTGAGCTGTCCGGGCCCGGAGGCAGCAAAAGCCCCTCATCACGGTGCTCCTTCTGCCCTGCTGCTGGATATTTTCATGTTGGACTGCAGTTCCCCCTTTTACAGCAGACTAGTGCTGCATGTTCTCCTCAAACAATTAAAACCTTAGATTCATAAAACATTTTCGCTGTCGTGCCAAGGTGCCATTTGGCAAACTTCAGCAGTACAGGAATGTTTTTTCTGGAGAGCAGCAGCAGTTTCCTCCGTTTCCATGCACCATGATTTGCATATGTTACTGGTGTAAAGCATAATGATTGCTTTCTGTTTCTAATCATTGTGCAACTGTGTTTCTTTGGAGTCAGGGACAGAAGTGAATCATTTTCCTGCCAAATATCGAAACTCTGAGACAATGTTGTAACTCTTTCATCTTTATGCACATCAACAGATTTTGATCCTGAATCTTCTGAGATCTCTTCTTTAGGAGGCATGATTCACATTGGCAGATGTTTCTTGTAAATAGCACATGCAAAATATTAAAGAAGCTTTAACTGTGAATGCTTGAATTGTGTTTTCAATGAAAACAAGAATTATTAGGTAAAATAAATGCTTGATAATTGTAACTGAGATGAAGATCTGAGCCTATTTTTGGGGCAATTTTATACATAAATGGAGGTTATTCCAAGGTGCTCACTTACTTTTTCGTGCCAAAGCTGACTCTGGGAGTCAAAGGATGAAGCAGACATGCAGACAGGCAGACAGACAGACAGACAGACAGACAGGCCTGCAGTGGCACAGACAATCAGAAAGCCAGAGTCAGACATATGTTCCAGTCTGACTCAGCTGTGGGCTCAGGATGAAAAGTCTGGCAGCGTTACACAGTCACACTCCATGTCTGAGACTTTGTGGACCTGGTGAACCTCTTACCTCGGCCTGAGCGACACACACAAACACACACACGCACACACACACCTGTCAGTCAATAGAGAACTGCCACCATAATAATGTATGACAACACAGTCTAAGAGGTTTGTCATATTCCGGATAACGCCCAACATTTGAAACATCTTGGTGTCCTCGGCGCATGAAGGAGTTTGCTTGCGTGCCATTAGCGTGCAAGTCTGTGATGTATCTAGTATGCATGATGGAATATGCAGGTTTCACAGACAAGAGTGATGCATAGGAGCGTGCATGCATGACTCGTACCGATATGATTTAAGTTTGTGTCACATCGTGCCAAGACGGGAACATAAACTCCCCGTTCCGAGCCCAAGAGCAGCTGATACAAGCGTGACATTGGTGGGCTCGTCATCCTGAAATAGCCGAGATCTCCAGCGACATATTACATGATATTCCCATGGAACAAGCATCATTTTCAAAGCACAAGGTATAGAGTATATAAATCTGTGCATTTCTAATTTATCACATTCAATTTGAATCAGTAATGTATGTAATGAATGTGTAATGAATTTGTAATTTCTCTGCTGTTGTTAATTGGAAATTTTTGTCCAAGGTTGGAAGATACAACAAATAATTAAATCTGATATTTAAATTTGTTTTGTCTTTTATTATTAGCTGGTGTTATAGCGCTGCCATAACTTAGTGTTCATTGGTTAGTAGCTTCAGTTTTGCCGGATGTTCACTTCACTTGTTCAGCATCCAGTCATTTGTCTCCTGCATACTTGAGTATGCAGGAGACAAATGTCCATAGTTTTGCAAGTGAACTGAAGAATCAAGACAATTAGCTAAAGGCAGCTAAAAGCTGAAGAGCTTTGTTGATTCTCTGTACTGTAGCATCAGGATTTAATGAATGGAGACATTTATGTAAAATACTGTGTGAAGTTGAAGTTGTTCTTCTAAATAATGAATGTTGTGTTTCCTAACGTCATGCTGACAGTTGGAGTGGAGCTGAAAGTGAATTTGTTGAGGCTGCTAAGCAGTTTCTATATGGTTCCTATCATCTCAAATAACACCCTTGAAGGGAAAAATCAACAGTGGCACCAAAGTTCAAAGTTCAATAGAGTATAGAGCATTAAAAACACCAGCTTGACACAATGAGCACTGTAACACTTTTAATTATGATTTTACTTGATTGAGATGAGTTCCCTTTTTTCATAACAAAATGTTTACAAACAAGCTCAGCTTTAATGGCGTATAGGCAGCGGGACAGATCCTCCAGTTTAAAGTCCTTTACACATGTCTCTCTTCCCGAGTTGCTATTCTTTGGGTCTGATTCAGCAGACTGTCTGTTTCTGGGAACAGAGTCCTCTGAGTAATACTCATGTGTACACACACACACACACACACACACACACAAACACACACATAAACGCGCGCACACACGCACACACACACAGATGTGTTCCTCATTTCCTCTCCTTTTGTTTCTTTATTTTACAGTTGAGATTTGATATCGGCTTTCCCTGCACACAACTGCCTTGAATGGGTTTTCTATTCCTTTTGCTTTGGTTAACCTCCATTTCATACCACATGAAATTACACTTGCACCTGCTGTCGCCCAGTCCCATTGAAATCTATCCAAGGCCACGTTGGAAAAACATTCAGTCCAATATGTCCAAAATTCTTATTAGTGTTATTAAATGTCTTAATTTTTTTTTTTTGCATAACTGCATTTTACCCATTTTCTAAATATATCCTGTCCCTTTGTTTCCTATACCTGAAATGTATTGTCAAAGAAAACCAACAAAAACTGAATATATATTTATATCATTTGGTGTGCATAGATACTGATAAAGTGCAAATAGTATTTGGTTAAAAAAAGCTTAATAATGCGATTTCCCTGTTTGTTTGTGACTTGATGGAGTCTCTGAAGCATGTAGAAGAAAATAGATCAAGTCAGTCACTGGTGTTTATATTTACGTTCCTGATGTGTATCTCTGGTAACAGTTCACTCTCATCTACACCGTTTTCTGGTTTGCTCCTCCGTCACAAATCAGACGAACCAAACACAGTGTCCAGTGGAAGTTCTTTCTCTCTCCCACCTGCTTGGCTGTAATTCCTCGACTGCCCCATTGGGGGCAGTGTTTCTGTTGAGCTCTACTTCTCATCCACAACAAAGATTTCTTCAGGGATCTTCTCCTCTGAGTCAGAGCGATCTGACAGCTTGTCCAGGTCCTCCATGTCGTCGAAGCGCTCGGCAACACACTGGGCTGTCAGACGGGCCTCCGGGTCGTGGTCCCAGCAGTCCTCTATGGAGGAGCACACCATCTGGATGCCCTGCAGGGGGAGCAACGGAGCACAGATATGATCAATCAATAAAGACTGGGGGGCAGGTGCGACTCAGACAGACTAGCAGCCCTCAGCTGAAACCAGGAATGTTCCCGTGTGTTAATACGTTTCCATCTGTGTGTTTATGAGTGTAAATCTGTGACTGTGAACCAGCTAGTTTCCTATGACTTAAAGATTAAAACAGGAAGTCATACGAACAGAGTACAACACAACATAATTACAGCCCTAAACCTTTCTCAGGACTGTTTAAACAGCAGCCAAAAACAATTTCAACAAAGAAACACCAAAAAGAATTAAAGTAAACTAATGTAGAGGCATGTGCTGTACAATTTGTGTTGATATTAATGCTTCGACTTGAACTCAGGCCAATCTAACCAATTCACAGTTCTTCAAATGTGGTGAAACTGCAAACAAGAATGTGCTAAAGGGACTTTTCATTTTTCAGCTTCAGTTGTTGTGTTCAGTTCCTGTTTCCATGATTCCTTGAACTGGTTGGATTATGTGGTAGTGAATAGCACTCGTTTTATTTATGGGATATCACATTAATCAGCTCTGACATTTGCCAGCATCTGTGTCAATGTGCCAGCTAATTGCACTCACAGCCACTACTTCAAACTGACATGTGATAGTTATGATGAAAACCAGATTTTTTATTTTTTTTTTTACATCAAACTTGAAAAATAAAAAGTAGTAGTCACATTCATGTCATCCAACAGAAGATTATGTAGTTTCAATGTATTGGGAGTTTGCCATAAACTGCTTGTATGCCCAGTTATATGTTGGAGCCTCTTACTGTGTGGTTGATCCAGCTGTTGGGGATCTCAGGTCTTCCTCTGTCTCGTAGGACACTGTCCTTCATGCTCTCCACACACGGGTGTTCCCTCAGGTTCCCAAAGGGCGGCTCGTACTCTTTCACATCTACAGTTGACACAAGACAGGTGGAGAAAAATGATCAAAATGTGGAGCTTTGGTTGCTTAAGATAAGCTTAGACACCTTGGAACATCTGTAGCTCTCTGTAATAGAGAAATCAGATGGCAGTGCCCCACAGTGCAACATCGACAGCACCTCTCAAAGGTTTCACTGTGTGCTCTAAATTAAAACTGCGGGCTGTAAACTTTAAATAGCACCGAAGCAGCACAAACAACTAAAGAATCCTGTGTTGCTGATAAAAGAGCCAAGGGGGAGATTTGCTGAAGAGAAACACTTATTATTATCACATTTTTTACCCTCAGCTTCAATAGGCTTTAAGTATCTCACCAACACAGCTCTGGCTTTGTGTTAGCTCTCTTACACAACAAAACCCAGAGTGCCTGTCAAAGGCAATTTACCAGTTGAGTTTTCTCAGGGCAGGAATTCAAAGCGCTGGTGTTGAGGATACAGTCTGGAAACCGTGGGTCAAGAGTTTCCACAGAAAATGTATCCCTACATGGATTAATATACACAGATCAGCCACAACATGAAACAGGGCTCTGGTTTTAATATTGTGGGCGATCAGCGCATCCTTGAATTAAGTCATCAAATGAAATTACAATTTGCTTTGAAGTGCGGAGGGCCTGTATGAAGAGGAGAAAAAAAAAAACATTCAGAGAATCTGCTGAGATGAGAAAAGCCTGATGAGGCACAAGTAAATAATTAGCTCATTTTCATCATTATTAAAATTTCATCATTAAAAGATGACCAGAAGCAAAATGCCTGTTCCAAACTCCCACGGTTTTCCCCACAAATAACCTCTGACAGAGACAAAAGCCCTCAAACACACACATATAACACAATATCACATCCCATTTTTCGAAAGGCTTTTATAAAAACTTTAAATTGACAGTCACTGTGAACTACAGATGAACACAGTAATTTCCCTCATGTTGCAATAAAAAGCTCAGAATAAAATGTATGGCAGCCGCTCCATTCACACTCCTTATTCTACTTACAATGAGGCACGAGGAAGAATGTAAAAACTACTGTCGTGATTAAAAATTGGGGCTATTCCACCAATGTTGATGTCTGAACTCTTTGTGTTGTTTAAAAAAATTAATATGAATTTGTTTTCTGTGCATTATTTGAAGTCTGGAAACACTGCATCTTTTTTTTTGTTATTTTGACTAGTTGTCATTTTCTGCTAAATGCTCAATATCATTATTTCGGATTTGGGAGCAATTTAGTTTATAGAATATAACAAAAGGGTTTATTTTACTCACACACATAACTATAAATAGTAAAACCAGAGAAACTGATCATTTTGAAACTGGTCTCTTAATGTTTTCCAGAGCTGTATATACACAGCTACAGCACAGCAACAGTAACAATACAGTGTTATTTATTTGTACCTTGAACTACAAACTCAAACCTGCCTAAGTGAACCTATCTAGAGTTGTGAAGGTGTAAAGTACTCAATATATGCTGTGATAAGTAGTGTAGTAGTGTAGACTGGAGTTACAGCATGTTATCGGTCCACTGCTATTTATTTATCTTAGTTCAGGTTTTGCATTTATATTTCATTGTAGAGCTTGTTTTGGACATTTCTATCTTTATCTCAAGGTTTAGAGCTTATACAGAGCTACCACTGGACGCGTGTCTTTTAAACTCTCATTTACTCAAACAATACACTTACAAGGGACCAATCATGTAATTAGGCCCTGCATACACACTCTAAATCAAAGGCCCAGGGCAGATCTATCCTGCATTTTGCCCCATGTAAATCTGCTCCACAGAGTCACAGAACTGGAACAAAGCAGCAGCGGCTGGAGTCAGCGAGCTGTGGGTGGAATCCACCCAGTCACGAGGCAAACATGTTGTCTATGCAAGCACACCGACACATTTTGTACCATCTGTAAACGCCACAACTTCGGGGTTGAAATAAAAATGAAATGATCTGCAACTGTTCCCTGAAGTGGTGCCGGGGATAAACTACAGGAACAGACCTTCCACTCCTTAGTTTACAGTTTGTAGGATGAACCAAATGACGGTTTCATTTTACTCTTTCAAAACATGTTCAAAAGAAACTGACAGGAAGTTATGAAGCCTGCAGACAGGAAATTAAGACTTCTGGGACACAGACTAATGCAACAGAGAATTCTTTTGCAGAAGCCGAAACCTTTTTTTTTTTTTGCAAGCCAAGTTCCTCTGGCTGGTGTGAAAGATTAAACAAAACCACACCCAGGCACCAGGCATCAATCAATATTAAAAAAGGTGGAGACAGATGTTTCTTTTCGCTTTGACAGGTCAGAGAGAGAGAGAGAGAGAGAGAGAGAGAGAGAGAGAGAGAGAGAGAGAGAGAGAGAGAGAGAGAGAGAGAGAGAGAGAGAGAGAGAGATGATGACTGCATGTTTGACTGCATATCCACTTTGTAAACTGTTGGGCAAACATGTTTATGTGTCCATCCCCAAACAATGGAGGCAAAGCGTACGAATCATACTACTGAGCGCTGAGCAGTGTAAACAAGAGTGTGTATTCCAGGATGGAAAAGATTGGCAAATCCTGCTCTGAAAAGGAAAGACGGCTTTTCCCGGCAAAACCCTAAATTAAACTCTGATCTGGCAAAAGCTATTCAAAAGGCGACACGGGGGAAAGTGAGGAATGCTGTGGTTTGCAGAAGTCACTCGCGGCATAGTGACGAGATTTCTGCATCGCCGTGTTACTAATTCAGCACAGCAACAATCGAGACCTTACACCACGTTCCTTGCGACAGCTGACATGTAGCGAGTTGAGTCTTGCAACGCGAGCACATATTTCATCCTTAATGTCTATTCTCCATGCCAGCTGTCAGACATGCCTGTAGAAAACTGTCTGGGAATCTGCAGCCAAGAGAAAATTCCCTTCACTCCAGTTTCAGACGAAGGGAAATGAATGTGACCCCTCAGTAGTGTCGTTTAACATATCAGCGCTCCCACTGCAGTAGCAGGTCGAACAGGACTTAAACAGAGAAGAGCGAGATACACAAACCATCGTTGAGTTATTACGGCAAAGTTACAACAACAAAGCAAAATCAGATTTCGTTTCATATTCTTGTGCTGCCGCCCATCCAAGTTAACATTTTTGTCCAATTATTCTCAACAAAGCGTACACCCCAGAACAAAAACAAAAAAACAACAGAAACCGTGTCACCTAAACACATAAATAATGCAAGGAAAAACAGATCCAAACATTGTTTCAACATGTACTTGCCAATAAATTAGTAATACGATCACACTAACATTGTCTGTTTCCCAAAGCCTGCGTCTGGAAACAGCGGCTTGACGAATCCAGTCCCAGCCGCCCGAGCTGGTTTTCATTAGCCTGCGGTGGATGTGACACTTGTTTTGTGTTCCTCACAGGTTGTTAAAGTCATTTAGTGCAGATGCATACATGTGCATTACACATTAGCAGAGCTTACATTCGAACACATGGCACTGACTTACCCTGAAGGCTTAACCTAGCATTAGCTGGTACATACCCCAACCTTCACCTAACCTCATTAGAGATGACCAAAGCTATTTTAGCTCTCATTGGATGCAAGTTCAGTGAAACCAAATTGGGCACACGCACACATATGCACACAGATATATATTCAATTCCTTGATTCATCTCCAATCAAGTGGTTTAAAGTCAGAAGTCCTCTCCTCCAATGTGGGCTTGGCAGACCCCACACACATACATGCACTCCTGCCCATCAGGCCCTCCAGTCCTGAAGGAGATGATGGTCTGACATCTGGAGAGCAGCTGCCATAACCTCTCCTCCTCTCCAGTCTATCCCAACCTCTCCCTCTGGGGACTGAAGGCATTTCTCCGTCTGCAGCTCCACGTTCAACACCACTCTACTATTATCCCACTACTTAGCCCCACCCGCCTGAGGAACGCCCTCATAGTCTTTCCAAAACCCTAAATCTAGAGCAGCTAAATTATACAGGAGAGACGTTTTAAGGAACAGAGACAGAGATAAAAAGGCCTGAGCCTTGAATCCAGGTTTTCCCTCTCTGCGAGGTGTGTTGATCTCTCTGTTTCCCTCTCGCTCTGACTCTTCCTCTGTCTCTGGAGTTTGCGAAGACAAAAGAAAGCAAAGTGGCGGCTCACGGCTGGCTGACTGGCACCGCCGGCAGACGGCTGTGTTCTTCTCGCCTGGCAGAACGTGGAGCAGACCACGGCCCCAGGAACTGTGACAAAGTAGCTATGTGGCTGCCTGCCACCAAGACGCCGAGCCACTGAGATAGCTGATCAGACATCTGTCTTCTACAGACACACACACACACAGGCAGGTGGCATCAGAGACAAGAGAGACTGGGGGGAACCAGGGCTTCACCTAGGTCATTATAATGATGCCCTGCGACGTGTTATGTTAGTGTGTGAGTGTGTGTCTGTGTGTACATTCACGAGCCGCTCGCATTGTGTCTCCAACGAGGTGAGTTATCAGAGAGTCATCCGAGTGACTCACCAACCTACAGGGAGCTCAGGGAAAACAAGAGACCATCAGCGTTAAAGCATGAAGCTTTTTAAACACACTCTCTAAACATCTGTTTTACTCTCCCGGTGCCGCGACTCCAGAATCAATACCAGATCTCTGCCGACATACTATCTGCAAGGTGAGTGTCTGCTGCCGCTGGAGCGAAACCAAAATGACTGCATCTCATTTGCGCAGCCCGTTCTCTTCACCTTCCTCGGGGTCCGTCAAGGCAGGAGGCTTTCTGTGTTTGTACAACATTTTAACCTTTCAGCATGAGAACGTCTCCTTGGGTTTTTTGGTTAACGAATTACAGATTTCACCCTTCTGCTCGTCTCGGACAGTTGCCAAGTTTTGAAAGAGTGGATAGAGATACACAGAACACGGGGGGAAAAAAGAAAAATGCATGAACTGTCCCAGTGGCTTCTATCTTTAGTCTCTATTCTGGGCCATTGGGTGTGACGGGAACCCCTCTGCTTCCCCTTTCTCCAATAAATCTGCACCGGCCTGTCCTCCCTGTCTGTCTGCGCTGGCATGAGTAAAGCTGGATTGCTGCCTCCAGTGCTGCGGTGCAGTGAGAGAGTAATTAATTGCTACCTCACCTGCCTCGGGGTGGGAAGGAAAAGACAGGCATAGAGAGGGGCAGAGAAATGTAGATAGACTGCATTGAAAGTGTCAAGTTCAGAAGCGACGGGTTTCTGCACAAGGACATTCAGAAATGTTTGTGAAATAGTATTTTCTGCCTACGTTGTGTACAATGTTCGTGTTGGTGGACATCTACATAAGTACAAAAGCGACGGGCTGAAAACTCGTGAGCATAAATTCAGAAGTGAATGAAATGAATGGACAAGGCTGAGTGGGATGAATAAAGCTGTTGTGCCTCCGGAGGAAACCGAGTGAAGTCACACTGACCTTTCTCCAAGCGAGCCTGGATTCGTTTAGTCCGTCTCTACCAGCGTGTATCCTGTCTGGTCTGCTCTCGAGAGACATTAGCCGCAAAACATCCTCATCCAAGGGAGACAACCACACTTGCAAAGTTAACTTCACACTAAAAACAGCGTCTTGGGACTTTGCTCTTTGCAAAACAGGAAAGAGTCTATTTTGTTTTCAAAGGTGTACCCACAGAGGCCGCACATATTCTTGCTGTTGGGAAGGAAAAAGCAGAGGGGACTCTCGGTCACTTGGCCATGTGTTTTGTTTTTTCTTCAGAGGACTCGTGGGCAGCATAACCGGGCGATACATTTTAAGGGGGCCCCCTGGGGGTAGGGAGTCGGGTAGGGGGGGCATCGGGCCAAACAGGAAAATACCAAAGTAGAAGCGTTCATGCTCAAACCCCAGCTTTCAATCACGGCTTTGACACAATGGAGACAGGAGCAGTCACAGAAACAAACTGGACCACAGAGACACCGACGGGAAGTGAAAACAAATGACTGACTGTCAACGTGAAATACTGCCCTGTGGTTTCGCCTTCAGATAATCACCCATTTCTATTATTTGCACATATCCTGGCCTTGTTTTTGCTACAGAATGACAAACATAAGTAACGGTACATTAGTGAAGTCAAAGCTGATCCTTGAGACTTCAGCGAGATGAATTGTGTGTTTGCCATTTTCGGATTTTGTTCCCACAGTGATTCATGGGACGTGGAGGACACACGGGCACACGTCCTCCTGTCACACGGCGTCGCACATCTACGCGCTCAACTCGAGGTGGAGTTGGTCACCGGGCTCCTAATTGGTAAAGTCATCAGTGTGCTTGTATTCCTTAGAGGTCAGGGCAGCTGCACAGGCAATTTTTCTTTTTACAGTATTTTTCTGAGGATCTTTACACAGGCTCCAAAGGGAATTTCATCAATCAGCGCTGCTATCGATTTCCTTTACACCCAATGACCCAGGCTAATCTCTGAATTACCCAGGGAAACGTGGTTCCCTATTATTACTGAAAGGTCACAAGTGATGTTTACTGCGTGTACAGTGTAGGGCAGTAGCAGGTTTAGAGCAGGCGCCCACAAAACACAACTCATCACTATACACAAAGAGAATAGTGAAGGAGGAAGATTAGTTCAGATTATTGATGAGAATTAGAAGAGAATCTAAACACTGCGACTTTTCTGCGGTCGGAGACAGTGACCTGCACCTTTCATTGTAAATGGACTTGCACTTTTCTAGTCTCTCAGACTATTTAACTCACAGATATGAGATGAGATATGGTACAACCTTCTCATCTACTCAACTCTTCGCTACAGAGTAAATAAGCTTATCTCCCAAAATGTTGCTTTGGACTGCTCGTTTAAGGAATCCATCCTTCAGGAAGTTTTCAGAAACGTCAATGAATAAAAATATGTATTGTATAATTCTTGGGGAAGACATTGACGTCAGCCAAACCGTCATAGAGTTTGAACCTCTCTAAAAGAGAGACAAGCCAGATGGGTTAATCTAAATACTTATACTGTATTTCCTGTGTGGTATAGTCAACCTGGCGGTGACCTGTCCTAGATACAAGCATGTTGTTTTGTCTACAGTTGAAGTATTTCTCCTAAACACAGTTAGAGAGGTCTGCTGAAGTTTTTTTTTTTTTTTGCAGATTTTATTTATTCACATGATCCTTCAGTAATGTTTTATTTCGATAAATATTTAATGCAAAACCTAATTTATCAGTTTACTAAAAGTTGCTCAACCTAAAAAGGCAAAAATATTTTGATTAGGTTTCAGTGGAGGTCCCAAGGTCTGACTGCTCTTTTGGATGAAATTACTTGGCATGAAAAATAAACATCTAAAGATTTTAACATGTTTCATAAAATATTAGCTGTCAGCAGCTTCCAGCTAAAGCTGCCACATTAACCTTCAAATTCAAATATTGATTTAATAATACGAGTGGCAGTAGTAATTTCTCTCGCCAAGTCATCACATCAGCTCTTGTTGCCATCTGCAGTGCAGCACATTAACCACTTCAACACCACTTCATCTTACCTCCAATTGCACTACACCTGGAGATGATCTCCCACAGCACAAGAGCCATGGAGTAAACATCGGCCTGTTTGAAAGACTCAATGTTTTCTAGGTTGATTCTGGACTCCAGCACCTCAGGGGCCATGTATCGGGCCGTACCCACCTGAGAGAAAAGCAGAGAGGCAGACAGAGATCTAGGTCACTCAAGTCCTCGTTACCACTGATGATAATAAACGATAAGAGAATGCATAATATTGTTTTGTATGGCTTAAACTGGGTGCTGCAGATAAGGGATAAGCTAGGAAACCACAAAAATAAGGGAGTGGCTTAGTTGGGAAAACCCAGGGTAAGCAAAACATCTTAGCAGTAAGAGTTACTTATCAGCACTAATCTAGAGTGGCTGCAGTTAGATGTCGTATCACTTTTATGTGGATCAAAACATGTTTGACGAGAAGCAGCCTGGCTCTCATTAACAACACATTGTTTGTCTTCTTAACACTATTACTGCCTTGGAAAATGTGTTCACTGGCACCTTCTCCAAATGCACTAAAGGCATTACAATGCATTAGGTGTGCTGCACGACAAAGGGTGAGGCCTTTTTTTTCCTAATGAGTCATTTTCACAACGGACTCTGATATGACTTTGGCCTATTACATCAGCGTAATGAGTCCATTAAGAATCAATCAAGCCTGTTTGCCTTGTGACTATTATAAAATGACAGCCTAAGAAGAATTACAGCTCAATTTCTATCAGCATTAAAACATCTGGGAATAAGATGGAGAGAATGCCAAATATTTAGAGACGTTATCCCTGAATGATGGGGATCAGAGATGAAAAGTTTGACTGATGGCTCTTTTCAGCCTCTGATAAATATCTTCAAAGAAATATACAGCCGGGGCTCGGGATGGGCTGTGTCTGGGGGTTGCCAGTGCAAATTATAACTGGAGAGGATTTATTTGTTATCTCTAAAGGGATCAAAAGCCAAGTGGGAGCAAATAAATCCGCCAAATTTAGGATTAGAAAGCTTTACCTGCCCACTGTTGGCCAGCTCATCCACAGACAGATTGTTGTCCAGCCGCAGCGCCAGGCCAAAGTCACACAGGCAGCAGGTCAGGTCGCTTTTCACTAGTATGTTGGAGCTCTTAATGTCCCTGTGTGCGATAGCCACTTTGTAGCGGCCACAGGGGGTGTGGTCGCTGTGAAGGTGAGCCACTCCGCGGGCGAGCGAGCTCCCGAGCAGCCACAGGTCGTGCCAGCTGATAATATGATGACTCAGGTACTCTTGAAGGTTCCCTCTTGGCTGGTAGGCAGTGATCAGCCAGTATTGTCTCTGCACCTTCCGCTCCTCCGCGGTCAGGAAGTGAAGCACGTTCTCGTGCCTCAAGTCTGCGTCCGAGAAGATGTCCTTTTCATTTTTCCAGGAAGCGTACTCCTCGTATGTGAAAATCTTAATGGCCACCGTCTCGAAGCCCTGCTCCTCGCTGACCGAGGAGCCCTGTTTCAGTTTAGCTTTGTAAACTTCCGCAAAGCGTCCTTTCCCCACCAGGACGTCCAGCTCGATGGGCAGCAGCTCGGTGTTGTGGTTGAGATTGTTGGCGAGCGTGGAGCTGCTGTCCGAACCTTCGTCGTCTATCATGATGGCGTGGTCGCTGAAGTCCATCGGGGGACCCTTCTTGCGTCTGGAGCTGGCTTGCCGCTGCTGGTAGACCCGGTAGCAGTAGAAGAAAGTGATGACGACCACAGCCATGACCAACAGAGGCACCAGGCTCACCAGGATGACCGCCACCACCTGGGAATCCATGTCTGAGGAGACAAAAGACCGATAATGAGGATGAAGATGCCCATAAAATATCATCATCATCAGTCTATAGTAAATAATTTTAGAGGCAGGTAAATAAAAACATGACTTTAAATGAAAGCTAATAAGATATTCCCATGACGGGGAATTTTTTTGGTTTGGTGTGTGTTAGATGTGTGAACATGCAACAGTTTGCAAAAATAATTCACCTCTTCAACTTTAAAAAGGTGATAATACACGTGTGGCCACAATTGACGCAGGTTTTACAATCCAATCAAAAAAACACTTGCAAGGTCCATGCAGTGGTTTTTCCAGCTGTTGCAGGAGTTGCAGATTCAATAAAATCTACGACACATACTGTATCCGGAAAAATGGATTCAATGGATTTCAGCAGGGCACAAACTCCACCTGCTGATGAGGATCATGTGACATTGTCCAGAACAGCTGCAACATGGAGATTATTTTGTCAACCACACATGTACAGTATAGTTCAATCAAAACCCATTCGAAAATGGGAATTTATAAAATCCTTGGAGTTTAGCCTTTTCTCTGTGTGAAGGAAACACCGGTTTTCCACTTGTGCTTTTTTGGAACAACCCCAAACATAAAACATTTGTCTACCGCAACACAGAGAAATAAAGCTCAAATTCTGTCTCGGCAGTCTCCATCTAGTCCAGGGTGAAGTGGTATTCTCAGAGCAGCAGAGGAACCTGACCCTCCCAAGTGGAATGTCTATAAGCATCTGAAAGCTAAAGTTAGCATCCAGGCCACAAAGGCAAGCTGCTCCAAACCCTGATCCAGTCAACCACATATTGTGTCTCTTTATAGTTTATGTCTGATTCTTATAATTTAGGCGGTGGTGTGTCTGGTAGCTGCTACGGTTTTGGCAAACAGCGAAAGTTTATACTTGTGTGCTGTGTTTATGGTCCAATTTTTGAAGCAGCAGACATAAAAGAAGACCTATAAAAAAGTATATAACCAGACACAAAATGCTAAACGAGAAAACACCAACCGGTCCAGAGTTTGATGAGTTCTAAATTTAATCATTTATATGTCGTTTTGTCTAGATGCTCAGAGTGCCACACCAGCTTTTATGCACCATGCATCTACCAGAATGTGTGTTTACATTTTCCAAATGTGCATAAAAATCCCAAAACAGGTGAACTGGGGAAAAAAAAAAAAAACAGAGATGTAAGGAGCAGAGTCAGGTTGAAATAAGGGTGGAGGACGAATGGAGAAGGCATCAGGTTGACGGCCGAGCCGAGCCCTCTGGTTCTCTCTCTTTTTTTTTTCTCTCTCTCTCTCTACAGGAAACCACATGTCTGAAATCCTCAACATGGCCCCAGCCAGTTTGTTTTGATTTTCGTAGAGTGCGTAGCTATTTCTCACAACAAACCTGTCACTGTGCCTCCCAGACTCTCCCAGACAGCTCTGGCCAGAGCCTCACTTATGGTATGAAAACTGAACGTTGTGGAGAAAAATGTTGAGCGAGTGGCGAAGACTGTGAATAAGTGTTACATTTGAGAGACAGTGAACCGGTGCCAAGCTGGTAAATTCCTCTTAATTTAAGATTTTCCTTGAGGTTTTGGTTCTACTGTAGTTGGGTTTTTCTTTCTTTTTTTTCGGAAAAACTCATACTTACCTTCTCAACATGAGTAAGATGAGATCATCGATACCATTACAATGGTGTAAAAAGAGTTTTTGCTGTTACCGTAACAACTCTAAGCATACTTTAGCTGGTATGTGATTACAAACTTTGTTTTTCTTTCACGTTATGCAACAGCTTTTTATTCATTTATTTATTTATTTTTATCTTCTGCAGAACTCTGCATCATTCAGTTATTGGAAACACAACACCACAATCAAAAAAAAAACATTGTTATCGTCGTGACCAACGGTAGGACAGAGTCTCTGGTCAGAGTTACTGGTATTGTTCCCTGGTAGGTTTTTTTTATTGCTGCTGTAGCTCCGCTCAGTCTCATGTTAGTCACTGAGAAGTTACAGAAAGTGCACAGACATTCTCGACAGTGAGAGAATGGATTTCCATGACGTGGTTTGCACTCTGCAGATGCTTTCAATTTGGCCCTCGGTGCAGAGCCAGGTCTCGGAAATGTACCTCAGTGTTATTATTGCCTGGATGCTGTAGTCAAAATACATTTGATTCCAGAGCCAATGTTGTAACTGGACTCCGCGGGGCGATGTCTCCCAAACCTGTTTGTAATCATGTTTCTGGAGAGCGCCGCAGCGCACACGTGTTAGCGTTCATGCATGACGCCTTACATGACAAACTGACAGGAACTGGCATAATAATATTAGGTCGACCATGACTATGACGTTACCATGTTATGTTGTACAGATGTAAGAAACATACGGTCCCACGTCTTACATGTTACGGCAGTGTTTCTGTGCTATCAGTCCACTGCAGCAAGACACAACTGCTGGATACGAGGAGGATTCAGTTATTAAGCGGCATGTGTAAGTTTGTACAACTTCAAGCCGCTCCGATCAATATCTTTAGATAAACCATGCTTCAGCCGTAAACCATGCTGAGCGTAAAGTGGAAGGGGCAGCTCCTAGTGAAAATGATCACCTGACTGCAGCTCTCCGGAGTGTTTCCAACAGGGAGCTGTTTGCAGCTAACAAGCTCTGATAAACCCACTGTGGGACACCGGCCCAGCACCGAACGGCACGGAGACAATGTTTCCTCTAATGTGGTAACACAGCTGAACATTTAAGAGCCAGCCATCTCTCACAGGGCTCCAATTTATTGTTCATGTTGCTCTGTAAAATAAAAAAAGACACTGTCTGTGTCAACATAGTGTTTACAGCTTGTTCCTCTGATGTAACAAAGTAAACTTACTTGTGTTAAAAAAGACGATCTCATTGCACTCGTCCTCGCTGCAGGAACAGATGAAGAACTGGGAACCCATGCCCTTTCTTTCTTTCATCTCACACTTGGTGTTGTTGTAGTCCTCCAGGACCAGGCCATGCAGCTTCTGAGCTGGGTTGTGGCAGACGGTATCAAAGGTGATGTTGTTGTCTTTCTTCCTCCTTGGAAAGAGAAAACACACATTGAAAACATGCACATTTGCTGGCTTAGGTCTCATTTGAAGTCACTGATTGTTTTGGACCAGAGAATTCATTACCAAACTCTTTTGGAAATTCCTCCTTTCACAGATCTGTTTTACCATGTAACAAGGTAATAATGACCAGTCTACAGTTGTGCAAATAATTGCACTTTTTCAACCATACAGTGACAAAGTGGTAACTGCAAATGCCAGATTTGTCTCTTTCAGCAGTTCACCACCTCAGCATTATGTAAATGATGCAACTCAGAGGTCACATTTACAAACAGCAAGAGTGTGAGAATACTATTACAAACAGAAAACAGGGAAAACCCCTGAACCTGCACAAGCATACATATTTAAATTTAGCTTCCCTGCTGAGAAGCACTGGCCGAGCCGCTGTGAGAGACATCTTAAAGAGATGCTGCTGTCCACATGCCATTAGCTTTTCTTTCTGCTAACCTCAGCTCCTGACATGCCCGTTACATTGCTAATATAATGAGAAACCGCAGCGTGGCCTAAAGCTTTTAATACAGACACAAATCTGCTTCCTGCTGCTTCTCACATTTGGAGTCAGATCTGATGCTGATGGGTAGTTAGGCGCTCATGTGCTATCATAATCCAGCCAACTGTCTCCACCATAATGCTGACTGACAAAGTGTTCAAAGGAAAAGGTCAATTCAAGGGAGACATTTTTAGGGCTTCAGGCAGGAAACGATGCCTGATACGGATGAATAAAAAGAACACGTGGTGTGGCCTCATTTCCTCGCTTGTTGTTTGTGTAAGCAGTGGGATGTGAAGATCTGATGAATATACTGAGAAAACAAGGATTTTTGTGTTTAGTGGAGCGGACACTTACCAGATACTGACACACACCTCGTCATCATGGGGGCAAATGGACGTGATATCGCAATCCACGTTACAGCTCGTTTCCCCCGTACAGCTGGATTCCTGCACATCACAGAACTTGCACAGCCTCTTTACTTTCATCATATAGGCATCTAAAGAAAGAGAAGAGGGTTGAGAGAGAGAGAGAGCAGACAGTGAGGTTCAGTCTAATCTGTAAAAACAAAAGACAGACTCAAACCCATTTCCTTTTGTCTGTAACAGCTGCATTTGGAATTAAAACATCAAACAAACTGCTTTCATAATGATCAATAACAGGAATTTATATAATATTTATAAGCATTAGAGGGAAGTGGGCTTCAAATTTAATTACAGGGTGGGAGCCTTTTGGAATTTGTCAATAAACAGAAGCAAATTTTTGACATAATCACAAGAAAATCCAAACTATTTCTTCCTAGAGGGGTGGACAGATTTGTTCCCTGTGAAGTCTGAACAATAAGAGCGGCGCGCGGTGGCATCCACCTCCTTTGGTCTTGTTCAGACTTGACTTTGCCAGCAGGCAGACCCATATCAGTGAGACAGACAGGATTGTGTGATGAGTGCCTGTGGGTTTGATAATCATCTATGGAGACAACTGCCAGACAGGCAAGAACAACAAACAAAGAAAACACGGATGCATCTCCTCGCCGAGAAGTCTCTAATTTGTCAAGCTGATGAGTCGGCTCCCCATCTAGAAAGGTGCTGTGCCAGCTCTGTTCATGAATATCAAAACGAGGGGGGGGCAGTGTTATGTATCAGTGTCTGTGTTTACAGAGGGCGATAAAAAAAACATGTGTGTGTGTGTGTGTGTATGTGTGTTAATGAGTAATTGTACTTCTACTGAAACTCTCCAAAGGCATTTTTACTGTTATTCCCTGCAATGATAAAAATCAGCCAGGCAACATTCCTGTTTGGCAGAAAAAGGAGAGATTGAGCAACAATGAAGGTGAGTAATCTCCTCTCTCCTCTCCACTCCTCCTTTTCCTACGAGGGAGTGTTTCCCACTCATAAAAGCACAAGTGGAAAATAGATCTTGTGGCTTTACGAGTTACAAACTATCCCAAAAAAGGATCTTCCACATTTCCCAGGATCAACCAAGCAGCAGTGGTTAAAGCATAATCAGGGGGAAAAAATCTATTACAGATAATCCCTGGTGATTTTGTTAGTGCATGAAAACTCTGTACAAGTGTAAACCCAAGAGTACGTGTGCTTAGCTTCCTGACTACTTGCTGAGGGTCTGCTGAAACAGAAGGGGAGGGGGTGGAAAACAGATAGCAAGAATTCCACCTGGTAAGAGCTTGGCCGCTGCACTTGAATGCTTCAGATCTTTCCAGTTAATGTTGACAACTAGTACACACCAAAAAAGTACAGACTGACTGACGTCAGAAACAGCCTGATTAGAAAAACAGGGGTTAGACAGAAGCAGCTCTAGACAGTGTAAAAACCACTTTACCACAAGTCTGCTGTACACCGACAGCATGTGCAGAGGAGGTTGAACCTGTTCGTTGCATCAGAAATATATAGCGCCTGACTAAACCAGAAGAGAAATCGGGTTCATTTCTACGGAAAGGCGCAAAAAAATGCAAATGAGCACGTGTGCGATGTGTCTGTGTGCGGTGGGTGGCAGTCTGAGGATGGCATGCATCAACGCTCTGCTGGGTCACATGACCAGAAAGTGAGATGTTTTAGACAGGGAAGTGTAAGTGAAAGCAGAATTCTTCTTGCCGGTGTCAGCAGACAGTGAGGAGGTCTGTTCAGTATCTGTTTGCCTGTGACTTCACGCTGACTTGAGGAAAAAGGTGCTGTGTGTGTGCATGTGTGTGTGTGTGTGTTGGCGCTCTTAACCTTGCACAGAAAGCCCACTGTCTCATTTCACTCAGTCTGTGGGGTGGGGTTATAAACTCGCAGTAAACAGACACACTGCAGGGCTTCAACCTGCAGCAAATCTGTACCTATACCTGCACACCTTGATGGCGTCCTCTCTGCTGCAGCCGCCACCACCACCAGAGAGATTTACTACCTGGCAGGATATTGCACACGGATATTGCTTTCCTGGCCTTGTCTTAACTGAGAGACTCCCACACAAATAAAAACATCAAAATATCTAGACTTGAACTTCAGACTAAACTATCTGACAGAGTAATTTAAAGCTGTGCCCGGCGGGGGGGCTGCTGAGGTGTTTTTTGAAGTAAATCAGCAGTGAGTGTGGTAGTGCGGCCCCAATGCCTGAACACTAGTGGTGGGGAAGGTGGTTGAGCTGAAGTAATTATATCATTAGAGCAACTCCTGTGAAAAGGAGCACGTCATTTTAACCCAGGAGGCGGGCTATGGAGGGGATGAATGGTAGTAATTGTCACCCAGGGCTACATATAATTGCAGTGAAGGTGGGGGGGAGAGGATTAGGAGCAGCCAAAGCCACTTGGTGCCGCCGGGACTGAGCCTGAGACAGATGAAGGTACAAGGCTGTCTTCCTAAGAGAGGGGTAGCACATCAAAGATGGAGATAACCCGGTGTGAGGAGGTCTTTAAAAGGCTAAGCAGGTGATATCCGCAAGATAAGCCCTTTTTGAAGTACTTTTTATTTAATCATTTATCTTATTTATCTCATTGGAAGCGATATAATAAAGTGCGACAAGTCAACAAGAGGCGCTTAGTGTAGAAAGATAAAACAGACTATAGTTTGTTACTGTTTGGGGGAAAAAATAGTCCGTTTTTAAAACTTTGAAGCCATCGATACTTTTGAAATGACTCCGCAGCAGCTGTCTGCCGCTTTAACGCAACTTCACCACGAGTATAAAAAGTTGTTCAACTCACCCGTTTCCCAGAGCAGGAAACTACCAAAGAGTATCGTTCCACACCAGAAAGCGGAAAACCGAAGTAGCTCCATTTAGAGACGGACTACACACTCCCCTCTCTCTCATTAATTAGCCGAAGCCTTGACAACGGGTTTAATATCCAAGACGGTGTGCGGACTTTGTTCTGGTCGTCCGCCTGTTGCTTCCTCGCCCCCGAAGGAAGGCAGCTCGCAGCTCCGAGTAGAGGCAGCAAAGTAAACACACCAGGCAGGACTTGCCCTATATGACTCACAGTATGTGCACAGCTCATGAAACAGGAAATCTTCTGAAGGGGTTGGACTTTTTTTTTTCCTTCCTTCTTCTTCTTCTTCTTCTTCTTCTTGTTCTTCTTCCTCCACTTGTACTTCTCAGTCATACTCCAGTGGCTCACACCATGTCATTAAGAGGCTGAAACCCAGCAGGCACGACGTGAAATGACATGCTCTAAAATAGCTTTAACCAGAAGAGCTTCACCTATGGGGCTGCAAGAACATGCAAACACCCTTTTTTTTCTCCTTTTCTTTACTTCAAAGTAGTTACACCTTTCAGATCTAATTTAGAGCTGTCTGCTCTTATAGAAAACTGCAGGGTTCTGCTCATATTTCACTTTAATCACAAAAAGTATCATTTTGCAGCACACTCTGCTCATTTAAGTGTCCAATTCAAGTCACTAAATTACACCCCCACCCCCTGCTACATGTTTTCCTGGAGAGCTTCCAGGCTTCTCCATTAATCAAGAATGACATAAGAAATGGCAATAGTCTCTCCATATCACTCTATAGTGTTGGTTTTTTTATTGAAGAGACACAGAGGTTAAGTCCACTATAACACCCATAAATTACCCGTCTATTGCCAGGGCTTTGCAGACATGTGTTTTTTGCTCTGCATACTTGAGCCGTGATGTCAGGTTTCAGGCCTGACCCCGTGACCCTGGAGCTTATATCTCTCCACACAGGATGTAGACTCCTTCTTACTCCACCCGCCTCACTCAGCTGTATTAACAGCCATTGAATTGCTGTTGGTGTGCCTGCTTTAGTGAAGGTGTGGTGTATTATACTGTAGGGGGAAAAAAAGAAAAAGGATCTTCCTTATGTCCTTATGTTAATTTGCTGGAAAATCATCCTAATCGTATTTAAGTTGTGGTGAGGATTGAAGTAATCCACTGATAGGTATCTGTACATCCATGGGTACATTTCAATCAGGATTTAACAGCAGCTAATTCAGCATACTTTTAATGGTGCCAATTTGCAAAAATGTAAACAAATACAGGCTAAGAAAACAAACTCGCATTTCCAAATTTGTGTGTCAGTCTTTGAAAAGCCCTGGTCAACATGTTTGGGGAGGGATTTCGTTTGGTCACTTTCACTGAACTTATTTTGCCTCTGGCGTGTGGGTGGATGTGGACGGTTGGGGCGTGTGCGCGTGTGTGTTTGTTCAAGTCCGTATTCCAGGCAGCCATTCAGCACTGCAAGATGGGGTCCAAGCCACAAGGTGGAGATCCGACAGCGTTGTGAGCCCAAAACAGCCATTCCCCGCTGACCTCAGCACATGTGGCCTCCCAGAGGGTCACAACATCCTGCTCAGTGACCACAACACCCAGACAAAACTCTTTTATAACGTTTTCTTTATCTGCTTCACTTCAACAGGAAACACACAACACTCCAGTGTGCCCAGAGAGGCTTATTTAAACAGGATCTTTTTCAGTGTTACTTCATGTGCCTCCTTCACTGTTACTTTTAGCTTTCCCCTCTATGCAAGTTCCTCAGTGTTCCTCTTACCTTTGAACAATTTTTTTCCACCTCATTGCACAAACACAGATAAACAAGCACCAGGCAAACATCCTGAGTGGTATTATACTCCATAGCAGGTGCTTGGCGTTCCTGTAAACTGCTTTGGTCGAGTGGAAAGGCAAACAGAGAAACCTGATGACAAATCTCTGGACAGACGCCTCGAGATAACACCGATGGCAAACAATCAGTGCATGCAACCCATTACAAAGGCACTCAGAGATGTCTGTCTCTTCCTCTGGGCCTCTATAAGAAAAAGGTGGTGACAAAAACTGTGGCGTCTCCTCCACACAAAGATGATATGCATATAGCGCTTGCACATTTCTTATGAGCCTTCTCCTTTGCAGTGAATGCCAACTGGAGGTGTGCCACTAAAGGAGAAGGTGCACACAAGAATACTGAATCATCACTCAATACTTAGCTGTGGCGTGGCAAGTACTGCAAAGTTAGAAAGATGCTGAATCGCTGTTGGAAACTGAATTTATGACATGAGAGTTCAAAGAAGGTTCAGCTGATAGGTTTGGAATTCACTGTCTTTGGATAGTAGATTGATCCAGTTTGATTTCAAACACCTGAAAGAATGAATGTTAAAGAAGTTGTGTAATTCCCATATGAGATTTTGCATTTTCAGTCCATGTTCTTAAAACCTAAATTTAAACATGGTTGCATGTTACACGAGGGATACCTCTTTACTGCAGGCGCAGCTCAGAGCTGTATGTGAGAGATGTAAAGACGTTCAGTTCTAGCGCAGGTTTCTTCATTTTATTTAGGCTATTGCAGACTGTATTTATTTTAGATATGTTTTGAAAGACAGAGCAGCTGCAAAAACTCAAAAAAATAATGCATACAGAGCTGTAAACCCTGGGTGACAAAAGAATGAAAACAAGTACTCAATAAGAAAAAGAGGATTTTCTTCACTGGCTCGGAGGAGGAAAAGAAGGAGGTCTGTCGAGAGGTCAAGCGTGCCATTAAAAAGGCCAAGCTGGATTACAAAAACAAAGTGGAGGTCTCCTTTACCCAGGGGAATCTTCGCTCCGCCTGGCAGGGCCTGAAGAACATGGCAGCGGTGAACTGCACAACATCCAGTCACAAACCCATCCAGGCTGATGGCTACAATACAACATCTCTACCCAACGACCTCAACTCATTCTTCTCAAGATTCAAAATGGACAATAGCACAGAGTTTAAGACCATCATCTCCTCACATACACCCCTGCCCACTGGCATGGGATTTCAGCTACGGCTGGCCAAGTTGGATTGGTAATTTTTCAATAAGCCATCATCTTTAGGCCATCCTTGTCAGGAGTCAGAAGAGGAAGGAGTGTCTTTTTTTATCAAGCCTGTAGTACATTCGAACTGCAAGCATCAATACATCTGGAAAGCAGCTGATTTATAAATACAGTATAGCTTGCACTCCTTTAGGTGCTTGGAGCACTTATCTGAACACATCCACTCTTTACTCAGGAGAGAGGGTTTAGGCACTGATTTGCTGCTGATGCTCTTGGTCCACTGGCTGTTAAATCAAGCAAACCGCTGGATTACTGCACATGCAGCCAAACAGCCACCCTGTGCCGCTTGTCTTTGTAAACCACCTTCAATCAACATTTTGTTACGGGATAAAATGCACAAATACAGCTCATGCCAAAGGAAAAAAACAAAACAAAAAATACACAACAACAAAAAAACCATCTTCAAACACGGCTCTTGATTCCCACAAGCTCAGGCATGTGTATTTGCAGCAGAGAGAAATGTAATACAACTCGCAAATTGCTTATGAGAATAGTGGCACAAAACAATCAGGTAATTTTAAATCAGTGCCTTCTCAAGTTACATTGCACATGATTAAGGTGCCTACACAACTGGAATATGAAATGTTTTTTTGAGACTGTGGACACCCCCCTCCTCCTGACTTACAGTACAGCGCTTCATTTGGATGTCAATCTGTCAGGTGAAGGTGCCTCGGGATGTGTCTCTCGAGAAACCGCTCTCACCCCAGAGAATCATCTCTCTCAGTATCACAGTAATACTGCACAAGATTTTACAGTTGGTGGTAGCTTTCAAGTGTCTTCTAGGGATTTCAGCCGAATGCGCATTCATCAGAAAAGGATGGGGTGCGTGGGGGCAGAGAGTGAAAGGTGAAGTTAGAAAGAGAGGCCAAGGAAAACAAAGTGAGAAAGATGCATCTCTTGTTTTCAAGGAGCCAAGAAGAGCAAAGATCAGGTCAAGCTTCAACCCTTGTATCGTACAGTGTTTCCTGTGTTGGGAATAACTGGCCATGTCAGGACTTGCACATCTTTGGAGTCCTACAGACTTGATTAAATCAAAAATGGAGGGGTTTCACATATTTTGTGGAAGAGAGTTAGAAGAGAAAACCCAGAACACTTATAGCTTGCCTGTACTCGCCTGTACTAGCAGCTAAAAACTAAAATGTTATTGGTGACCTTTAGCTAAATTGTGTCAGGAGGGAATTAGGTAATGCAGTACCTTCATGGGGCAACAAAGTCTGCACTAGAACAAGGTCGGGTCACAAAACACAGAACTGGCACAAGAGACACAATGATTGATCGTGACCGTAACGATGAAGGTCCTCCAACCCAAACCACCACCACCATTTCCTCAACATGACTCAGTGACTAGTTTTGAATCAAACAGTGAAAGCTCCACAACCTTTTTGAGTGTTCATTATGTCTCATCTCCGAGGGTAGCGATGAGTGACCTGTATGATATCTGGTTGGAGGACTTGTGTTGAATGTGTTAGCTTATCTGAATAAGCAAACATGGGGTAACGGCTATCTTGGCTGTGTCTAGCAGTTACAAGGCCTATTACCGCCATCTAAAAGGTAATGATTAAAAATGACATTAGCCAGCTCATCTCCACTGTTTTCAGTCTTTCTACTACGCTAAGTCATCTGGCTGCTTGCTAACTTTATAGAACATGAATGAGTGTATTTCTTGAAATGTCACACTATTTCCTTCACATCAAAGTATCTATCTCACATTAATCTCACAACTCAAACTCAAAAGTAGAACATGACTTAATATACTGTAGCATGCATGCAACACATCTGAGTTGTTTCAAGCCCACAGTCATGTGCAGGAATCCAGGCCGTGGGCAGTGAATGTATTTAGTATTGAACACAACTTTGTGCCTCTAAGTTCATTGCACACACTTGTGAATCTGACTCACCATGGCATGCATGTGGGTTTCTGTTTATGCTCATACAAAGACACAAAACAGCATACAGATACAGGCACACACAATAACACACACATACACCCCCCACACAATGATTTGGCACAGTTTTCCTGGTGCCATTGGTAAACCTAAGGAAGTTGCAATGGCTCAACAACAGCCTCTCTCTTGTCTTCCTCCACCGCTGTGAACAGACTTTGTCTCCCAGCATTAGTCAGACGCTGTGGAGGAAGGGAAAGTTTATCTTAAAAACTCCAAAGGTTACAACCTTTGGTATCACAACACTTTTGGGACTATTGTTCTCTGGCAGAACATCAATAGGTGTCCAAAACGTTGCCAAATTTTGTTTCAGAAAAAGAATACATTGAGGAGGAGGAGGAGGAGGAGGAGGAGGAGGAAGAAGAGGGGGCAAACACGAGCAACTGCTGCAGCGTGTGACTCTCATCTCTGTGTGACTGTCAACATCCTGTTTTTTTTATGTGCCTGATGCGTAGAGATGAATCATACTGTATTTTGTAACCACAGTCTATAGAACATAATAATCAGCCTCACAGAACACAAACTCTTGCAGCTGATTATGTCGGCAGTCTGTGGAGCTGTTTGAAAAATGTAAAACAATCCCAACAGTTCTATTAAATGGAATAAACTGAAAACAGGCGCTCATGCTAAATTTAAAAGATCACAAAGCAGTAAAAAAAAGAGGCAAGGAAACAAACAGAAAACAAAAACGCAGGCAAGAGAAAGAGAGAGAAAAACCCCACCTCTTCCTTCCTCTACAGATATTGTTTATAAAACAAACTCTTTCCTTTGTGCATAATGTCAAACATCAACTAGATTCTGTGGTTTTTTACCACAAGATTAGATGCATCCAAAGTATTTCACTGCTTCAAGGGGGATTCATACTGTGATCTGTGATCTGTGCAGTGTAGGGTTAAAGCAGCTTGAGGCCTGTCCTGCCATTGCTCCACGGCCTGTAACTAATTCTGTTGTGGAAGCAGATGATAAAGATGATGGTCATGTCATTTACCAAGCCTCAATTACAGGGAGAAGTCTATTTAAGCAGAGAGGAATGATTTAGTTGACCTGTCCCCAATAAAAATGTTTCAGTGTGGGTTCACATTGTGGTTAAGGATACAGTTACACACAAATACAATCAAAGTGTCTTGAATTTCATGCATTTTAAACAGGAAACATGTGCTGGATGTGATCTCTGAATCAATAAAAGTCATAAGAAATATCATACAGGCCTGTTCAACTGGTGGAGACCTTAACAAAGCTATAGTTTATATAATACTTTAATCAAAATACTTAAAAATGAATGCTAAGGATGCTCCTTGTGCACTGTCATGCCAGCCTTTAAAGTATATAATACTGCATGTCACTGTCAGAGGTGGATAAATTACTAAGTAAAAGTAGAAATACCATAACTGAAAATGACTTTGGTAAAAGTTAAAGTCACCCATAAGAAAATTACTTGAGTAAAAGTCTTTTAAAGTAGCTCACATTAAATGTACTTAAGTATCAAAAGTATCTGGTGAAAGAAAATACTCAAGTATCAAAAGTACAAGTACAAGTACAAAGTATTTAGCATAAAAAAAGCAAAACAACCACTTGTTCTTTTCATTTCACTTTCAGGTGAATAGATGTGGTGGCATGATAATACAAAAAAACACCTGAGCAAACATGTAGAGTGAATCAAGTGTGTGTGTCTGCCTGTCTGTGTGTACCGTATGACCATTTAGTGGCCCGAGCGTTTTGCATTGACCAAGCACACATGCATGCCAGTGGTGCGCGGTAAACTGTTGTGTTTCACAGCTTGTTGTCTGGAAAAGAGGATCCAAACTGGTGACAGGATTTAATTATGGAAGTCTTGTTTTTTCTTTTTTGGTCTTGACATGATGGCTGAATTAGCTGCTTTGGAGTCAGTGTCTTGTGCTCACTGACTCACCGTCATGACTGGAACACTTGAATATATAACAGATATTATGTTATAAATAACACTGGTGCTTTTCCAAGATAAGTGAAAGGTTCTTTTTCAGCTTGTCTGCAGGAGTAGCTTCATAAATGTGCATGTGGCTATAAGATCATCTTTATTCATGGAACGACAAAATCAATACTTTTGATTTTTTTTAACTGAGGTTTTTTTCTCCTCTTCTACTGCCTTCTACTTGGTAAATGTAAGAGCCTCTAATATCAAGCTTTGGGACAGAAAATGGGAGTGGTTCCCTGAAGGTTATGATACACACACAGCATCTACTGATTTACAGTGGGCTCATTGATGGATGCAGCCTGAGCTTAGAGACGGAGGGGATGGGCGTATGTAAAGAAAACCCCAATTTTTAATGACATGCAAAAGGCCGCACTCCAAATATGTTCAGCTCAGCGAGCCCAGTGATCATGGTTTCCCAAGAAACCCACTTCTAATAAACATTCAACATCAGAGTGTTTGAAGGGCAAGTCCTCCCTGGTCTCAGCAGCCGCATTCGTATTTACAAACATCTGCAGATTCCCCCTGATGAGACCAAAGATTCCTCTGTGTACTTCCCATGGGAAAGGCTGTGCGGAGATCGAGATGAAACAACATTCCAGGCAAATAAGGTTTCCACAATAAAAATGTTAACACACAGTATATTAATGTCACAGCACAGCCCTCCCTACCCAGAGGGCGCAGTTTGAGGATGGCAACAAGAAACAAACACTTAATTAGTGCTTATTAAGATAGAACTTACAAAATATCACAGGCAAAGTTAAACTCATTTTTACTGACATTTATACTTTCATGTTTGACCAGTAAAGGTCTCCTAGCCTCTGAAAATTGAATTATATAATAGGGTCTTTAACGTTAATTGACATTTTCAGTGGATACCTCTGTTCTCGTCTCGTATCTGATATTCTCTATCATAGATTTAAGGGAAGTCCAGTGATCCAACATCTGAGACGCTGCTGCAGTAGATTTTACAGCCCATAAAACAGAATTTTTAAAGGTTGATTGATTAAATATCATCAGAAATGATTGACTCTCTTTTAAAAATCCACAGAAGTCATCCTGTAATGGCTGAGGCGCAGACTAGAGTTTTACTGAGCAAAGGCATCTGAGTCCGCCTGACTCTTCTCTACCTTTATCTGTCACTCCACCACATACTGTCCAATGAGCCCAAACACCTTCAACATAACCCATTCACCTGGTAAAGATCAAGTGAATTGCAAATGAAGCGCTCTCGGCTAACCGTGTCGGCATCATGCAGCTATCTTTGATCTCAGGCAAACAGATGTACAGTACGAGTTATTAGCTGAAAATGTGTGCTGTATATTCGGGGCAACTTAACTCCCCCCTTCCTGCCCACATAACGCTCCCTTTGACTGCAGAGCAGAGGAGAGCAGAGCAGAGCACCATGGCTGGGGCCAGTGGGTACATGCTGGGCGTGCCAACACGGGAAGCAGCACTCATCCTGTGCCACCTTATGCTCTTGTTGCAGGCAGGAAATACCACCATGACCCAACACTGATAAGGACAAGAAGCTGAACCAGGGCCACGTGGTAAACAACGCCAGACAATAGAGAAACCATGTACTACAGCATATGTGTAATGTGTGAGCGACAGAGAAAGTGAAGGAAAGATTGCTGGAGATGGGAAAATAAAGAGAAAGAAGACATTTGTTTGTGTAGGTGTATATCATATGGGGTTGTAATCATCTTTTTCTATGACTTTTAAAAGAATAATTTTACATAAAAAAAAGCACAGATTTCTTACTGATACAGATGAAAAAGTTGTTTCTACCTCATGCCTGTTCAGTGATTTGAAGATACAGCAAGAAACAGAAAGTGATTAGCGTAGCTTAGCACAAAGACTAGAAACAGGTGGAAACAGTTAGCCTGGAGCTGTCTAGAGACCATTCCTTCCTCAGCACTAATACTTATTTCAAATGAAATATTTGAAGTAGTATAAAAAAAAACATTAGATATAGCAATTTAACACATGTCATGTCGTAATTAAGCTTCACAGTAGCTATATTTGTTGATAATTAAAAATAAATATGCTTAAACCTTGATAACAAACATGTTATTGTTTCCTAAATATGATGTATCTAAACACTTTTGATACTTTGAGTGTGTGAATGTGGTTCAGATATGTTTAATATCACTAACATCAACTTGGCTGATAGCCAACATGTTCATTCTCTGGGCCCAGTGAGAAATGTTATTTTAAGATGCAGTGGAAATGCATTGCTGTGACGTCAGTCATCCAAATGGATTTAATTTAACGCCTCGTTCCAAAAGCCTCTCTTCGGCCGGAGCAGTCATTTTCCCTTGCCAGTTTATAAATTTACCGTGACTGTGAACATGCATTTATTTTCAGCCACTCCATGGAAATTGAGGCGCAGCTCGGCTCCTGTGGATGACTTTGATCATGGAGAACCTGCTCGCAGTTTCTTCCTTTTAAACAAACTGTGCTTGACACAGAGTGAGATTGAATCTCTGTATGCACCCTCATAGCCTGTGCATCAACACAGCATGCAAATGACAAGAAAATTACACCCCTCCTCTAATAGAGCCATTGTAGGCTTTATTCAGTACATCCACTGTATTGCTGTAGCATATAGTGCAGCTAATGAGGCCCAGAACAAGCTGCTGATGGAATATCATAAAATATTCTCCAGTGAACACAGACTGCATAGATTTACAGATGTCAAGGCTGAATACTGATGTCTGTGCCTGTTGAATACACTGTTTCCAGATAAAATGATTTTTCCATTTGGAGAAAGGCATCAATTTCACATTTACTCATCAGATTTAATGAAGTTCACTCTGGCTTTTGGAACCGCCTGCCTCCTTTCCTTTGCCAGATCCCGGTGTGCTTATCCAAACAGGGTGACTGCCAGCTTTCTTGCTGCAAGGAATTTTCTTACAGAGCACTCCCACCACCTCTTCTGACACTGGGATGATTTAGATATGTCAGGAAATCAGGCTTTAGTGCTCAGCTCTGCTCTGTTGCAACTGTGAAACACTAGAGTCTTTATTTATTTATAATTACATATTTTTGGTGGAATTTCATCATGAGGTTCAATCTTAAATATGATGTTATGAAGTTAACATGCTGTTAAAGCCAAAAGCAACACAGAGCAACACTTAGTCGATATCAAGTGTTTATATTAGTGTAGTGATTTAGAGGGGCAGAAGCAGCTCAAAACCAAAGCAGTGACTGACTGAATACATTTCGAAATCGAAATAGATCTGGACTTACCTGGGCCTGATTTCCACACAATGCACACACTTGTCAAGCTTTAAAATCCCATGTTTTCCTTAAGGTTCGCATCTGGTTGTCACGGTGAATGGGGGATGCAGAGAAGAGAAAAGAGAGTGTTTACCACATTGTAAAAAAAAATGGGTCTTACAACATAATCAGCTGCTGCATGCACAATACCAACACTGTCAGTGGTGTGTTGGCCTTTGTTGACACAGATAACACACAGAGCCAGTCTTTTCTTTGTTAAAGCTGGTCTCTCAAGCTGTTTCTGCAAAGATTTAAATGTTTCAGATGGGTGTTGAAATTTCTCTTTAAGGACGGGGAAGGGTATTCATTACTTTTTAAATGCAAGATTAAGAAGTCCATGAAAGGAAGAGGTGGAATTCAGAGCTTCCAATGTGTTACACTGAATTTGCAACATTTATACGTCTCTTTCGGACGGCATAGCAGACCAGACCTCAGCCATAATAGATTAGCAAAGGAAGGTTTCCTTAAATGTGCTTTCAATGTGCTAAGATTAAATTCTGAGTGGGAGTAGGCAGAGCAGTCCACAGTGATCCATTCAGAACTATATATTCTGCCATAATGTGTTCTGCATAAAAGCCCATTTTCATGCACACTAGCCCTGTCCTAAAAACTGCCGAGGAAATGGACCACACTGCGTCTATTTCCAGGACATCCTCCGCGGTCCAGCCTCATTAAAATGCATTGCCGTTATGGCTCGACTTATACCTCAAGTTGCTGCCTAAGCTCTTTGTTTTAAGTGCAGCTGCTCGGTGAGGTGATTTTCCACCTCACTGTTGGATAACCTCAGTGCATAGAGACATTGTTAGAGGCACATAAGGTGAAAAGGTTGAATGTTTCCAATCTGATAAGAGTGACAGAGAAAGACACTTTGTGTGTGTGAGAGAGTGTGTGTGTGTGTTGTCCCATCTGGTTTTATCATGCTGAGAATTTCCGACTGACCCGACCCCACTGGCCAGACTGCAAGAACAATGATAGTAGTGGCTGTGTGTTGCAGGATTGTTGTATTGTACTTACAGGAAAACCACTGCTGCTACTGCTGCTCGTTGGTGTCCAGAGGAAAAAGTGCGGTCACCTGAAATCAGCCACAAAATTACAGCTCACTAACAAGGCACGGGATTTTTTTCAAGTGGGTCTTATTGTGTCTGAGACAATTTGTGGTGTGCTGGAAAAGGAAAGTGGAGCAAGAAAGTATGTAAAAAATGTTGAAAGAATAGCTTGCATGACTATAAATTATAATCTCCTATTTTAGAGCCAGACTCTTACAGTAAAGGGACATATGGCTGCGAGTGTTTAGACTACACACTGCCCTACAAAAGTATTTTATTTATGTTTTGATGGGTCAAAAAGTCAGCACCTGCACTTCCACTTAAAATGTTTCCCGATAAATATCATTAGAGGAGAGACTCACTTCACTGCTTTTGTCGGGCCAAGGCCTCCTCACCTTTTAAGCCTCCTCAAATAGTGGATGTTCTTTGCAGGCGAGACCAGATGACATTTAGTGCTGTTAGATACACACTCACATAATTAGAGTGTGATATATTTTGTCAGACAGTGAGCTGACAAGGTGGCGTCAGTATTGGACAGTCAAACACCATCTGAAGCTGCCTGCAGGTTACGGAAACCACTGGGAACTGGCTCTTTATTAGTGTCTAGTCCATGGTTTTGCTCGATAAAATGTATGTGTTAAAGAAAATACTAATAACTAAAGAAAAGAATGTAATGAATGGCCAGATTTGAGCTGTGCAAAGCTTATCTGAAGTTGGCATTGACAGCTAAATCAAACAGGGGCTGCCAGTCTAAACAATGTTCACAGAAGACGTTCAAAAGGGAAACTTAAGAGTTCTCAGAAAAAAGATCAAGCAGGCGAACAGATGTAGGCTCGTCCATCTGTACAACAGCAGCTCAGCAAAGTTACCTGCTCAGCCCAGTACACCTGGGGGGGCGACCGCCATTCCGAAGGACCGCCATTCCGACGGTCTGCCAGTCCGAAAATTCCCGAAGGTCCGTCATTTCGAACTTCCCGAGGGGCCGCCGTTCCGAATGTGTTTTATTTTGAAAATTGACCGGATTCTCTCGTGGTTTGACTTCCTGCCCGGCTTGACACGACGCGCCGCGGGGACAGCGCCCGACCGGCCCCTCCCCCTCCCCCTCCGCCTCCAAAGTTTCACCCAGGTGCGAGTCTGATGCATTACATCCATGGTCTGATGCAGCCGCGGCACTCCTGCTGAAAATAAATGTCCTTGCTCTGTGCTTTGGTTAGGTTTAGGCAATGTAGAAAGGAGTTGGTTAAGTTTAGTAAAAAGGTTAGGTAGAGGCCAATAAAATCTCAGTTAATATGTATCTCCCCCGGGAGTCGAACCCTGATCCACCACGTCAAGTGCAGATGCTCTGACCACTACGCTACCACCGCAATTAGGCTTATTTACTCCGTGCCGTAAACCATTCAAGATTTTTTCAGGTTCGGAATGGCACCCTTTCTTTCAGGTTCGTAATGGCACCCTTTTCCCATAAATAATTAAGGGTCGGCATTCCGACAAATTAAAGTAAACGTTCGGAGTGGCGGCCCTTCGGAATGGCACCCTGGAACCGTACACCTGTGAGCTAACTGATGAGCCCCACTCACCCAAAATGTTGAAAATGTTAATGGTTTCATTTTATTTATCTGTCTTTACAGTGCCCATACACTGACACCACATTTTCTCGTTCTTTTTTGGCTCAGGACAAAGCCAAGCTAGTCGTTTCCCTCCGTTTCTAGTCTTTATGCTAAGCTAACCGACTGCTGGCTGTAGCTTCATGTTTACTGGACGATCTGAGAGAGGCGTTGGTCTTCTCATCCAACACTTGGCAAAATAAAATAAAAAATTCCCAAACAGCAAATTTCCCCACAATGTCAAACTTGTCTTCCAAACAATGAAACATCATACAAAGTTTCTATCAGACATACCTTGGCCTTTACTCAGAGCTGCTAGTGTTTGTATCATATTACAGTCTTAAGTAATCTGTGGGACATTAACGGTAACCATCTCTTCCCAGTCTCTCCTGGTCATCTTCCCGTCTTCCCATCAGCAGTGACACATGAAGCCTCCAGAGAGCCTGTATGTATTTGAACTTTTATAGAGGTACTCCAACTCATCCAACCCCCATCTTTCATCTAGTAAGGCCCTTAATTCCAGATGTTCCGACTAACTTAGCCGCCAGCTGTATCCATCAGGCATACTGTATATCACCGCCGCTCTTTCCATGCCTCTCTCATCTGTCTTCTGTTCTCTTTCTATCTGTCTCTTTCAATTCCTCTGGAAATCTTTCTGCAGTTTCAAGGAAAAGCAGAAAGGAATGTCTTGGCACTCTCATACAGCATCATTAGCCACAGCAGAGCCCTTTGCCTGCTCACTCTGCCAGCCCCAGCCTGAACGTCTTAATCTTCACTACTGTGTACACTTGTTGACCAGTCGGTGCCATGACAACAGGGCTGTGCTCTGTTAGCCGTTTGGTATGATATCTGGACACAGTGAAACGCATACACACATATGGGCAAAGAGACAAACCAACAGGAGGAACGGCAATAAAGTCCGACCTCTAGAGCAGCACATTGAAATACTGAAGGAAGGAAGGTGAGGCACTGTTGGTCTTGGCCAGTCTTATTCTTATTGTGATGTTCAATAGTTCAGTGCTCATCATTAACCACTTACTAGCTAAACCACAGGATGTGCTACATGTCAGGAAACTAATCCCAGACCTGCTTTATTAATTAAATATGTAACAGTACCACAACATGGCGGGGCAGATGTCCAAACACATGGAATAAGTCAACTACACCACACACTTTCTAAATAGAAACTCTCCATTAGAGCTAATTTCAAGTGGTCAGCAGATGTTTTAGGCTCTGATCCTATGATAATGTGGGTAGTGACACATGTGTGAGACAAGGTTTTCACAGTCATGTAATTCTTTCATAATTCATGTGTGTGAGCACCACTGCATGTGTCAAGACCTCTGCATTAAATGAATGGAGCCAGATTTTTTGTAATGTTTCATTTATTTTCCATGTGGAGCCATTTAAATGTGTTCCTTTACAAAGTTCAAGCATATTACATCATGCGCTCTTTCCTAGTGCAAGGACATGCAAAATTTGTGTAGACATTGTTAAAGTAGCATAATGTCAGTGCTGGATACATAAACAGCAGCATCCAAGAAGCAGAAAAAGGTTAATTGAAAACTCTTCTACAGTGGGGATTTCTGTAGACATGGCCGTCATCATTTTATCTTCATTGGTATGCTAGATGTAGCTTTTCAAAGAAGCAGCAACTGACAACCACACAAGCAGCTGAAAGGTCAAAAGGTGAGTGTGAAGTCCCTTATTTGAAAGTGAAAGTGCTGATTGTAAAGGTTATCAATGTTTCAAACTGCCAGCTAAGAAAAGTAATCACTCTCAATAGATAAAGTGATAGTTTGTCATGTTTAAGGCTGTAGCCACTGAGTTGTAGCAATGATGACAAAAAAAAAAAAAAAAAAAAAACTACGAACACTGCTAGCAAAGATTTGTTAGCTCTGTTTCTGCTCTCTGTTCAGTCCTGAAGGAGATATTTGACATAGAGGCTACATTTACAGGACAGCCATTCACTCTGTGTGGTATATGAGAGCCATGAGATTCAACCAAAATAGTAACGTTACAGGCTATAAAACCAAACCAATGGGAAACTATGAAAGGAAGTAGAAAAGCTCTATACACCTGAGGACAGCCGCCAAGTTGGGTGATAAATATATCTGGTTACACTTGGTCATGTGATTATTAACAAAACAAAAATATTGAGTCTAGTTTCTTTACATAATAGTGAGTAAAATCCTGTCACCCTCTACTCCACAACGGCTCTTACTGAGTCACAACGTTGACTTGGAAAAGTCTGATCTACTTTTTTTTTTTTTTTTCCTTTAAGAGGAAACCAGACCAGACAGTTCTGAGGCCAAGATTTTGAGACAGCTAATCTGTGCTGGTGGCTGTTTTGCTCTTTACTATCCTCAGGCTTGGTCTGTGGCTCACACACATACACACACACATACACACACACACACCGACACATACAAGCAAACACAAATGCTGCAACCATGTGATACATGCATACGTCTCCATGTGGATGAATTCCAGAGAATCATCAAGAATGAACTGCACGGTAAATTGTAGACGTGCAGACAAACAAAAGTCAGCGCAGACACACACAGATAGAGTTAAATACTCCACATGTGGGAGTACTTAAGAGAGCAAGGGCCCCTTCTGACTCCAGTCTCACCTATGTCGGGATTCTTTGTAGTTAAGCAGAGGGTTAGTCTGCCGCAGCCATAACATGTGTAATGTACCGTACCTCTAGAGAGATTAGAGATTAGAAAACATTCTGCTCGACTCAGGAAACACAGTATTGAGTTTAGTCAGCAGTGTGTATGAACGTGTGTGCGAGAGAGAAAAAAAAACAACATGATATACTACCTTTGCAGTATATCACCTTAAGCTGTGTGAGGTTTATGGGTGCATGGTGTCGGTGTGTGTGTAGGGCATGGACCACTGACCCAGAACAAGAAGCACTTATTTCTTTCCTCTGCTTACAGTCGACACCCCCTGTGCGGCGTCTTAAATCCAGAACTGCCTCAGTCAGTCAACACCGACCTTTCACAGACTGAGACGCAGCGTTTCTACCACCGTATTTATAGATTGGTATTTCCCCTGCTTGTTGGCGTTAACCAAGTCCACCTTCCATTGTTATTCTCGCTGGAGAGGGCATGACATTTGTGGTATATGCACCATTCTTTCACATAGCACGTAGCCTGATGAGGGCAAAGGGTTATCCAGCTGACAGATGAATTGAACACCCAGTGATATGGAAAACAAGAGGGCCTGCAGTGACATCTGTGGCATTATAATATATTGGGAAATATAAAATAAAGGATAAAGACGATCCATCATTGCACACGGGCCTATTGTGAATTTTGACGCTTGTGTTCGATATGAAAACGCCAGTTCAGTTTATACAGTAGGCAGGTTTAGAAACAGCTCCATTATGGGGCAATTTAAGATGCATCAATACATCTTATTTGAGGATGAACAAGTTCAGGTTTTAATATTAGCCATTTTCTCTATATTCACCGTCTTTATCTCCATTCAAGATCCACATACTGTACTAGCTTTTTCCAGAGCTTTCTACTGCATCTCATCATCAATGCTGTATTATATTCCTCATGTAGCAAAATGAGACAACTAAGCAAACTCTGCCTGCTGTATCAATATGTAGCTTCCTTGTAGAAGGGGGTGTATTGTATAACTAAAACAAACATCATTCTTACCATCATATATTTCCTCACACATCAGGGTCACATCTGGAGGAGCCGGGGTGCACCGGAGGCCCCAGAAGCTGGAGGTGATTTTTATGGCCCCATATGTCAGTAGCTCAGACGTATTCCCTTTACAGTGCTAGAAATGTGCAGCGCCATGTCGGCCGCATGTGTAAAGCATGTGTGGTCTTCTTCTTGCTACCATGAGAACTGTTTATCCACCTGCACGCTGTTGCTGAGGATCACATCGCTCGGCCTAGAGGTGGTAGTGGGCTGTCAGGACCTCATCCCGCAGCCCTCCAGCTCTGACGGGCAGCAGAGCAGAAGACAGGAGGTGAATGATGGATCTTTTCTCTTGTTCTCTCTCCATTTGTCTCTTTCTTTTCACACCTTCTCTCCTTGTCACCGTTTTCGTCTTCCTGCAATATATCCTTTCTCTGCTTCTTTATCCTCCCGTTTCTCTCCCTACCTTTGCCCTCATTTGTGCAACCCTTCGATTCACCTTTCTGCCCTCTCCCTTTCTTTTTACACCAACCTTCCTCTTCTGGCGCCATCTCTCCCTCCATTCCCTCAACTCTGACCTCCCATTTCCCTCACTCTATTGCCATCGTTGCTTTTGTCCTTCTCTCTGTCTCTCTCTGTCTCTCTCACACACTTATTGAATGCACACAATCACGAGACACACTTGAGACACTCAATGACTACATTCTCGCTCATTATATTTTGCACTGGCCTCTCAGAGGTAAATTTCATGGCTTAAAATGCCTGTATGGATGATTTACTTCATTCAGTGGCTCACAAGGGAAAAGGGATGGTTTATCCGATCCTTAGTGGAAACTGGATTAAGGGATTTTAAAGATTTATTTGAAGGAAACACTCAAATGTGTCCTATAGGATCTCTGTGACATGCCAGTAGGGGGTGAACTTATGATTGTGAACCTACAATGAATTTAAATTGGATAGTGTTGCTGTCGGTTGGAAACCTGCAACATCACTTTAGTTTCAGTGGGACTGTGCTTGTCTGGAAAATATTGATGTGAAACAGGAGGCTATAGATCATGACATTTTTCACACAGGATAGATAAATATATATATTATACACTGTATATAAAATATATAATACATATACTTATTTTGGCAAGTATTATTATATTCCTTCCTAAAATAACCTTGCAGTCTGATTTTATGTAACCAATATACTCCAGAGACACAGTACACACAGAACTTAGTATATTCACTTCCATATTTATATTTAGGAACATTTGGGAGATCTCATGTTATTTGTAGCTTCTGTGAAGTTACAGTAAATTAAATATGGTTCCTATTATTTGTCTGTTTTCTCAAGCCCACTTTGGTCCTCCCTCCCTCCTCCCCTCTCTTCATCTCAGTCATACAGACAGTAAAATAAAAAACTATAGTTATTGTTTTTCTGTCATGAATTCAGCTTCAGTGGGAAGGAGAGTAAAGGTTAGAACTTGTGTCCGGCCTGCTGGGAAGCATCCGTCTAAATATATTCACTCATGTGCACACTCGCAAACACATGACTGTTTACACTCTTATTATTTCCATAATTGGAATTAGTTTTGATATCTAGATGTTTTCCCTGTTCCTCTGAGCTCTTGCATCTATCTGTTGCCTGAATATATCCGGTTAGCTCTCCTAGTCAGAAACTGTGTCTCCATGTCAGATGATACTGGCAGAACTCCTCTTACTGGGCAAAAACAGGTCCAAATGATACAGATGGGACGAGCTCAGTACTTCACTGACTTCAAATAGTGAAGTGTGTCGAGTTGGTAAAAAGAAGAACTTCAAATTCCACAGTCCTAATGTGTGTGACAGTGACTGCACTTATATTAAACGTAAAAAGCAGCAAACAAACTATCTTAAACAGGAAGATCATCTTCAATCACAGGAGTTTTCAATTCTTCCTTTCCTTTGTGCTGAAGTTCAGTCACTTGGGGAAACACCTGTTTTCTTTCAAGTTGTCCTTAGACAGTGGGTTAACTTGAAGGATAATGCTGATTTATTGTCACTCACATTCATTGGATTTTTCCTGTGTTATTTTCACTGTAGTCCCTCCACTCACTTCAGCTTTTGAGTCAGACAGTTGGTATACACATTTATGTGTGGCACATAGTTTTGAATGGGAGATAAACGGATGGTGGCCATGCACATACCAAGTCAGAATGTGGCCTTTGTTCAAACTTAAATAAATGACTGTGACTATGGTGCGAGAGGCCAAGGTAGGAAGTTTAAGAGCTGTGTTGTCATAGCCTTGACTCCCATGCATTAACTTTTAATTTCAATTTGATAGTAGGCCTACTCTTTAAAAAAATGTATCGCATATTACGGTAGCTACACACCAACAGGTTTAAATCCAAAAACAGGAAGCATTTGCCCCCAACTTACTATAGGCTAAAGCCAAAATAATAGTACCTGGGTTTCATTTTCAGTATATGGTTAAACTTACATGGTATTCATTTTGGAAGAGGGTATTGTCTTTACTCACTTTTCTGATGATTTTAGTGACCGGCTGGGAAAGCCCATTGTCCTGTGGCCAGCAGGGCAAAGTAGGAAACCTGTGCTGAGGCTTGATCCAGGTGCAGAAACCAGCCAGTACCTTTACTGCAGCAGCACACCTGGCCATGTCAGATCCAAGATATAGGGGTAAAATGAACTTACAGTTGATAAAGTATACAATATTAATAGTATTATAGCTGTTTTGGATCCATACTCACTCTGCAGCTTGGTGAGAAAACTTGCTTTCCCCGCACATGAAGTGGCCTAAGATAGCTGACAACAGCTAGTTAACAGCAGCTCACACAGTTCACAGGCCCTCTAATTTATGCTAATCTATCAAACTCATCAGGTGAATCCACTTCAAACTGCTCTCCTTCATGTTTTATCGAGGTACATCCTTCCATAAAACAGCTGTCTCTTAGCTCCACAACGTGAAGGCGGGTTTACCGAAATTCTTGACAGAACTTGACATCTCCACTATTCACCTGCGTAGGTCGGTTTAGCTCCGCCCCGGTTTGGTTGATACTGATTGATTGACAGACTGGGCCTGTCAGTCTACTCGCGGTCTGAGACGTTTAAGGTCAATCCCAAACATAGAAAATTGCACTACTTATTTCACAGTGAAAAGGATATATTTCAATATACAAAATACTTGAACAAACAGGATATGAAAACAATATGTGGGGGGAAAAAGTAATGTGCCAGATTACCAAGCAAACAACTTGTTTCACAGCACACATCTGACTTGAGGTGATTTGGAAAAGCTATTATTAACATCAACAATGGGTTCCAGTAAAACCATGACAGTGTGAGAGTGAACCAGCATGCACAACAGCAGGTCCCTGAATTAAAACAATGAGATGGATTTTAGCCAACATTCATTTTTATTATGTAGCCTACACATTAACTTTTCCTACTGTGACATGTTGAAAAGTGTAGTAGATGGATGATCAAAACCGCTTTGTTGTAACCTATAGCCTAAACCTGGATCTAAAGACAACATGTTATGTAAATAGGCTACATGTGATCCTTCACATGTGTCAACTTCATGGGGTGATCGGAGTAATATGAGCACAGTCAAAATGATTGGACATTTTGGGGCTAGTAGGAGGAAGTGAGGCTTTAATGTAAAAATCATGAGGTATTGGCTTTACTCACATCCTCAATTAACACCTATTGTCACCATAGTATTGAGAACAGAGCTGGGCCCTTGGCACAGACCCACCGCTGTGCCACCTGGGGAACAATGCCTTCTGTGCAGCCCCCAGGATCTCCTGGGATGCAATTGTTCCGCTAATGTCATTGTAAACTTCAACAGGCTTTGGCTGCGCTCCCAATTCCTGCAACACAATGATAGTAATTCATCATGGGAATATTGAAATGGAGCTGCTGTCTTACTGAGTGTTGCCACAGGGATTCTTTTGTGGATGTGGGCCGAGACATTCGTGTTTTTCGTTTGTTCCACTGTTGGCTTGAGGAGCACATCTGGTGAAGACGTTCACACCTTGTTTATCAATACATGCTGAAGGGCTGAATTTGATAAGGCTCTTTAAGCAGGTGGGAAAATAACATGGACACGAGTTGCTTTAATGAGTTTTTCGACCACTTGGGGGCAGAAACTTCCGCAACAACAATAACTAACAAACTATTGGCTGTTTACACATCCAGCCAACTGGGAACTTGAGTTCTGATTTGAAGTTGTGTCTCTCCAGCCACCTGAAAAAAAAAAGTTTGTACTACTATGCACTTAGTAGCTGTCAGTCTTTGTTTAGTTGCCATCTTTATCTGTCTTATATGGCGCTTATTATACAGTGGCTGAAAATGACTGCTGCTACTGGAGATTGGTTGTAAAAAGGTGCTTGGAATAAGCAAAGACAAGCAGGTTGTGGCTTTTCTTGTTTTGACCATTTGTGACTAAACTCTGGGACCTGGCAGCATCACAACATTCAAGCTGCAGCAAGGCAAGTGAACATGAGCAGACAGGCCTCAGACAGGTTGTCAAACATCCAACAGTTTAACCAGATTATCTAAACCACTTTAGAGGTAAACAAAAGTGAGTGTGCATGAAATGTCATTAGTGGTCCCTCATTGCAGGGAATTTGTGCTCCTATAACTGCAGCTTGTGCAGTGTGTAAATTTTGAACCAGGAAGTCCCTTTGTAAATTGTAACAGATGTTTACAGCAGACCCACAGAGAAGCAGAGTGATCGTACAGTAGCATACACCATTCATTTGTTTTTGCCACTTTGCCAAACAGAAATCTGTTTAAACCCTAAATGATTTTCTGACTGTTGTTGCCTTGTTGGACTTGTTTACCGATGTCATGGCAACTTCATATCTCAGCAAATAAATTGGGAATTCCGCCTTATTATCACTAATTGGGATGATGACCGAAATTAGAAAAATGAAATCCCAGTAGTAATAAACTGCAATCCTCCTTCAATAATTCAAGATTAGTGCCAAGATTATAGACATGTTACTTATGGAATAATGCCTCTTGAATCTAATGGACCTTGACAGTGTAAATATATGAATCATGCTTTTGCCCCACTAATGAGATATCCACATTTAGCTTCTTGTAATGAGGTTTACCAGCCTAATGTTGAATTCACATATTCCTAGATTAAGCGAATAATGAATTCCCCCTCAAAACACCCCAAACCCCTCTTGGGCATTATTTAGATTGCAGCTCAGCAGCACAGACACCCCCTCCCTTCTTTAGTTAATTACGTGTCTCTTAGTGGTGTATAAGCTAATAAAGGAGCACCAGGTGTGTTTGTAGTTGCTGACGACCACAGATTCTTGATTGGATGCAAAACCGCTCAGACCGCACCTGGAAGCTCAGGGTCGTTAAAAGTCCCAATCAAACCATTTCCAGTGAAACCTCTGTTCAGACCAGTCTGGACTAAGACCACTTGTGTTCAGTTATCTGTATTCTGCAACCTTGTCACCCCAGAGGCCTGTACGGATCATTTGTCAGAGGCATAGTATACTGATAACCTTCAGAACCAAAATAACCGTTACAGCCAATTAGTTCTGCTTGTTTTGTACATGTGGGTCATGTGTATTACATCAAGACAATTTACAGAGTGTGGGTTTCTAATCATGGCCATGCCATGATGAAGACTTGTAACGAAACAGCTTATGAATTATAATTTTCTTCAAGCGGTGTTGCTTCAACATAAAACCTGATGCCCAAATGATTTGTAATTTGCACTGGAATAATAAAGAAAAAAAAAAAGAAACGCTGCATCTTTAAACTTATGAACAAGTTTTCCAATCTCCGGGTTATCACAGTATTCATGCCAGGACTTGCCATCAGTTCCCTTATCATCACCAAATACTGCCTCTAGGAAGCCCTCAAAGACATGTTTATCCTATAAAAATGCACATCAATCAGACAATTTGTACAGCAAGTGGGACAGATATATTTTAATGCACATCCAGGCTTTTCCGTCTTAATCTTTGTATATATACGGCAGATGGCAGGCGCTTGATGGGGAGGCTGGTTGTGTTGTCGTGTTGAGTTTCCCTCAGTGGAGATGTCCTTGATCTGTATCCAGTGGTGGTGTGTGCGCGTGTGTGTATGGAGGGGTTCTCATTCCTCTGTGAAATACACACACTAGATAACATCTGTGTTGGTATGCTGCACCCTTGTGGTGCTCAGCTGCTACATCTCTATGAGTCCAGATAAGGAAGCTGCTTGGCTCTGAGGGAGTGAGATTGAATCTGTGGCATTTCACTCAATAAAGGATCCCAGTGCATTTCCCCAGATTAAGCAGCCATACAGTGTGCAGTGGAGAAACCCACGGCACCACGGAGAGGTCTCTCAGAGCAGTAAAATGTTTTAAATTACGGCAAATGTACCTTGCTGACAGTTATCTCTTTTGAGCATGGAGGCACTTCCACACTGTCACAGATCAGCAGATGGAAAAATTAAGCTGTAACTCCTGACGACCAAATCCTGTGCATCCAAGTGCACATGCACACCCAGTCAGCCCAATCCGACCAGTCAATTGTTCTCTATTAAGACGTCCTTTGTCTTGAAGTGCCAGCCTTGCTGCCTTGCAGAGACGTCTCAGGCAGTGGAAACTTGGCTACTGTGCAGCTGTGGTATTGACAGTACAGGCGTCCCTTGGAGGTGACAAGGACAGCAATTGATTGGGCCTAAATGAGAGTGAAGAGGTAGATTGATTGCCATCGATCCACTTCTTCCTCCAGCAGGCTCCTCCATCTTTGATTATGACCACTTTACGCCCAATCAAGTGTGTGTGAGGCCGTGATGGGAGAAATCCCATTGAGAGGTATTAGATCCATTTGCAAAGGCTGTAATTATGAGAGGATGTGAGGGCCCAAGGTCAACACGCAGCAGGTGCCATCAGGCTGGATGATAATAATAGGGCTTCCTCTTGCTTCCCTCTGCAATTTAGTCATATTGATAATAGGCTATAGTAAAGATGGTGTGTTCTCTGTGTGTGTGTTCCTTAGAGGATGCTCGGTGCATAATAAATGTTTCCATAATAATGGCCTGAGGCAAGCAAACAGCGCGCTGTGATGAAACACAATCATTTGTGATGCAGATTGAAAGACAACAGTGCTCCTTGGTGCTTTTTTCCACATTTTTTTATTGAAAGCTTCATCAGAGAGAAAAAAAACAACTCATAAAACCCAAGTCAGATCCTAACATCCACAGATGTACAGATAGTTTTCTCAAAGATCACACACACTGAGCAGCGTGTGCGAGGCGTGACCATGTCCTCCTCGGCGCTGAAACAAAAGAAAAAGTGAAAAAGAAACAGAAACAAGAAAAAGAGAAAACAAACAAAAACCAAATTAAAAACCGCTCTGCTGTCCTAATAAATAGTTTCTCTCTTCTTCTTCTTTTTTTTTTTTTTTTACCCGGTAACTGACTCCCATGCCTAACACACTTTCTGTGCTGGCTATCTCTAAACAATTTGGTCGGCCATTTCCTAGTCATTGTTGGAAATCGTATTTCTCAGGGAGCTGTTTGAACTCCATGAGGAGTGTGCTGGCTGGCTGGCTGGCTGACTGACTGACTGACTGCGCTCCTGGGGTTGTGTGGCCAATCGATAGCTCTCATCAAAGGTGGACCGAAGCATCAATTAAAAAGCACAGGGCCTCGCTCTTATGGGGGGTAGTTTGAGCAATTTTCCCACTGCATTATGTGTGTGGAGAGTGTGTGTGTGTGTGCGTATGTGTGTGTGTGTAAGCGCTGGTCTGTGATGAGTTATTGAGCCACGGTTCTCCTTTACACTCTGCTGTGAGAGACAAGCTGTGAGAGTAACTCTGAACTACTGTTTTCCTAACACACAGGAATCAATGTGGAACCGCTACGACTCCATTCACAAAGGATGAATCTGCAAGAGCCCTCGCAGCAACTGAGTATGACATGTAACACATCTAATGAGTTTCCTCCTGTGACAGCGTGGAGGCCACACTACATAAATGACATTCCTAATCATGTCAGAGTTAGGGATGGTGGCAGTGACTGAGAGGAACGGTGCGTAGCGGACGGATTGAGAAAACTTTTTCTTTCCTTTTCTTCTCTGTTTTTTTCTTTTAAAGGCAGTGAAGTAAGCACCTTGCCTTGATAGACTGACACTGGAGAAAATCAGAATGTAGGTAAAATCTCAAGATCTGTATTTATCGGGGATCCGAGCGAAGGTAAGCTCACAGAAAATCAGATTTACCTTGTAGAGGGTGTGTGAGTTATCGAAAGAGAACTGACGGGGAATGAAATGTTGAAATGTTCCCCACATATTTTTCTTTATCTAAAGCATCCTTCATTCTCCCTTCTTCAAACAGTAGCCGAAAACAATTCAAAGCATGTGATTTTGACTCTCTTGGGGCACCAGATGAGTGAGATTTACCATATTATGAGATATTTTCAGATAGATGTTTAATCTCAAAACTATGCTCGTACTAAGTTTTAATGATTGCATAAACTTTACTTTCTGGAACTATGGCAGCAGATAGGACCAAACAGGATCATCCTAACACTGTGAGAGTGTCGGGCCCAGGTAGACGCAGCTATATGAATGACACGCCAATCTGCTGTCCTATGATTTGACCTATGATCCAGGGCAGCGTTTCATAAACGGCTATGTCTAATGCAACTGGTGTTAGCAACATGTTTCAGACATTTTCATCAAGTATTCTCTTACATTCTCACGCCGGATCACAAGCCTGGCGTTTGTTTTGATTTGTGAAACATGTCAAAACTTTAATTGGAGGACGAAATCTCATGTTGCAAATCATAGCCTGTGTGCTGCCAATGAGATGAACTGGGCTCCCTGGATCTCTGGCCAAACGTCTCCAGGACGACGAGAGAGCAACAGACTGGAGTCTTTCACTTTGATGTTTTTTCCTGAAGGTGACTTTGAGTGGGAAATGCTAAGGTATACTAAATATAAAATGCAAGCATGGAAGGGGTGGAAAATGATGAGTGACTTTGTAGAAAAGAAGAGAGAACAAGAGAGAGAGAAAGAGAGACAGTCTAGGTGTGATGGTGCAAGACAGGAAGAGTGTGTGTGTTGCTAATTAGCAAGGGGTCAAGCTGGTCACCTCCTGGGATTCTGTGGCGGGGACATACTGCTGCACTAAGATGGAGAAACTCCAGGCTATGACCACGTCTGCCCGGCAACATGAGCTAATGATCCCCTCTCTCTTTCTTTCCTTCCTTCTTTCTTTCTTTCCTTCCTTCTTTCTCTCCCTCCCTCCCTCTCTCATGCACACACGCTGACACACACACCCTCTCTCTCTGGCATGGCTGGCTTCTGGTTTGTGCTGACACATGGGCTGACTGGGAGCAGGGCGTTTCTGCCACAGCCTCCTTAAAATTGCAGGCATGCCTTCTGTACACTTCCATGAAGGTATTGGTATTCTGAAAAAGTACATTATGCTATTGTGCTATTAAGAAAAAGCCATTTCTATTCTATTTGTTCAGTCGGGTAATCTGTCCAATCTTTGTGAAATATTAGTACCGTGCACCAAGAGCAAACACTTGCCTTAACATCTTTTTTTCTTTCTTAAAATCTCCATTAGCAAAATAGAGCTGATAGTCTTTGTTGTGCATTTCTTCCCATAATCTCTTGACTATTTGTAATCCTATTTCCCCTAATGCCATGACTATTGAATCTCAGGCCATTTGTAGGACGATCTGCTCTCTGATGTGCAACTCCTGCATTATGAGTCCTATTAAGCTTCAAAAATGTCTTCAGTACTCTATAAAACAGCAGCTGTAAAAGTCTAGAGAACTCGGTTGTAGCTATGCTGTATTCATAACCTTACTACAAGTTGAACCGTCGAGTAGAACAACTCCTCACGCACACACACACACACACACACGTTCAGACACACACATACTAGCTTAAAACTGGTTAAGTTATAGTGTAGCAGCTCAGTCGTTTAAAAATGGTTCAGACACAGTGAGTTCATGCAACAATGGCGAACAGATGAGCAGTGTGGGCACGTCCAGGGAGCTCTAAAGCCCAACATTTGTCAGCTGTTAGCCTTTAAAGACTGTAATGTGGCAGAGACTTATTCATCGGGAGATAAGAGCGAATCATAGCCTTGAGGCAAGTGAAAGCAGCTGCTGAGTGGCAGATCAGATGAAAGGGAAAGGGCAGGTGTTGATTTGATTGGACAATAAATAGCTGGATTATCACTGAGAGACAGCTTGAATGACACATTTGGCTCTTCACCTCCGTTGGTTGGATGGAAGACGAGAACGGACAGCAGGTATGTACAGTGTTACCGTGGAGAAGAGACGTATGTATGGCTTTGAGAGTGTAGTGCCAGACAAGAAACCTGCGTCCCTGCTTCTTTTGTGTGTTTTCAAGTGGACAGGCCGCCCACAAAGAGCGAGGTCACGGCAAAGTGATCAACAGTGGCCAGCTCGTCACAGAGATCAGTGGACACAATGAAGGCACAAGCCCGAGACAGCTTCCTCTTTAGCACCATAGAGTAGCTTTGATATTGTGTGAGGCGTTTCTTCAGCACACCTTCCTTAACACGCTCTCCCATGTGCTTTGCTTCTTTTAACTATCACCTCGATAATTTGGAATCATTTGGAAGCTTTGTAGGAAGGCACTCGATGTACAATTTGATTGTTCGTTACAAGCTTCGCCACGCACGATGACGTAGCTTGCCTGTAATGTGCACAACACGCCAACTCGTCCCAAAACGCAGCGCCGGACTTCGATTTGAATGAGTCACATTAACTGCGTGAGCTCAATTGCAATTGTCACCAAACAAAAAGCTCCTTCTCTGTTTGGAAGAAAAGGGCCTTTTGAGGGACACTGGAGTGGATCCTATTGCCCCGGAGGGAGACAAATTGGGCCCGTCAAGCCTCATTGCGAGAGTGACTGAAATTGGTTTGTGGTTCTGCTTCTGCACCATCCAATAAAGAGAAGAAACCTCAGAGAGAGAGCAGGAGAGAGGGGGAAGAGGGAGAGAATGACAGCGAGGGAAAATGAGAGCAAAGGAGCCTGGCTTGGCCTTGGCACATTAATGGTGCCAGTGAAGCAAGGAACCCACCCCCTCTCTCCCCGAAAAAACAGGGGTCTTTTTAGTGGCGGAGCACCATGGTTGGGTCAGAGCAGGCGGGCGTGAGCGAACAGAGCAGACACACAGTGCTCCTGACACACACAGGCTGCTGTAATGGGGGCAGAAATGGCTGCTGTCCCACAGGCAATTTCTTCGGGGACAATCCTCAGAGATGAAGTCATCGAAAAAAGCCTTGTGCAGCTCTGAGATGGAAAGACCGGATAAGATGAGTCGGGGGGTGGTTTGTGCAACAAATTGGGACAAGCAGGGGTGTAACTGACACTCAGTGGTGGGGTCGAGGAGGGAGCTGCCATCAACATGTTGTTATGGCCGGTGAGGAGTCTAGTTAGTTCCCGCAGGTGTGCTGACCTCCGCAGCTTTCACCGGGCAATTGATCGGGGGGGATGTTTAAAGACAGACAGCCCCTCTCCAGCCTCTGAACACACTTCATCCTTGTTAGTGTCATGCAGTGATGGCTGTCTTACAATACAAACAGCAAAGTCTCCTGCTTCACAGATGTAAAAATCATTCTGTCTCCGTTTAAAAAGTGTTTTAAAAGGAATAGTGTGACATTTATTCAAAAGTAATTTCCTGGAGTCTGTGCTCTCAAATAATATGACAAAACTCCAGGAAGTCACTGCACCTCGCCAGGAATATAACTCCCAATGAAACCAAATAGTGTCATTATTTCACTGTTTTGTATGGATTCAACAAACCAGGTATAATGTGTCAATCACTGAGCTTTAGAGGTGCTGGAAGGTGAGTATGTGTTAGCTTTGGACAGAGCCAGAGCCGTTTTCCCCCTTGTTTCCAGTCTTTGTGCTAAGCTAAGCTAACCAGCAGCATCGATCAATCCTCTCATCAAACTCGTGGAAAGAGAAGCATTTCCGAAAAATGTCAAACTATTCCTTTAAGCACTTATAACAGTTTTTTAAATAGTCTTTGGCTGCCACACACGAACATTGGGTCAGTGCCAATAAGTTTATGCAATCATTGCCACAGATGTCAAAATATATATTTTTTGTAATTAGCAACTTATCTGATGTACAATATGCATAAAACACCACTCATCTGGTAATCTCAGCAGATAAACACTCCAAAATGTGGCCTAGATTTGGTGATGTCGACATGACGGGGATTAAAATGAGGTCAAACAGCAGCGGGGAGATTCCCAGTTCAACTCTTGAAGCTCAGTACGCTGAGAAATGGTTGAGTTAGTTACGGCTGAATCAAAGAGATAAAGAGACTGAGGACAGAAATCACTAAGAGTACAAAGCTGGAAGCAATGCATCCAAGACCACGGAGCGTAGCAAGCAACATTCCCAAAATCTGTTTTCCTAAAGTTTTCCCTGCAGGATCTGAGAGAGAGAGAGAGAGAGAGAGAGAGAGAAAGAGAGAGAGAGAGAGGTGGAATGCACCCACGGTGTGCGAAAGCATCGTTAAAAGTGATGAGACATACAAAGAAATGAAAAAACAAGAAAAGGAGGAGAGGAAGAAATAAAGAGTTTTGGTAGGGCTGCCACCAGCTGCATTACACATTTAAATACTGTCTGAAGGGCGTGTATGAAATAAGTGTGTGCATGGATGTGTACATACAGTACAGTGTGTGTGTGTGTGTGTGTGTGTGTGTGTGTGTGTGTGTATCGGCGACAGTTTGGACAACTGTAGAAAATTAGCTTAAACCCGGTGAACAGAAGATGTAAAGAAGGATAGTAAGGACTGGTCCGGCCATCAAGGTCAAATAAAAAACAACGACAACAGCAACAACAACAACAACAATATCAACATTAACATCAACAACAACATCAACATCAACAACAACAAAATCAAACTGAAAAATGAAAAGGAAAAAACAAAACAAAAGAAAAAACAAAAACAAAACAAAACTCTGGTTCAGAGTGTCTCTTCATCTTTGGTATAAAAATGGCCATCCATGGGCTGCATTTGATCCACAACTAGGAAAGACTACAGAAATTGTCAACAATTTCTTCTATTGCTTTTGCACTGATTGGTTTAAACCGTAAGCTCCTACTGAATCTACTGTTGTTTTTTTTTATTTCACTGCCAGAATTTTTCCGTAGTTTTTTTTCTTTTTTTTGTTCATTTTATAATTTTTTTCTTCTCCTTTTTTTTTTCTTTTTGCAGTGTGACAAGCAAAGCGGGCTAAAAACATCTTAAAGCTCATAAAAAAGGTAAAATGTGGCAGATAAAAAGCACTAATGTCATTGACAGCAACTTTGCCATGTAAAATAATAATTATGATAATAAAAACAAGTTCAGCATTTGCAACAGACTGCATCCACAGTGCAGCATGTTTCCTTATGTTTTCATATTTTCCTCATTGTGAAAAATCTCTTCAGAGCTTCATCTCCCCCCCCGCCCCCAAGTCTTTTTCCCCAACAGACATTTTGTTTTCTTCTGACACTTAGTTACCTCTGACATAATAATTATCAAAGTTTTCTTCTAATGAAGAAAAGAAAAAAAGCTCTTCTCTATTAAATCTGTACAGCTTATGTGATAGATTCTTTTTTCCTCTTTAGAACAACTCACCCAGTGTCTTGTACCCTCCAAGTGGTCCAAGAGACTGATTTTGTTTGCTTTTTTTTTTTTTTTTCCTAACCAGACGTCAGAGTTTAACTCTGTAAAAAGTTTCTGGCGCCCTTCAAATTAAGGCCATGAAGATTCAAGAAAGAAAAAACACTTTGTTTTTGAATATATCTAGAAAACTAAAATTTAACACTAGAACATAAAAAAGAGTGAAAAGAAATTGTAGCTTAATATCTGAGGAAGACAATCTCTGTGTGTATCTCAAACTTGACTCCCCTTTTCTAATTACAAAATAAACTTCATCACCTACCTGCGCATTCAACGTTTGTTTTTGTTTTTTTTTTGTCATTTTTTAAATTTCTTTCTTATTGTTTTTTTTTTCTTTTCCTTTTTTTAAATTTTTTTTTTTTACTTTTTTTAAATTGGTTGAGAATTTTCTTTGAGAAACTTTTCAAGCTTCAGCCCGGCCCTTCAGGCAGGATTTCAGACTAAACAATTTCACTTCTTTGCACTGTGCCCAGCAATTTTCCCATCCCCTTCCTCAGCACTCTTTTCCTCCTTCTTCTCGCGTTTTTCTTTTTCTTTTTTCTTTATTTTTTTCTCGTAGGCCAGGTAGGAAATGAAAAAAGTGTCTCTTTTTTGGTGCCTGGGCAATCTGGAAGCAATCTCTTTCTATTCTCTTTTCCTCACATTCACAGTGCAGCCACCTTCTGTCTCAAGGCAACGCTGTCACAGGAACATTCGCTCAGGCCGTTGCTATCTGATGAAAGAGAAGAAAACAGAGGAAGGGGTGGAAAGATGAAGAGAGAGAGGGAGGGGGGAGAGAGAGAGAGAGAGCGGGTGTGCAATTGTAATCAAAGCACAATATTACAAACACAGAAGAGCAATAGAGCTGACAGCTGACAGCCCAGTCCGAGGACTGAAGCAAAATTCAGCATGTTAAACAGTTGTGAGCAGGTCAGAGGCAAAAAAAAAGAAAAAAAAAAAGCGTTGGCAGAATGACGAGGAAATGACAACAGCTGCCAGGACTAATATGATTCATTTTTATAACAGCGCTGTGTTTCTTAGTGCTCTCATTTTATTTCATTTTTAGACGGGTATTAAATACTGTGAAACCAAACAAAAAAACATTTGTCAAAGACAGGTACCGTGCCGTTTGACTGCCTTTGTAATTTAAAAAACATCACACAGTTTTGTATGATGATGATGATGATGATGATGATATCACACATCAACCAATACCTCACAGGCAGGAAGCTTGTCTACTGTAAAACACCTATCTGAAAAGGATTTATAAATTACCTCATGAGTGAGGTATCATGAGCCATCCATGAGTATCATGTCATTTTATAGAACAAAAAAATACACAATATATATTGTCATATGTAAAGGTTTCTGTAAAACCAACTGGGATATTATAATGAAGAAAATAAGGATGTCTAATCTGGAAAATTAAATACCCAACAAATAAACAGAAATACCTCATTGCATGACCTAAACATGACACAGCACACCCAGAGAAATTAAAGGCATTGATAACTTGGAACAACTACATCTCATGGTAAGTACTGTACTGTCATATTGCCAGTGCTTAGTACTTTCCATTTAAGATTAATGCTAATTTTCTTTAATGGTTAAGTGTCTGAAAGGTGGATATCGCTGACCTGCTGGACTTACTTGGACTGGTATGAGTAAGCAGGGACATGGTCGGCAGCACTGTCCACCTGGATCTGTTGCTGCTGGCCAGCCACCTCCTGTGATGAGGGAGCCACTGTCTGGGGGGAGGCGTCCGTTACCACTCCCTGAGGACACACACGGGAGGAAATGTGTCAGCTCCCAACGCTAACGAGCATCTACCTGCAGTGCTTGTAACATCCTGCTGAAAAGTACAGTATGTGACTGTATAGAGTAAAAGCCTTCTTCTGTCTGTCTGCTCTGTACACACTGTACATCTGTACCAGAGCATGTCTATTCGTCCTGGAAAAGGGAACTGTCCTCTGTAACTTGTCTTCAGGGTTTTTTTCCCCCGCTTAAACTTTTTTTGAGGAGATTTTTCGTTGCCTAAACTGAGAATAAAAGGTCCCTTATGTTGAACACATTGTAAAACCCTGAGAAGAGACTGAGATTTGAGAGTAAAAATAAACCCATGCTGTGTAGATGAGTATGTATATTCATTATAACCATAAGTTAAAATTGTCAACACAAGCATATGTTCAGATGAAAACCAAACAGCTGTATATAAAATAATTATGCAGTACTACAGTAGATGTTGTGCAATGAAATGAGTCGTTAAATATAGTTTAATTTAGTTTTAAGCACTAAAATCTGTAAAGAACATTTGTTTTTAAACTAACAAATAACAACAGGGACATATTAAAGGGATAATGGAAACAAAATATTAACATTAGAAAGCAGACCAAAGAGAGAAATGACATCTTGCAGCGGTTTGACATTGCAGAGGGATTTGTGTACGGCAGCTGAATATACTGCAGGATACAGAAGAACAGAATGTGCTGTATTGGTCGCAGAGTTTCACCTCAATGTCGTCGGTGTAAGGACTTCTTTAAAGATGGCTGTGTGCACTGAATTCATCACAACTACCTCTTAGCCTTTTTATGTGTTGAGCATTACCAATAGCGCCCCATCACTGAGTCATCTCAATCACCTTTAACAAGCTCTCAAGGATACTCCACCTTGTCCATACATCAGCCCTCCAGATACGGGCTGATACGGTGATATACGCCCCGCTGCCGACGCTGGCATTGAGAGGACGACGGCGAGGATGAAATAGGTAAGAGACGCCGTGGGCTACACTACAACTACATCTCTCTCCTCTGTCCAACTCCTTCATGAAGAAGACTGCAACTTTCTGACGAGGGGATGTGCGTGTGTGTGTGTGTGTGTGTGAACGACTAATGGGTCTGTCAGGCGAAACTGTCATTGTCCGTGGCTGGTGGGCTAACCAGAGCTCCATGGCTGACGGATGTGTGTGTGTTCCAGCTACCTACCAGCCCGAACCGGCTGTGGGGAGGGGGGGAGAGAGAGAGAGAGAGAGAGAGAGAGACAGCACCGCTGGCACTGTGTCTCACTTCAGCTCCTGTCATCTGATACACGACTGATAGTCCATCTGAATACGACCACACTGTCAGCCGCCAGACAGCCAGCCCGCTCTCCTCTCCTCTCCTCTCCTCTCCTCGCTGGCCTGCCTGCCTGCCTGCCTGCCTGCTTTCCACGTTCATCATTTCTCAGGCTGGGCTGCCCGAACCTGCCAGGAGCCTCAGACAGCCTCCGAAGAAGTGACAAAGTCTGCATTGCACTTCAAATGTCTTTCCCAAATACTATAAAACTTCTGACTCATCTAGCTTTGCTTGCAGTTTTCATCCTTGTTATTTGCTGCCGGTGCGAGGCCATTTGTTTGGAGAGAATAAGAGCAATTTACAGCACGCTTCAAATGTAATCTGTCTATTTAATGACGGCTCTGCTCTGTTGCAGTGAGCAGCATTTACAAATGATGGAGTGATTGCTTGAGGGTATAAGTGAGTGAGCCGTCAGTGGGAATGTTGTCCTCCTTAGGGTTAGTGTCAGACCTTTTAAACAGGTAGATACATGTGTTTCAACATGAACACAACAGCTTCTTGACTGTTAGCGAGTGCTGTGTGCATGTGTGTGGGTCTTACTTCGACAGGGACGGCTGTTGGAGGCACAGGAGTGTACTGGGGAATGTAGGTCCCTTGCATAGGCGCCGCGGCAGCTGCAGCAGTCATGTACTGAAACACAAACAAAAGACTCACATCAAAGGCCTCGCACATGAAAATTCCTGCTGCACACATTAGAGCACCAAATCCCAATCCAATATTAGACAAGAAACACTTTTCAAACACTGATATTACAATTCCCTGCAAGTCTCTTCTCAGTGCAATTAATCCCCGAAGCCATCGGGAACAGGAGCTTGCTGTGCCCTCAGCATCCTTTGGAGGGCGCTAAGAGAATATGTGTGCACGCTCAGCAGAGCAGAGCAGATGAGAGAGCATGTGAGACAGAGGAGAAGGAGGAAGAGACGTCCTGCTGTTCCACCAAGACTTCACAGGCAGGCAATAGCACCAGGCCACAACTGAGAAGATAAAAAATTAAAAAAAGAAGAAAAAAAAGAAAGAAAGCTGAAGGGAAGGAAGGGGAGAAAGAGGGAGCGAGAGGAAAGAGAAAACAGGAGGTCTGTTTTCTGTGGCCTATATTCCTTTAGTCATGCCTGCTCTGGCTTTTAACTGGATGCTAGCTCGCTCCATGAAGGCCATTTTACAGATGTGACACAGGTTTGGTTACATGACAGCCACAGGGCTTTCACATGCAATATGAATGAAGACACAGCACTTCCGTGGGGCTTTTTCTGAGACTTGCTGTGAATGTATGGAGTGGTTGGTGTGTGTGTGTGTGTGTGTGAGTGTGAGAGAGATGGGGAACATGTGTGCCGGTATGAGCCTGATTTACCAGTGTGTGCTCTTCTTTTTAATTAGCACATGCCTGTGCATAAAAGATGACTTATCACTATTTGTCTGTCCAACTGTGCACATGGATGTATGTGCTCTCCCGTGTGCAGCGGCATGTTGGGAGCATAGAGTCTGTGCATGTGCGCGTATGTGTGTGTGTGCGTGCGTGTCTGAGTGTGAGAAAGACAAACAAAGACAAAGAAGCTTGGAACGATAATGCTGCAGTACAGCGCCAGCGGATGTGATCCCAGATAAAAGCCACCGAGCTGCCTCTCCGCCTCTCCTCATCTTCCTGCTGCTTTTCCGGACCAAGGAAAAAGGGAAGTACAATCCCTTTCTTTCTGTCTTATTTTTTCCCCTTTGCCTCTCAGTCCCCCTGCCAGTGCTAAAAAGCGTGGCGGCAATATGCAGTAGGAGGCAGTAATGGAGGGGTTGTGCCGGGCTGCGGAGCCTTTCTTGGCTGTGGGCCCGGCAGTGCTGGTGAAGTGTCATTACCGGCAGCGTTGCTAATGGATCGGGTACGGCTCCACCGCTCACCGCTAATGAGAGCAGCTAAAGGCCATGGACATGGGTGATTAACTCCCCCACCGTCGCTACACATGGCCAGGAGGATGCCCCGGGATGGATGCTTGTGTGTGTTCCTGTGTGTGTGGATTTAAGGTTATCACACTTTCAGGGCTGTGACACTCAGGACGGGGCGAGGCACCATATCCAGACTTCCTGACACATTACCACATTACCTCCCCGTGTCATCCCTTCTTCCCTCTCACCTTCCTGTCACTCCCCCCCCACCCCACCCCCTCCTCTCTCTCAGCCTGCTATCGTCTAAAAGGGCCTATCAGATTGTTGAAGTGACCTTCTCCCTGGTGAATCTAAACCATGCATACCAATTTTCTTCGTGACTTTTTGTCTTCGCCTCCCCTCCCCATTAACTTATTCAGCCAACTCACCTGTGAGGGCTGCATGAAAGCAAATGAAGGGAGGCAGGAGATAATTAGCAATATCAAAATCTCCCTGTCAAAGGAGAATGTCCATTTGAAATGTTATATTTCTCTGCAGGACTGCAAAAGGAATTTAAATTAGATTTAACAAGAAAATTTAATAAGATAAGATTTTTTCGTCTACCATAACCATTAGTTAACCTATTTAATGTGGCAGGTCGAGCAGGGCACTTTTCTGCACTCGCTGCTGTGACAAGTCACACGGATGTCAAGTCTGGCTACAGTGAATTGGGTTGCTATGGTGATAAAGATGATTTTTGTCCAATTTCAACTCTTTTAATACTTCCCTGTCCATAGTCAGGGGACAGGTTTGGGCAATATAAAGCATCCCTAATTGGCAATAAATGGTGTTTCACTGTCGCAGTCACACACTCAGCTGCACATACATATCTATGCACACGCACACACACACCTGCGACGGAAGCAGATGGTGCGTGTGTATGTTTGATGAAGGGGGAAGACTGAATAGTTCCTTAACGAGGCTGGTGTGAGTAGACTCCTTAAGTTTCCTCTCCACCATCACTCTCCATGACACACACCGATAACTACAATATACAGTCGCTACGCAATGCAGCGATGCCCAGGATGAAAATCCATAGAATATAGACTGAGCCGCTCTGGTACCACAGTGGTTTGGGCCTCTGCATCACGGTGGAATATAAAAAGCAATTTATGTTTGGTAGGTACAAGTGTGATGGGGCAGTTTACTCTCTGCAATCAGCTTTCCACATGAACAAGGATTTCTGGCGCTGGTGGAACGTAGCACAGCACGTTAGCATGCTTAAATGTCCAAATAAATCATCAACCCTCTCTGTCCGTCACTCAGTCTCCACATCTATCCATCTATTCCCTCTGTGTTGACATGCTGTTCTGTCGCATCGGCTGCAAGGTGGAGGATAACAGTTGGTCAATGCAGGAGCATCCAGCTATTCAGTGTAGGTTATTAATGGCAGAGCAGCGTGGGGATGGGCTCTGATGACTATTGATCTTAGCAGTGGGGATCCTACACGAAGGGAACTATTGGAGCTGCACACCGGCGGCTGTGAATCACAGTGCTATATTACTTCACCACGAGGAAAAAAAAAAAAAAAACTCCATGTCTCGGCCCGTAGGCTTTGTTAGCACTCTGCCTGAAGAGATTTACACTGGCAAAATCAGTGTCAGCTGTTAAATCACTTCCTATCATCAGGCTTACTGTTTAACATTTTACTATTTTAATATTTAGCTACTATTTTTAATTTCAGTTTTACCCACTAGAGCTTTTTTCCTTTTTTGAGTGAGTTTGCATTTATTGTGATGCATGAGCGAAAGGCAGAAAGTTAAAATAGAACAAAAACAACCACAACAAAAACCCCTAACGGTCAAGTTCAAGGTATTTTTTAAAGCAGTATTGATTGATGTTAGTATCCACTTCAGGGCAGAGGAACAAGCTGTGATCACCCTAAAATCTGATATAGTGAACAGTTAGCCAACAGTTCCCTATTTACTATCCACTATTGATTTCCCTTTCAGCCCTGTTTTGGTCTCCAACTCTTAACAGAAATCTCTGTTTCTCCAGGTGCAAAATGCTCCACTACCTTCACCAGTGAACAATATCTGCTGCTGGAAAGATTGACAATGGAGAGATGGAACTAAAATAGTAACAGGGGTGAAATCAAAGCATTAAGCTGAAAGACACTAAAATGCTCTGAAGAGTTGATTGACAACTGTCTGTGGGTTTGTCACTGTGAGTGACACCTTTCACATTAAATAAATAGTCAGTGTTTTTTTTCTTTAAGACTGGCTTGTATTTTAGCCTTAAGAAAAGCTAAAATACTATAAAGGTCTTCCTTTAGAAACCTAAATTAGGCAGCACACACCCACCCTGTACCATGGAAGACGGATGTATAAGCCTGAAATGTCATTACCGCTGTACTTCTTTATTGGCTCAGGCACAAGGTCTGAGTGCACTCCAGAGTCTGCTGCATAAGAACTAAGAAAATACAATCTGAATTCAGAATTAAGTTCTTATTTCACAAGACAAAGTTTAAATTAAGCTCACGAATTTCAATATCAGAGGAATAAAACTTATTCAAGAGTGTCCAGTTCTTGCACCAGAGTTCTTAGCCACAGGCTCTTAAACACATTCAAAATGTAAAATTCAAAAATGCCATGAAAGGTTGTACCTCCCTGAACAATTACTTTCAAGGTCCTGCTAAGACCTGACTGCTCAGTGGTGCCAGCGCTCACCCAGGTGTCAACATGTGCTACTGCTTGAATGTGAAGCTCCGGGAGAGGAGAGTGCACGCTCAGTCAACTTCCCTAAGTGAGTAAAGGGTAAATATAGCCATGCACAGTTAAGGAAATGCAGAGTAACATGCTGTAGCCTACATATGCCTCCCCATAGAAAAAAAACAAACAAGGGAAACAGCCCAGATAATAGAGGAAAGTGCTTCACACAAATCTGTCTTCCAGGGACACAGAAGCTGTCAATCATCTCTGTCACCATGACAACAGAGACCTGGGTTCTACACACCATGACAGGAATAGGATGGAGAACACAGAGGGAAGGTCACCTCTTGTCATGTCAAACACTATGTCGCTCACACACACGCGCACACGCACGCACACAGACACTAACGTACAGTATGTGCAAACACATACACACCGTCACAGATACTAAAATGACAAACAGGGTTTGAGCACAGCCTCACATAGACAGCGACTAACAGGGAAGAGTGAACACAAGGCGTGACAGATAGACTCCTGTTAAGTGGTGAGAGCTGTAACATAGTAAATAAATCAGTAACAGCGCAATATGCAGCAAACAGGGTAAAATAAATCAGTGGGGAGCATGGATGGCATGTTTATGTGTTGCCATCCATAAACACTGAGCCCCAGGTTCTTTAGCATTCTGTACTCAAGTTGTTCAAGACAGACCAACTGGCTGAGCAGGGCGACTATAGCAGTTGTTGAAAACACAACATTTTCTGGCGAAGCGGCTAGATTCCAGAGGAGTGACCATCAGACGGCACCGATCCACGCTTCCTCATTACGAGGCGAGGTTTTCCTTCCTGCTCTTTTTCAACAGGCCAAAAACCCCTCCGTGCCTATCCGTGCTCACCAACGGCACAAAAATAACACGGCGTTCTCGGAAAAGCCATGGTTGCCACACCAGTGTCGCAGCTTTTTGGGGCGGACCGGGTACATTTGGTTCTTTTCTTGGAGAGAGGAGGGAAGCCACAGCCATACACAAACAGCCGCAGAGAGCTCGGGAACAGCCAAGAGTATTCTGAGGTGTGGCTTCTCCTCAAGATAAGTTGTTGACTTTGGAGAAAGCTGCTCATGGCAGGTGCTCTTCTGTGGCAAAGGTTACGTCATGTGACCAGCGGGGGCAATCAAAACAACTCCACCACATGCGTGTGCGCTTGAGGAATGTGCTCTGAGAATATGTGGTGTCCAGTCCAGTTTACTACACGGATAGTTACAGATGCTGGTTCCTAACCCCTTTTTTTTTTTACAGCCTTTCTCAATCAGGCAGTATGAAAGGCCTCTCACATCTGGCTTAGGAATCAGCTTTATAGGAAACATGTCTCAATTCCCAGAGATGATCAAGTGTGGCATGCCGTGTGTGCAGCTCAGCCATAGAAAAGTTATGCTACACAGCACACTGCCTCGGGAAAGCTAAGCAGGCAGAAAGGGGAGAGGCACAGAGAGTAAACCAGAAGTGAAAAAAAAGGAGAGAGAGTGTCTTAACCCATTTTCTCCTATAATACAACCCATCAAACATCAGAGGCCATCATCATAGATTAGCCTGTCTCTAATCCTGGTTGTTAGCACAGCTGGAGCAGATTAGGGAGGGGGCATTCCTGACAGAGCCAACATGCAGTCACAGTCGCTGACAGCTCACCTGGAAACACATGGGTAACTGTACAATACGGCACTGTTTCAATCATGCACACACACAAACACACACGCAGACACACTCAGATCAAAGGTAGTGCTGGAGCAAAGCTGCCTGCTTGCCTGCCCCCGGGCAGCAGGGTTAGGGCAGGAAGTCAGGCTTCAGAACCGTGTGACACCTCTAAGTCGACTTGATCCTGAAACAGGAGGGAGTTCCTGGTTTAGGGGCCAGTGACTGTAAGCGTGCGTGCGTGCGTGGAATAGGGAAAAGTACTGAAGTAATAGATTTGATGTGTGATTTAGAGAGTGAGCGAGACAGAGAGTGTGAGGGAGAAACAGAAATTAAAGGGTGAAAGCGAGGAAGGTGGAGAACAGAGGGCCCTGTCCCACTGTTAAGCTTCGCAGGAAATCTGTTTAATGTGGAAGATCAGGGAGGAAATATGCTCTCTCAGTGTCTGGCAGTGAATGCATGCAGTGTAAAACAAATGATACGGCAGCTTCATGGCAGAGCACATGTGGCGACAGCCTAAGAACGCTTGGCTTTCTTGAAAAGGAAATGTAAAATCCACCTTTTACTCAATGTGTACTTTGTTTCCGAACTAAATGAACAATGTTCCCTAAAGATAAAAGGCCTCCATGTGCTCCTCCTGACCCATACCTGCAGTGTAACAGACACCTGCCGCTTTCTTTCTCAACTCCTGAGAGTGGATGGACGGATGCTTTCAAATCTTTTGCCTTGTTGGAGAGGTATAATGAAAACAGCTAAGCAGCATTTACAGCAGTTTACTTATGAGTCTAGGAAGTAACACATTAGGATGGAATAGTTTAGTGCGCCTCCAATATTAATGGTAAAATATTGAGAGAAGCAGTGAAAATTATATAAAATTACATCTTATTTTCTAAAAGAGCAGACCCGTCCTGCTTTGATTGATTGATTCATTGTACTGGAGCATTTTTTTAATGACTTTGCTATTTCAAGTCAAGTTTAAAGGGAGATGTCAAATGTGAAACTGTGAAAAACAACTGGAGTGCAAGTGTAAACAAACCGTCTCAACACATGCCCTCATCTGCATTATGGCCACTATACAGGCTTGTGTTTGGCTGTCTGTGTCACATACAGTGTGTCTCACTGTGGCACAGTGAAGAGCACTCACACTTCCTGTAGTGCCCAGGGACAGATGGTTCATCTGCTGGGTGAGAGGGCCCATCATGCTGGCAGGCTGCATGGACATAGTGTGGTCCATGGCTGGCGTGATCACTGCACCCTGGTGGAGCGAGGGAGAGGACAAGGAGAAGGTGAGATGAGAGAAGAAACAGAAGAAAGGAGGTTTTTGTTTACATCAGTTCTGAATCCTGCTAGCTGCCAGTCCCCGTCGCTGACAACGCACAATATAAAATATAGAGACAAAAAAAGCAAACCATACATAGAGATCGAATAGAGATCACAAAGTGAAGAGAGAGACATATACTGGAGATACAAGAGTGTATAGACAAGAGGATGTGGTGTGAGGGAGGATAGAGATGTGGGTTGGTGGTGGTGGTGGTCTGGGTTAATGGTGGTGTGGGAAGGTGAACAGGAGAGAGAAAGCAAGCAGGAAGAGGAGATGGAAAACAAAGACAGTAAAAAAGAGAGGAAAAAGGTGTAGGGCTCCGACAGGGGTGACACGAGGACAGCAGAACCAGAGGAGAAGAAGAAAAAGGAGGAGTAAAGAGGGACAGTGTCGATAAACAGCAACAGAACACAGGGACATTTTCAAGATCAATACACGCTATTGTCTTTGGTCCATCAAAATGGTCAATATCTCCTGCTGATGTATCAACAATATGGGTTTGTGCGGTTTATTGATTGCTGAGAGAGGATGCTTTCTCTCCCTCCATGTCTCTCACTCACTCACTCACTCACATCCGAGCCTCTCCTCTCGGTATAAAACGCGGCATGTTTTCCCTAACGGGCGGATGAGAACGCTAGAAGCTTCTTTTTCACGGTGCAGTGGAACATGAGGAAAAGTGATGAAACCATTGTTGCTCTTTCATCCCTTGTCATGATAGCTCCATTTCCCTAGCACTGAGGCCTCGGGAGGAACGCGTTAAAAACCAAGCCCTTTTCCTCCGCTTTGGCTCGCCTCTCTTCTCGCTTGTGTGTGTGCGTGTGTGTACTATTAGTGCGTCTGTGCGTGTTTGTGGGTAAGCCTGCAACACACTGTGTGCAACAGCGTTTTGTGCGCGAGTGTGAAAGAGACTGACAGTGTGTGCGTGCACGTATAGGAAGCGAGCGGCTCGGATTGGTGTGTGTTTGCGAGCGCGTGCTTGCGTGTGTGCGCCCCACTGGTGACTCTGTGTGGGCCTATTGGAGAACAAACTGTGCAGACACAGCCTGTCAGAATCGCTCTGCTTGTCTACTCCCTGCATTCACTACACAGTCAGCTAACGCTCTCTCTCTCTCTCTCTCTCTCTCCTCCCCCTCCCTTCCTGTCTCCCTCTCCCACTCGATATGCAAGCTTCATGTGATCCTTCCCCGAGTTGCACCTCCGCACGAAAGAGAAAAGAAACTGGATGGAATGCTAAGATCAATGGTGGGAGAAGTATTGCGGCTGCAGCATCTCTTACATTGTTCAAACCCGGCCTTGATGTCGTTGAGTGCTCACAAAGTGGAGATTTCTGCATCATTAGATGAAGAATCAGATCTAAAGGCCAAGTATGGTAACACAGATACAGAATTTGGCTCCAGCTGCTGGTGACTCAAGTTGCAGACAGCCTACAACATACAGTATTGTTTAGAGGCAACACACACACACCAAAAAGCAACATAGACCATATAGTAGAAGACAAACAATGAAGAACATGTGTGTGTATTTGTAGGTGTGAAGCAGGGTGCAATAACTATCTGAAGACACAAGTAGCTACAGATGATAGTGGTCAGCTATTCATGAGGCGGAGGACAGAAACGGCTCTGGTGGACCGGGCTGTTTGGTGTAGAGCAGTTGAAACAGTACAAATCCTGGAGGGTGGGCAGGGGACTACCAATGATTTTGTTTTCTCTACTGGCCTTCCTGTTCGCTGCAGACTGTTCCCATCCTGTTTTATGGCTGCTCTGAACCACACTGTGATGGATGTGCACAGGACGGATTTGAAGACTGCGGTGAAGAACTGGCTCAGCAGCTCCTGTGGAGGAACACACTTCCTCAGCTGCCACAGAGAAAAAAGTACACATCCTCTGCTGGTCCCCTTTTTGTGAGGACGGGGCTGATGTTGTTGGTCTTCGGCTTCAGGGTCTTGGGAAATAGCAGTTCCCAGTAACTGAAAGGTCTCCACAGGGCTGTTGAATATTATGGGCTGTAGTGCTGAGGGGTGACTCGCAGCTGTTCTGACTGCACCAGAGGAGCAGCTGTTTGTCCTCACATGCAGATACATATGGTGTCTTTTCTTTTGACAGCACTACAGATGTTCCCTAGCAACCGATTTTCAAAATTTTCGCATTACTAAGTTTCAATGATGCGATGTGATTTAGTCCATCACCAGTTGGAAGCTACTTAGTATCGGCTTCATGAATAGATAAATTATTACATATTATTGGAGTTTTATTGCTGATGCATTAATGTGTAAGCAGGATTTTAATGTAGTGGCTGCAAGTGGGGATAAATTTAACAACTTCACATGCTGCTGGGTGATTTAATGTATAATAATGCATCATATTTTATAAACTGAACAAATGATTTGTATCTAAAGACTGAACTGGCAAAGTAGGTAGTAACTTTAAGCTGTCAAATAAAGGCAGAGGAGGAAAAAGTGTTTCCCATCATGAAATGCAGCGAAGTAGAAGTGTAAACTATCACAACATGAAAATACCTAGTACTTAGTTCCTTTCCACCACTGGCTGTGATAGATGAAAAAAAGGAGAGGGGAAATGAGGAGAGAGAGAGAGAGAGAGAAAGACTGCGTGAGGACAGGAGTGATGATTAAGGAGAGAGCTGATGGAGGTCATGAGGAAGACGGGAGCGAGGAGAGACGGACAGGAGGGAGACGGGAGAGAGAATTAGAGAGAAAGGCTGAGGGACACACGAGGAGAGAGTGAGAGAAGACAAAGAGAGAGGAGAGAAGGTGAGGAAGAGGGAAGGAGAGCCAAAGAGAAGAGCGAGAGAGAAGCAGCAGGAGCTGTGGGCTACCTGTTACTGATTCAGCCTCTGACAATGCCTTTATAATGGGAAAGGGAGAGCAACGGAAAGGCTTAATTCACAGACGTGTCAGGGAGAGTTAAGCCGATTTGTGATTTCGATTTTCTGTGTTTGTGAGACTGAGTGTCTGTGAGAGAGGGGGTTTTATTGTGCGCGTATGTGCGTGCATGTGTGTGTTTGTGTGTGTGTCCACTGTCAGACTATAGAGGAAAGAAAATGAGAAAGACACTGACACAAATAGACAATATATGTTTTTGATTTGTCCTCTCCTCTTGTGTTTGTGTGTGTGTATGTATAAGAAATAGCGCAGGATAACAGACGCTGTAGATCTGTTCCAAATGTATGAGATGATGCGTTTAGATCCCTTCAATGTGTGCACGTCTTGGTGTGTGTATGTGTGTGTGTGTGTGTGTGTGTGTGTTTGTAAAAAGCCCATCCTGCTTAAGACGATATTGATCCTGTTCCAGACTAGAGACAGATGATATCAGCCCTCCGGTTGTTAAATACAGTGATATATACTCAACGACCTGAGACAATGTATAGTGCATAAGGAATCTTGTAAAAATTTTATAACCAGCGGTGTATTTTAATGGCCGCTCATTACAAGTAAACAGTGACGCTTCAGCTGATGGAGCACTGATCGGTATCAGTTGATTTTCATTGCTTCATTGGTCTTTAAATTGGCTGATCAGAACGTTTTTACCACCTGACCCATTAAGGCTGAAGGATCTCCGCCATGTGTAGATGGTTTACATCCCTGTCAGGTAGGAAGCTTGATCTGATTCTATCTAGTGGTGGTAGGACTTTAAATTACTTTAATTAATACCACTGTTTAAAAATAGCCTGTTAAAAGTAGTGGCCTTGCATTTAAAAACATATTTCAGATAAAGCCCTGAGGCATGATCGCAATATAATTTTAAGATCTTAATATAAAGCAGGGGACTTGGAAAAATAATCATTTCATTTTATAAGCTTTTGTGGTGTTGTTATGTCCAGCACATCCCACTGAAGTCCAGCAGATGTAAAATAGAATAAAAAATGAAATAATCCGACTGTAAATATAATGAAATGATGCAAAGGAATTCATTTTTGCTGAAGAATAAATATAAAAAATGTCTGTAATAGATGCAATCATTTCCTTTTGTAATATTTGATATTTGTTTTGTGAAGCGAGCAGTTCAGGGAGATCAATGTGAAATGTTAAAAAGCCAAGAACCAAAACAAGAGATTTTGGAACACATAATTGTATTACAACACACAATGAGGAACTGCTCGTGGTAAATAGCAAACTGTTTATAATGTTTACAGGAAGAAACTCCAAAGAATAATCCTATACTGATCATTTATACTGATCTGCTTCAGACTGGCTCCTTCTGATGAAAACTGTGTTGAGTATCAACACTAGAAAACCTGATCAGATCATCACTACAGATCGCCATTTTGCTCATCTCTATTATTGCTGCAGGTTATAATATCCAACATTATTGCCTACCTGCACTGTTGCTTCAAACCAGTGTTGATGTATCACTACCTTGAGGCTGTGGCAATGCCCTCGTTCTAAGTGAAAACAGCCCGAGGCCACAAAGAGAAACTGACGCGCTGATCCTCCCTCTTAGGCCCTAAAGTTTCACCGCTTGCAAGCAGGCATCTGGTTATTGAAAGCGAGCATAGTGTACTATTCAGAAAATCTATCACTAATCTCTCACAGCCTGGTAAGAAGTAAGCGCGGGGCACGAACAATGAAAAGTTTTCAAATGTGAAAGTTGCGGAGGAAGAAAAAAAGGAAAAAGAGGAAAAAAAGACAGACAGGGGAGCATTAAAAACCTCAAGAAGGACGGAGGCTGTATTCCCCGAGTCTTTCACTCTAACAAAGCGTCACTTGTGTTGTCCACATGAAAGCAGACACGCACTTGACTCGACACATTCCTCGCTGCTATTTGACAGTTGGTTTCTCCATGTGAGGTTCTGTGGTTTGGATACTGATGCCGGTGTGTGTATGTTTAGTGTGTTTTTGTGTGACATGCGCACTGCGGGATACTTGCAGAGGTGTTCCAGCTTCATGCCACAGAGCTGGAGTAATTCTGCTACAGCCCAGGTACTGCACAGACGTTTTCACCAACTCCAGTGACACACACACACACACACACACACACACACACACACACACACACACACACACACACACACACACACACACACACACACACACACACACACACACACACACACACACACACACACACACACACACACACACACAGACACACACACAGACACAGAATGAGCTTGTTCAGTCAGTCGTTATTGGTCTGGAAAGACTGGTGCTACTGAACATCTGCTGATGATTGACTGGAAACTATATACAGTAAAGCATGCCAGGGACCCTTAATACTGCTCGCCCACCTGAAGGGTATATACTGAAATGGTAATGAAACTGTATCCATAGAAACCACACACACAAAAAGTTTCTAGCTAAGTTATCGTATTACCGTAGACAGCGCTCATGTTTGTTTTTTTTGTCTTTTTTTAATCTATTTTTCTATTTTATTTCATGATGTCAATGGGTTTGTTTATGTGTTCTTGTTTGGTATTTGTGCTCTGTTAAAATTTACAACAACAGCCGCCCATAACTTTATCTTAACCTACCTCCACTCCGACCGCAGTCTCCAGATGCCCTGAAGCACCTTTCTATTCGGATAAGCCCAGAAAAGGGAGCCAGCATCCTGGGTCTTCCACTCTAATCCACAGCATGAATCCCTCCTTGGGGCTAACAGACTACGAGGGCTGCCCTACTGTCTGACTACAAGACACCGCCTGCCACAGCAAGGAAGGTGAAACACTAATCTCAACCGAGTGAAGTAGCAGAGAAGAAGTCGTGCAGACTGATGACTAGCAGTGAGCGAAGCCTCACAAGTGGACAGTGATGCAGATAGCGGCTTATCTTGGCCTTCGCCATCACATTGAAATTTGAAATCTCATTTTCCGAGGGTTTGGAAAAGCTTAATTGCAAATATGAGACAGACCTACAGGGAAAAGAGAATCATTACAGTGAAAATGAAGCAGCGAAGGGGCCACAGCGAAGCATGTTAGCAGATTAACACATGAAGACCGAAACCAGTGAAGGATTTCTCACCTCTGGCAAAGATGTTTATCTACTGTGTATCTATTTGTCCTCCACAATGAAATGAAAATGAGAGGGATAATGGATCAGCCTCCTTCCACTTATTGATTAATTTGTCTGTCCATCATGGGTAATATCTCAGAGGACACAGATTGAATTACTCGGAAATGTTTTACCTCGGAAATTTGCATTTTGAAAATGACACCAGATGGCATGTGGGGGGCAGTAGACTGCAATTATAGGTCAAAATATGGGCACATGACTGAGATTGTTCATGACGGTCTCATGTGTTCGTGGCTGTTTCCAAACTGTTAATTTGGTCACTGGCCGTTTGTGAGGGTAAAATGCTTAAAATAATGAGGTTACTATAAAAAAAGAAACCACCAAGTTGTCCTCAATGAGGACGACACATTATTTGGATGGATCAGCTGATGGATTAGTAGTGTGTGTGTGCTTGTGTGTACATGTATATATGTGTGTATGAGAGGGGATAAGGATGCTAGATGAAGCATGTAACAGTATTTGTCATGTCTTCATGGGAGGTCCATTCCTCTTCACGCTCGGACTGCGCTTGTTTATCAACCATTCTCCGACTGCCTTCTGTAGACAAATGGATCATTTCACACACAAGGATCTCTTCAGAATATTTACTCCATTTACAAAAGCAAAAAAAGATTAGAAATCCAATTAGAAAACACAGCCAGCTAATAAAGCCTGTCCAGCAAAGCATATCAGCTTGTGTCTCAAAATGTATTTTTCTGACTGTTGCAGAATTTTTCAAGGTAATATCCAAGAGCCTATAGTGAAAATGCAGCCGCTCAATCTCTCTGTCAGTCACCCTGTGGCACTGCAACAATATCTCTCTTATGTGAATGAAACTTTAACCCTGAACAGACTTTTTTCTTTTTTTTTTGCTGGCACCGACACAGCTAAAAAAAAAAGAAAGAAAGAAAATCTTTCAGCAGATGAAAAAAGAGAATGAGGAGGGATGCAGTGAGGAAAATCGAGGGAGAAATGAGAGAGACGTGTACAGAAAGGAAGAGAGGATGGGATGAAAAGATAGAGCGAGGAGAGAAAGAGCAGCGAGAGCAACTCAAGGACGACTGTAGCCCTGTCTCAAATTCTGCCTCGCCAGTCAAATCCATGAGACCAACATAATGTTCCCCCTCTGAGTCCGCGGAGCGTTTTTAATGTCAGGTGGGGAGATGGGTATCACACAGTGCACCGATTCACCCCCATCTGATGAGGGCAGATAGTTATGGTTCAATTCTAAGAGGCCCAGCAAGCCCTTCTATTCAACGGCAGAGCCAGGGAGAACTGGCTGCGGCGCGACGGAGGGGAATTCAATAATTCACCTTTTGTATGTAAGGGCCAGTGCACTCTGGCAAATACATACTTGAAGCACATACAGTTCAGAGTGAGGGGAAGGGGGAAAAAGAGGATGGATAAGTCATGGGGAAAGACGGCAATGCTGCGCTTGGCTGGCACTGCAGCTACTCCGGTACTCTTTGGCACCGCAAAGTGAATTTGAGAGTTTGTGTGTGTGATTGATGATCTGTACGTAAGTCCATTAAGACCTGTGTCTCTGCGCTCAAACGCTGTGTGTGTTTATGTGCAGTTGTGCATCTGTGCGTTTGTCTTCTGGGGCTTATAGTTCTTTCAGTTCGCTCTTCTACAAGGTCTGCTGACTGGTGTAGCGGCCGACCAAAGAACAGAGCATGAAAGGCGAATGGCTGCGCCGTTCTGACATCCCACGCCTAACTGCCAAACAGAGCACAGCATTAGGAGATCTGAGAGACAGTGTGTGTGAGAGGGAAAGGGAGGGAGGATGGATGATACACAGAAGAAAAAAAAAGAAAGAAGAACAACGCCTGGAAGAACAGACTGCAACTTCATTTAGCTGTCCTCTTAAAAAACACACTGTCACTTTCTATCAAGTCGCACACTGAGTGCATCTTGCCCATTAATTGGGGATAAACAAAATTTGAAAACTGTTCTCTCTCGCCTTTCTCTCTTACAGCTAACAAAGTGCCCACTCCTCTGTGGGATGAAGTCCAGTTTCGTATGGATGGACTTGTCAAACTTAATCTAGTCAGATAAAAACACCTTTGCCAAAGTGGTGCATGCTGTAAAGCTCTCTGCTCGCTGCACAATAAGCCGTCTCTCAGGTCAGGTTGTTCTCAGCTTCAACAACATTTAACATCATCTATTATTTCCAGCAAATCACAGTTTAACACTATTTTTTAATGGGGGTTTAAATAAAAAAAAAACACTGGGAAGCTGAAATAAAGAAAACATCAAAATAAGGAAAGGAATCAATGCAGTAACACAGCAGGAAGGTTTTTAACAATAGCTCTATCGACCCTTTACATCATTTTACAAACAAGCTAAATTTCCCCCAGTGAGAGCTGCTGCAATTAACATATTTAAGGTTAGTCTATCATCTCTGAGTGAGTTCTTCTCAGTGGAAGGCGGCTCACAGCAGGAATTAACAGGGGGGATTTATTAAACTAGGAAATACACCCTTAAATTCAGCAACAGCTAATGTCATCTGGCCGCCAATGAATGAGAGACTCAAATTGAGGCTATTATAACATTGTGCTCTGTTTACTTGCTGCAGCAGATGCAACCACAGCTGGAGGGACAGTGTAAAAGGTATCGTCTTTCCTCGTTCCAACCACAGAATATCTATGATCCAGCTAAATTAACTAAATCTGACTGGAAAAAAGTAGCTTTTATACAAAATATGAAATTTGTTGGAAGCATCCCATGAATCAAATTAGTCTGATAAAAGTCTTTGTGATTATGTGTGGCAAAGAAAAACAACAAAACTGTTTTCTCAGACAGAAACCGACACAGTTGACTGTTGGAACATGAGGTTAGCTGTTTAGGGATTGTCCGTTTGTGATTTGTGACATTAGTTCAGTTTACAGCAAACCAAGCCCATTGTTGGCATTTTGAGCGTAATGTAGCCTAGTGTAAGAGCTGGCCACAATATGGGAGGATGGCTTTTGTTTGTGCATCATCATTATAATGTGGTACGTTGTAAAAGGAATCGAACTTTGTTGTGCTGCACAAAACAAAAAGTAGCGTGCAGTGCAATCCATTAGTTATTGTCCACAAATTCAGCAGAGAGTATAAATTGCACTATATTGTAAATAGGGACACACAGTCTGGCTGGCTAGCTGTGACCTCTCCATGCACGGCCGCCTCCATATTGCCCGGACACCATGAGCGCCACCACACAACGCTCCACTGGCCTAACATGCGACACGAGGCGGGAGCGGCCAAATTGTAGCACAAGCAATTGGTTTTTAATGCTTTGAGTAGCCCCCCTGAGCTCGTGAAGCTAGCACGCTTGGCTAATTTGATGTGATTCACTGAGCTGGTGGCAGGCTGTGTGAGTGTAAGGGGCAGTCTGCTGTGTATGTGGCTGGTAGTTGATATGAGCACGGGTCATAAAGGGAGACAGATTGGTAGCTATGATCCACTGACGGCTGTGACAGCTGGGGTTAGCGCCTAGCAGCCGTTTGGTGACAGAGAACACAATGGGGACAGGGCCATGGGGACGGATATGGCCACATGACTACTGCTGGCATGAAGGCCTGATGAGATACACACCACAGTACAATGTGGCTACTGGCTAGTGGCTAATGCCAATGGCTCCAAGAGGTCTGGCAGCCATACGGGCTGGTTGGGATTAACCAGTATGGCCCATACATATGGCAATACATAACATCAGAGCACACAAACATGCATCAGGAAAACATGAGCAGTAACACAAGCTCACTCTCACAACAGACTGACACAGGAGCAGCAGCAGCAAAAAATAGTTGGCTTGTTTGTGAGCTGGCTCCAATTCTGTGTGAAACAAGTATCACCGGGAAAGTGCAGCGCTGACTGTGAAAGGTGGCACAGGATGACAGGGAAGAGGAGGCTGGGTGAGTTAAGATACTGGTAGGAGAGGCAGGAGGTTGTCTGACTGAAAGGCAAACTGGGTGGCTTGGAGGGCAGCTGCAGCTGGGTGTGGTGTGCGTGTGTGTGTGTCTGCCTGGCTGGTGGCCTGCTGCGACCAGATTACATGTTCACTGTCCCACAGCGGGAGTGGAAGTGAGATGGGTAGGACTGAGTGGTAAATGGCCACAGCAGGGAGCCACGCGGCTGGCTGAGCACTCCTCCAGTGAGGGAGTGCTGGACCATCAGCTGCAGAGACCAGTGTTTTCCCAATTTGTTCAGTTGGAGGGACTCATGAACAGTTGCCTCCCTAACTCAGGCTAACAATCTTATTGACATTAAAGTGTCAATAAGATCTTTTGATAGGATTGCTTGCAACAAACATAACCTTTCTTGAAAACAAAATCAGCAACAACTAAAAAAACAACTAGAATATGAATATCCTAATTTAAGAATGACTATTCAAATGAACATCATATTAAAAATTGGCTTTCTTGGTCATTTGTGACCAATTTTCCTGTTTCCACACTGTTTATCAATTTGCATTTACATTTTCTAGTGATAATTATCTAAAAACTTGCAAAAAAGATGACTGTATATTACTGGAAAATATATAAAATCTGCACGGTAATTATCTTATCATTATTTATTGAGGCTTTTAAGTTGTTTAGTTTCCAAACTGTGTGTTGCAACATACATCTTAATTATTCCCCAAACATATTGGGTCATAACTTCTAATTGTAAGGTGCTACCTATGCACCTGCATGCATATTCATTTGCTCATTAGGACAGAGTAGTGAACTTAGATACTAAAGCAGGATTTAAATTATGCAGCAGTGTGATTCATTAAAGGTAACTTTGGAAAGAGAGAAAAAAAATCAAGTTACTCATAGGGTGGCAATTTATTTTCCAAAGCGAAACTAACTTTCTGCGTCAACAAAAATATAACTGCAGCACAATATTTACATGCTTGTTATGTACTGTAGCACAGTTAACATTAGTATAACACACATCTGCAGTAATGTGTTTCACTACACTGTATGAAATACTCCAGCGCACTTCCCTTTGCAGAGCACTGCACTGTAGCAGACTCCAAGTCAGACATTTATTGAGAAAATGGTTCACGACTGAAAAGATTCAAATACATGTGCCCTTGACTGGTTCATACTCTCATCTGGTGAATGAACTGAGTGCAGAGGCGAACAAAGTTAACTGAATGTGCTTCAGGGGCCACAAAAAGCCTCAAGCAAACATTAAAGCCTCTGGCAGAAAGATTTAAAACCTCTAAGCAACAAACCCAAGAACACTTATGGCGCTAGGATCAATTAAAGCTAAACCTTAAAACACTTTATTTAACTACTAATTCTCTTTGTTGTATTAACCTCAGGGAGACAGATCGTGGAAATATACTAAACAATGCTGTGGTGGGTACATTCAGAAAATACGGATCTAAGACTGGGTATGAAAGAAGACCTATTTAAGGCTGTCTTAATATTCTCCACTGGTTGTTAGATGTAAAATCAAAAAGGTGAAATCTCTCAAATCACATCTTGCGTAATATTAATTGGCGAGTTAACCAGTGATTAAAATATTAAATAACTAATAGAAAACCTGTATTTTGATTTCCACTCCTGAACCAAGATGACATAATACCACTGGGTGCAATGTAAATAACTCACTGTTGTAGGCTATGTTGTCAGTGAGCGAAATCTAATTAATGCTAATTTTTTTCTCATCTCGGCTGTCTCGGCTGGTAACCCAAAGCAACAGTCTACAGCCTGTCTGTTTTGTGCTGTGGTCTGGTAAATGGCACTGAATGGCTTCCTGGCATAACAAATGCCTATAAACTGCCAACCAAAAAAAAAAAAAAAAAACTAAATATGTTTGCATGCCTCGGAAAGATGGAAGCATGTGGTTATCAGAATGGGACAATGTGCTTTTATGAAGCAGGACAAAAGTATAGTGTAATTATTTAGCTATCACAATAAAACCATGTGCATAGTATGTGCAATTTTGTTTGTTTAACACTTGATCTGCAGTGGAGGAGGAGTGTGTCTTGAATGATCTTCCAGACAGATTTTCTGATCAGTCCTATTGTTATAAATACAAAACAAAATTGTTGTAAACTATTTTCAGCACAAACTTCCTCTTTAAAACACTGAGAAACATGATGTTGAAAGGAGAAACTGGAGGAAAACTAGAAAAAGAATTTCCATAAGGAAAATGCATGTGAATGCTGAAAGCCATTGCTGAAGCCATGCTAAATCAGCAGAAGAAATTGACAAAGAGAGGAAGTACAGGAATGACATGCAACAAACACAACAGAGGCAGGAATCGAATCCTGGACTTCATGATTGTCAAACCAGCAAGCTACAGTAACTGCTCAACCACACACTGAGTTTTATACCATGATAAATCAAAGACTGTCCGATGATAGCCCAAGCCTAAAAGTGTTGTGAACATTTTACAAGTGGAGTCAAGTGTGGAGCTAAACTGAGAAAGAGAGAGATTGGACAATAGGAAAGATGCCCTATCAAGGTTGCCCAGGCTAGATTCGAACCAGCGACCATGGGATTGACAAGCAGCCATCGGTGTGAATGAGAGTGTGAATGGTTGTCTGTCTATATTAGCCCTGTGATAGACTGGCGACCTGTCCAGGGTGTACCCCGCCTCTCACCTGAAGTTAGCTGAGATAGGCTCCAGCTTACGTGACTCTAGTGCAGGATAAGCGGTATAGAAAATGAATGAGTGAATGAAACAAAATGGCCGACCCAAAGAACAATACAATATATAACAATATCTAAATATAGATTATCAGTGAAAGGTGGGCCCCAATGGGGAGTCAAGGGCAGCTACTGCAGGTGAATGGTAGAGTACTTACTGTAGGTTGCATAACATATTGTTGATGAGGCATCCATGACGTACTCTGGACCTGAAGAGGAACACATAAAATGTAAAATTATGGTAAAAATATTCCTCAGTTTTAGTCCCATCCAAGTAGTTTATCAAGTAAAGGCAATAAATGCTGTTCAAATATTCACAAATATGTTCAAATACTCTGGAGTACGAAGGACTTAAAAAATGATTACACTGGTTTTAATGCACCAAAATGGCTGAACTTTACACAGATTAAGTTGTGCCAAAGAATTACTAAAAGAATTTGAAAGTCTGGAGGCAGCAAATGTCTCTCCTGCCTTCTCATTATTACCAACAGTATGACTTGTGCATGGATCCCATAAATTAGGTTCCGTCCTTATTATAATAATAACATTAATGCCATGCCCAGTGCTTTTGCAAAAGGGGTGAAGGGTTTTGGAAACACTGGGGACAGACCGCTAGAGCACACAGACAAATTCCAGCAGGACTTTTTTTTTTTTTGATTAAAAAATAAAAGGAATTTGAAAGTGAACAGAGGCTTTCTTTTTTTTTTTTCATAAGCTAGAAACGTGCCAAGCTTTTACCATAAGAAATCATATGTAGACATGCTTATTTACAAATGTGCATGAGAAAGTTAAAGAGATGGTGAAACAGTGACAGAGACAATGATCAAGAGACCAGAGGAATGGAGGAACAAACAGAGCTTTTAGATGTGCTGGAGAGAGGAATTAGCTGGTGGCAGACAAACACACAGGCTGGCCACTGATGCTGGTATAATGATTAGATTAAACAAAGACAAACATGGAATAATCTGCTATAAGAGCAATCAATCCTCTGAGCCAACCCAAACGCGTGATTTGGATCCGCACCTAAACAAGCTGGATATCCTATAACATGAAGCCAAGTCTGTCTGTTTATACATGGCAATATTTGTTCTCCTCAGCTGAACAGCATGACAGAGAGACACAGAGAAAAGCTTATCTGGTTTATTCACTTATCATCAGCATTTTCCAACCAACATACTGCATGACCATCATGCGATTTATTTAATAGAGTGTTGGACAGTAGTCTTGAGACTTAGATGCAAGTCAGATTTGCAGCTCCGCTACACTGCATGAGTCCCAAATGTAAGAGGACAAAAATGTTCATTTATGCTGATTAAATGGAAAAAAAGAAGTTTAGGATCAAACCATACCCATGCTGCTACCACCCAGATTTACCAACATAACCAATTAGAAAGCAACACGAATGAAGCAGAAAGCACCACTGAGCTCACCTAATACTAATGCTAAAAACATATTAACCTCAAACCATGACCATGACCGCTTTCACAATCTTCCCTCCTCATCCTCTTAGAAGTTATTCAATAGAAATGCCAAAATGCTTTTCTACATTTTAAAAATAAGAGCTGTGCAGATGGATGACGGGAGTTGTATCTGTCTTTTTTTTTTACTATTTCCATTTCAATGCTACCAGGGAGTAGTGTAATTCAAATACTACCCAAGTGAACATATTAATATGAAGCATGTCTGTCCAATACAATATATATAGTCCGATACATCCACTAGGAGAGTCTTTTAAAGTTACAATAATGAACACATGGTCACAGTCTGCTGTGGTTAGGTTTAGGGAAGGATTGTGGTTTGGGTTACAGTGATGACTTTTTTAAGGCCAGAAGACTTTGGTTGTCATGGTTACAATAATAATTTGCTCGATGCCAATGTTGCCCTCGTAGGACTCAACTGAAGCCTCTGGTTTTAACCTGTTCAAATGCAGCCACAGGTGGATCTGTCATCCGTTATGTCAGAAAGTGCTATTGAGACGTGAAAACTAATTCCGATGCTTCGGCTGAATGACGACAACGTGTGTTGGTCCTCAGACGTGACTTGGATTTTGTCAAGCTGCTCTCACAGACTGAGTTTGACTTTTCTACAAGACAAAGTTGGTGAGCTAAGTTATTCTACAGCTGCAGAAGGTTGAGTGTGAGTGAACGGTATCATGTGCATGACCTAAGAAGCTACCTCTGGCTGAACTTCACAGCTTGTGTTACCATTTAAAACAGCCTGTCAGCCAGCACGCCAAAGAGCTGGTCAGTCAGTCGTTCAGCCGCCCGCTCAGCCAGTTGGCCTCCAACCCAGCCAGTCACACGTAAAGCTAAACATTCGGCCAGTTCGCTAGTTAGTAAGCCAGCCGCCACGCCAGCCATGCAGCCAACCAGCCAACCAGCCAACCAGCCCGTCACATGTTTAGTCCCCCAGCGAGCAGGTCTGCAGAGCCAGTGATGTAAACCAGGCCGCAGTTGGCTGGCGGCACTAACTGAGATCTTGGTAGTGATCTGGCCGCGGCTGGCTCCTGTCATGTGGATCATCAAAGCTGATTTTCCAGGAAACAAAGCCAATCATCATTCAAGCTAACCGGAGCCAGGCTTAAAGGAACACCAGAACACTGCTGTTGGCATGGGTCATTTGAAGATTTGATAAATCAATACGATCAAAATAGGAGCTCAGTAAAAAAAAAAAAGGAAGAAACCACTCACCATACACATAACAATATGAATGACATATACTGCCATTTCCATGCACCTCGCGATTTTCATTATAAAGCCAATAGTTTCCATCATAAAAGGAAGTGATTTCCTTTTGTCTGCCTTATATGTCTGCCTGGCTTGTCTTCTCTTTTTCTTTTTCCTCTGTGTCTTTGTACTTGAACAGAAGATGAAGGACTCACCTTCCTGCCGTGACTGGCTGAAGGGCAATATTACAGGAAGCGGCGGCAGAGCGGCCCGATATTGAAACTGTGAGGATTAATATTCCTCAAAAGCCTGACCATTGTTTTTGATAAATCAATTTGGGAAGCCTTCCGAGAGCGGATTAGAGGCGCGCCTTGGCCCACTTTTCTCCCACCTCCTCCTTCCCCTGTTCCTCCACTGCAGGTACTGGACCAGAGTTTTAATCAAGCGTGCCTCAAAGACGGGCAGAGCAACCTTCAGCAGCCACCCCTCCCCCTGCCCTCCTCCCCCACCTGAGCCATCACTATCACCATCACCACCACCACCGTACCATCCTTCCTTCTCTCCCTGGTTGTCTCTCCCTCCATCTGTCCCCTCTATTCTCCCGTCTATCCTTCATCCCCTCTCTCTGGCTCGCTAACCTCGTCTGTCTGTCTCTGCATACCAAACAGAGCCGATGTTAAACGATAGCGTCTGAGGGAGAGGGCACAGTGGCAGTGCCTCTTCATGTCTGGATTTGGCGAAGGGTGCTGCGTGAAATGTGCAGTGACAGAAAACGGGTAACGCTGTTGACATCTCGCACAGCCAATTTTCACGTTGCTTTTGTGTTCTGTTTCATTACTTCACAGATCACAGCCGTGAGGAATGTGAAAATTCACTTTGGAGGAGGAAGTGATAGTATCGAAGTTGGCAAAAAATAAAATTAAATAAAAAAAACTTCTTCATTGCATTACCAGCTACAGGAGCACAAAAGAGGTCAGGAAACTAGAAGGGACAGAACTGTTTGTTTTTCCTAGACACTTTCATTCTCGGTAGGTGATTTTCTTTTTTTTTTCTACCCCGTCAGCCTTTTTCTAATCCCTTTTTTATTTTTTTGTTGGTTGTTTTCTGACGCCTGTTGTGTCTGCCGCCTACGAAACAGATGTCATCAGGCACAGCTGGAGCGGTGCAGAAACTATGAGAAAAGAAGAGAGAACCTCACGCTGGTTTTGCAGCCCGCCCCCTCTCTTCCATACCATCCTACACAAAGCAAACCCTCCTATTATACATCCACTCAGACAGAAGTTCACCCATAATGCAGTGCATTATGGCCCACCTGATATGTGGAAACGGGGGAAGCAGCGATGAAGGGCGTGATGGAGGTCTGTGCGATCATGCGGTTGGTGGCGATGCTGTAAGGCGAGGAGTAGAACCTGAGAGACAGAGAGGGACAGAAAGAGGAAGGAGCGAAGAGGGGGAAGGAGAAAAGAGAGGAATACGTCTGTCAAATCCATTTTAAGTGCATAATGATAAATACATAATAAAAATATGACATTCTATTAACACAAAAATGGGTTGTTAACTGACAAATCTATTTCTATATAAATATTTCTCTCTCTTTATTATAAAAAAAACACACAGGCACACACACACACACACACACACACACACACACAGAGAATGTGGATTTATCCTGCAGACTGTTCCTGAGCAAACTCTTGGCCATACATTGAACACCACATAAAAGTTTCATGAAGTGTCTCATAGTATTCTCAATTGAAAAGTCAGGTTTTATCACATCAAACAGAGCTTTGTCATCCTATAAAGTGGGAGGTTGTCTGTATTTCTTTCCTCACATATTCCAGCACTAAGGCCAGCCTGCCCGGCGCTGTGCTGGCCGGCTTAAACGGCGCGCTTGTACGCTGAGCTTGGAGAAAACTCAATGCATTTTAAGAAGCTAAGGTTTGACATGAGCTGCAGGAGAAGTGAGGTGATCTTATTGGTGAAGGTTTATAGCAACCGAATGCTGCTGAGATCCCTCGGGAGGCTAAGTGGGACGTCTCCATAGTCTCTGTCACCTGAGCTCAAGATAATATTATTGCTTGAAGACATTAGATAAGTTATGTATGAGGCTTCAAGATGCCATGCTGGATAAGAATTAAAGGTTTATGTCGTGTATTACATTATATTTTAACCCTATTGTTCTGTTTGGAGTCCGTGACAAACAGTAACTCTTCATCCACTCAAAACTTTTATCTATTTATTTGTCTGCTTGTCCTCATTTTAATAAGACCTGATTATATGTTTCCTTCACTGCAGAGGAAAAAACCCTGGCTTACCCCCGACATGGTTAAATACAATGCATTTTCATTATATTCTGTTTGATTGATGTTTACAGAAGAACTACAACTCCCAAATCCCATGTGAGTCTATCTGGATTACTCTTGTAGTTTTGAAATCAGAGGTTTAATGAGGAGTTAGACACGGGGTCAAACCCCAAGGAGCATTTATGTCAGATTACATACTGTAAGTCTCATATGACCTTTTAGCAACATGTCTATTCATGCATAGGTCAGTTCACATGTAGAATAAAAATATACAGTATGTCCTCATGTGGTTAAAAAACAGTGCTTAGATGTGCAGGCTCAGTTTATAGCAAAGGAAAGCATTAGCACTTCAATAACTCTACATGCTGAGTCTTAATAAGGTCAGTGGAGAAGAAAACATACTGTATACTTGGGAAAAAAAAACTTTGATGTTTCAATGTAATCATTATTTTCACACATACAGCAGCCTGAGAGATGCCAGGCACCAATGTTAGCAAAACAACGAATAAGAAAGCAGCTGAGACACCCTTCACATGTCACTAATGAGATGTTGTAACAACATTCACTCTCCTTCTTTGTAGGTTGAACTTTGTTTTAATGTGATCCAAAAACTTTTCTCTTTGACGTTCTCTTATGAAAGTATACCGTTTTCACAGAATTCATTCAGATATTAATGCAAACTAGAAAATGTAAATTCTGCCCCACAATAGCATATATATACTGTATATATGCATTATATATGGCTAATTTGCATCATTATTATATTTTACATTCACTAATCCAATTTGCACTTGAATTCTTATCTACCAGTAAGCAAAGTCTGAGAAATGTGAGGTGGCATTTTTGTTTTACATTTTCAGTTTAAGTCTCAGTGCAGTTTCATTTTCTACTTTGCATTAACATGTGAATTAAACTGGGTATATACTTCTACATTGTTAGTTTCACCATATTAAGTTGTAATTTATTCCTACATTGTGTTAAGATTTGAATAAAGTTGACTACTCCTACATTCTTTTCTACTTAATTCACCCTATTTCCCCTTTTTCAGGAACACGATCATTAGGCTAAACTTCAGGTTGAATGTATTAGGAGAGAACTGTTCCCCCACTAACAGGTCTGTTGCTAATATCTGTGGGAATATAATTTGGCGGATTTGCAGCAAAGCAGGCTTTTACATGGCAGGCTGTGTGTAATGAGTGATGCTATTCATCATTTTTCTTCTTTCTTTTTTTTGGGTTGAGATTGACTCTGAGTCACAGAGGGATAAGTGGTTTAAGAAGCGGGGAGTCAGGAGCTTCCTGTGGATGACTGAGGCCAGAGGGAGATAGGGGGAGAGCCTCAGCACTCTCCTTCCTGCCTCAGTACTGCAGGGAAAAATAAAACACGTCGCCGGGTCATTTATTTCCACAGCACCATTAAGTCATGACATAAAGACACAGGAACACACAGGAACACATGCATACTTAGAGGCCCATAGACGTTAACACACACAAGCTCACTGAGCTACCCTTCATTCCTCACCCGACCCCACCAGTTAAAGTAATAGTTGATGGACCACATAGATTTCCTTAATCAAACGGTCACAAAGTGCAGACACTACATTAATCTTCATGTATGACAGCGGTATTGACTAAGGTCCAAAGAGCCAAGAGGTGAGTAGATGGTGCCAAAGATGGATTGACCATCGAGCTCTTACCCGTTCTGCATTGCAGCGGGGTCATATGTTAACGCCATGCCAGTCTGAAAGAGAGAACAATAAAGACTCCGGTTTAATCACAATCCAACAGAGTGGATTAAAACATATATAGTATACGATTAGATAAAGTGTGATAAACTTCTGCTGATGACATCAACACCTACAACATTTTGAGAAATACGAGGAGATTGTATATACAATTTACAAACAACATATACTGTAATGTGTTAATAAGCTTGTAGAAGCTTTTAAGTTAAAAACAAGCAAACATAAAAAAAAAACTTTGAACAGACCCAAGCTACTGTTTCCCATGTTGCAGGTCTTAATGCTAACCTAGGCTAACCATCTGCTGTCTCTAGCCTCAAGGTGTGTCTTAATTAAGCAGATGCGAAAACTGAGAGGAACTACAGTAGAAATGTTACACAGTTGATCTCTACATTTCAGCAGAAACATTTCAGTAAAAACACAATATGTTACAGTATAAAGAAATTACAGATGTACAGAACATGGCACAGCATCCTTTCATTGTCTATCTGTGCTGCCACTGTATCTGTACGTCTCTGGGAAAACTGTCGCTATGGTCCTACAGTAAACCAATGTCACCAAGATAATTTGTTGTACCTTCACTGTACTTGGGGAATAATGTGATTTAGACCCTGATTCTTTTTGTTCAAAAATAAATTAAATCAAATCAAAATCAACTCATTTCAAATTGGAAAAACTGACAAGTGACAAAGCCAATGTGGGGAAAAGCTTAGTCAATAGGACAAAGTGAATTAGCATTGAGGACGCCCCTTTTTCCATTTCAATCACGTACAATCATGTTTTTATAAATGAGAGGAAATGAAGAAATGCCCTTTGGAGAGAAAAGGAGTGGAAAACTGAGTTCTTTGTCTGGTGATAGTGTGTGTCTGTGCGTGTGTGTGTATGTGAGGCCCTCTTAGAGTCCAGGAGAGAAACCTGTGCGCCGCAATCCGTCATCTGCATTCCTGGAGGTTCTCTCCCGGAGGGAGAGCTAATCCGATTTCTTTTAACGGGAGGCTGCTGAGGACGGCAGATTTCATCAGCATACACACAGACACACACTAACACACACACACTCCCTTTTTTTGCCCTTCCTCTCTCTCTCTCACTTTGCTCACCCTCCTTCTTGTTCCTTTCTTCATCATCTCGTGTTCTCTTCCTCTCTTCCCTTACCTTTCTCCCCTTATCCCTCATCCCTCACCCTCTGCATCTCTTAATCTACCCCCCTCCCGTCTCTCTGTACCACTCTTTTGCCCTTGTTCCTACAGAGGGCTACCTACACTGAGCTCTGCTGGTGAGGGAATAGTGGCTCAGAGGAGCAGAGGGGATCAGGGAGCCTGGACCGAACCCATGAGAGTGAGCAAAAACTGAGAAATCTCCACTGAGAGAGTCAGCCCTCAATGACACGTTGGCTGTGTGGAAGTGTGGGTGCGTGGTGGTAGGCCTTTGTGTTGAATTTATGCAAGAGTGCATTTGCAGAACTGGTTAAAAAGGCTTTCAGAGACATGTAATGTACTGTAAAACCATAAAGATATTTGCAACGGTCTTTCTTTGAGTCCATAAGTGCATGTATCTACACAAATATACATCCTCTTAATGCTAAATGTGAGATCAAGAGAATCTCAGAACATGTCTATCTTTGTGAAAAGGAGTGTGTTCACATGTGCGTTAATAGCACTGGCAGACATGGACAGCTGTCTGGTGTAGCTGATAACCCCCTAAAGAGAAACTAAGCAGGATTTTTCCCGTGGCTATGCTACATTTTTACCTTGATTAAAAAGCTCAGTAATTGTGATAGTTCACTACATGACTTGTGACTTGTTATGAGTGAGAATGGAGGCTCTCTGCCTTCCACCTGACGTCTCATGGCTGAAAACCAACCTTGCAACAGTGTAATACCTGGCCACCGCTCTCCCCTTTGTCCGTAACATGCAATCTTTTGTTTATGACAGTTAAGACAGAAACATACACGTCATAATATCATGTTATATAACGTTATCCACCGCTCCATGTATTGATTTTTCGCCAGGCTTCGTTGAAAACAAATGCACATGGCCAGACGGAGGGATAGCAAAACAGCGAAAAAAGCAACCAGACTTGCATAGTGCCTCTTTTAAGTGCTGCTCTTGGTTCCATGTGCTGATGAAATCCACAGCAGAGAAGCTCCTGGCTGTGGGACCCTGCACGGCCAATGACTGATTACTGATGCAGTCAGCTTTTGGCTCTGTAACTACTGCCTCTGTCTTTTCCTAGGGTTAAGGAAAAGACAGAGACAGTTTGTGTATGCTTTTGTCTGAGCTTGATCCAAGAGGGAAAAAAACCCCCGACTATATATATTGTACAGACACGCTGAACAAAGCTTGGCCGGAGGAAGAGCTGCCACGGACAGAGCTGGCTTACAAAGACAGAGTAGCTGCATGATCATTTTGCATGTTAAGCTAGGTCAAAACAGTGTTACACTTGTTCCCCACATGCAGCGATTCAACAGAGGGATTATAAATTTCAGTATTTTGCATAATAAACCACATTTGAAAATTGCCAAAATGTGGTGTAATGACAGCTGGATCCAAACTTATGGAAAAGCTGCAGAGAGTGACTCAGTCGTTGCCAATCATTAATTCAAGTTTAGGAAGTTGTGAAGAATTGTTTTGCATTAATATCTTCTCCTCTGTGCTCCTGGGTGTACAAAATGCATTTTGTCAAATTAATGTATTTTCAATGCTAATGCAAATAAATGTTATCATAGCAATAAAGCCGTTTGTGCATAGCTACATGTGTTTAATGCACAGATGGAAAAGAAAAAGTCGAGATAACTGGAAGAACACCTGTGCTGTTCTGTTCTTATACAGGAAACTGACACACATGCGCACGCACGCACACACAGTGACCCTCTCCCTCGTACTATACACAGATTCGCTCTTTAATTTTTTCTTTTTGCCTCGTGGACACATACACATACACACACACACACACACACGGACATCTGTCAGGCTTTCACACAGAGTGGAAAGCCGGATGTTTTTTTTTTCATCTACACTCATTCCCCTAGAGTAGGTGCTTGAGAAGTGTGACTTTGAAAGTTTTTGTGTGTGTAGGAGTGTGTGTTGGTGAAAGAGAGCGAGCAAGTAGAGAAAGAGGAAGGGAGGGAGAAACGAATGAGCACCCATGGCGCCTGTGTCTGTGTGTGTGTGTGTGGTAGAAAGAAGATGCAGCGACTAATATGTTTGTCAGCATGAGACAGCGAGAGACAGCACTTTCTAGACTCCCACTTTGGGTAGTTTACAAGAAAATCTGTCATATATTTCTCAATCCTCACCACCAGCCACCCTGCAGCACTCAACCCCTTGTAACTCCTGACTGATCATGCAATGTGTTCTCTATCTCTTTCTCTCCCTCAGTCTCAGTGAGTCACTCGCTCGCTCTCGCTCTCCATATGTTGCTGTGGGATCTGGGAAGACTTAAAACACGGGGAAGAAGAGACAGCGGAGAGACAGAGTGGGAGAGAGAGAAAGAGATGGCGAGAAGGAGCGAGCGCTTGAAGATAGGGGGGAGAAAAAAAAACAAAGACAGAGAGGGTGAGAGTGAGAGAAAGCAAGACCTACAGACAGAGTGAGGCGGACTTTAGAGGTAGAGGAGGAAGAGAGACGTGGAGAAAGAGAGTAATGGATGGTGTGGGCTGTAGCTCCCCTTCATCTGCCTGCCACAGGGAGTGAGGTGAGGAATGGCCTCAGCTCTGATAAACAGACTAACATGTGATGCCTATCTCCCATCTCCCTGCCTGTACAGCTGATCAATGACCCCAAGGATGCACACACACATGCACGCTCGCTGTACTTATGAGAGGCCTTTCTGTTGACACTTTATGCTCTGCAGACTTTAGGTTTAATATACTGTGTATATACTGATAAAGCCAAGATTTCATCAGGATGAATTCCAGAGTTTATACAGACATCAAATAAAGAACAACGGTGCTTTTTACTGCCAGCATACACAGGGAATACGGTTCTAAGAAAAAAAGCTATTGATCAACAGCTGCCTCCTGTCTCCTTATCTCGTGTTTTGGTCTCCTTCCACCTTGACATTGTGGACTGAGTGTGGTTATCTTCCAAAAATACCTAAAATGCTCAGAGGAGCCCGGGAAATAGCTGTAAGAAGATATCTAATGTGTCATGGGAAAGTATGACACAATTAGAAGAGGAATTTAAATGTTTTTGACACAAAAAATAAATTCAATTAAACCCTATTCCAACCTTAAAAGCCCATCTTAACTTGGACTATCAACCTAATAAAAGTAAAACCCTGAACTCATGAAATTGCCCTGAAACCTCCATTGTGAAAAAATCCCGCTGGTCTGAAGGTCTAAGTCTGTGCCTGGCCCTTCCAAGGATGTCAAAACAGCACACACAAATAAACAAATACATGCTGGCTCACACACTGGAGCATGTTCAGCTCCACATATACACATTCACACATATACACACACAAACACAATGCCTTGAACCCAGGCTGTTAAACCTCGGCCTCTCAGTCATGCCGTCATGCCTTAATGCAGTGTAATGTGAAACACTGCAGGAGGGAGGGGGCCTGAGAGGGAAGGGGGGTGTGGGGTTGGAGGGGAACAGAGAAGTATGATGCAGAGGAGGGATTTCGCTCTCTCTAAAACAACATGAAGAAATCACAGAGATAAGCATTTAAAATTAAAGGTGTGTTCGTTCAGAAAGCAAAGCAAAGTTTCACCTCCATCGTTACAGACGTTAGCTAAGACTTAACCGGTCATGGGTGCATTAACAATGGGTAAATAAAGGAGTGTGCCTGTTTGTGTGTGTAAGAAAAAAACTCTCCAGAAACTCTTTCTTTCTTTCTTTCTTTCTTTCTTTCTTTCTTTCTTTCTTTCTTTCTTTCTTTCTTTCTTTCTTTCTTTCTTTCTTTCTTTCTGTCCTGCCCCTCCAGCTTCTCCCCTCTCTCCTCTCCTCCCTGTACATTTATGCAGCAGATTTACAAAGCCCTGAGGACGCATGCAAAATTTGAAGTTGAAACAACTTCAACTTACACAAACAGCAAATGTCTTTGCGTCAGTTTTATGCCGCTGAATGAAAATTTGCATCTAATTGTGTTTTTATATTGACTTTGTATGGAACCGTGCACGGCAGCTCTTAAAATTCAGTTTGCATTCTGTCTGAATATGCAGAAAGTGGGTGTCCCTGCCTTTTGAAACTTACCTCATAATTTGATCTTTTTTTTCTTGATGATGACAGCCAAAATGTAAACCCTGCAATATGCTCACTTCCAGTATTATCTCTTCAATATCCTGGCAACTAAAGCATGATTAGGGATTTTATTGTTATTATTGTCAAATCATAGTACTTGATTTAAGTCATTGAGAGTCTGTGGTCTTATAAAAAAATACAAGGAAAGTCAGTGATGACTAAGGGTGAACTACAATGCATATGCTTTTCAGAGACTAAATCATGCCCTTAAACGTTTCCATGTACCTACAGTAAGTTGTCTTACAGATGGATGAGACTGGGGTCTTCACTGTTAACGTCCTGTGCTTTGTCAGAACAAACAACCACCCTGACCTCTTCACTATGACCTCTAGGCAGTATATAGACATCACCCTCCCTGTAAAACTAAATGTACAGGTGATTGGTGTGACATGGTGTGCAGCTGTTTTAAGCTCCAGTCAAAGACAGTGTGTATGTAGTGGGTATAACACCCAGGATGTAGAGGGTGACGAATAAATACAGCAAAAGGACAAAAAGAGGTGTTTCCTAAATTTGAGCAGAACAGACTTCTTTCCTCTTTCCCATTTTAGATAAGCCACATACACACATACAAATGCACACACACACATTCACTCATACATACACAGTCATCTGACTTTACCCTCAAGTCAACTGAGCTGACCCTGTCAATGTGTGGGCCTGCGAGGGGATGTAGCAATGTGATTTAGGTTAAACACGCTTCACTGGCTTATAGGTGTTAGGGCTGCTGAACATGTGATGGACAGACACACACACACACACACATCATTACACACACACACACACACACTGCTGTATTACTCCACCAGCCCTTTCGCAATACACACACACACACACACATTCAGGACCTCCACCACCAACACAAACATGCAGAGAGCATGTGTATTCTGAAGGACAAACATTTTGTCTCTCCTGGTTTCCCCTATTGCAGCTTCAGCACAACTGTCAGCCTCCATGTGTGTGTGTGTGTGTGTGTGTGTATCTCTATATAGTCCAGTATGAAGCACTCCTCTACCCGTCTCCTCTATATGTCCTTCCCAGTATAGCCGGTTGGTAGCTTATGAAGAGACTTTAACCTTGTCTCCACATGTTGCTGATGAATATGTTACCATAGGACTGTATCCAATTTCAGTTTTCCCAGCATTCTGATGTATGGCAGGAATATACGTGTTCAGTGAGGCGTTTGGCTTGAGATGCAATTTACGTGACAGCACCTATACATCCGGGGGCAGTTTGATCGATATCTGGGGTATTTTGCTTTTCTTTTTTTTTTGAGCAGCTCCATACTTTAGAGTAAATACAAATGACAGGCAGTAATGGTTTACATAGAGCCAGATGTTACAGCCAACTCTGTTACCAACCTCCAGGGTCCTTGTGAACAGGGTGGAGCCTGTTCTCTAGAAATTACCATGACCTCAGAGGTAAATGCCTTATTCAAAAAGTCACCATGTTGGAATGTGAATAGTTTAATTGCGTTAACTCAAATCTGATTAATCATGTTATGAATTCTTAATGGATATTTACTGTATAGATGCGTTGTGCATTTTGCTATTGTTTCTCTTATACTGTATCTCTAATATGTCAGGAATTAGGACAAATAATCACAGGATATTGCAACAGTTCAACAAAGGTTTGGTCATGAAAATTTAGAGGGAGAAATGTAATAGTGACATTTTTTTCATGTGAGATTGAAAGGACAGGTGTTATGTATTACTTCTCCTGTAATAAACAAGCTCCTTAAAAGAGGTGCAAAGTCAGTCTGATGATATGAGCTTGAAAGATTTTTTTTTTTTACGTGGAAAACAAAAAACACAAAAAACAAAAAACCTAATCTATTGCATTTTTACTTTCAGGAGCTTTTTAGCACAATCTCTTGGTTTTCATCGCTGGCTGGAACCTGTCAGATTGCCATGGAGGTGATGTTTTTTACATGATCTAGTTATGGCACACGAGTGTATGGATCGTAACTCCCGTCTCAGTTCACTGACTGCAGGTCGATGGAAGGGTCAGAGTCATTTATTAGATGTCAGTGGATTGTTGGAGAAAAAACATGAAGGCCATTCACATCCGACACCTGAGACCGGATTTGAACAGAATCATAGGATCGTTGCCATGGGGCTGAAAGCTCCTGAAAGCACAGTAAATAGATCAGGGATAAAAAATATATCATGACTGGTCCTTGATGAACGCTAATACGTGTGAGTTTCTGTTGTTAATAATTCAGTGTTTTTGTCGATTGTATGATCCCATTGCTTTCTTCATGGTGTCTGTGATGAATTGGCTGCCTTCAATTCTCTAGATGCTGGATTGCTCATTGAAGCTAAAGATCTTGATCATGTGCAGAATAAAAAAAAGAGAGAGAGAGAGATTCTTGTGTGTGAGATGAGATTTGCTCTGTTACACTGATTTGTCCTTCATCTTTCAGTTACAGGGGCCAAAATTAACTTAAAGTCCTTTGGGACGTGGTAAAGGGGGAGGGTGGCATCTGCACTGATGTACCACCTTACCTCGCCTTCTCTGTGCCACGGCCTCCCGTTCTGAGGGTATTTGCTCTGGCTCTGGCGTTTCTTCTGCCCTCCGTCAGCAAATTTGCACAGCAAAGGCTCCGTGGGGGCTGCGGAGAAGGGGGGAAAGAGGACAAAATCATGTTAGGAGGACTGTATCTTATGACCCCCCCAGAAGGACAGAAGCCCTTGTGAACTGTGTTGCATTTCTCTTCTTCTACCACTTCACCTCTGCCTCTCTCTCCTCCCTCCCTCCCTCTCTCCCTCCCTCCTCCCTGCCCTCCTATGGAGCTCTTAGACAAATTCCCAGACCAATGATGTTGGCAGGCCCTCCTACCCTGGCCCAGGCTGGCAGCCCATGAAAGAGCATTGCAGGGTATTGTTGAAATAATAATCACAGTAATCGCTCTTGTAAATACCTCTGAGATGGTAATGTAGGACTGCTCTGTCAGCCAAAGCTTGTTTCTAAAAGGCGTTCCTGTTCCTGACGCATAATCCCTCTGTGTTTTACTTTAACAGCCATCTTCTCCTTTATTTGAAATTTTATGCCTTTTTCCACTCTGCAACCATCAGTGCAAGCGTCTCACTGAGCTGCGCTGTGAGAGCTGAGCATGTCAAAGACTCAATATTGCTGTTCTCAGAGTGAACACTGGGGGCAGTCTAATCATTTCTGACTGTAAGAACAATAGTAACAGAGGATTGACACAAGTGGCTTCACTTCAGAGCCTCTAAATGTCTATCATCAAGCAACAGGAAAACATGACATGAAATAGCTGTTATTAATCCAATTTAAAAAAAAGAAAAAAGCCCTCTGTACTGCGACCTCATCTAAGCCGTCTCATATCAACAGTCTTTTGTGTGCGTAATTGCCAATAAAAGGTTGACGAAAGGGTTGAGATGACCTACGTTGCTATAAAGATAACTTCTCAAAGGGCACTTTCTCACACTTGAGCTGCAGGTGAGTGCCAAGAGACAAAACTGATTCATGCAGAGGATTCTGACTGATGAGATACTGTGTTGGAGGAGAGAGAGAAATCTGTAGAAAGACATGGGCTCAATCAAAGAAGTAGGTGAAAGAAAAAAAATGCAGAGAAAAGTAAAAAAAAAAAAAAAAAAAGAGAAAGATCTTATTGAGCTTTTCTCGTGAGAAACGGGTGGCTCTCTTGGCCGCAGATCTGGGGGTCTTAACAGTGTCCGCACCCCCCCTTTTCAGTCTGCGTCAGCGAGATTGGAATCTCTTTGGAGGCAGACTGTGGAGATGAGTGAGAGGAAAGGAGACAGTTGGACAAACTAAAAAGAAAAACACAAGTACAGACAGTAAAAAAAAACACGGGAAAACAAAAGAGAATAAGGGGAAAGAGATAGAGGCTGAGTGACTGACAGAGAAACAACAGGAAAACAGAGGTAGAAGGAGAATCTACACCGGGAACAAACGCTCATTCCCTGGGAGGGCTGTACAGCTCAGCAACAGTACAGTACACACAGAGCCAGCGAGCTTGTCCAAACACTCAACCGCTGCTGCCCCTGCACCTGGTGGCTTAGAAGGAACCCGACCGCTCTCCTGTCAACGCATTCGCATTACAGGCCTGGCAGCTCGTGACACGGCCGCGCTGTGACGACACGGGCCGATGATGGGGCTGTCTGCAGGAGGTGAGCAATGGGACCTTTTATCACCGAGCGCTGGAGATGACACCCACCGAGAGAATTGTTGATGCTTTAATCTACACCCCCCAGATGTTAAGAGGCGCTTAGGCCTTGATAATAACGCAGCATCATAAGACATGGAGAGAATGAAATGCTGTCAGGATTGACAAGGCAGTGACAGCAACAACACAAGCTCAAGTCGACAGGAGAGGTTTCCAACTGGATAAAATTATTGAGCGCTAATGAGCGAGGATGATTTGTTTATTCATTTCCACTTTCTGACATGTCACCGCTTTAAATGGCGTCACATTTGAAGAGAGCGTTTTTGTACTTAGAGTAGGTGTCTGAGATGCAAATTAGAAGATGGCTGTGTGTTGGTTTATACAGCTATAGGGCTGTTATGGGGACAGATGCAGGCGTGTGAGCGTGTTTGAGTGGCTTTAGGGGGCTACTGTGGGACCATGCTGCTCAGTCAGCCCAGGAGAACGTAGCCGGTGAGGGAGAGTGAGAGAAATGCTGCAGAAGAAAAACAACAAAACCACTTCCAAACCTCTCCTCCCTGGCACTCTGGGAGATAATTAGCTATCGGAGAAATTTGGAGAATCTGACAGAGAGCACGCTGATGTTCCCCCCGCTGACTACATCCCCAGTTCCCACAGCGAACTCGCCAATTTGTTTAAGACTTCAGCCCAAGATCAACAGCCGCGCACCACCCCACCCACCCTGTGAACACACTCACCCCTCTATAGCCCTGACACACACACACACACACACACACCCTCCTTCTGCCCTTAAAGTCTCTCTGTTATAACCCTTGAAAACACACACAAAGACCCACAGACGCATACACACACACAATGCAAACTGCTGCCAGCCTAAAAACCCTTCTTAGACCTCTCACCACACACACCGTCATCACTGGCACAGCCCAGAATAAACTAGGCCACTGGCTGTACATACTAGCTTGCTGATGCTGCGTCTTTAGGCCACAGGCTCCAAGTACAACACAATTTCACACTGGCTCCAGTCAGAGTGTGTGTTGTAGGGGGCCGCTCGCAAAAAAAAGTTCAGCTATGAACCAATTTGCTGGCCTTTAATGATCCTAAATTATGGGAAAAAGACATAAATTGTTTTTGGTCAGAGGTCAACAACTGCCGATAACAAGGTGCTCCATGGAGACTCCTAATTGTTTTTTATGTGGGTTGCCTTAGGAACTGGTAAACACGTTAATGAGGGGTGACCACAGACATATGCACGTGTGCGTGCGCCATGGAGTGCGCACACCAAGACCAACCACACTCCTGCACGCACACATGCATACACACACTTACACACACTCACACAGAGTGGAGCAAAAGGAGCAGCGCTAGACAGTTTAGTGAGAGTAAGATGTCTGTGCTGCTAGCCTCATTTGATCACAACCTTGGCTCAGTCATACTCCACACTGAGCGTTTGGCTGTGAAGAGATAGTCATGGCTTTCTGCTCATCAATAGACACATTACCACCCACTAAAATGAACCAATAAGTGCATGCAGATGTACTTCTGTACAAGACAGTGTAATTACAATAGCCATTTAAATTGAAGCTTGTTGCAAGTTTCACTTATTAGCGCTCAGTGCATAAGTAATTATTGCTATTACTGGTGTTTCCTATGGGCCGGCATCTGGGGGAAATCAGCCCTTTGTCTGCAGAAGAAGAGGCAGCGCTGCGAGAACACCAGATCTCACCATTCCTTTTCTTTCTGGTATCTGCAGACAAAGAGAGCTTACGCGCTCCGGATGGTCTCGCAAGGCCAGCTGAATAGCATCTTGATCCATGAATGCAAATAAGCACAAGCATTATAATACATCAATGTCAGCGCATCATACATTCATCCGCTGCTCAGAATTGGACTCTACATCTGTTTAGCCTGAATGGTGAAATCAATGCAAGAATAGCCCCGAGCTGTATCAGGGCTGGGTAAAAGGTTTTGCTCAGTGAAACAGCTAGCTTTTCACCATCAAGACAGTTACAAAAGAGGCCTCTCACAAGGGCTCGGAGTCAAACTGGGCTGGCCTTGCTTTGCTCCGAGAGCATGCAAAGCCCCAGAGGGCGAACAGAGGGAACTGTTCAGCCACTTGTACCAAAATATGTCACTCTGAAAAAGCTTCAGTCAAAGGAAGCTTTCCACTTCTCAATGACAACTTTGGTTAAAGGTTCCTATGGGCTGTTAGGCTTCAAGTTCCATGAGCTAAGCATCTCTGAAAAGACATTTGCATGGCTCGGGCTCACCGTGTGTTACTGCAAGGACATATTTGGAAAGATTAAGGAGAAGGGGGGAAAAAAAGAGGACAGTATTTTATTGGAATTCTGCTGTACTCTCATGCTGCTCGAGGGGATCTCTAATTGGATCAACAACTGTCTGATTCCCATCAGCCAGCTTGACCTGTCTGCCCAAACTGAGGAGGCTGTGTCTTATGGGAAAGAGAGTGAAATAAGAGGGGAGGGTGAGAGTGAGAGAAGTGGAAAGACATGGAGAGATACAGGAAAAGACAGGGAACACAAGGGACAGTGGTCTAGAAATAGAGAAAGAAAAGAAAAACAGGGAGTCGTTGCAAAAGAAAAAAACATATGACAGGTGGACGAGACAAAACGGGGGACAGACGTGGACCAAAAGTACAGCTACAGCATATATGTGGCCATTTTCAGAGTCAAACGGACGAGCGCAGAATGGCCGCCAACCAGGAAGGCAGCTTCCCTACAGGGAGGGCTTTGACGGATCCCAGTCGATAGCTCTCACAACTGCCACGCTGGCCTTGCATCCTTCAGCATGGAAATGAAGACAGTCTGCCAGCCGTTTTGCTGACAGGGACGGCACACGCGGCTCAATGACACGGCCCGATAAATGGAGCGGGCGCTGAGAGGAGAGCACGGTGGAGAGTGGGACAAAGGGAGGCGAGGGAGAGGGAGATAGATGAAAAGACAGATACGGTGTCATAGAGAGACAAAAAGACACGGGGAAACAGTGACAGAAAGAGACAGAGGGGAAAGAGAGTCACTGAGGGTGGAAGTGACAGGCGTGGTCCAGTTTTTCCCCCTTTTTGATCCATACTGTATATAGATGAATGAGAGGGATGTCAACGGTGCCTTATGCCTCGCACCCTGCATCTGCTACACATGCTCTACGGCTATTGATCAGCCCTTGCTCAGTCTTTCCCATAGAGGGCTCCTGCAGCATGTCAGGCGGTCCAGGCCTGTGATGATATTATGGATTACGGGAAGGGAAGTAGAGGGAAGAGCCCTGGATGCGGGCGGTAGAAGCCTGATCGATGAGCTATTGCGCACTTAACAAGAGTAATGTTATGTAGGGAGTCTCTGACATGCTAATCCATCTCTCACTCTCTCCATCCGACTGCTTCTCTCTCTCTCTCTGTCGTGGTTATCTCCTGTCTGCTTCTCTCTCCCCTCATTTCTTTCTAGCTTGTTATCTATCTATCTATCTATCTATCTATCTATCTATCTATCTATCTATCTATCTATCTATCTATCTATCTATCTATCTATCTATCTATCTATCTATCTATCTATCTATCTATCTATCTATCTTTATGCACCACTGAGCAGACACAGATCCCAAGCCAGATTCATACAAATAAACAAAGCTGATGGATGAGATGAGCTCCATGTGTGTCTGGCATACAGTGAGTCTACAGTCTAATGCAGCAGACGACTATAATTGACTGAGACCATCTTATGGGAGTGGGAACACTTATAGAAGCGACGTGTGCTTGTCTTTTGCCTTAGGAATATGCAGACAGCAGCACGGAATGATCCAGCAGAAAGAAAAATAATAAAAAGATGAAGTATATTCAGCATAAACAAAGAGTTGTAATTATTTTAGCAAGTGAAAATGTGAGTGAATGTGATTGTGCCTTTGAGTCTTGGCTCTGAATTAATCTGCTCTTACAGTAAATGTGAGAGCAGCAAGTGCAGCGCCAAACAGGCGGCGGGTTTCCAGCTGTTAGCCGGCTCCTGCGAGACAAGCTCTGAGGTACCAGTTAAGTCGAGAACTTCGTTTTAGCTTAATCAGCTAATTCCACGTGCCATTCCCAACGCTGAGGTTGCCATGGCGAGTAAACAAATGACTGAAAACAACGAGGCCAGACAGAGCAGAGGTGTGTGAGTGAGTAAAAGTTATATTGTATGTGTGTTCGCCAACCCTAATGAACGTCTCACAATCCTGCATCCCTATATTGAAATAACATTTATACAAGCAGACAGTCCTCACCACACTCATTCCAAACGCCATAGCTGCGTGTCGCTGGTTCTTGTACTCAGCTGCAATTTTAAAGTGGTGGTGGCAGATGTTTCTAATGCTGAAGCCACACATGCTGCTCGCCGCTGCCAACATCTTTGTTGCTGCAGACGGTCTCAGTATCAGTAGCCGCTTTGCGCAGCTGGCTAGGGCGGCAATTACAGTACAAGTGTCCGCATTGTGGTCGGTGCAAAATTGTAAGAGTAAAGTATGAGATTGAAAACACTATTTGTGGAGTGGCTTCGAAATAAGATCCCAGCTAAGAAAACACCGCAATGTGCGACGACGGGGCGAGCCGGTGCGTCACAGACGGGCCCCAACAGTCGTGAGACGAACTGGCTACTCGTTTTGTCACCGACAAAATGCCTCGACACGTCTTCACCTCTGAACTGATTAGGCATTTTTTGAAGAGACTTACAAAACATATAAACGTATTTTATGACCTTGATAGCCAAGTCTGTCTCATTCCAATTAAACTGGAACAGAAATAATGCATTAAGTATTAAACTAACCAACGAACAGCTGTTTTTAATGGGATAAATAACAAATAAAGTCCTCTCTGCTTCTCTTGTGCCTTGCGGTGTAAAGCTGGTTCAGGGCCGTGGAGCCCTCCTTTCATAGCAGACTGTTTTGGCTGTGGCAGGAGGACTTAAGAGCAGCTGTTGCTGTACTTTGCCTGTGGGGGTTTGACTTGTGCTGCCACTGCCTGTGTCACTGTGTGTGTGGGCAGACAGTGAAGCTAGCTCTCCCCCTGTTAGCAGAGTATTATAACACTGCCAACGCCTCCAGTGACCCGTGAAACCTCCCATCTATAGAGATGAATCATACAGATGGGTGCTTTGTAATTCAACAGAGCTGCCCGTCCACCAAACCTGCAGCAAATATCTCCTGGTGTATGTGACACTGTGTCAGTTTTTTTTTTCTTCGCTTATTTTGAAGGCTTCATTATTTGCATCAATCACACCAATGTGAATACATATCTTAGCCTTTTACTCTTTACAAAGCCTCCACATAATGTTACAGCAAAATTACTTAGGTTTATTACTCAAGGCGAGGTTTTGCTGAGCACGCATGGTATTTCTCAGCACCGCACTGCTTGACATTCATAGAGTTACACAAATTCACACTCAAGGTGCATTACAAACAGTCCTCCGCTGTTGGCTGGCGTGAAACTCTGAAGAAAAATTGGACGGTAGGTGTCTTGCTAAGTGGTTCCTTGCCTCTTGCTGAATTTCACAGATGGTCTGAAAATTCAAAAATATGATTTTCTTTTTATGAGCAGGGTTATCTAACCTTTAGGCTCCCATTGCCTGAAAATTGACAATGACATTTGAAGAGGGGCGGAAAATACGTTTCAAACTGGAAATACAAGGGAGCTAGATCAGTTAGAGCAGCGTAGCGAAGCATACAAAAGGCTGTGTGTCTGTTAATAAGGTTTCCACCGTAGGGGCTTCCAGTAACAACAGTATGGACAGAAAAGAAAATGAAATTACAGCACAATAAATGAATTATCAATAAAGAGCCCTCAATACTGTATCTGAGGGGGATCAATACACCACAGCCAGGCTGCAATGTGGGCTGAGGGCTGAGGGCAGGCCCATAGCTGAGGGACCGGCCCGATCAATAATGTCACTGGGGGTGATTGACGATCAATGCTGCCAGTGACGTTGATTTATGATCAATGAAAGCAGGGCACCCGACTAATAAGAGGGGAAGGAGTGGAGGGGTGTGTGTGTTTATGTGTGTGTGTATGTGAGGAGTCGGGGGGGGCTTCATAGTGTCCCCTTTACTGTAACTGATTGGGGATCGATGAAGAGTGGCACCGTGGCTGATTAGGGATCAGGCGACTGTGTGGCAGAGGAAGGCAGCTATGTGTGAGAGGATTTGGTTGGCTGCGTGGAGACCAGCCTGTCTGAGCCAAGCAGAGCTGCAGAGACTGTAATTAAAGCTGTGCTGAAAGGAGCTTTCCACCGGTTGATAGGAGCTGCAGGTGCAGCTCGCTTTGCTCTTTCGCTTTCAAAAGAACAGCCGCACACACACACACTCTTACACACATAAACCCATATATGTATATACACATTTAAAGGCAGCACATGAAGGTCTACAGTATTTTTCTGCCTTTTTCTCCAACTTAAAAATGCTATCATAATATGTCAACAGATTACTTTATTACCACCTCAGTGATATAATTACCTTTACTGAACCATCAGATGATGTGCTGCTAACTTCAGGAAGGAAGCAGGAGTAGCTTGTTGTTGATAAATTCAAAATGAATCTCACACCTATGTGAGACAGACAAGTGTAAAACTCCTGCACATGTATAATGATGCATTTATTCAGGGCTTTGTTTTAACTATCTCTAGTGAATGAACAAAAATGTCAGATGCTTTACTTAATCTTTACAGTCTTCTGCTAATCTCAAAAACACTGATAACATGAGAAGGTGCAGATGTGGCTCTGAACCTGCTGCGTAATTTGAGATTAGCTGTGTAGCTGGCTTCATGAGACTTAAAAGCCAAGAGTTGGGTCCAAATTTAGATGGTTAACCCCTTCATCTGCGCTTTGTCGGAAGGACCCCTTCTGAGCTTCAAACGCTGCATCAGACATTCCCAGGGCTCATAATTCATTCCTTTCTTGGTTATTCTCTTTGTTCTTCAGTACCGTTGACACTAATTTTCTTCTACCTTTCTAAAAAAAGTTGCTGACAACAAAGTAGCATCTTCTTTGAGCTTGTTGAATATATCTACTGTTTTCTAAGGAAACTGCAAGATCTGCTAATATCTGCTTAATTAAGCAGATTTTTACAATATGGTTCAACAAAACTGACATTTATGAAATTGTTTTTGATTCTGGTACAAAGGTCAGGCTGAAAATTAAATGAATACTTAATGATCAAAAATTGCTAAGAAGGCCACCTTTCTGTTGGAACAGCATGTATATGTCTATTTTCTCTGGCATGTTACATCTATATTAAACTTTGTATAAACTGACCGTGAGGCAGGAATGCCGTAAAAATAACCATGTGAAAGGTGATTAGAGGTTTAAATCCTTGAAAGAAAACAATTCATGGCCAAAATGTGACCCCACTTCCTTCATGTGTCAGTGCCCTACCGTTTCCCTCTCAACCTTTGCACAGTTTCACAGAAAAAAAAAGGAAAAATAAAGAATGAAGGTTGTTTGATAGCACATTCCTCTCTGGAGAAAAATACACACTTAGCAAACTCCTCAGCATTGCTTAAACTAGCTTCAGAAGCCATGCCCCTTTGTCCCTTTGAGAGGGCTTTGTCAGAGCGATAACCACAGAGAAAGGTTGACCTGCAGAGAACAACTTTGAGTAAGTCCTTGCCTAAACATCTCGGACGTGATGAAAGGCTTTGTTTTTCTCAGTCTGCGTTAATGGGCCCCAATCGATGTGGGAGAGCCGTGTTTTTTCTCCACATGTCCCGACCCTTGGGGAAACACAGGGGGGTAATGTGGGAGGGGAGAGATATTGACACACAACATCAATATCACCAGGGTTCACAAGCAGCGGCGTGGTGAAGGTAACTCCTTCTTACTTCAAGTTGAGGCCGGCTTACGGGACTCATCAATGCAGCATCAAGGACAGACGGAGCACAGAGAGAGTGGGTCTGAGCCTCGGTGTGGACCGTAAATTAGCAGGTAGAAGCGGCTCAAATACTGTTGTTAAGCTGATGACATTCATCAGCGCTCCAAAACAACCCACCTGTCCCGGGTGCGCATACACACACACACACACACACACACACACACACACACACACAACAATACATTTACCTAAACAATGTGAGGAATGTGAGGCAGCGCGGCACTGCTGCAGAGGCAAACACATCCCAACGCTCGCTCTCATCTGTCACCAACGGCAACCAGCCCGGCAGCCGCCATGACTCGCAGCTTAATTGGGGGAGCTGATGAGGTCTGATGAGGCCGGTACTTATTGAATTCCCCAGCCTGTTATTTAGATAATGCTGGGGAGGAGTGGCCTCCCTCATCTTTCCCATTCTCATCCATTCACTGTCCCAGCAGGGGGCCGCTGGCTAATCCACTCATGTTTGTAATGGCTGTGTGAACTAAGGGGATTTGGACACACTCTCCCCTCGCTAGCCCACATCTAACACACTCCACTGTTGATTTTACCCCATAATGGGCCTATTTGATGAGTTAACCAGATCCCGACACCCAACTCAACCCCCTCTCTGTGTCTTTCCATCTCTCTATTTTTGTTTTGTTGTTTTTCTTTTCTTTCTTTTTTTTTTCTGGCAGGCCAGCATTGTTGAATAATTAGACCTTGAAGCAGCGTTCTTTTGCTTCTCTCAGCTTTTCCAAAATGAATGACCAAACTTGAAATCTGTGGCTACACAGTGTTCAGTGGTGCGTGTGTGTTTGTGCATGAGTGAGTCAAAAAAAGAGAGAGAAAAAGAGTGTGAGCGAGCATGATAGAGAGAGAGAAAGCAGTGGAGAGAAGCGGAAGTTGCCGAACAGATGGCTAAATGGCAGGACGACAAACTTTTAATTTTGTGCCACAGACTGGTGGAGGAGATGGAGACCGTGAAGTCACAGAGGGGTGCCAAGAGAGCTGCTCAGTATGGGACGGCACATCAAAACGCATTAGAACTGATGAAAATTCTTGTGATTAATGCCTTTGCTGCACAGAAGTATTAATGCTCTCAATTTCAAAAGTTAAGTTTGTATGGAAAAAATCTGCATCTGGGTGGTCACACGTTATGTGCACCAGCTGTAGCGTTTTCTCGAGGCTCCCACAAAGCAAATGTACTGAGATGACGAGTTAATTTATGGGCGAATATCTTGACAATTATCCTTGGATATAAAAAAGTCACATAATTATAAAAACTGACTTCAGCTACATAAAGTATAGAGGTATTGTCTCTCTAATGTATGCATCACACTGCTCAGTGTGTGAGATCCTGCTATCCCAGTTCTTTGTCTGGCAGAATGTGCATTACAATGCAACACAATAAGCTGTCAAAATCTCTGAAACACTGTTATTAAAAACGCTCGCAGTATTTTTCCTCTTGGAGAGTGTGAAGGGAAGCTAATTCTTCTTCTTCTGCTTCTTCTTCATTAACATATCCAACAAAACCAGCTGAGACTAAAAACGCTATCTTGTCCTGGATGGAATAAACCTTACTGACTTCTCAGTGAATCACCCATCCATGAAATATCCACAGCTATCGAGAAAAACAAAAAGCTAAATTTATAGATCTGGGGGAGGGGGGGTGCGATACTGATGAGGGGCGCCGTTAAGGCAGCAACATTTAAAAGCTTACATGGAGAGGGTACAACCTGGAGTTCACTAGGGGCACAGCGAATCAATATCAGCCCGACTTAGAAATCTGCTGTATAATCCTTGATCTCCAAGGCCATTTGCTTTGCAGCCTGAAATTGGATACACCCTGACTGCATCACCCCCCCTCGCACAGACACCCCCCGTCCTCCCCCCTGCTGCACCGAGCGTGCTGCTCGCTCCACAAATAAGACATCCTGAAAAATTGATCTGGATGCATCTGTGGCAAGATTACGTCTAGGGCTAAAAGAGAGATATGACTAGCTGAGGGTAATTCATAAATCTGTGTGTCTATGTGTAAGAGGATAAGGACAGGGCCTGGTGAATGGGAAAACCTAGTGGTAGTATTATCTTAACTACATCGCTGCTATCTGGAAGATTCCTGTTGCAAAGAAGCCATTAAGACGACACCTTTCGAAATGCTAAGAGCTGTTGAACGCCAAACATTGAGAGCACTATAATATATTCTATACTGCAGCTATGATTAACAAGGACGTAGGGAAAATAAGTCATCTTGGTTTATTTCACCTGTAAGCAATGACACCTTTTGCAGTACAATACAATTTCTCTGACAAATGACTTGTGTAAAACAGAATGGAGTAAAATATAAAAAAAAAGAGAAGAGAGGTTTATTGTTCCAACACATCTGGAAATTAATCTCTTGCATTTTTTCGTCCATTATTTACTGAGCCTGTTTTCTGTCATTAAAAGAAAACAGATTTCATCTTATTGTCTCAGTTTTTTGCCATATTATTATTACATTGCAGATGTAAGCAGAGGCTTTTTTTTGTGATTTCACACATTCAATATTTTAGACACGTGTTTTAGTGAAAATTTCAATAATCCATTTTATAATGAACATATTTGCTTAGTGTTTGTCCGCTGGAACAGAATTTCCATTTATTCATAGATTCATTTGGCCTTTATTTACACAGGATAGCCCTATGAGAGTAGTTTAGTCTCTTTTGCATTGCACCCCGCGTAAATATAAGACGAGGCAGAAATACAACATTTCAACATTAATACTGGCAAATAAAGCACACACAGTGGAATGTGTTGGTGTAAAAAAGGCTTGCAAACGAGCATTAAAAAAAATGTAAACACAACAATAAAGGATAAAGGTGTCTATGGCATCCAACTCTGATGTAACCTTGCAGGTATAATCAATGTGGTCAGTGTAGATTGTGAAAGCAGTGCTTTTCAAGAGCTGATACACACATGACTGACATTGCAACAATACAAAAAACTGAAAATATAGGGTTTTGGTCACTGGCGGCCATCTTTGTATCTGACATCACCTCAGACAGACATTCAAGGTCAGCACCAAAGTATTTCTCGCCGCACATGAGACTATGAGAAAAAGCTGCAGTGTTTGATTCTGATCAGCTGTCTTGACAGGGACTGGTTTTCATTTGTGAAGCCATACTCAGCCAATAACTTTTTTATTATCATTCCTCACTATTACATGTTTATGTGGGAGTCGGCTTTTACATGAACCTTGACAGTATTCTAAAAATGTTTTAGGAGCTCTCAATGCTTTTGCTGCGTGAACTGTCTGTGTGCCTTCTAGCAGGTGAAACTAAATGAATAAAATATTCCCCTTCAGTAACAGCACCTACTACTGTGGAGAAAAGTGGGGGATTTCTTGGAAGAGTATATCCTTAGGTGCCTCTCTGCCGTTCGTGTGGGCTGCTTAATTTTTTCTATTCCCATGGTGGTATGTATTGTTAGAGTGGCAGTTGTTGGGCTCTCTGAGGCCTTTAAGCTCTCTGTTTTCCCCCTATTACTTGTGCCTGGTGGGGGGACAGGCAGTTGTAGAGAGATGCGGTGTGGCGCAGCAGGGGTGGTCCCCAGATACCACAGATTCATACTTTCCACCTGACGCGCAGGATAGAGAGAACAGAGAGCTGGCAATTACTAGACTTCTCTTTATATATACTGCAATCCTGGCCAGCTCCGCTCTGCTGTACTCCACTCTGAAGGCTGTCTTAGGGCCAAGCCGGAGGTAATGAAAGCAACACACTCCTAATGGACTATTGATGTGTATGTGTGTGTGTGTGTGTGTATGTGTTTGTGGGTGTGTGTGGATGTATGAGAGGAAGACAGAGAAAGCGAGTGAGAGAGCCTCAAAGAACAAAGGAAGGAAAAGGAGACTGTAAGAAATCATTCTGTTGGCGTGTTGCTGTTTTCTGTGTTGTCTGCGTCTGAGTGGTTTTTGCTATGGCAAGAAATGTGCATCCATGTCTGTAAAGCTGCTATAAATCATCTATATAAGCCGAGTAAAACCCAGCAGAAACAGACCAACGAGTGTGATCCAGCAGCCATGATGTGCCGTGCCGTCCTGCCAGCCAAGGGAAAGACAGACAGTGTCTGAGACATGAGGTCACACAAAACCAGGTGTGTTTCCATCGTCCTTCAAGCTCAAACACCAGCAGGCAGCAGCTCGCTATATAAATACACTCATATACCCAAAAAGATGCAAATAACCCCAGGTGAGAAAAAACATTGGCAACTCAGAGCCCATCACATTAGGTTTCACCAAATGGAACGCGTCCCACTCCAACTGGTCGTCCATTGGCAGAGCGTGTAGGTGTGTACGCAGTTTTTTTTTTGCTTATGTGTGTGTGTGTGTGTGTGAGTGTGTCTCCTTTCCCGCTGGCAGGCAGTCGGATGAATGAATGGGCGTCCACTCCTGGAGGTCCGGTGGCGCTACAGAAATAACTCCACTGACCACAGTGACCTCTGCTTGTTCCCACACAGCTTGCGTCCTGTTCTAATGGAGGTGCGTGCTCTATTTTGGGGGCAGCGGCTAGATTTATCTCACTGCCCTCTGTGTCCTGGGACGGTGACAGTGACGTGGTCGGGTGTAACTGATGCCTGCTTTTCTTTTTTTCCTTTACCTTTTTTTTTAACCTTGCTTCCCTGACGCAAACACACACAGGATACAATCAGTCCTGAGGTCAGTTCTGGGCAGAGAGATCACCTCGTCGTACCTCACTATTTCTGTTCACTTTCAAATGTTGACAGTAAAATTTACTCAAGATGGGCTGCTGTAATGTATAAAAATCACGTGTTGTGATGCTCAACATAATGAAAGGTGTAGGAGATGGAGAGGAGTTGACTAGTGAACCACAGAAGGCAAGCCAGCTGAATTGCTTGCATTCCTCGGAGACCTTGAAGCATGATTATCCTCCTCAGCAAACTTAATCTTCATTCTGGAGGATGGGCCGGCCGGCCGAAAGGCTATGAGCTCAGTGACCTACTGTATCTGCTGAGAGGCGAAATATTATTCTTTGCAAAAGAAATGCATTTCCTCAGGTCCTGCATTAGATTAAGTTGACTGATGGCTAAACCCTGGAATCTAGGGATCCGTGAAGATAATGTGCACATCGCAAGACTTCATTCCTGAGATGGTGGAGGGCCCACTTAGATCTAGGGAGAAGTATAAAAAGAAAAAAACTAGAGTTTTTTTTTCTCTTACTGTGGAGTCTGCACACTCATTCCTGAGCTTGCCACAATAAAATTCACAAAAATGAATAAACGACTTTCCCTTCAACCAACTATTCAGCACCAAATGTTTTTCACTGGGCAGTGCTAGATTTAGCAGAAACAGAAAAATGTGATGACTTTATGAGAATAACTATCACTCACTGCAATTCCAGAAAACATCTTTACCTGATCTCCATGTACTTCACCTAATTTAGTATTTACTTAATGGCTCCTACTGCACTGAAGCTTAAGTGTTGTCTCTCACTTGTAATGTAAATGTAATAGATGGGCATGGTTGCTATGGCTTTTGGGTTGTGAGGCTGTTCAGACAAACAGCAGAAGTGGGTAAGAACACAGCCTCCCCCTGTTCATTTGAATGGAACTGCTGCTGCATTGGATAAGTTGGGGTGCTGATGCAGAGGTGTCTGGCAAACTGCATCATCCAAGAAGGAACTGCAGTGCCCAATCAAATTTGCTATCACATACAGGTAGATAACTTTGGACAGGCATTGAGTCATGAAGCCAGCTCGTCAGAAGCCAGAACATTTCACAATGAGACAAAATATGAAAGAGTTCATGGATATTTCATGGATGTTCAGCAGGATTTTTGTAACCAGCCGAGATGGATTTCTGACCCAATCTTGTTGCAGCTCCACTTTGACATTAAATATAAAAGAATGAAAATTTAAAAGAAAGAAAAAAGTTTGCCTTTACTGACTGTTATCCAGCCTTAGTGGATCCACAGAATAAAAGAGAGAGGCAAACACATCAATGAACGAGGGGCTGACAACATGTCAGAGCGGGGAGGAAAAATGTTCTTCATCAGTAAAAGCAGCCTCAGGTGCTTATTTTGCTCACACTAATATTGTGTTCACTCAGCTACATCCGGTAACATAGATGAGCATTAGGAGGAGATGAGCAGGAATGCGGGCGATGCGAGCAGAGAGGAGGGGAGGACGAGCAGGGAAAGACAGGAATGAAAGACAGTGGAGGCAATGAAGATAAGAGAGAGAGGGAGGGACAGATGAGAGAAAGCATGAAGGAAAGGACAACAAAAAAGTGGAAGGAGAGATAGGAGAGGGGCGAGAGGGAGAAAGATAGAAGGAGATCAACATGGTGGACTGGACAGCTGGGCCGGGGTCACAGGGGTCAAGCTCAGGACGCTGTCACCCAGTCAATGTCATTCTTTCATCTCGGACCGCTGCAGATGCAAAAACCTAAACTTTACTCAAATTTAACCTTCCAAATGCACAGGTTGATCCAGCGTTCACTCCTCTCTCTTCTGCTTCCCTGCACCACCCATCACTTTCTTCCCCTCTCTGCCCTGTTCCATCTGTTCCCTTTTATCTCCCTCTCTTATTCCTGTCACATTTCCCCAACTCCTAATCTATTTCTTTCTATCGCACCCCTGCTATATTTCTCTCTATTACTCTCCCTCGTTATGTATCTTTTTCTCATGGCAACTCTCCTTCATTCTGTCTCTCTCCACATTAGATGTGGTTGAGTGGAGAGCAAAGTCAATCGTTCCTGCCTAAACCCCTCCAGGAGCCCGAGCTGCTCTCCTCTGCCTAAACAAACTTTGAAGCCAATCAAAGGGCTTATATTATTTTCTGTGGAAGGGGACTGCAGCAGGTGAATACTTTATATTTCAGTGACAGATCCACTCAGAGCAGCTCCTCTCTTCTTGTCCTCCTCCTCCTCCTCCTCCTCCTCCTCCTCCTCCTCCTCCTCCTCCTCCTCCTCCTCCTCCTCCTCCTCTCTGCTAACTGTTGGCTCCGCTCATGACTGATACAGTTCAGTGGCAAAACAAACAAAGCGTGACAAATCCAGATTATTGTCTGTGGGCGAGATAAGGTTATAATGAGAAAGTGCAACGGGGGAAATTGATCCTTTTTCAGGAAGCTGTCTGATTTACTGGGGATGCCAATAATAACTTCCTGTGTGTCCTGCCTCTAATGGAGGGCAGGTGAAGTCAGAGGTGGGGGTGTTGGGGGCTGGTGAGCGGTTCATGCTAACAGGACAGATTTCATTACAATGCAATATCCTTAGAAGTGCATTTGAAAGGGGGGTTTGGTGGCTAATTATTATCCATGGCTGTGTATATTGAAAAGCTGTCTGACTGTCATTGAGGATCATAAGCAGGGACAGAAATATAGCTAGTTTACACTGGGTGACAGCACCAGTGAATGAATTATCAATACATAATTGATTTGACCTTTTGTTTCAATCAAAAAAGAGGAGGGAAAACATTAGATATAAACAATTCACAGATCAGCACCCAGACATGACACGCAGACGCATCAAGGGAAAGGGGGAAAGTACCTTGGCGTGCTTTAAGAAGCAGCCATGTCTGAGACACGCTGACAGCCAAGCCACCAATCTACTTGGCTGCACGTTAAATCTACACGCCATAGGGGAGGGAAACAGGCCTGCCGACGGGCCAGTTATTAGCCAGGGGAGTGTGGGAGGGATTGCAGAAATTAACATGGATTACTCAAGTATGACTGACAGTTTCAGAAGGGCTTTTTGTGACTTACCAAGTGATTTGGGACTTGCCTTAATTCAGCGAGGGACGTTTTAATACCGTGGGCTGTCTCTGCTATCTTGGCACCGTTGCCTTGGTGAGGATGCCAATAGGGAGGGGATCTTTTTCTGCAACAGCACCCCCAGCAACAGCTCCCCCCACCCTGAGTGCCACAGGCCTTTATATTCAGCAAATAATCACGGGATGTGTGATCAAGGCCAGCACTTGGGGGTTCAGCACTGTCCTGTGGTCTATGCTGTAATGGGTTGGGTCTTGGTTTGGGAGGGGGGGGTCTTGCCAAACTCTGTCTTGCATAAACCTGACAGCTGCAGTGGTGCTAAAAGTCTGGCTGTCATCTGGATCTCAAACTATGAATTTGATCAGGATTTTCAAACGCAGTGTTTCATATTGGAAAAGCATCTTTAGTCTCAGTCACTTCTTAATGTCCAGGCCAGAGCAGCATACTTTGAAACTGAAAAGTTTCAAAAGACAAACAGCCAGATAAGGTTAGAGAGAGAGAAATGCCAGGATGCTGTATTAAAAAAAAAAAAAAAAAAGCAGGAAAGCTTGTACATATTGCATGTTTCCGTTTGGTTCCATCTCCCAGGGCCACTGTGGCTGCTTCCTGATGTGGTTTTCATTATTTATCCAGCATCTATTGGACAATATTGAAGCCAACTCCGAGCGGTGCTGCCATATTGGCAGCAGCACAACGGAGGGAGCAACAACAACGGAAGTGAAAAAGAAGAAACTGCAGTGTTACTGCACATTCAGTCTGGACTGAATCTCTGTTTGCACAGTTAGACATTCACGAGAATGCTGGATTCATCAAAGTCTGGTGCTGTCATTTGGCAATATTCAGCACTACCTGCATGTAGCTCGGAAAAAGCACCTTATTGTTTATTTAGCTGTGGATTTCATTGTTGACGGTGAAATTAAGTTCAATTACACAAAGAGCAGTGAGTCGCTTGAACAGAGCAGCACATACGGCGTATCAAATATTATCAATTTCCTCTCTCCCACAGCTGACATACAATATGGGATGTACATGAGATTATTCACCTGCCAAAGCCAAACAATGGCTAATGTATCTCCGGTTCGAATTAAATTTACCATAGGGTGTCATCTCTAAGCTGTTTAATGCAATGTGGGACGAAGGGCTTTAATCAGCGAGGCTCAGTGGAGCCAGCGGATTAAATCACTTTTTATCTGTGCTTCCTTTGACTTTCCCATTGCTCAGGGTTGCAGTGTAAATCATAATGCGTCCCTGTTGAGCTCATTTCAGTATGGGTCATTGCTGTAGTCACATTTCATAAATTCCATTTATTTTGCGTACTGAGTAAATCCACATCCAGTGAAAAACAATTCTCACGTCCAACTGTAAAGCAGATCATTTCTCAGAAAGAGGTTGTTGTGTCTACGTGATTGTATAGGCCAATCCATCTATGTGTGTGTATGTGGTGCTTAAATACTTTTAGATGTGCAGCACACTTATTTAAATGTGCATATGCACCCATGTCCATAGGTGAAAACTACATACACACGGTCCTGTGTGTTTTGGCATGCATGCACATGTACTTCATCGTGTGCTGGTACGGAGCGTGGGCATGAGTTTCTCCCTGCATGCGGGTGTATGCACACTCACATCCGACAACAGCGGCAGGGAGAGCGGCTGCCGCATTGCACAGAATAGCTAAACAGCTGTAGTGCTCCATCAGGGCTATCGATCATGTCCCTCTCTCTGAATCACAATCAGACGTGGGCAGAGCAGAGCGGCTGGAGCGGGCCTCGGTGACGGGCTTGTTGGACGACTGCGACACACTTCTCATATCAACCAGGCCTCACCAAACAAATCTGACCCGGATAGCTGATTAAATTCATATGCAAGTGTTGTAGTTGTTTCTTTCTGTAGAACTTGCTGTTGTATGTATTCATTTCAACTTCCCGGTAAACACCATCTTTTTTTTTTTTTTTTTACTGCTGGTGTTTTGTTGCTTATACAGAATACAATAATCCACCATGTTGAAGCTCAGCAATATGGGATGTCTGACCACTGCAGGTGTTGATATAATACTTAACATACTGTACATGTCGACTCTGAGTAACTTGTAAGTATCTCCCTAATAATAATGTAACCGCTAGAAAATTAGACATGATTTCATTAAAAACTTAACTGTAAGAATAGGGAAGCTGTTTGAGTATCATTAGCTGCCATCTGCTATCATCTCCACGCACTGTATATCAACTCAACATCTCATGTAATCACAAGGAAGTTAGATGTTATTACATTAAAATTTAAACAGGAAGTGTATGGAGGCTGTCTATGGCGCCATTAGCTGCCATCTGTTAGCATCTCCACAGTCTTCTGTTCTGTATGTTCCTCCTCTCTGTGTCCTTGCGTTATCTGCGACCTAATGTTAACTTCCTGCCAACATGATGGCTTCCTCTCTGTTTATTTTCCCATGGTCAGCTGAATTTAACAGATGACCTGGCACTTCCAGATATTCACTTCCTGGTGTGGGACAGCGGGGTTACAACTCAATATCCTTTATGTTTTGCCACTGGACACACCTAAGTAGAGGAGGAAAGCTTTAAAAAGACCAACCCCCATCACACACACACACACACACGTGGGCACACACAGTCACACACACGGTCACAAACACACATCGCTTGACACAATGTGATTGAGTGGCTAAGCTGGAAATGCAGACGCTTGTCAGATAAAGGCTTGAGAGGATTGGTGAATGGGCTTGGTACACTGAGAAGAGTGTGGGTTTGGATGTACATGTATGCATGCTAAAAGTATTGCCATGCATGTGTGTAGGTGTGTGTGTGTATGTGTGTGTCTGTGCAGACAATGTTTTAAATACTAAATAGTGGAAAAAAAGGATCCCATTAGCATTATATGGATGTTGACATTCCTTTCAGGTCAAAGTTATTGGTGCGTGACTATATTTGTGCTTATGTGGTTTGTGTGCGTGTTCGTGTCAAGTCTCACACAGTGTAGTAGTCATGGCTGTCACACAAGCAAACCCATACACGTGCACCGACACGCACGCACTCGCTCACACGCACGCACACACTCCTGCTGTGCCGTGTGTGGCGGGGGCCCCCTGGGGGGTGCCGCTGAGCTGTCAAAGATGGATGGATGAAGAAGCTGCCCTGCATTGCAAAGGGCTCTGGGGAAATACCACCAACATGACACACACACATCGACACGCACATGCAAACACTGACACAGACTCACTGTGTGTCAGCACGGATATACAGTAACTGCCTAAATTTGAATATGCACGCATGAATCAGAACACAAAAACAAATAGGAATGTGGTGAGAACACACAGCGTGCACACTTGTGTACACACACACACAGCGTGCACACACACACACACACCTTTCTATAAAGGGATAGCCGGTGCCTCTGTGAGAAAGAGAAACAGCCCTAGGGTCCTCAGCAGAGGAACATCTGAGTTTGATAACAGAGGAATGTCCAGAGATCTCCATTTAGCAGACAGCAAGTCAACATGGACGGTGTCAGGAGACGGGAAAAAAGAACATTTCCCCGATCCCACTGCCGCCTCTGAATGAGAAATGATGGGTAAGGTATCAAAGTGGACTTTTATCTATTAGCATTCATGAATAACATACTGTAAAAGGGACCAGATCTAAAACATACCAATGAATGTAAACTTAAACATGAACTCTTTTGTTGGGGGTTATCTAAAGTTAATTTCTGAGATCTAGACATGCACCATTTAGGGATTTCATGGACATTTCTTGATTCACTCACATATAGATGATCTAGATAGACTGTTGGCTTGTTTACAGCTTCCCTGATCATTCAAATGCTTGTGTTTCTTGCTCCGTCAGGTTTTGTATTTCACCAGGTTCTCATCAGTTACGTAAGTCGGTGAAGTGTCATTAGAAACGGAAGAAATAACTGGAAAAATAAATGGTGAAAAAAAGAAAGACTGACAAGCTGCAACCGTACAGGGAACAATAATAGGTTCTGGCTATTCCAGTCATGTGTATACTCAGGCGAACAGGAAGGGGAAGGGGAGATTTCATGGACCCTTTAGGAGGGACCACAGCAGCACCAGACCAGAGCAGACCTTGTAAACTTAACCATTCTTAATTCCACAAAAGGATTTCCTCGATCAGGGCAGTAAATCTCCATGCTTGGCTCAAGCCTGAACAATCCATTAACAATAATAAAGCGTGAGCGGCAGGGAGATGGACCCTTAAAGGGGAAGGTCAGCCTGATATTACAGCTTTAAAGGTTTCCTATTACGGCTCAACTTCAATATAACCACTCACCTTGCCTTTAATGGCTGCTGGCTATGCAGTGGCTGAGCATATATGGAGATTCTAAATCCAGTCTCTTTCAGATATTACTGTATAGTGGACAGCGATTTATGGGTCTGGTTCTGTGCTGCTGGTTGGAGGTGTGAGTATTGTTAATGAAATTGCCCCGGGGGTGAAGGAGATCTCCTCGGCATCGCCCTGTCTGGCCCTCACGTCCTGCCGGGACGCTCAGGAGGCTTCGAGCGCTGCAGCACCTGGCCACGAAACTGCTTAGGCAGCGTTTTTGTCCTTATCCCGGTCTTTCCCTCTCCGCATCTCCCTTTCATATCTTTACTCTCCCTCCACCTCACGTTTCTTTTTTGCTGCCCTCACTCCCTTCGAGACTTACACTGTTTTTAACATTTCCAGTTCTTTGTCTTCGTGTGTTTCAAACTTCTGGGAAAGGGACGCCACTCCGGACGCTGAATACAAGACACATTTCTCTACTAGCACCCAACGTGACACTATCTTGTCTCTACATCTGTTTCCATTTTGTGACACTTTCTTTCACCCTCTTTTCGCTGCCTGCTCTCTCCTTAGCCGGCTTGTTCCACTGTCTAGGGTGAATGCAGAAAAGAGAGATAGGAAGGAGAGAGGACACAGCAAGAGAGACCAGGAGCAGGAGAGGAAAGAGGGGAGAGTGCAAGCTCTTAAGTAGATTGCAAAGAACAGCACAGAGGCATGAGTGTGAATATTAAGCGATTTTCTCCTGCCCGAGAAGTTCCAGCCTGCAGCAGCAGCACCACCAGGGAGAGAGAGATGGTGACAGAGGAAGAGAGGGAAGGAGAGAGAGAGAGAGAAGAGACCTATAGAACCGTCAACTATCCAGCCATAGTAAGACAGCTACCTTCAGGTGTCAGAAACAACGGTGTACACAATCTATCAAGCTGTCCGGCAGATCAGAGATGAGAAATTACCATAATTGAATTAGAAAGGAGGTTTCTCATTGCAAAGGTGATGATTTTCCAAGAAAGAAAGGAAAGGGGGTGACGCGAGAGTAATGTAAAGCAAAAGGAGAGGAGACTCACCTGGAATGCCTGGCGGGGTTTTCAGGTATTTCCCATTGAAATGCTGTATCACTACTTCACATTTCTCTGTGGACTCCATCCTGCAACACAGAGGGATACATTCACATGTTAAATTGAACAATATTTGAAGCAGAGGTTGACCAATCATTGTAGTTGAAAAGAAAATATTTTATTAAAATGAATACACTTAAATTTGACAATAAATTGTGACACATGAGGAAAATATCGCTCCGATGACACATCGGTCATAATAGGGAGTCACTGACTAGACTGTGTCCGGCTGGCTGGTTATTATCATTCTGATCATTCCAAAAAAAACCAATGAGACTATCCAGAGTCTGTCTGTCTGTCTATCTGCTGCTGAACGCCACTGACTGCATGAGTCAGAAGTTCATAATGAAATTCAGCGTTTGCAGGGAATGAGTTGTTACACAGCCTCTCGCCCTGCCTAATAGAAAAGAAAAATGATAGAAAGACAGAGCGCAGAGGTAAAATGGATGCAGGGATGCAGAAGAGAAAGGAGAAGAAGGGATATAAGAAGGAGGTAGAAATGGGTGATTTGCATTGAGGGAGGGAGGGAGGGAGGGAGAAGTCGACTGACTCTATTGCCACTGGATCAAACGCTGTGTGGGCCGAGCAGCTGACCAGGAGGTGGGCTCTGATCTCTCACATCACACACAGTCACAGACACTAATATCCATACACACTGCACATCAAAACATGAACATACGTATATCAAACACATTCCAAATGGACAAAATGTACTGTATGCATTATCACCCTGGAGTGTTTTTTGACCAAGTCACACAGACACACATACACACACAATCAGTCCTACTAGAATAACTAAACTGTTTCTAACTTGAGGAAAATGGGGCAAATATGTTAATTTACCCTTTGTATAGACTTAAAAAGCAGATTTTGCCAGTTTTAACTTTTAAAAATATCTTTCCCTCTAAATGACACCCAGTCTGTGAAGTTTGCACACTGCTGCCTTCATTAAAAAGTGCATCTCTGTATGAGCTCAACTCCTCAGCTTCTTTCCCGCACCCTTTTATGGTACCTGTGAATATGACGCTGATATAGCACTGGTTATTTACATTCAAAATTCATACATTTCTCATGAATTTCCTCACAACTGATCATATTTGGACTCATAGGTCTTGTGGGGACATTCAGGCCATAAAGTCGTACTGTGGCCTACACTATGACTGATGTTTGACTCTGATTTTTTTTTCTGTGCTTGAGGGAATTTATCCTTTACATCATTTGCACACATTGTTCATATGTCACCATGTATTCTTTAGCATAAACATACAACGTATGAGAATGGGAAAGTTTTTAAATGCAGGCCTGAGTGGCTCCTACGCCTTTATGGTAATGCTCTTGGAATGTGCAGAATTCATTGCTTTCCAGATTTTTATGCTTCATCTGCTCTCACCTCCTCGAATACTCATATCATCCTGTCAGCCTTTCACTTCTCCATTCTCTGTCTCTCATCCTTTTCCTATCTCTACCTTCATCTTTCTTTCTTTTTTCTTTCTTTCTTTTTTTTTTTACCATAGCTTCTTTATCGCTCTCTCTCTCTCATCCATCTTACTCCCGGCCCGTCTTCACCTCTTCTTTTTGACGTCTCTCTCATTCCTCCCCGTCTTTCAACCTTGGTCATTTCCTCCATCTTTCACTGTTACCCTCACTCCCTCATGCCCCATCTCTCTCACTTTCCATGCCCTCCTTTCCTTCCCTCTCTGTCCATCCTTTTGTTTCTCTGTTACGCCCTTCCCACATAAACATCTTTCTCCCTTTTCCTCTCCCTATACTTCTCCTGTAATCTCACATCCTGGCCTCATCCATCTCTCGCTAACCCTCTGTGCACCCTTTTCTTCATCACCCTCTGTCCTGCTTGTTACAGGGACACATGATACAAACCAGTCTTTTAATTTGCACTATTTATTTTCCTCTTTTAATCATGCCAATGTAGTTTTATTGGATAGAAATAAATGTACTGTACAGTAGTGTGTTTGTCTTTACATATAATATGAATTTATGCATGAACACAATTCATTATGTGTTTGTACACACTCTGTGTTCATACACACTACTGCACTTCAACAGTTTCACAAACATGCCAGTAACCCCTCCACAATGCTTTCACTGTAGCAGGCAGCTCAGTGACACAGAGAGGATCTGCACGAAGCAGCTAACCTCTTTATCTCTTTCACTCATGCCTAACAACTCAGTACACTGTACAAGTGCACACTCCACTAAGTGCTTTGAAATAATGATTTATGTGGTTTTGTGCTCCATCATCTGAACAAAAGATGTTTTGCGATTATTTCTTGGGAGGTTCTTGCTGCCAGTCTGGGCAGGCGCTTGAACGCACCACCCTTCTCCAAAGCTGCTTCCGACTAGACACGTTGATGCTTCGCTTCTCCCGCTATTCCCTAGCGCTCTCCATCCGGCTCCCCTCTGGCTATTCATTGTTTGCCTCCTTCAGTCTTTCCAGCAGTACCACAGGTAGGTAGACAGAAAACAGGTGGGCAGACAAGGAGTAAATATGTCAGGCAGGCTGCTAAGCAGTCAGCGAGAAACAAACCGGTCAGCCAGGCTGTCTGTTGGTCAATCAGACTGTTGTGGTAGCCAGGCAGTCACCGAGGCAGCCAGGTAGGCGGTAAGGTATTGTGGCTGTTCTCTGTGTTCTCTGTGTGCTGCTGGTTAATGGCATCAGGTGCTGCTGTCTGCAATGATTAGTGCTGGGGCTGGAGTAATGGGCTCTGATATCAGTAATGGATCAGCCCACAAACACTTAGCTCAGTTTACTCTCTCTAATGCCCCTCATGGCCCAACCCTCAGCAGCTGTCTGTCTGTCTGTTGACACAGCTAACACCAGCTCTACAATTAATAAAACACATTGATTCTTCTTCTTTCTCCTTGCATCTCGGTCTGGCTTCTTTTTCTGACCTGTACTTCAATTACCATTGTTCTCTTTTGTTTTCTAGATTCATGCATAAACAATAAAACCTTTTGTAATTCTTCTGTTTAATCCTTATCTAACCAAAACAACACTCGCTCTCTCCTCACGTTGTCTCCCACACACCCACACTCACTTTCTATTCCTCAGTCTTTCTCCATCACATAACACCTTCCCCTTCCCATCTCCTGGTTTTTCTCTTTCTAATAACCTCTATGATTAGTTCTTTTTACCTGGCTATTGTTTCACACTCGTGTCCCTCTCTCTCCTGCTGTCTCACTCTCCCTTTCCATCATGCCTCTTCCTCCTCCCACGGAGGGCTGCTTGAACAGGTGGCCTGTGGCAGGTTGCTGCTGTGCTCTGCTTGTTGGTCTGCAGGAGGCTGCCTACCTGTCTGTGTGTGTACGTGTGAGAGTCTGCCTTTTGCATGTGTGTGTTGGCATACGCGCGCACGTGCACGCACATGTGCTTATTCAGGGGTGTGCAGGCATGTGTAGCGGCCTATCTGTGCATATGCTTATGTTTGTGCATAAATGCCTGTTTATATACGTGTGTAAGTGTGTGTTTGTGCTTGTCTGTCCTGCTGTAACCCCCAGTAATAGAGCAGGGAATAGGAGAGGAGTTCAGCCAGAGCAGGTGATTAAGAAAAATCCCTGCAAGATGGCAGTTCTGTGGCCGTCAGTGGCCTCCTCTGGGTAAACAAGGGAGGAATCTGTGGAGAGGAATGAGAGCCTGGTGGCTGCTGCCGAGGACAAGGACAGAGCGGTTTATGACTTTGGGGGATTAACAAGCAGAAGTGGAAACTTTTCTAAGTAGAAAAAGAAATAAACTGTCCAGTGATAGGCTTGGTGGTGGAAATAGAGCAGCCCTGACTATACTGTATGGACAAGGGGTAATTGGCGCTGGTATCCATGAAATGTGTGCGAATGCATAAGCACAAGCATCCACTTAAACACGCACACATTAGAGCACGCAATCGGATGCACAGGCATAAACAAAGACAGACTCATCCACTAACAGACGCACTGTCAAACAGGCTCAGGAAAGAAACAAATCACCTTTAAAAGTTTCTGTTGCCTGGAGGCAGGGTTCACCTGACGGGCGTCTTTATAGAGTGAATATGTGCATGGGGTGCACAAGTGGGTGCCTGTGTGTCAGTGCATTTGTATCTGTTTGTGTGTGCACATCCATCGATGCATTTCCTGGTGTGTGTGTGTGTGCACTACTTAGGTCAAACCCATGCAAAAAAAAAATCTGTCCCAGCTACTAGACCATAGAGTAAGAAATGAGAAGCATTTGACATAAGCGTAGTGTGAGCACACTGCACTTGCATTAATAGGTGCAGCAAGGGAATATATTGGGGAAATATTCCACCTTTAAACTGATCATTATCGTTGCATACCTGGCAAAACCAACGCCTCTGCTGACCCCGTTGGCATCCCTCAGTATCCTCGTGGAGATGACGTGACCCAAGGGTTTCAGCATGTTCTCCAGCTCCTGCTCGTCCATAGACACCGGCAGGTTGGAGATGTACAGGTTGGTGGGGTCTTGCTCTTGTTGCTGAGGGTTCAGCGATTTGAAGATCAGGTGGGGAGGAGAGAGGAGAAAGGAGAGAGGGGACAGAAAATATGGTATGAGGAATAATGTATCATCATCAGTCACAGGAATTGTGAAATATGCATCAGCCTTGTGTCATGAGGCATCACGGAACACATAACAATGCTGCCATCAGTGCAACCAATCCCTGGCTGAACTCACATGATGTCTGGCCTTTCTGACACTAGCACATTCATCTGTTCACATGCGATATGGATACATCAATAGTTCATTGTGCTGGCTCCGTGTGTGAAAGAACATGAATATACGAAGTCTTTATTAACATCTTCCGTGCTGTATATATTTTTAACAAGAGCTTGTATGGGGGCTTCTGGGTCTGTTTGTTCTACACCAGTTTTCAAGTGTGAAGAATCAGGAGAGAGAAGGACAGAAACATAGAAAGTGAAACTGTGTAGTGTGTATTGTACAGCAGTGTTTTCTCTGTAGTGCCTTGGGGCTGCTCCTAGCTGGGTGAGGCTGCACAGCTAGTGATGGTTTGAGCCTCGGGTAGCTGAGGGCCCAGTGCGCTCTACAGTGAAACAGCTGGAAACAACAGCCATGGTCCCAACAGTCAACCAGTCGCAGAGGCAGAGCTCACAGCTCACAGCCACCATGTACGTCACCCAGTTATCCATCTACTGTATCCATCCCTCGACTCAGTCATTCTCTAAATTGAGCATGAAACAACATCATGTCAGCCTTATCTCCAATTATGTATCTATATGATGCTGTATGCATATTAGCATATTTTTCAAACATAACAAATTACATTCACTCCATCCTCCAACCCAGGTGGTAAGCAAACAATCAGGCAGCCAGATTCTGATCTGCTGTCAGTTCTCATCCCATCACATCTACAGTAAGCAACATCCACCTCTCGAAACTTTCTGTGCAACGTCTGTCAGGACGATCAGGTTAAAGTTATGAAGAACAACATAACAGAAATCATTCATACAAAAAATGAATGTTGTTTGTGGCCAACATCATGAAATGAGTGTTTGACCACAGCCATACTGTATTTTGTAAAGATTCACATCCACTTCAGTCAACAGATGCATGTCACTGACCTAGTACCGCCCACTTCAAACTTGAGGTCCATTCATTTCAAGTCACTCCCATGGATGATGCTGACAGGTAAACTGATGATTCTGACATGATCTGCCATTATGACTTATACGTAGTACATGTAATCAAAAACACATTTAATAACATTCTTCCAATAACAGGCTCTCTGAGTGCTACAGTTTAATTCACTTTTGATGAATAAAATGAAGAGGATGGTACTAACAAGGATCAATGCCATGAAGAATCGCAATATTCTGTGTGATTGTTTGGATCTATATCTAATAATAAGGGAGGCTTTGAATCTAACAATAGCAATTCAGAAAGAAATATATCTATAAAAAATATAAGATCATATTAATGTTAAAGAAAAATGTCACATTAGTTGGGGAGGGTAGGCTGTATCGGCTGAAACCAGTCTCATAAAAACTGGTGGAAAGAGAAACAAGAACAAGAAGGGAAAGTGTTGATTAACTCTGACTGGAAAGAAAACGAATACAGCTGGCACAAAACTAAAATTTTCTGTATATGTATTTCTCCTTTAAAGCTCAAGCAGCCTTATAATCTGTCAGTAGCACCACGTTCAGTTGATTTGCGCTCAAAAAAGATGAGAAACGTCAAGTTTCAGTGATCTATTCCACACACATATGCAATATGCTAAACAGCGACTTAAGAAGTCTGCGTTCTTCACAGTTGGAGAGTCTTTTGTGGAGATGCACAACTGTGTAGAACTGTGGGTACAGTCGCAGGTAAACAATGTCTTTGAGGATCTTTACAGACTCTGTGCTTTGCCACAGGCAACACTGTCTCACTCTGTCTTGTGTTTTGCTTTCTGTTGACGGCAGAGGAAGAGGTTAAGGAGGAGGAGAGGAAGTGCCTCCACCGGCGTCCTGCCTCCATCTCTCCATCTGTCAGAGGAGAAGACTGGTCCCTCCCCTGATTAATTAGCCGTCTTATCTGACAGGACATGTTTGATCTGATTAAAGCCTTCGGGAGAAAAGCCGGTGCCCGATGTGAAAGCAGGAAAACTGTGGCTATTTTTCCTTTAACCAGGAACTCAGTTACCCAACTTCACGGCGAACTAAACTCCTCCCTCTTCTGCAGATTTGTCACATTTACGTGCTTCAGAGCGAGCGGGAACGAGCTCACAGGAGTTTGTATAACACAGGATTTGGCAGTGAATGAGGCTTAATTAAATCTGCCCGTAAAAATCTACTGTACACGTGTCACTCTGCTGCTAAGTCCCTTTTGCTGTGTGTGGCTGTGCAGCTGCGCTTCCCTTTGAGTTTCACTGGATGTGTGAGGCGATGTTTTTCAGGATTATGTCAAATAGGCTTCGTATTCCAGTGCAGACAGGAGGTCTGGATCAAAGAGTTAACTGACTGACTCACTTACTGGGCTAAGTCAATGATACAAGACTCTGTGTGTGTGTGTGTGTGTGTGTGTGTGTGGACGTGAATGAAGGCACATTCTCCCGTAAGCGTGTGACAGTGTGTGCGGTGAAAGAGTACGACAGAACGTGAAGCAGTAATTTGTGTGCGTGGGCTAATAGTAGAGAACTCCTTTTTACAGGGGGGGATTAACGTGGGGAGGCCTCGTCTATGCACGGCCGCCTTCACTTTTCTCTTTGATGACGTTCCGCACCACAAAGCCCTAAATACCCAGATGAGAAGGTTACGTGGAGGAGTGGAAATGGGAGCATTTTGACGGGAGGTGAGATGGGCTGGCCCGTTCCACAAGGAGATTTAATTTCCTTTAATGTCAGCCTTCGCACACGCTCTGCTGTCAGGCTATGAATGAAACGGTAATTGAGGTGTGTGCGCTTTGTGTGTACCTGTGTATAAATCCTATCTCAGAGTAATTATGCGTGTGCATTGGATATATAGACTGTAATATTGTGCCTAGGTATGTATTGGCTTTTTTTTTTTCGCTTTTATGCGCCTATGTCTCCCAGAGGTGTAAGAACGCCTGGCCCTCGTGGGTGTGTGCGCGACGGCAGTTGTGTTGTGTCCCCTCGCCATTGACCAGCGTTGAAGAAGGTTAATGGAAAGGCTCCAGGCTGCGTTGGGCCTTTGATGAGCATAATTCCTTCACCTTGCCACCAGGAGGACAGGAGGAATCCAACTGTGCGTGTGACAGGAGGAGGAGGGGGGTGGGGGAGGGCAGCCGACGTGTCATTTCCCGCTGACGGATGGCCCCCTTGCTAGAGCTGACAGCCCCGTAGCAGTTATTTCATTTCGACACCCTGCTCTGTTTACCTCACTGTAATTTCTGAGAACATTACCATGCCACGGGGGAGGAGGGAGGGAGAATCAGCAGAGAGGGAGAAAGAAAGAAAAAAAAAAAACAAGACGGCAAGGAACTGGGAAAAAGGGGGGGGAAAAAAGAAGTAGATCACAGTGCAAAAGGTGAAAGAGTGAAAAGGTAAGAAAGAGGGAGTAGGAGAGAAAGACGGAGGCGAAGGCGGCCGACATGACAGGCAGATATAACACATTAAAGGAAGCCCTTGTTGCCTTCTGACAACGCTTGAGGGAAAAGAGACGTTAACCGTCAGAAGTCTCACGTTGCGCCGATGGGGCTCTCAGGGCTGTATCCATTTAACTGATAAAAGTTAGACAGATAGATATGTGTCTTGACTGGGGGCACTGCATCTGACGTCGTGCTGAGGCTCACAATTGCCCTCACTGTCTTTCCAAACGCTCGCTCCTTTCTCCTACACCGGATCCTTTCCCCCCCATTCTGTCTTTCTCTCCCTTGACCTCTCCATCGCCTCCTCCTCCTCCAACTCTTCCTTTCACCCCAGGACACTCACTTCCACCTTCTCCTTTTTCCCAATCATCTATACCTCCCTTCATTTTTCCAGTCCATTCCTGCTCATCAGCTCTTCCCACCACTGTTGCCAATCACCCATCACCTCCACTCTTCATCCTTGCTTCTTTCTTTGTCTTTCTCCCTCTCTATCCATTCAGCTTGCTCAAGAGATTAAAGCTGTATGTGTAATTGGCTCTACAGGGCTTCGCCGCCGTTCCTTTAAGCGCCGATACACTCTTTGACGAGGGGGTGCGCTTGTATATGAGTGCGTATGTGGTTGCCAGTCCTTATTATAACCCCCTGCTCTATTCACTTCCCTCAGGTATGCCACTCTGGCCTGTTGTGTGACTAACCAGCAGCCTGAAGGAGCACAATTAAAGCTAAAGACAATGGGGGTCCATGTTGTCTGGTTGGTGAAAACTGCAAAGAGGCAGCAGCTGCTTGGTTGCTGCTGCTGCTGCTGCTGCTGCTGCGAGGGTGTGTTGCTGACAAGTATGCTGACAAGTTTGTTTGGGGGAGGGAGCGTTACTGTGCTCTTGTATATAGGTTGAGGATCTGTACTCAGATCTTGCTGTGGGAGCCTGAGTCTGCAGAATGCCTTCAAAAAGACAAACAGGCCAACCAAGTGGAAGGAAGTAGAAGGGGTGGGATTCAGGATAAGGGAGTTGGAGAGGAGAGAAGCATATGATCGCATCAACTCACTTCAAAAGCTCGAGTTTAATTTGTGAGGAGCCAGAGAATTCAGAGACAAAAAGGTAGCACTACAAAGGAGCCATCACTCCGTTTCCTCGACACATTCGGCCTATTATCGTGCCCCCTCTGTGACAATCGACTACAAGTCCTATCCACATCCAAACCTCTACACTGTGCCCCCATCACGGCCTGTCTCTGTCCAGCAGATACACACCATATACCTGTCAGGACAGACAAGCTGCAGGGGCCTTGAAACCAGAGGTGTACACAATGTTTCACAGTCAGGCTGAGACTGTGGTGGGAATATTTGATTTTGTAAGATGCTGTGCATTAATCAAACAGACAAAACAGTTTCACACACAGGTTCAAAGTGTGTTTTCTGCAGTGGCTACTTTCATTTACAAAGGGCAGAATCTATGGACTTGAATTTCCATTACAAAAACACGCTGAGACACGCAAACACAGATTATAATCCGATATAAACCAAAATATGTCCAACCTGGACCCGTTAAATCACAGAGCAGCCTGTTACAGAGCAGAAGAAAGAAAGAAAGACGACAAGAGTGCAGGCTGGTAATGCGTGAGGTCCTTCTGCTGCTCACCGGGGGAGAGGAGGCGGGGGTTGAATGACGAAATCCACATTCCTGATTCAAACCTTCTGTTGGAAACAAAGGGCTGCGAGGCAAAAAGATCTGCGCCATCACTCAGGGCGGCCATCTTCAGCCCAATTACCATATTACGTCTGAACAAACAGCCTAAAACACCTGTCACTTAAACGTGGATTTAATAGCGCGGCGATAAACAGGTGTTGGCAGGGGTTTAAGATAAAGACCGCAAACATACCATGGAGGAATACATTTGTCAGTGCTTCAGGAATTGAATTAAACTTCTTTTTTTTTTCTGTAACAGATATCATCTCTCCTCTAATTCATAATTTGAATCACCTCAGCGGGCAGCCCGGCTGTAATCGCTTTGGACTGAGGGTTGTAGAGGAAGCTCTGGTTGTGCTTCTAATGAAATGTTGCACAAATATTCAACTTATCAGCACATGTTTCCCTGTGTGTGACCATGTTCCTGTGGATGGGAGAAGACGAGAAAATTAATAGAATACCAGTTACCCTTCAGACATCCTAACACTTCACTGCACCGATCCAGAGGTATGTCAGAGTGCTCTGAGCACCACTAGAGGGTTTAGGGCACTGGATACTGTATGAACAGCAACATGACAACCAGCAGAAACTGGCACCACATTGTCAACTTGTACCTGAAGAATGTGCTAGCACCAGCCTTTGTCGGAGTGTAGAAATGTTTTCTACTTCAACTAAGGTAGAAGCTTCTTTTTTTTTGCAATATTTTGGCATTTAAAAAAAAGGAAACTATGGATGAACTGATCTGCACTCAACTCAGGGGAAATGCCTACATCGTACCTTTTACTGAACAGGTAGTTTTCTCTTTTTCCAGTCTGAAATCCAAAAATCTGCATAACTCACTACATGGAAACCACTGGAATTATTTGTCTGAGATGTGGTGCCTTGTGCTTGTACTGGCAGAAACTGAAATATTACCAAAATTGCAGTTACCTAAAATACAGGAACTTTTTAACAATGAAAAATATGTCTTCTAACAATAAAACAAGGCAGTAACCCAAGATTCCCTGGCCTACATATCACATTCTCCACAGGCAAGTTTGGTGAGGATCCAACATAAACCCTCCCCTCTCCTGTGTATTGATATAATATTGACACAGTCAATCACAGTCTGCTTGTCTGATCTGTCACTGTCTTCCCTGTAAACTACCACACTGACCATTTCATTTTTGCGCATTAGGACGCTCACATGATCGATCTCTCTTCTTCGCTGCAAGAGCAACATGATTAGTTATCCACTCATCAACAGATGGTGGCTTCAAAAATGCCCATTAATTAACCTCTCTGTGATTTTTACAGAAAAAAAAGTATTTCAAAGTTTGTCATAGTGCACAAAGTTTTTAAAAAACATGTCTTTTTTTTTTTACAAGATGCAAAAGATAAGAGGAGCAGAATATGAAGCTCAGGAACAAAAGATTAGAGGTTCACCTTGCTCATGCAGTGTTCCATTTGGCTGGAATTCAATGTTACCTGATTAAATAATAAAAAAAAACCTTGCAAATTACCATACGCTGCTGCAGAGCACAGCTTAATACATCACATTATTCAGCTACAGGATTCTTCCCATGAGTGCAATCCTAGCCAATGACAACTAAGTGTGTCCTAGCAGCCCAGAGGCACCGAGGTGTTTAGTTTGGTTTTAAGATCTACGCTCATTCACTCACATAAATACACACATTGCTCCTGCGCAGCAATGCATCTTATACTTGCAAGTCACACACACCCGCACGCAAACAAGCATACATGTGATTGCACACCAACAAACACACACATCCACACACACACACATTGTCAATCTTTGTCCTATTACTGCTTCTGGAAAATGGCTTTCTAGCTACTCTGTATTATGCCGAGATGATAGATGCTGTGTAAGGAACAAAAGTGGGTGATACATTATTGAGCCTTTGAGTATGCTAACACAGCGGTGGGGCTTTGTTTTACTCACTCTCTCAGCTGGGCCTGCTCTCTGTTGGCGCACTGGTGAAATATTCATCCAGCATAGGGCGCAGGGAGCGCTGTGGCACAAAGCTGGCTTTTGATATGTCCTTCCATGTGCCGTTTGACTGCGCTGTTGCATGCAAATTCAAGCTAAAGTACAGGGAACCCTGTCCCGTACAGAGGACACCGAAGGTCAAACTCTTGATTTAAATTTTTGATGTGGTGTGACATCTAAAATATATGTTCAGTAGGTCACTACAATACAAAAATGCAATTGAACAGTTTCAAGCTCAGGTTATGTTAAAGTAGTTTTACTTATTGTCGACAAATCCCATGAAAAGACCAAAATATTACAGTAGTTCATCTCTCAGTATTCCTAAAAAATACACTTACATATATTTTCATTTCCAAAAATTCTCACTGATTTTTAGCGGATGTTATTCAAACTGCAGCAAAGGGAGTATTTGTTAGCTGCGCATTTGTGCAGATCTGGTGCCCTTGTGGGTTTTTACATGCAGCAAAAGGCTGATGAAAGTGAGACTGACTCAAATTTAGCTTCAGTGTCCATGTTCATTATAACTAAGGATGATTGACTTGTTTTTCATCATTTTCAGACAATGTTTAGCAGAGGAAGGAGCTTTATCAAGCTCTGGCTGCACAGGAAATACTAATTCACTGTTGGTTTTTAGTATTTTCACGGGATTTGCTGATAAGAAAAATACAGAGTATCACCAGCTGTATCCCTTAATATTTTCCAGCATCTACCACATCAAGTGTCATTTTCACCCTTTTTGCAGATGTGTGATGGAGAGATCACACCTTTACTTTGCAAAACTGACATAACACCACTAAATTATGTCTGCCATCAATGTCATGGCTCATACATTTTGATGCCGGGTTAATGTGAATTTAAATGGGTCGATATGGGCTTCACCCGCTTAATCACGACCCCCTGATTTGATTTTGTATCTCCCTCGGTGAGCTAATATTCCAGAGATTAAAATTTCATGTGGAGCTCATATCAAAAATCCATTATTAACATGGAAGATGGGCACGTTGGCCTTACCTCTGTGCTCCAGCAAAAGGAGACAAAACTAATGCACATGCACAGCTGAAGTAGGGAGGCACACATGCATGCAAAGACACTGTTTTCTACTACTTCCCTGAGGACTCCTATACACAAACGCATGCTCCCTTTGTAGAAATATTGAGGAATTTCCTTATAAGCTGTGGTTATGTCCTCGGTCGTGCTTCATCAGCTCAGGAGTAGACAACATTCACAAATGTCTTTCCGGTTTCGTAATACATTTTCATCACCATAACCTTCGTATTTTTCCATTACGGTGTTTGCAACAACAGCTCATTGTGTTGTTGCCAGGGTAAATGCATTTTACCGTCTTATGCATCATTCATGATATCATTTCTGAGATTGAATTCCTCCTGGCTGGCATCATGTGGAGGTGGAGAGTGCCGGTGATGCTTTTGAGTTTTGGAGAAGATGGGGAGGGAGGGGTGTTAAAAGGAAATAGTGGCCGTTTGATTTGCACTGTTGACCAACATGAGGGCCTCGGTGAGATGACGCAGGAAACCTACTGTATCTGTAAATTATGGATGTCTTTTCACTCGCTACGAGAGCTCTCTTTCCTCTCCCGTCTCTTTTGTCTTTTTGTCAGTTTGGAAACCTTCACAAATATTCGCTTTTCAACAGTATTACAGTAATTATCCTTGTTCCAGTCCACAGAGTTGAGAGCACTCGACGGTTTACTTTGTGCACAGATGAGATAGACCACTAAACTAGAGCACATGACATCCTGTTACTGTTGTGTAGAGGACAATGTGCAAAAGTGAGGCTTTGATATTTGGCGGAGTACAATTTTCTCCAGGCACCTGAAGAAGATCATTCAAATCCATGGAGAGCTCACAGGACTCTAACAATGCTGTAGCATCCTGTGTGTTTCATTTCATGTTAGCCTTGTGGGAATACGTGATTTAAAAGGAACAATATGGTAGGAAGCTTTTGTTTGGGCTCATTGATTTTATCAGGGGGTCAATGTGCACAAGCATTTATGGCTTCATCGTGAACACAGGTTGATTTTCTATGACTGTCCACTTCACAGCATACAATGCCATTCATGTTGGGTTGGGCTTCACCACGTCAACGCAGTGACCAATTAAAGTGAGTAACAAATTCAAGTACTCAAAAATAATCGTACAAACAAAATGTCTGAACATTTAAACAAAGAGCTGTGGTTTTGTTTACGTTTCTTAAATGAGGACTGTGAAATCTACACAACTATTACAACATGGTGGGTATGTTAACATTTAAAGTAAACACCATTAAATAAAAAAAGCATAACAAGAAATATCTATGACTGAATCAGATATCAGCAGGTTGAATTGTGTTTATCAGGACGACTGTGATTTCTTTGCCATTAAAATCTACCAAGCGACTACTGTGGGGGATCTATGTATGTTGTATGGATTTCCATGATCACAGATGTGCTGCACAGTGACCTACACACCCAAAAAAGAAACTCCAAAAAAGGTTTCCCATGTGTTTCCAACATGTCACGGCCTCCCCTCTGCTTCAGACGGGCTGTCCCGTTGAGCTCATGCTACTCAGAGCCTCACCTCATACGATCCTCAGAGCCGCACCTTGACGGGGTTCACTGCATCATAAAATTGCCATGCATGTTAACTCCACAGTACATGGGTCAAATGAGCCATGGCGGTGGATGTTAAGTGACTTCAAAAGGCTGCTTGCATATGCCCCTCCCTATTTCTGTCTCCCCAGCACATGCCTTTGTGAAGAATGTGTTCACCAGACCGGCTGGGGTCAGAGGATCAAAGTTATCAGATAGGGAGGCAAGCAAAAGTCACATGCATGCACTTCAACATGCATAAAAGACCTCACATTCTCACCGAAATACACGAGCACTTGTCCACAATTGAACACAGTCACAGCTCTTTTTCCTTCTAGTCAAAAAAGGTGGACACATGCAGTCTGTTGACAAGTCGGATCCAGTGTTAAGATGACAGGCAGGATGTGTGAGCGTTTCAGCAGCGTGGTGGAGCATCATCAGACACCAGGAGAGTGACAATCTCTTTGTTTCCCTCCACACTCCATCACCTGCTCTCCAAATGGAGGCACAATGCAATTTTCACTTATGAATCTACTGCAAAGCAAATAGCATACGCCGTTTTCCGACTCCACAAACACACCCCTGAATAACTACCCTGGGTCATGGACTCATTTGTTATTCCTTAATGTGCCACTACTCACCGGGGAACACTAAGGCTGCCACGTGAAACCATACTGCGATGTGAGTATCATATGTCTAACTGCAGCAGAAATACCTCGCCTTAGCTCTGTCACATCTGTACAGAGAAATGACAAGGCGGCGGAGGCGAGAGCTGCAGAAATATTGAAATATATATTAAAGAATTATTTCTCAATGGAAAACAGCAACAACAAAAGTAATAAAAAAGCAATAATGGAAGTGTTGTGTGGAGAAAGCCACTCAGAACAAATCAACATTTATGTGACATCAGTCAGGTTCACTGGTGGAACTGATGCAATGATTTTCAATTACAAAACGGTGATGTGGAGTATTAGTTCCTTTTCCATCAAAAACACACAGAGCTGCAATAAATCAGCTTTTGATTTTGAATAAACAGGCAGTCAAACAGAGACAACATGCATAAATACATTCATTTATACTGTATGTAGGCTGAGTAATGATTAATTTTAATATTTTTTTCCTTTAATCCAGCCTTTAAACACGTTCAGACACATTAAAAAACATTTGCTCCCATTCTGCCGAGTCCTGTTACTACACATACACTTTCTTTAATTACATGTTAAATGCTACATGTCTCAGGTCTTAATGAGGTGTTAACATGGCAGCCCTTACCTTCATAATTACATCACATTTACAAGCAAAGAAACATAATTTATAGAATCTTGGTCCGTAACATGTCTACAATAAAAACTCATCAGGTTTCAGGTCAGGTTTTACCATATGGTTTTATAATTATGGCAAGAATGGAGGGAAATCGCATGCACATGTTAATGAAACATGACAAAAGAAAAACACCTGAGAGTGCAGACCACATAATTATATGTGATCCATGTGTACACAGGAGCCCCTTTGTTTTGCCTCTGTTGACAGCTGCCTCTGGGTCCTACTTAATATGCATAAATTCACATTTGGACTTCAACATAAATATTTTCATTATAATTCTGTGGTCTTGACACAATATGGTTGTGACAGATTTAATATTAATATTACATACCTAAATTAGCCAAAAAAAATACCAATCTGCCTCAGTCTGTGTGACCTTGATGTATTAAGCACGAGCTGGAAGAGAAAGACTGCTTAATGTCAGAGTAGTTGTCAGTGTGGTGTCTGTGGTTTACAGCTTTCATTTCTTTTAAACAATATGAGACTGCACTGGTGCTGGTTGCCCTGTAATTACAAATCTGTCTTTCCCTGATTGCATGTCAAATAAAAAAATACACATGCTCACTACAAAGTCATTATCGACAATTTCTTGAGGGACGTGTTGCCCCAGGTTTAAGAATCAGTGAAAGAAAATGCCTCCATAAAAGTAGCAAGAGCCTATGATGAAAGGTTTACTTCTGTTCACTATTATTGTTATTACTCCCAGACGCACACACAAACAAACACACACCCGCATAACGCACACAACATAAGATGTATATATTAGGCTATGTTTGGGCACAATTTACAATATTAAAGCAGAAGTAAGCGATCCGGTCATTTTGGCTAATGCTGCGTTCCAGGCAGGCTTTTGAAACCGTAAATTACAGCTTCAAGTCACGACTTACGACTTTGTAGCATTCCAGGCAACCCACTCGTGTTTTTCCGACCTGTTTTACCTGTGAAAGTCACTATAACGGCCACTCGTAACTTCCGACCCGTGAACTCGTTACCAGATCGAACTGGTACGACTTCACAGGTCGGAAAAACACGAGTTGCCTTGAACGCACCATAACGTCCTCGTCCCTACGTCACCACATTCAGGCGCATCCCTTGGCTGCACACACAGCCCTGCATGCCGTTCTCTCTCCTCATTGGATCAAACCAAGGGGGAAGTTGTCGGTCTGAGAAGTGAAGCTCACTTCCGCGTTCAAAAAACTGCAATCCCCTCGGCTGTCGCTGGGGGCTGGCTCCAGAAGGGAGCAACTCCAGTTGAGCCCCATGTTAAAATAGCCGATTTTACAGCTTAAAAAAACATATTTACAGCCTGGTACATTTTATTTTTTTGGTCTCAACCGATTTTCTACCCCCGCACACACTCTGAGGGGGTGAATTTTTTTTAAACTCTACAGTTTTACTGTTATTAGGTTTAAAGTTCTGGCCAATTAGGGCGCAGAACCGTTGAGTGACAGGTCCGGAGACCACTGCTTCGAGGCCAGTGGGCGGGCCCTCGGCCGGCCAACGGCCGCACCGCTCCAAATATGGCAAGTAGAATCCAACATGGCGCTGTTCAAACCCCCGTAGTAGCGGCACAAAACAGACTCCTCCAAACCAATGGGTGACATCACGGACGCTACGTCCATTCTTTTTACAGTCTATGGATCAAACTTGTAGGATACGAGAAAAGTTTTCTCCTCGGCTCAGAGCAGAGCAGAGGGACTGACAGACCCGTGTTTCGGTCCAAACACTCTATGTAAGTGATTGCTGTTGGAAGATATAACTATTTAAGACTTATATTAACACAAAAATATCGCTTACTTCTGCTTTAATGATATTATCTATAAAAATGTGAACCAAACAATGATATAATTTACATCATCTTTGTTTATTGTGTGGTTTGTCTCTTTTGTTGCAAGATAATTAGAAATACAAGTAGGGAGGTGGAGAGAGTGTGTAACCATAACTGTACTAAAGCACACAAAAGGAACAATTACACTTACTGTAACAGATGTGAGTGAAGAGGCAACCAGATGAACTGATGGAAATAAAATCCACAAGGCCAAACATCTGCCATGGCATTGTCGTCCTTATTTACATGATTTTGATATACATATACTGTATATGTTTTAAAATATCACTAATATCGTCAGTATTTGTACAGTATATCTGCTATATATCATATCAGTACATAAACTTCTGTTGACCCATCAGAAACAGTGTACAGTAGTTCAGGTTTCTGAACCCAAACCCAATCCCCTTGATGTGTATTTCAGTGAGAGCATCATTAGCAGTAGATGACCTATATAGAGGGGATGGCTGCTTGTTACAGTCTAATTATCACCCTAAATGGCCTGGAAGAGGGGTGGTGCAGCGGGAGATAATGTGTTTGTTATGGACACTAATGATACAGTGGAAGCAAACTAACGACCCACCCTGGGTGTCCCGCCGAGTTCATCGGCTTCATCACTCCCATCCTATGAAAACTTGAAAAACTTAACAGCTTCCTCTTTCTGGACGGGAAGAGTGGAGCAGAAAAAAAGGAGGCGTGAAACTATGGAGGAAGAGGATATGAGAGAAGAATACAGAAAAAGAGGGAGGGGACAAAACAGCTTGGAAGGTAGTAAAAAATGTAGTAATAACAATAACAACCACCCTGGTGCTTTTATTGATGCTTAAGTGGAGCATCAATGGTGTGTGAATGAAACAGGCCTGTTAACACCAAAGTGCTGCGGTGACAAAACGCTGTTATGACTTTGACAAATCCAAAACAAATGTGGAATTCATGAACTAAATGAATGACTGCAGTTAAAAATCGGTGGTATACTGTATAAATGTACCATCTTAAAGCCTGTAAGACTACAACTGTACAATCTGGTAAACAAACAAAGTGTTTGCCAGGCTTTGCTAGAAGTAGTGTCAGGCGAGTGCAGCCAAGACAAATAGTCCCATATTAAAGAAATATCCCTACACCTCTAGATGTATCAATTTATTTTATTACATGTACAGATGTGACAGAAAAAGTAAACATGTTGGCTACGGAAATTATCAGCCGCCACAACTTCACCTCTTGTCACCAAATGTAAATGGAATAAATGTATTGTTTTTTTTGCACCTGAGCATCTACTAGTTTTTTGTTTGCTCACACAAGATATACTTGCACAAGACACAATTAAACCCATAAACTGTGGAGGCAGTGTGTTAGTCAAGTATGCAAATCAGCAGTGAAGTCTCAGTTTTAAGTCTTAAAGACCAACTAAACTATGTTTCCTCCATTTTTCTGCCATTATCTCAACATTACTAATATGGTGACCAATATGGTTTACACAGCAGAAGCTGCAAAGAAGATTCTGGTGTGGGCGAAGGACTTTTGTTGATACGCTGCTGAGTGGATATGCCTTTTTACATCATCCAGGAACACAGGCTAATATGCGAAGAATATCACTGGAGTGATATTGAGGCATATGCTTTGGTAAACACGAAGTATATCACAAGTCTGAGAGTCACATCAGGCTTGTGATAAATGCAGAGAAATGCAGGAATGAAAACAACAACACTAAACCTGACTGTATGGAGCTGATCCCAGGCAACATAATAATGTTTACACCACGATGAAGCTACAGGAAAGAGTTATTTGTCTGAGAGCAGAAAAACATTTTTTAGAGGAAGGGAGGAGCAAAAAAAAAAAAAAATAGAGAAGGGGCTGCTGGGTAATCAAGGGGTGGAGTCCCTTGTTTGTAAGCCAACAGCATAGAAGCGTCTAGACAGATGTCATGGGTCTTGGCAGCAGAGACAGGGACATCAGTGTCCACATGACGGCATGACAGAGCGAGTGAACTCTAGACTCCGGAGGAACTGAAAGAGGGAAACGGAAGGAAGGACGAGTGCGCCGCAAGATGGAAGAGGGTCACCTTACTCAGAGGTCAGCGTGGGTTAAGAGCGAGAGGAGAGGAGGAAAATCACACTCGAGGTGACTTTGAATAAACATCAGTCATCTCACGTCAACACCTGCTTCATGTCTCTGGATAATTAAGTGTCACACATGTCCCTCGCAGGTTTTAGCATTTCCATAATCATCATTCATCATTCCCTCCTTGACGTTATCATGGTCAATGCCACTGTCGTTACAGTAGCTAAGATCGTTTTGCTAGTAATAAGTACAAATAGGTTTTTGCGTGAGGCCCTAACAAAGTCATTTAATAGATACTAAAAACACAACAACAACAACAACACTTCAGGAAGTAATGCTAAGGCCCATTGCACAAGACTGCACAATAAACACACCGACATAAAGCGAGAAACACTAGCCTAGTTTATAAATCCTTCAACAAAGCGTCTTGGCTCATCAGTGCGCTATCTGGACGGCATCTAATGAGCACTTAATTTGAGAGCGTCTGCATCATTAACAGGCCTCGCCGTTTGATGCCACAGCTGTCAAATACGACTTTCATCCTATTCATTCTAACATGACGACAGGAAACGTGCAGCGTTTTGTGCTCTCGTATATGCATATGTTAAATAATTACTTTTGCGTTATGTTTGCGTGCAACAAAGGCTGTGAGGCTGCAAGTGAACATAGAAATAATGAATAAATGTCTCAGCTGATTGCAGGTTGTGTAGCGCTGTGGCAGTGGGTGGAAAGGAGGCGATCGAAGTGACGAACAGATGTGTTGAGACAATCAGAGAAGACTTAGAACACAACGCAATGTGTTTACTATCCCAAACAGGTCTTTAACAACCGGCTGCTCCGGAGCCTTGGCATCTCCTCCTGGGCAGTCGTCTACGGAAACAATCACGATGACCCACAGCACTGGCAGCTCGCTAGCTAGCATGAATGCTGTCAGTCTGTGTAATGACATCAGAGGTTTCTACGGGGGCCTGCAGGTGTCAAACATGACTTCAGAGAGAGAGAGAGAGAGTGGGGATTTGTTATACGATGTCCTTTTACAAGGCAAACCAAGGGGATTAGTGTTCATCACGTCATCGTGTGATTAACAACACCCATGTCCTTCCATTAGCCTGACCTTGTTAAGTGTGTGTGGTGTGATTACACGGTCTGTCACTATCATGTGTTTCCACCATTACCAACTCCAGCGAGTGTTTGCTGAAGTCTTCGCAGCTGTTGCTGTGATGTTGTAAGCACTTTTTGTTGTTGGTTACTGTTGTTGTTGTTGTTGCCATTGGTGTGACCTTAAGGCTGCCCGGCTACACTCACATTCCTGCTCTATAAAGTGTGAAGGCTCGCCATGTTCTACTCTCCTTTTCTCTCTTTTACTTCTATGCCTCTCTCTCTCTCTCTCTCTCTCTCTCTCTCTCTTGCTCACATCCCTGGCCGCTATAATTAGAGTAATTGGAATCAGATGATGCTGGCTTAATTGGAAAGGAATGCAGACGGGGCTACGGGGCTTTTCTGCACGGGAAAATCAGCTGGAAAAGAGAACACGAGACAGTAGGGAGGCACGGCGGAGGACGAGGGCCGCAGTCACGCATTCGGCTGCTCTGGCTTTAATAAATTTGGCAGGATTCTGTCGTAAACACACAAACAAATTACGAACGCTGATGGAGTCTGAATGCCGTCGTGTGCTGGCATAGCTAGAAGTATGATGTCAGGAAAGGCAACGCACGTGAACCGAGTTTGGCAAAGCATTCAAATTACAGGAGCATGATTTACACACAGTAATGAGTCAAAGTTGAAATTCTTTCTCCTCGTCTGACTGCAGCTTGGGATGCGCACAAACATTTCACAGTGAGAGTTCGGGGGCTATACGGGGTGATAACGATACATATTGCATGATGAAAGTTGGATATACACTCGCCAACAAAGAGCCACAATATTAAAGGTTAGAATCCATCTGTAAGAGGGCAAGTTTCATTTAAACTGTGCCAGAAGCAAATTCTCTTTCTCAGTTGAAAGACACTGCAAGACAGAGGCTGAAAGAGAGTGAGAGCGCGAAGGAGAGCCGGAGAGGAGGAGGAGAAGGGGAGACTACGCTGGTTTCATTCTGCTGAAAGTCACAGTTGAAAGTCAGCCTGATTGTTTGCTGTTTGTGCGCTGTGGCCAGTGATGCGTGGGAAGAGTGTTAGATTCCCTGCAGGCACTCACAGCCTAATGAAGGAAAGAGACACACACCCGCTTCAAGAGCTGGGACTTCCTCATTTACACGGAGCTCTTGGGAATCAAACGCTGCAGTTGGCCTCCTTTTCAAAAGGGGGCAGTGTCGTCTATAATGTGCAGGGGTTTTTTGTGTTCTTTGTTTGTCTAGTTAAAGTGCTGGAACAGCATGGAGTAAACAGAGGTGGATTTAATTATGCTGACAATCCCACCATCTCTGCACAGCTCATCTTCTACCTCCAGAGTTTGTGACACATATCTTGGCTAATAGAGAGGCTCGTTTGTCAGGTTCAAGCTCTCTCTCCGTCTCCGGCTACATCTCATTACCTTTCACATTGGGGGTGGTAACCAGAGAAAACTGTACGCATGCCTCCGTCTCTCTGTCTGTCATCCCTCCTTCTATCTATCTGTCCATGCGGGGCTTGAGATGTGTGTATGCAGCTCTTTTGTTTTTGCCTGCCGCTTGCTGCTGGACTGCTCAGAGCCTTTGTCTTCCTGCGTTGCTCCCCAGATCTCAGTTCGTTACTGAGCGTAATTAGCGTGGCGCGAGCGGACTCCCCAGCCGACACACAAAACTCATTAAATTCCACTAGCCTGCTTTTTGCTGGCACGCTCTCTCCTCGTCCCATATTAATCTTGCTTCCAACCCAAACTTTAATTCTCTGAGAAAATGTTTATGGGAGGAATAACTGCTTCCGCCCTCACATGCAATAACTGTGCTTGTTTACTGTGTTTTTTTTATTTTTTATCTCTCTTAAATCCAATGCTGTTTTATAATGTTGTGATCCAAGGTCAGGTGTAATGAGTGTCTGGCTAATCAGATGCAAGGTGCCACAGTGCCTCCCTGATGAGTGCAGCAGGTCGAAGATGACACCGGTGCACTTCCTCTCTCTGCCCCCCCTCCCCTCTCCTCTCTGTCTTTGTCTCTATCTCTCTGTGTGCCTGCCTGCCTGCGTCTCCAGACAATGACCAGACTCATTTCCAGACTCCCTCCTGCAGTCTCCCTCACTACTAACAGGGCCACACAAACAAGGTCATTCAGACTGCTGTAAGAGGAAGATGTATCATTTACTGGGAGATGGATGACATGATGTCGCCGCAAAAAGCTTTTATTTTGACCAGAAGTATTACTGCAACCCTTCAGCTCGCATTCACCCCTCCCCTCTAATTGAACAAGGAGGCAAAAGACAACTGCCACTTGAGCTGCAAAGGAAATTGCCACTCCAGTAAGGTGGAAAGCACACAAACCATTGTTGAAAAAAAAGGGACGTATTCGTTCAACAACCTGGCCTAAGAGTGCTGAAGACAAAGTGAGCAAATTGGAGATGGGCATCCTTGATGACCTATCTGGCCATTGGTGCAAAGGCCAGTAAACCTCCAGTCATTACTTAGCTATTTGGCACAGCAACACATCCGACTTCTTTTAAAGACAGCGGTAAAGATCGGTTCAAGTGCAGGGTGAATTACTGGCTTTCCAATAGAGTAAAATATTTCACTGTTGGTCTCTGCTAATCCCCCTGACAGTGGATGGCTGCGAAAGAGATCTAATGGCTGATAACAATGTAGCACAATGCAGTTTAGTATGCTACATTTTATTTTTTTAATACTTAATTTATGGCTTCTTTTTTAACAATGATAACACCATAGCTCCAGGAAATAAAAAATGCAATACTGCAAAAAATATTGCATAAAATAATTTAAAAACTTTTGGATGTATTGCCATTGAATTGATTTGCATGTGGATCATCATTCAAACATTTTTTTTCTGAAGTAGCTAATGTCCCAAAAACCAAAGAACTAAAAACAGAAGTTCATGCAGAGTCCTGAATACATTTTTCCATCTAGTAAAGTCCCTTCATCAGTACGTAACTGCAGCTTGATAAACATGTCACACATAAAAGGTGTGACGAGGCCTTTTAGAACTCAAATTGTGTTTGCGATCAGAGTGAAAACAGCTCATCCAGCGTAGCAGAGCTCTGTCTGGTACGCTGCAGTGTTGTGTGTGGTGTAACTTTCAGGTCTACATCAGCGCTGTTGAGGTAGAAAGAGCAGTGATGTAGCCGAGCAGACTGACAGCTCCTGCAGGGCTCTCGGGCCAGATGAGTGCAGCCAGAGCTCCCGTGGGTCCAACACCTGCCAGATGCAGCCGGTGATGTGAGCGGGTGACGGTGGGATATCAGAGCCCTCGTACCCTCCTCAGCCATCTCAGAAAGAGAAACCTCACCAGGGCTGGCGGAGAGACAGCTACCACTGGGACTTCCACGCTGCTGCCTAGCATTTAATTTAACCTACTTGATGGGTGACCGGCTGCATTAACTTGACATTTGCTTCTGCACATCCTGTCAGCTGGCAGAGGGTACCAGCAAATTAGCAGCACCGTCATAGTGTCACAGAGTTTTGCAGAGTTTTTATAGTCTATATGTGAATTTTTTTTTTTATCATATTATCTTTTCATCACTGAGATGATGAGTTTTTAATTAGCCATACTATTATCTGCATCATGGTGACCTTGGAAGGGCAGGGGCTGATAACAGAGTGAGAAAATGGAGCAGAATTAAGTACAAGTACAGAGGAGCAGAAAGTAAACACTGCTTAACAATGTACTTAGAGTGCAGCCTATTATTATCTAAGTCTACATCAACTGAGACATCAAAGCAAATATCTAAGAAAAAAAAAAGTCCAGACTCCAGGAGATGAACCGCCACAGCTCTGATGGCTCTTACCCTACCCTGAAACCTTAACCCAAGTCCATTCAGTCCCATTAGCAAACTGCAGGTTTTGCTAATGTCTAAAGCCAACCAGGCAGGTAGGAGTCCCCAGTTATGGTAATGGTTTCACCCTACTCTTTGAAGCCACACTGGCTGTAATGGCGTCTGAAGAGAGCGATTGCTGGGTACAACCCTCCAGGGACTCATTAGTGAGGAGTGGAGCTATTTGAAGAAGGCCGAGTATGGGAGAATGCAGGGGGAAACAGTGTGCGTGTTTTTCTTTTCTTTTTTTTTGGACATGTTTTCTTTTTTTTGACCAAAAATACACAGGAGTGTGGAGCTGTACGGGGGCAGACTGGGACAAACTGGTGGACTCTGCTTGTTGGGGGCAGCTGAAGTCTGCGGGGATGCCAGAGAGCTGAAGTAGCACCATAAGCCACGGGAGGGAAGCCTGCATAGAGAGAATGTGATGCGTTGGCAGGGTGCAAAGGAGACGTAGAGAGAGAGGGTGAGGGAGCTCCGAAAAAAAAGAAATAAAAATAGAGAGAGTGAAACTGGGAGTGGGAGTCGGGGATAGCCGTTGAATTGCATCTTTTAGCTCCAACAGAAGCTCACAGCAGGGTTCGGAGCAGGGTGCCATCACAGATGTGCTGGGACTTCACATGCTGACAAGTGCATTAGAGTTTGGCTCCTCCTGTTATGTCAATCTGATCAGTGATGACACAGTAACCATGACAGGGGGCTGCTGCCTGCCTGGGAAGGATGAGACGGATGAAGGCTCCTCGACACGTCTTGAATTTCCTACTGGACCTCAGTTAATTCACAAAGACACCATGAGAGCTCTGAAAAAATGGACAGGGGTCAGTTTTGTCCATGCACGTGATGCTGTGAAAATCCATGAACTAGTGTTAGCAACATGGAGGAAGTCAGCTCTTGCATTACTATTTTTTAAGATGCTAAATTTCTTAGCCAGGGTGAATACTTTCCTAACAGTTTGAACATACTTGAGCTAGGCAGTCTAAACTAGAATATGGTGTAGAACATGCATCACATATCTCACCATAACATTTTTGATATTGTTTTTACCTCAAGTCTATGTCACAATATTTCATCAACTTCAATTGACCCAAATCCATACAAATGACTAAAAAGACATTCATGATTTCATTTTTCATCCCCATTTTGTCACATGCGGGAAAAAAAAAAAGAAGTCAGCAGAGCAGAAAGTGCCAGAGCATGAGGTGTTCGTTAACTGGAAGATCTCTTCTTTTAAAAAGACCCCCAGCATTTACATTCCCCTAAACCCTTGCCTTTCATGCCAAGCCTGCTTTCAATATCAAAGCTCCTTTAGAGAGCCTCTGGTGGAATGATAACAGAGAGAAGGGGACTTTAGTGAAAATGTAAGATCTTGAAAAGAGGGAGAGATGAGGAGAAGAGAGGAAGAGAGACCGAGGGGGAGGGTGGGAGCCGGGAAGACAGCATATCAATCGCCCCTTTAACTGACACAAGTATTCTGAAGAGAGCTGTTTTCTTTTAAATCTTTTTTTAAACATGCAGGGAAATGTGAACACGATGCTGTGTGTGAGATAAAATATCATTAGGCAGCCATGAAAGAGACTCTAGAGTTTTTGGTGACAATAGGCTCCTTCTGTCAGATATGGTGAGGATTACACACAGTGGCAGGGTGAAATGACTTGTTAACCGGGAAGGAAGCATCTCTTTTTTTTATGTCCCTTGGATGACATGTGTATATGGTTGTACAGGTTGTATGTGGGTGTGCATGTGTGTGTTTGTGTTGCATGTGCAGTGTGCAAGTGTGTGTGTGTGTGTGTGTGTGTGAGAGCATGAGTGTTTGTATACATTCAGTGTCTTGCAGGAATGTGTGCCAGCTGAGCGCACCTGGAAGCTGTTTGAGATAAACTGAGGCTGTTAGGGATTACTTCAGACAGCACAACATGCATGCCAATCTATGTACACATGCATACATGTGTGCGTGTGTGTGTGTGTGTGTGCATGCTCGGTCTGCACAACTTCATTTATATGTGCATATGTCGAGGTATTAAAGTAGAAACAGAAATAATATAAAAGAACATTCACCAGAAAACAAAGTAATTGCAGGTTGTAAATATGGTAAAACATTCCAGTAAAGGACTTATTATCTTTTGATGGGGAAAGAGTAGTTTTGGGTTGGGCCAAAAACAAAAAGCAGAAGAAGAAAAAAAAAAGTGGAGAGAATCCATGTTTACCGCCTACGTTGATGAAAGAGTTTGGCTTTGTATCATATTACAAATGTGACTTCATCCGTCACTGTTGCAGCAGTGTTTGTCTCTTGATCCTCTGAGTCAAATGCAGAACAGGCACTTGTTGCTAAAAGCAAAAGCTGCTCTGTAACCATGTGCCTGTGTTTTGTTTTTAATTATGTTTCATTCTAATCCACTTTGTTCCACTTGGTTCTGTCTAGTCTAATCTCGCTCAGCATTGGTCCAGCCTCCTGCCTATCGGCTGACGCCCCGTTAGCCTCTTTACGCTTTGTACAACATATGACGTCCTCCTGAGTCCTGTCCTGATACCTTTGGATCGATGGATAAAGGTAAAAAAAACTTGAATACAAAGGAGGGAAGTGCAGCAGAGGAAGGATAGCTCTTCCAGTGCAGAAATAGCTGCTGTACAATTATAGCTTGTACAAACAGATTTACAACATTAAGCCTGCAATAAATGAGCTTTTGGAAACTCGCCAGAGGTGGAAACAAGTTGTAAAAACAACTGTAACAGACAGTGCTGTCACATTTGCGTTAATATGGTGAGATATTTAGCAAACGGCCGCCTATTTATACATCCAACAGATGCAAAGCAAAAGTAACGTTCATTAAGAGTCCTGTTTTGGTCTAGCAGTCCCTCTTCTGTATGTGGCTATTGAGCAGAAAATGCTGCATAATGTGCAGCAGCAACATACTAAGTCCATATCTATGAGGGGTTTGTCACCACAAGCTTCTCCTTTTTCAATACAAATGTATATTTAAAAAGAGTTTTAAAAAAAACTGAGAACATTCCCCTCTTTCTTATGGAAGTCTTAACACTATGTTGTGTGTGCGTGTGTTTGCTGCTGTGTGACCTCTCTGTTACATTCTAGGCGTCAGGGGGCACAAGGAAGCCTGTGCCCTCCCTCCCTGTCTTCCTCCATCCTTCTCATCATCACTCACTCCCACGCTGTAAACATCACCCTCCAGGTTGTGACACTGATGAGGAGAGCCCCCCACCAATGTGAGGAAGCACACCGCAACAGGCGACTGTATGTGTGATGGTGTGAGTGTGTATGTGTGTGTGAGGAAGAGAGAGAGTAGGTGTGGAGTGATATTTATTCAGGGGTAAATTCTACATAAGTAGGCCTACATGTCTGCACATATTAATGTAAAGAGAGGAGATTACTCTCACCGTGTATCCAATTCTTATACCACTTAGCATGAGTTTAAAAGAGATGCTCAAGCAAACCCTCACAAACAGTAACAGTTTGTTAAATAAGGAAAAAAATAATGAACATAAAATAAAAACCCTGTGTCAGCAGTTTGACTCACTTTTTTAAACAACAACAAAAAAAATCAGTCCGAGTAAGAGTCCAGCAATACTTCTTTCTTCCAACCATCCACTTTCCGCCTGGAGAGTTCTAGATAGGACCTCCACACAGATAATGACTTCTCCTGCCGCTCTGCTTCTTTCTGCTCTCTGTTCTAATAGTTACTGTGCCAGCAGAGGTGGTTTGACCCCAGCATGGTCCCTGGCTTCCTGGATACTTCCTGGAAGGCCCTGGATAACCAGGCAGGTCTGGAGGACTCTAAAGTGAGCGGGGGCGCAGCCCACCATGAAAGGCTTGTCTTACACTTGGGCCTTTGAGATGCTATCTGAGGCTATTTCGAGGCAAATCCGTGAAACTTTCCACAGCACTTCAAAAGGATTTTTCATCTCTTTCTCTTACTTAAGTACCTTCTTGTAATTTTCCTTTTCTTCTGAGCCTCTGTTTTGTTTTCTCATGCTCACCTTTCACTGCTATTTGAACCATGTGGATGCGTAAACTAATGCTCAGGGACTAAACATCTGATTTTAAGCTCAGACTATTTTGGCTTCTGTTTTTCTCCACCCTGCATTGACTGTTCCCAGTGCACGTGCATGACACACACACAAGCAGCAAGAGTAGAAACCCACTAGAAATCTGTCCTTTTTCAGTATAAAAACAAACAAACAGAGTATCAGAATCACACACGGCACATCCTGAAGCCATGCAATGGCAATTTTCTTCTTTTGTGGTTCTGACAGGCCGTACACCCAGGAGAGAGGGGGAAAAAATTGAGGTTTCCCTTTGGGAGGGAGTTAACGACATGCTGAAGGCTTTTCATATGGAGGGAAGGCTTGGCATGTGCCACTGTAAACAAGCTGAAATGCTGGGAAGTTCAGTGAGTGAGCGGTGCCCCAAGTAAGGCTGCTCCAACATGACACACAGCTTTTGATGTGCCGGCCAAGTTTGTATTCTCAACTGCTACGACACTTAGCCAGTCAGTCGTACACAAACCCACTCACCCACACGGGGAAACACACGGGGCTCAGACAAAAACAGTGCGTCGCATGAACAGATGCAGTCACATTTGTGCGACTGGTGTGGTGTTCACTCACATAACACATAGCATAGACGTAAACACGGACTGCTCCACCCTGCGTAATGACTGTATGGGTGCTGCTTCCCCTTCAGAGCCATCAATCAACGGTGTTCTGAGCCTCGACTGCTCTGCCACCCCTGGCCTGGCAGGCTACGCCACTGACATCTTAACCGAGTGTTTTTCCATGATGCCACCAGTTCATGCTGCACTTTTTCCATTTAAGAATGGATGGTGGAGCGTTGTAGTAGTGACACATTTCATTTTGCAGCGCATGGTGGCGAATATTAAAAAGTTGGGTTTAAAAAAAGAGAAGAAAAAAAAAAGAGAAAGTAATCAGAAACATAACATATAAAGCTACTGGATGATTCTCCTGATGGAGGTATTCAGCAAATATATCACCATGGCAGGTACCAACCACTCTGGGATTTGTCCAGACTAAACAAGGGGGCTAAGAAAACTGCTGGGGGTTGCATTTAATACGTTTTCTCTACCATCTACACCATCTCCTTCCATCCACATCCAATTCGCCTCCCTTCTGGCAGTGGGTATATAGGAAACTTGCCTCGACCAAAACATGATGAGCCTACAAATCTCCTGCGGCTGACAGAGGGAGATGTCTGGCGTCCCGTGTAGGAGGAGACCAAGATTTGATTACACTCTGTCACAGAGCGCTTGGATGAAAAACACAGACCTCTGCCAGAGCCAAAATGGCGTCTGGGCTGAGAGAACAGGCCTCACACTGTGACTTGGAGTGAAATCCAAGGCAGAGTAATGGAGAAACCATCGAACATGGGTCTTTCAAAGACACCGGAAAATTAAATTAAAACTCAAAAATACTGTATCTATAATTTTCCTACACCTGTGGGTCTGTAGCCTTTTCACCCAAATGTTCCTATGATCATATTTTACTTTTTAGCTTTCACAAGAGCTAGACACGTGAACGTTTTGGGATGATGCTGATATTGAGGGCATTCTTCCAACCAAAGTTTTCTTCGGTCTCCTATCAGTCAACAATTGAAAGACTGAAGCAAAACCGAGCTGAGAAAAAATCAGAAGTTGGAAGAGGTATGCCAGAATTTATGGTTATGCAATAAATGAGAATTTGTTGTTTTATATACTCTACTGAACATGCCTTATTTCTGGGTAAAGCATGGATCAGCAGCCTTAGAGCAGCAGATAACCACAAGAACCTGCAACATTATGGTGACCCCACTTAGCCACAGGGTTCATGTTGTACTGAAAACCATGTCCACATCACAGGTACTGGTGGCAGTTGCTATTATAACGCCTATATCAAGAGCAAGTTTAAAGGGATAGTTCAGCTTTTTTGTAGTGGGGTTGCATGAGCTACAAATGCCCATTAACTACACTTGATGCACAGTGATAAAGGCAGTACACTGTGGTCAATGAGGGACAATTAATCAGCGTATTTTCCCCCACCTTTGAGAAGTCCCGTCTCAAAACAATACACCAGTTCAAAAGTACAATCTAAAGTAAAAATTTACAATGCACCAGCTGGTCGGAAAAAAGTTTGTTTATCTGGAACTAACCAACTCACTCAGCACTCCTCGGTAGTCCTCCACACAGGCAGGCTCCACAACGCGCTGTATCACTCCACATCTTCCACACACCGCTCATACAACCCCACAGCAAAAAAGCTGAACTATTCCTTTAAGAGCTGCTCCGAGTGATGAGCCGCATCACATAGCATAGCACATAAGAAAATCTCACTGAAAGTAAATCATCAGCTCTGTCAGTTTTGGTTTTAACACCTTCATTTGTATTTTTATCTTTATCTTTTATTTTTATGGCTTTATATCTCTACAGCTAGACCTGTCATGTATATGTCCATCAATGGATCCAGTCAAAGAAATGTCGATTGAAGGATTCCTCCTTTTAGGTTCTGAAAATGGTTCTGTTTGTCTCTTTCAGATGCTGTTCAATCCTACATCCCCTAAACTCATTCATGTTACTCTGCTCATGTGTTAACTAATCACCAGACAAACTACACCAAGTTCCATGCACATATGCAAACGATGCACACACAGACAGTAATTCAGCTGTTTTCCACAGTTGGATTGAGTTAGTGGGATTAAAATACATCATTTAGGTAATTAAAATAGCAGATGTTTCCATGGCCAGCCACGCTAGTTGCGATTAGCAAGGCTGCGCTGTGGATCCCAGGAAGTGCAGGGCAAGGTCAGCCTGCCAACCTGCCATGTGATGTGATGCCCCTGTCTGACAGCAGATGATGCGCACAACAAGCTGTTAGGGTGCGGCAGAAAACAGGGATGGAGGAAGGGAAGAAAGGGAGGGAAAGAATTAAAGGGCAGCCAGTATGAGGCCGGACTGACATGGGAAAAAGTGATTCCATGAATAGAAAAAAGAAAATGACGAAGATGAGCGTAAGGAGGGCTGGAGGGAGGAGGAGTTCATAAAGACAGACTACAATGAAATTTTAAACTAATAATTAAATAAATAAATCCTCAGTGGTGTGCCAAAGTCACAAAATAGCATCACTGCTGCAGAGATGCTGGTGCAGTGATACAGCATTAATAGGGTTGTTGCACTGACAAGGTCACTGATAGTGAGAACCTTGACATGATAGTAGCCTGTAGAAAGAATCTGATAAATTAATGTGTCAACATTGTATGAACCTCTTGTACCTTGTCTGAAGCACTTTAAGAGTAGGATGCTCTACAACCGCTGCAATGTAAAGGAAGGTAAAGGCTTATAAGTATGTTTTTCTGTTGCATGTTGCTCTCTTACACTGTGTTCATGTTATGTGTGACACGTTTCATACAGAAACTACTCGTATTATATCTTTTTTATCTGCTTGATAGTTGGTCTTTCTACAAATGCAAAATTGTTCTGCAGTAATGACTTGACTGACCTCGCTTCTTTCAGGAGGTTTTAGAAGTGTTGTACCTTAGCCAATTTTGCAGAGTTTTCTAATGAAAACCTTTGGGACAAAAGAAGTGAGCACTATTTTACAGTTTTTATCAGTCAGAGAGAATGAGTGACATTAATGCAGACAGACACAAAAAAGGCAACAGAGATAAAGCATATTAACCAACAGAGCAGTACCACAGAAAGATGGCATTGGTCACGGAGGCCTAATAATTGGCTGGGCATGACGGAAAAGTCTAGACCCTGCCAGCTTGCCAATGATGAGGTCATGAGATTGGGGAGCTAGTGGGCAGCCAGTTAGTCATGATCTTGGCCCATCCATCAAAGATGTTTGGAGAATAAATCTAAACTGACAGCCATCATCGCCGAGCTCAAGCCGTGCGGGGCTGGCTCCTGCAGGCCAGGCAGTAAGGTGTGCAGGGTTTAATGTGTGAGAGAGCGAGTCTGAACAGTGGAGGTAGCATTTTGCATGGAGCATTGATTCCAGCTCATGGAAACCATTAGGATTCTCTGTATTTACGGAGAAAAAAGAATTAAGAAAAGATTAAGAGAGGCTTCAGTCTTGTTTTTATAGGTCTTAACAGCCAGTGTCCTCCTATATTAGCGTCTGCGTCACAATTATTTGTGTTTTCCTTGCAATCTCCCTTAGTCTCCTACAGTCTCCTTGCTTTTAGCAGTGGGGATAAACCCACAGGCTCCCACCCTCATAACACCAAACTAATGTGGCTACCGGGCCTTCAAAATCAAAACAGAAACAAGCTGAGACATAATCGCTATAAAGGTCCACAGTGTGTGCCACATTGTGAGAGTTTATCAGCTTCTGTGCATTCAAGTGGAGAATGTATCATTTATAGATGGTGCTTAGGAGGCATTCAACTCTCCCAAGGCTGCTATAGTCTAAACAAAGAAGATGAGGTGCCGGCGTCCCAGAGGAGGCACAGGACGGAGAACTTTTACACGCGCTTGTCATCTGTGTTGTCTAAAAAGGTTGAAGGCTCTATCAGGATAGAGTGAGCTCAGGGAATTGAACTCTCAACCCCTCTGGTAATTTTGTGAAGTATGCAGCACAATGACTGTAACATGTTGCTGACCAAAAATGTCACCCTGCCCTTTCCTCTTGTCAGAAAGAGCCTGTCAGAGTCCTGGGGGCACTAACTAATTACTGTTCCCTGTGCTGGATAGGGGACGTCGAGGGTGTGTGTGTGTGTGTGTGTGTGTGTGTGGGTGTGATGTCTCTTGAATGTTTTGTGTAAGAGAGAGGTTTGAGTGTGTGTGCGTGTGTGTGCGCACTTCTAAATGACAAAGCACTGCTGTAAGGTCAGGCTCAACTTGTGCATCAGCTCCTTAGAGAGATGACAAGCAGATGTGCAGCAAACAAGTCAAGCAACAAGCCCTCACTAACTATGACAGGCAGAGAAAGTGGAAGAAAGTGGGAATAAACAAGGTATTATGGAGCTTATTTTTTTTTTACAGGATGAGAAAGATTGAAACCCACACCTGCAAAAACATGGAAAATTAATTGCCACCCCAGGGCTTAATAAACTTGAACTTCACTGATGTGAATTTATATCCTTCATACTATGACTTTATGAAATAATTGGGCTTGCAGGGAAACATTTTTGGGTGGTTGTAGTTTGTGTGGTAGAGTAGGTCAGCCAGCATCCATAGGTGTTGGTGGTTCAATCCCTGGCTCCTCTTGTCGTGTTGGAATGTGGACGGCGCTGAACTGAACCGTTCCAGCTCTTCAATCAACATGTTTACATTGAGCGAAAGATTCAAACCCAAAGACATACTGTAGATACTCTGGATGTTTTGTGCAGTATTCAAAACACATTTCCATAAAATTCAGCTGGAAACAGTTGTTACCGCTGATGATGAAAATGAAATACCATTCTATGGCTTTGCACAAATTTGGCTGCATAGCACGACTCTGTACTGACGACTCTGTCAGCTGGATGGTGGGACTGAAGAGGTTACGAGAAATCAAAAACAGAGGAAAAAAATCCCAGTGTGATTTCTGCAGCTGGTTAATCAAGTTGCATGGCATAGCGTGGCACGTTCACTTCTGGGATAATCTGATTGACATCGGTTCTTGGCAATTGAGCTGGTAAAACATTAGCATGCTAATGGTTAAATTGGGCAAAAGTATGAGATCAACCCACAGCTGACAAATGACAGTTTTCCTCTGATAAACGGAACTGAATTGATTTCCCTCTTTCCAACCGTTTCATCAAATAAATTGCTGTCTTTGAAAACTGAAAATGTGCGTGATTCATGTCTATTAAATTCTGTGAAATAACAGCAAAACTACTTTGGTTTCCAGGGGAATGATATGGACTGACTTCACTGATGTGGGCTTATGTTTCTCCATCTGCATTTTCAAGGAGAAAGAAAATCCAAACACCCTCGACTAATAATACACCGCTACCACAGGATACACCTGCTTCGGTATTCACACTGTGCTTCAGACCTCTCTGGCAGAAGTATCGAGTCATCAGCAAGTTATCAGCCTATGTGGACAGAGAGCTTCATTAGCACAAACACTGCATGCCAGCTAACGCGGCATAATTTTACACCCCCGCTCGACCCCTGTGTGCGTGTGCTCCTGTGAGTGAGAGTGAGAGTGAGAGTGTGTGTGTGTGTGTGTGTGTGTGTGTGTGTGTGTGTGTGTGTGTCACGGTGCATCTTTAAGTGTGTCTATAAATGTGTGTGTGTATACATGCAGAGATGAAGTGGATGGATCTCATCCCACCAGTCTCTACATATGTGGGATAGGCATTCATTTATTGTTTGAAACTGTGGGATACCATATCATAGCAGCATTATAAGTACAGAATAGGCCTTTAAGAGAATAGAATTTAGAATATTATTCATTTTTGTTTCTATTAGCGACCTGTTATGCCATGACATTCTTTATCCATTAATAATGTAAAAGAGCAACATGTTTGGATATGTCTAATTTGGTGTATGTGTGGCCACTGTGTATGTGGTACTTAAGCTGGCAGACCAAGGTGATTTAGGGGTGTTTGTATTTGTGTGTGTGTGTGTGTGTGTGAGTGTTATATGCTATAGTCAGCAGAACAGGGCTGTGGCTCAGTGTTTGTCCCTCCAATGTGTTTAATGGGCCCTCCACACATAGCGCTTCCCTGGTGAGAATGATGCTAATTACTGTACAGCACCTTGCCACACTCTCCTGCTGCTCCTCACGCTCACTCGCACGCACACACATACAGTACACACACACACACACCTGTGCACAGATGTACACATGCGCTTACACACACACGCACATAAAGTGATGCACAGACAGCAACAAAGCCCGCAAAGATCCATGCGAGTAAGCAGGCAGAATGCAAATGCAACCACAAGCAAATAAGCTCACAGTCAACCGGGCGCTCACGTGTATTCATAAACACGCACAAAACACACTCCCCACTAAAAAACAAGGACACAATAGTCAGCACATTTCTGCCCTCAGCCCACTCTCGCCGTGAGCTTCATTTTCTCCCTGTCTCTACAAACATAACCTCGGCTTTTTTTTCTTCTCTCTCACCACCTTAATTCCTCTCTGCTGTTCACAGACAACACAACATTAGCCCATTACCTCAACTTTCCCACCGTGTCTCCAACATTTTCAAACTCCTACTTCTTTCCCACTGCTTGCCTCCTGGAGCGAACTCTTTGACCCGTCACGTAAACATCACCTCATCTCCCTGACCTCTGACACCGTTTCGCGGATTATCCGAGTTCACAGGTCACGCCCGCACATTGATCCAGAGGAAGCGGATCAACATCTTCAGTCGTGTTAGCCCGGCTTCTCCACAATGACTTGGCCTTGAAGTTGAACCAAGCAACCATTAAAAGCTTCTTATTCAAATGGATGCAGTGAGGCAGACTATGTGGGCTTTGGGAGGATATGTATGTGTGTGTGTGTGTGTGTGTGTGTGTGTGTGTGTGTATACTGTAACTGTATGAGCAACTGTGTGTGCGTGTATATGCCCATCTGAATGTTTGGAAGTGGGTGGGTCAGAGAGAGATAGATACACACACGCACACAACCACGCGCTCACACACACACACACACACTAATAGGATGCAGAAAGCATACAGGCCTTTAAGAGAGGGTATGGGTGAGTGTGCGTCGTCCACGACTGCAATCAATTACAAAGCGTTGGGGCTGCATGTTCTAATCAGAGGCATAAATGTCAGCTCCTTTCCCCCGCACACGCATCCATTTGCATCCATTAATGCAGAGGGAGAAAGAAAGAGCGTGAGAGAGTGAGAGATGGAGGCTGCCGTGTGTTTCATGTAGAGGAGTTGAAAGCAGGCAGGGTCGTGACAAACAGGGCAAAAAACAAAGCAGCATAACCAGTGATAACCCATCAAGCGGCTGCGCACAATATATGACCAGAAGTATATGGACATTTCTGTCTGTTGACACTCACGCCCCTGTGCACAAATCGAGCAAGTGGTATATCCAGTTCCCTTTGAATTCCTGCAAGTCAGGCAAGAGGGAGGAGGAGTGGAGATGAATGTTTGGAAAAGGAAAGGCAACAAATAAAAGAAATAGAGAAAATAATATAAAAAAGGAGTGTAAAGGCCTGAGGGCAGAGGTGTATTACTATGGTCTTCCTTCTTCCTGGGGAGTGTGAGAAGGGGAATGGAGTGCCCAGCGCAAAACCCAGACGGACCCGCGATGGAGCTGCAGCTGTGATAGCAATTAGACCCTTATGTATTAAACATACCTTTTTAGAGAGCGGAGAAAGGAGAGAGAGAGAGAGAGAAGAGGAAGAGAGGGAAATGGAGAAAAGGAGCTGGGTGAGTAGTGGCCAGTGGAGCATCTGAATCATATCTCTTCCTCTCTTCCTTCCTCTCTCCCTCCTCTCCGGTCTCACTAAACAGCAAAACAGCGCAAGCTATTCCCCCCGCTGCTGTTCGGCGTCTCGAAAGGGTTCCAAAGTGATTAAAAGTCTGACAGCGGACACTTGTATACGTCCGCACAGCATGTAAACAGCTAACTCTCCCTTGTGCTGGCTTCTGCATTGGCTGCCTCTCTTCCTGTCTCTTCCCATGGCTGGAGCTGGGGGAAAAGGCACCGGGTTCACATGACTCGCAGTGTAGCTGCTCTCCATCCTTTTGAAGACTAATCGACCCTTCACTTGAACCTAATTGATGTTGCATCTGTGAGCACTGGCTCTCGGATTACTCAGTCAAACATGGTTAACTGGTTCCCAGGCTAAAGGCCAGAAAAATGTTTTGACTCTCATATATTGTAAATATGTAGCAGTCAATGACCATACACAGTATGTTGTCATAATAGAAATATGCATTAGCCCCCTGTATAAAAAAATAAAAAATAAAGATGCATGATGCTGCCACTGATCAAGAATAAAACTCATTGTCAAATATGAGCATTACTGATTGGATGACATCAATGGTGACCTCTTTTTTTCATCGACTTGTAAAATGTTTTTTGGCACCTGCAGTTTCCTCAGGCACTATCACCTGTGTAATATCTTATTGCTCAGACAATGCGTTGATATTCAAGACTACACAAAAGCGGTGCCGTTCTTGGCTCCTTTTTGATTGACATCCTAATTCACACGTGCAGCCTTGTTTGCACAATGCTTGATGGAGGAGCCATATGTCGTTTGAGATGAGGTTATTCATAGGTTGTTGTGTTAACTAGGAACACTGTTGAACCTGTCACTTCCTCTTGAGCTGACAAGCTTTATTAGAGGAGGGGAGGACACTCCTGTTTATTCATCCTCGGTCTACGGCACGCGGCGTGTGTCAAACTAGATCCACCATGCATAAGCTTGTTACATTTATTCAACTAGTGCCGTATTGGTACAACGGCTTTAGTCAATCAGTTGTGATGGAATCAGATTTGTTCCTGAGAATAAGTGTGTGGGAGAACAGGGACACATGCCACAATATTGTGAGACGGCAGATTGCCAGCACTCTAAAAAAAAAGGGGGTGATTGCTCACTTATGGTTACTTGCTGTGGTATCACAACAATAAGCCTTTTTTACGGATGCCTGACTACCACCCACAAATAAGCATATGGCTAAAACAAGAAAAAAATTGCAGCACTCCCAGAGCACCGTTGCACATAGATGCACACAGAAACAGACACACTTCAAAACCTCATTCTGTTTGGCTGTTGTTTTTGTCAGTTTACGACCTAAACCCCCCATTGTTGAATTAACCGCGGACAGAGGGGTGGATGGCTGAAGCCACGGTGCCAGGGCTACGCTGGCCCAGAAAAAAGCCACAACACAAACTAACTCTTGGCAGGGGATGGAGAGGCAGTATTTTTCCAAAAACTGATTACCTTCCCTCTCCCCAGTGCTCCCTCTCCCTCTCTCTCTCTCCCCTCTCTCACTTTCTCGCTCTCTCTCTGAGACAAGCTGTTCCCTTGGCAGCTGTTTCGACAATGCAGATCCCCTAGCGTTGGGGGGAGGTTGGGAGTGTATATGTGGGTTTATGCGTATGTGCCACAGGGAGGAGGGTGGCGGTGGCGGTGGCGGTGGCGGGGTTGGTCACTAATTCAGGAACCCTCCACATGCAAATCAACACGGAAACATTGCCAAGCTTTTTCTCTCCGTGGCCCCGAGATGCTGAAACTGAGCATGATTAGCACTCAACACCAGTGTCAGATGCCGGAAACCCCGAGCTTTCTGAGGGCCTGGCCTTTTGTTGGAGCCCCTTCCGTTCGATGGCTGGCCCCATGGTCATGTTTTTCCAGGTGTAAGCTCTCCTGGCGAGCTGCTTTCATCCACCAGTTACACCAGGTTTTGTGGGTCCCACAGAGATCACTGCGAAGGGTTCCTGGAAAACACTCCAGACTGTTCTGCACGGCTCAGGTTTGCTGACGTGCAGATGTGGCATTAAATTAATGTGCAATCTTATTATATTTTACATGCATACCACGTGTTGAAAAACTCTATTAGAGGCAAAATAACTATATGACTTTAACTAGGCTATCCTGGCAGGACTCATTAGAGGATAGATGATACTTCTCCAGCTAAAACATGAGTCAGATGTGGCCAGGGAGCCCATGGGCAAAAAACAAACACATCATAATCCTCCACTGTAATTGGGCAAATGAGAGATGTTGCCATTGGACAATGGCAGTGAAACAGATGGCAACGGAGAGGGATGTAAACCTCCCACTACCCCTAGCCTGGCTTTCTCTCTTTTACAGTATTGCTCCAAAAGGTAGAGAGGCAGGCATTATTTCAACAACCCCTTCAGATTGCCTGCCTCTTTCTGTCTTACAGTACATACATAAACACACACACAGACACACACACACACACACACACACACGTTTTCCAGCACAACTGATTCCCTCTTGTCTCCCATCAAAGCACCTTTTCCTCCAAGACCCCCCACTGAGCTTGCTCGCTAAGAGCCCTCCTTTGAGCCCCTAATGCACGGGCAATCAGATTAGGGCCGTCGATGTAAGCCTTGAATTACTCACGTTATGACTTGATTGGCCAATAATTTGATTGGAGTCACATCTCTACTTCCCCTGGTTCTTCAGATCCCATCTTCCCTGTCCCTCCTTCTCTTACCTTCTTCGTCTCCCCGTCTCCCTCTTGCTTGAGGCAAGAACAACAACAACAACACGTCTGGCTGTCAGATTTTGTGGCAGGGTTTAACCGTTTCCATGGGGATCTCAAAACTGACTCATCAAGGGGAAAGAAGCCGTCCTACTACCAGTCACATGCAACCTTTTAAACCATGAAACGAAAACATCTAATTCGCCAGCGACAGCATGTCTCTGAATAACCTTTGTGTTACTATATAATGACACGCGCTATACTGTAAATGTGATATAAAAACTAGACAGATACTGTTGGACAATCCAAATAAGGCTAGCAGGTATTGCAAGAATTGTAAACACAATAAAAAGTCAACGGGAGGAATTCATATAATAACTATTATATGAAAGACCTCCCTGAAAACAAAACAATAGCCATTTTATTATAATAATAACAAATAAAAAACTGTCTTAAACTCACTGACTCACTCAATAATTGTGTGGGATTGTATAGTATCTATTCGGACCACACAGGGATTAACGCCATTGCAGATGTAAACAGGTAATTTACATTTTCGTTCAGCGCTCACAGACATACTGAACTGTGAATTTATGCGACAACTCATAGTGGGTGAATGTATACACACAGAGCCGGTGGTGTCAACATATGGAGAAATCCGTGCAGAGGTGTAAATCTTCAACTACATCTGCCAGAAATAATGAAAATGTGCTACAGTTGTTTTAGAATGAATGTAAAACAGACAGTTTGCGTTTATTAGAGTTGATAAAAATGTATAGAGCATGAGGAGAGGGCTGTTTTATGAAGAGACGAGTAGACTTTATGGTGCTCCCTGGGGTGGCAATGTGAGAAATTTACAGTATTGTAAAAGCTACAGGTAAAACATGTACATAAGTGTAAGTATGTATGACATTCTACTTTTATGTATAAAAAGTAAACAGTGATTTGAAAAAGCAAACAGAACCACATAGTAAAAGGACACTGTTGAAGAAAAGGACGTATCTTGTGCTATGAAAAACTAAAGCTATGCTTCATCTTGAGGGTGGGTTATTTCTGAACACAGTCGGTTCAGATGAAGGGGCAGTCATTCCAGATAGGGAGTGATGTGATATAGTGAACAAAAGCATCCCTATATATTACAACTTAATCTCACAGAGGGCCCTCAGAGAGACTGATCATTATTCAAGATGGCAGCGCCTCCCCACCAACTAGCTTGTCAAGGCTGCCTCTTCCTTTTCCTGACAGTTATGAGGTGTACGTACCCTGTTAATAAGGGAATACCGACTCTGTGCTGTGATTCAGTGGTTGGTATACTGTAGCGTGGATCGTAGTATTGCTCCAAAAAACATATGGCATACAGATCTGTGGTTTGTTCACATGAGGACTAGCAGAGACTGCGGAGGAGGCCGAGGGGTATTCTGTTTAGATATCCGGTGAAGAGGAACCGTGTAAAACACCACAGGAATATGTAAACTTCCCTGTCAAAATGATACAACACATGAGGAGCAAAAGGAAAAGAAAAGAGGCATTAAGCAGATCAACTGATGTGCAAACAGCCTGGAGTACATATTTAAGGTGTCTCCAGTCTTATTTCACTGCATGAAGGCAAAGAGCTGATTCTGTTTGACTGCTAACTTCAAAATGAATCTGTGAAGAGTGTACTGCTCTGCAAATTAGCCTGGGAGACATTTTGTATCTATGTCACATACCCAGCAGAGAGAAGGATGCGGATGGATGCTCCCTCTACTGAGCGGATGGTTTGATAGTGATCACATCCCCGTTTTTTTTTTCCCCTCCCTTTTTCCCTCTTGTCTAGCATTCTCAGTTTTAACTTTCTTCGGCTGTCACACTCTGGAAGAAGGCAGTCATCTGCTATGAATCATACCATGCTCTGAATCAAATGTAACAACACAGACTTGCCGCCATGTAAACACAGGCATACGCAAATGATGGCAACAGACAAATAGCAGTCGCTGGCAGAAACAAAGCCATTCCCGTGAGCTGAGCATGTTTGACGCATATGAAAACGTACACATCCAAGAGCGAGCGATGAAGCAAACACAACGGCTCAAAAAAAGGAACTAAAACAAACTGAGAAAATCAAATATTTTGACATTGAGCATGAAAACAATATGGGAAAAAAACAACGTTCAAAATCAGAGTAATCCTTCATGGCAGTAAGAAAAAACCTGAAAGGAACTGCTAAGACTTTCAGGGCCATTTTAAGACGCTGTCAAGAAGAGAGAGGTCACCACCTTGATCGTGGCATACGATAACACAGGGACAACAGCACAGAGATAACCCAAAAGATAATGCAGAGATAAAAACCAAAGATGGCAGCACGATAACCCTCACACCACATAGCTGCGACACAAGGATGGCATGGAGAATACTAAGATAACGCTCGAAACAATGCTGTGATATCACAGGCAAAAGCAGGAACAAGCCGGCACTTGGGCTGAACATCAAACACCCAGTAAGTGAAGGAGACAGAAAAAAAAAAACGCTTTTAAGGTTTGGAGTGGAGGAGAAACAGTGAAAGACGTAAGAAAGACAAATGGAGATAACAGAAAGAGAGAGACAACACAATGAGCCAGCATGCCGTCACACTACAGACATCACAAGGCAGCCAGACAAAATATTGACACTGTGCAGAGACAAAAAAAAAGGCAAATTTAGTGACTTTTAGATAAGAGCCGATATAAATAAATGTGCAGGAAAAAGCAACATTTGCATGACAGGGGTCTTTGTGAAGGCGACATTTTCAAATAAACTGCTTGACTGTTAAACACACACGCTGAATCCTGAAACGGCGGAAAGTTAAGTAAGAAAACAATTATGAACAGCTAGAGACATTGCAAAGTTATCAGGGAGAGCTTTTTTCTTTCTGTCTGTTAGAAATACACTTGAAACCATGGGTGGGTTTTAGGAATGTGCTGATGTTTTGCTTTTGATGTAAAAGACTTTAGAGGACAGGCAATGATGTGAAATCACCTCAGAGGAGGCTTTACACCTACGTACCATACATCTATCTGTCTCACTTTCTCCCTCTGAACTGCTGACCATCTCTTACTGCTTCCAGACCCTGGAGGAAGAAAAAGACTGTGCAGGTAAAAGATCCTCCACGCCTCCCCTCTCTGAGCTTAATTCCTTTTCTTTCTTCTCCACAACCATTCCCTCAACTCCACACAGCAACAGTGGCAGTGTGTATGTACGTAAGGTACATGTGTGTGTCCACAGGGCTTAAGGGTGGCTGTCCTCTGAGCTTAGATAAATTACACTGACCTTGACTTCTCAGACCTCTGAGGCAAGACCTCAGTAGAGCAAGAAAGGTCAGAGCAGCATTTTTTTCTCTCTTCTCATTATCTCTCTGACAGACAATAAAGACGCGCATCATGCCAAAATGAACATTTCACACAACCAAGAGCGTTTGATAGTCTGATGAGAACCTTCACTGTCTCTATTTCCATCTCCTCCTGACTTTATCTCCGTCCTCCACGGCTGTGTCCACATGCTCACACACAAAGACTCATGGGAGCAGAAGATGAAAAGCGACCCGTTACTCTGGCTTTCCTCCTCCTCATTAAGCAGAATGGGACTGGGACTGGTGTCAGAGAGCTGGTTCATCAACGCTCAGCAAGACAGAGCCCCGGCCCTGATCTTCCTCCATCTCTGCTCTGCCTGCACTTGCTGCTCCCTCCTTCCTACAGACCTCTCACATATGATTGAAGACACTAGAAATGGAAACAGTCAGTGTAATTTAACATGGCAGGCCTGTAGAATTTGTTAAAGAGGGAGTGAGGTAGTGAGGGGAAAATGGTGCGATGGAGAAAGGAGGGTGGAGGATAAAGGGAAAGATAGAGGAAGTCATAATAAGGAAAGTTGTGGTTGATGGTGTGAGGACAGCTGGCTAATGAAGAAGGAACAGGCAAGTCTCATAGGAATCATTTGATGTGAAAGAGCTAGTTCAGTGACTCAAAGGTCAACTTTACATAACACTAACTAGAATCTGCATTATAATGGAAATAAAAAGTAATTAAATGTTCTTTTTTCTTTACTAAAACATTGTATGAAACACAAACAAACGTACACTAAGCAATCTGTCTATGTGCAAGAGAAGTACAGCTAAATGTTAGCACTGATACAGGCTCTAATCTGACTGTACTGCAGCACCTGCAGCTATGATTATAATTATATATATTATTAATATGATCTATGCAGAGTGACTCTCAGTGCGATGGAATGGGGACTCACACAACAGTAGCTTAAAGTTTCCATAGTATGTGCTTATGACGCTGCAGTGGAAGGGTGACATTAATCAAAAAACATTTTCTGGTGAATTAAACATGAATATAACATCCCGTGTTTAAATATAGTCAATTCAAGTGCATATAATGACAACCTTACTGATCATAAAGGTCTGTGCATATGAGTGTAGTTTTCATATACAGCCTTTACTTTTCATTTAGAAATGTGTGACACAATGTGATAAGGAGAGGATCTTCATCTCTTTGTCTATTATCCAACTATCAGTTCCCGTCTCAATGACTTCTATAGGATTTTTGGAGGCTTGTTCAATCTTTGTTCATTTAGGCTAAGTGTAGTTCATGGTCGCTTTTCAGTTTGCTTTCTGAAGTGTTTGAAAATCAGAAATCTTTTTTTTTACTGTTTTCCTTTGACATTTGTATATCATAAGAGTGCAGCTGCTGCCATTGATACAATTCATTTTCAGATGTGTGCTACTACAAGGTAGATCACAGTATGTGTGAATACATAAATGAATGAATAACAACAACAGAAAAAGCTCACCGACTGTTGTTTCTGTATGAATTTACTACATTATCTTGCAGCAAGTGGTCTGATTAGAATATCCATTAGGGCTGCAATATTCTGATAATGTTTTTCTCTTTCTAAATATTGATTCCAATACCTGAACGTCTGGCACCAAGAACTGATTGAAAATCTGAAAGCTAACCTACAAACTCTGTATGGATGTGATATGATTGCTGTCATTCTTGCAGGGCAGGGCTCAGTTGACACCCTTTGTAAAACATGAGAAGATACATAAACAGCATGGAACATTTCTCACATCATCTCATTTGACTGTCAATTAATAAAAAAATTAATAAATGGTGGCATGAATGACAATTCCTACACCAGCTTTCTTAACACCCCTCAAAATCAAAGCATTAAACACTGTGCACATTGCCTTTATAATGCTGGGACATTGCAGTGCAACATATTACCATATTACCAATTATATGTTTTTATTTGAAAGAAAACCCTTGTTATATCAATGTGCACAACCATCACATTTATGAATTCATTATGGGACTGGGTGGATGTATTGACTCATGAAGTCACTGATACCCCCACCAGTATTTTAAGCAGTTCTACGGATTGAAATGCATAATTTTCAATAACTACATGTGTTGCTATACACCTGGGTCACTCATCCTTGAATCCTACTTTTTTAAAACTTCTCCTTGTGGTTTCCAGTCAGGGGTGCGTAAGGTTTTTACATTTTGAAGTAAAGATTGCGTTTTTCTTTTTTTTTGGTTACTTCTGAGGCCACATACGCAGCTAAAAGAAACTGACAAAAAATAGGCTACAAGAGTACCACTCAAGTTAAAATTACAGTTCTCTAGACTGGAGGATAGCAGTATGTAGCCCTGCAGTAGTATTTCTGACACCTCAAATTCAATGAAAGAAAAGTGCTCAGTGCTTTCCCTTTATGTACATCAACGGTACTGTGCTGAGGAGTGCAGTATGGTTATTAAGGTTAAACATCTCAAATGTGTAGTAACAGCACTGCATAGCAGAGGAAGGAGGGGATGGATAGAGGGATAGGTGGAGAGGTGGTGTGATATAGGAAGGACCGTGGGTGGCTGGCATCGAGGAATCTAATCCCCAAGTTAATTGGTATGACTGATGAAGACAAATTGAAAGGGGTCAGCTGAATCAGAGAGAGCGAGCATGGGAGGGCTCATTGTGTGCAAAGCACATGTAGTTTACCACAAAAAGGACACAGTGAGATGTTTAGAAAGCAGCTTCTTGCTCATATCACAATAAGCCTGGCAGGGAATTAACCAGCACAGGCTGAAGAATAAACCAAACATTCTTGGTGCTAGCTTTCGTTCATCTATTCACAGGTTGTCTTCTCAGGGCCAGTCGAGTAAATGAATGCAAAGCGTTTCACCTGGTCTATGTGTGTCAATGTTGAGTGTGGTAGCCCGGTCCTTTGAACGTTGTCTCTGCGGGCCTGCTAATTGAGCCAGATCAATTCACAGAGACAGCGAGCAGGTTGGCACAGTTGCCACATCAAAGAGATTCTAATAACTGCACACTGTGGCCATTACCAAGCCTGAAAAAGCCATATTTATGTTTGCTTCAAAGCAAGCATGGCAGCATTGAAAACACCCAGAATGCAGACCTTCGCTATTCTTTTTCAAGCCTACAGTTTAGACACAAGGCCATTTTGGTGCAATTTGGGAACAGAATAGACGCTATTCACACATACATGAATACAGCCACTCCAAATTGTGCTTTAATTAGAGCCCTTTTTCTCTGCGAGTAGAGACCAATAAAAACACACGCAAAAAGAACCTAATGACAGACTGTAATTGTTAAAAAGAAATGGCAATCATGTCAAAATGATTCCTCTGTATCTGTGCTAAGTTTCCCACAGCAGCAGTCTGGCAGGATTAGTTATGCTGATGCTGTCTATTGCCAGTTATGCCTTTCCTCCCCCTGTCTCTCCATCTATCTATCTCTCCCTCTCTCTCTCCAACTCCCTCTGCCTGATAAGTGATAAGTTTGTAACTTTGGTCATTAGTGCTGGCCTGTCTCCTGCTGCACAGGCTGTCTGAGGCGACATTATGGCTGGCAGGCCTCTCGCTCCCGCCTTCCAGTGCTCCATCTTCCCGCAATGTCTCTCACTTTTTGTGTCCCTCTCTCACCCCAATTTTTCTCCCACTCGTTCCTAACTTCCTTGCTTCATCTCCTCAAGCTTTCACTGATTTATACTTAGTCTCAGCTCCTCTGTTCCTCACTCTGTCTCACGCTCACAGCTCGGCACGTCTCCGCGCTGCTCGGTGAAATAATTTACCGCACGCAGCGCTCCTGCGGATGATTGAAGCGTAATTAGACGGCAGAGACATTGGAAGCCAACGGAGGTGCTTGGGAGCCAGTGCTCGTCAGATGGTCCGTCTCACTCTCATTGGCTTTGCCCTTCAAAACTATCACTTCAGCTGGAGGAGCGGGGAGGGGTGGGGGGCGGTGTGCTGCGCCACATCACAGTTAACTACATTGCACAGAAATTACATGTTGGCAAACGATGTATTCATTTTTATGGTTTATTTTACGGGTACCGACATTTTCCTTTATTCATGTCAGTGCAAAGGTAGCTTATCTGAACTGAAACATGGAAAAAGTCCACAGTGCTGTTTAAAGCGCCAAACTTAACTGTTCATTACTTGAAAAGAATATCAAAGACAAATACTGTAAATTCAAGATTAGCCCACATTTATACAGTATGGGGAAACAAAATGAAAAGGAATGAGACAGAAAGCAATTAGCTTTATGCGACAGAGTGCCGGTAAGTCACCTTGGTGGAGAGGAGGCAACTAAAGCCACAGGTGCTTGCTGAAGGACAGAACTATACTTAACAACAAAGAAGTGAAGTATCTACAATATGCTTTCCAGCATCTTTTGGATCAGTGCTCGCTGCATTCAAATGTGTTGCATGGTCGGCAAAAAAATATGGAAGGAAACAAGCTGCTGTGACTGACTATAATCATAAGGAACCCTGTCAATAGCACCTGTATCCCCCAGAGTGTGTCCAATTATCCTGCTGTATTCACAACACTATACCCCTCCCCTCCCCAACACATCCTCCTCAAAGTTAACCCATGCTTAGGTGAAGGCAGGCTTCGCTCGGCTAGCTGTTGTCAGCAGCCAACTTTAACGGCACCGTCAGCCAACCCTTTGATTATTTCCCAGAGGTCACTCTGTGTTGAGCTGAACTGTGGGGTCCTGGGGGTCAACGGAGCTGAAACGTCAGAGGAGTCACCTTAAAAGGATAATAAGGAGACTGCTGACTGACTGTGGACCACCCACAGTGGAATCCTTGCTTTTCATGTGAATATAAATGTGATATTGACATGAAATCTTCCACAGGAGAAGAGAGAAAGGAGAGAGACAGCAGAAGAGAAGGAGCAAGTGCAAAGAGGAGGGAGAATAAATGAGAGAGAAAGTGAGCGAGAGGACTGAACACGCTGGTTCGTTTCACACCGTTAAACCATCTGAAGCATCTGCTGGTGACTACTGGTTGATGTGCCGGTGCGAGCACTGTGTTATAAACATTTGGGATTCACTTCATGGAGGCACTTTAATGATGCTTTTAGCATAATTTCCCCACTGTAATGTGAAGTGAAGGGCGAGCAGCGCCTTCCTGTCTGCCTGTAGCTTCTGTGAAACTTATTCATATTGGCTATTGGAACAGGGGGAGTGATGGAGGCACACTGCACCACAGGCTCCGTCACCACGGCTTAAACCAGGGCATCTGCGAAAACTCAAAAATCAATACCTTTGCTGAATTTGACGCTTAGGTTTCAAGTAACTGCAGTGCCATTTTTTTTTTAATGTTTAAAGGGACAACGAGGAGTTTCTAATCGGTTATAAAAAAGTCTCACGTTAATGTGGATGAATCTCCGCTACCCACACTTGTTAATGGGCCTATTTTCGATAAATATATCATTCTGTCTCTATCGTTATTTTGTTATTATTAGTGGTGGCGGAGATGCTGGTCGAGCCGACCAGCGTTTCTTTACTTTCAGTTTCGCAACGAGTCATGAGAATAACGTAGCTGAATCGCCGTTTATGGTCGGAACTATGGTGGTATCTGAACCTCTTTGAACCTCTGACTTTAATTATTGATGAATGAAAACATGAGTCCGTCTTGCGCCGGTCAAAAGAATTTTCGGTGCGCGCGGAGGCTCATAAAGGTAGTGTGAAAACGCTTCGCTTTTCCAAAACTCCTCGTTGTCCCTTTAAATAATTTTCTGAACATAAAATAACATCAGACTGGATGAAAATCATAAGAGAGTGACATGTAAAGAATCAAATATAGAACTCAGAAGAATTTTACTTGACTATTTGAGAGATAAAACAAATTCAAATAACACAGATCCACATACATCTTAATGAGGAGCAGCAGTAGTGCATCAGTATCACAGAATTTGGGGTGGATTTAAAGAATGCAAGTTCATATTGGTGCTAAGTATGTTTAACTTCAAAGCAGGGTGTATATCGTCAGACTCCATAGGATGTTAGAGTTGTTTTTGCTAATTCTAGCCTGTCCACAATGAGAAGAGAAAGAGAAAAGAGTACCAAAAAAAAAAAAAAAAAACAGAAAGAAGAAAAGGACAGCTTTGTTTTCATCCGGACTGTTATCAGCAGAAGCCGACTGCAGGGAGAATAGGGAGGGATGATTTCCATAAAGACTGGCTGTTGTCTGAAAGCAAGCAGCTGTCAGGCGGAATTACCTCTCCGACACAGACACCACAATCGAGGGCGCCCTTCCCATAATTCAGTCTGATTGGCTCAAGGGGAAAATGGCAGCCTGTGGAGAGTGAGGCGAGCGGCTGGTTGACAGGTTTGCATTTGCGGAGCTAGATGTGGCGTTTACCTGTTATCATTCTGTCGGCTCAACGTGTCAGTTTTCTCAGTTCAGAAAGCTACCTCAACAAAGTGACACAGAGAATGGAGTCCACGGTGTTAGGAGGCAAACGCGTGCCATAACGTTATTACACACACACGTGCACACACACACGTTTCCACTGGAGCTACCAAGTCATTAGTTTAGCTTAGCATAGCATTAAGACAGGGAAGGAGGTGAAATCTGCTAGCTTTAAAATGATATTGTTTGTAACGGTAACCAGCACCGTTAAAACTTTCAAAGAACTCAACTGTCTTATCTGCTCACAAACTAAAATGTAAAAATAAGAGGTTGCATTTTTATTCTGATTTCTGTCTCTAACTTTTTCCTTGGCAACCGGTGGCCGGGTGCCGTCACCTCCTGCCTGGCTTGCTGCCTCACGGTGATTACAAGACTGCAGGAAGTCGCTGTGTTTTTTTTTATTCCCCCCAAAAATAGTTATCAGCACATGACTCCATGTAAAATCACAGTTGGCTTTTTTCTTGCATATCTGTATTTTTCAAGATCAAACAAATTAAATGCAACATATTAATTTGTCAGTTTGTAAATGGATCTTGGCTAGTTGTTTCCCCGTGCTTTCGGGCTTCAAACTAAATTCAGGTACTGTATTTGCATCCACAACCTTCATACTAAAACACACAGAAATGGAAGAACTTTGTTTGCAGCAAAAGACAAATACTGGTTAGCTCCCCCTTTGCTCTAACCACAGCCTTTGATCTTCACAGCGTGGATTCAAAAAGATGTTGGAAACATTCCTTTGCGATTTTGCTCCATGTTGACATGATTGCATCACATAACTTCTGCAGATTTGTCAGCTGCATATTCATGCTGCCAATCTCCTGTTCTAACACATCCCACCCCCCAGATGTTCTGTCGGATTCACATCTGGTGACTTGAGAGGCCACTGAAGTTCGCTGAACTGATTATCATGCATATGAAACCAGTTTGAGATGACTTTTGTTTTATGACATGGTGCATTATCAAGCTAAAAGTAACCATTAGAAGATGCGTTCATAAAGGGATGAACATGACCAGAAACAATAGTCCGACACATTGTGGGTTTCAAACAGTGGTTGATTTCTATTAAAGAGCCTGTAGTGGCTAAGAAAACATTCCCTACAGCATTAGACCTGCAGCCTGGACCTTTGACACAAGGGTTAAGAGTATTAAAAACTAATTTTGGCTCCGTCATTCGCCTTAACACAAATCTTGATTCATGAACCAAGATTTTCCAGACTTCAACTGTCCAGTTTTGTTGAACCTGTGTCCACTGCAGCTCCAGATTTTTGATCTTGTTGACAGAAGTGGAACCAGATGTGGTCTATTGCTTGCAGCTCATTCCCCTCAAAGTTGGACATGGTGTACAGTGGTCATCTGACTGACTGCAGCCTTTCTGTCAGGTGCAACCAGTCAGGCTGCTCTCCCCTGACCTTTCCTATCAACAAGACCTTTCTGTCTGCAGAACTTCAGCTCACTGGATGATTTTAGTCTCTATAAACTCGTGCAAAAATTCAAGAAATGTGTATTTACTTTTGTGTATGTGCACAAATAATTGACAAGAAAACATGCTCATACAGAAATAACCATATACTCACAAGCACACACACACACAGACACACATTGTTAAATTCATACACAAATTTTGACACAGGCATAGAGGCAGATAGAAAAACACACAAATGCTCCACACCTATGCTAAGCGCTCTTATCTGTGACTTGTGTAGAGGTGAGTGACAGGAAGGGAGGCACAGGGGGAAGTGTCCTTTAGGTGTCTTAATTATGGCTCCTCTCCTCCCTCTCGCTGTCACTATCCCCAGGGGAGGGCAAGACAAAAGGAAGGCAATGTTTCATCTCTGCTGCCTTGGTATTTCAAATTCCAAGGGGAGTAAGAGAAGAGAGACAGCAGGCTGTTACATTGGGAAAAGAAGAGGAAATCAAGTGACGCTTCCCTTTTCCCTCTGTTTCATTCTTCTTGCCTCTTTCACAGCCGTGTTTAAAATAAGCCACCTTAATAAAAGCATTTTAATGGCATCAAGGAAGGAAAAGAGGGAAAACTTGATTACTGTGACGGTTTTATTTAATGAGCTCAAAGCCTCTGGCTCTGACTTGCTATTCGTTTATTACTTTGTTGTGGAGAGATATATGTGACAAAATGGAGCAGAGAGAGTGAGAGAATGAGGCTGAACGCTCTTATTGCGGAAGTCGTCCGTGGCGTTAGCAATCGTCTTTGTGATTTACACCTTCCTCAAAGCTCACCTGGGTTTTCATCCGGCTCCGCCAGGGGAACACTGTTCCGCCGCGACAGAGCCGAGGGTGTCACAGACACCTTGGCAGGTAGGCAGACACAGAGACAGCCTGCTGTTAATTATTGATGGGAATAAATTGCACTCATTGGATGTCTGGCAGTGCAACCCACAGTGGATGTGAATACAAATGTGTTTATGAATGTGTGAGTGTTTGTGTGCACTGAGGGAAAAAACGATGGCAAAAAAAAAAAATAGCATTAGGCAAAAGAGGCGGGGGTTAGAGAGAAAGACCTGGAGACGAGGTGGAGGAGGAGGAGCTAATAGAGTGATGGTAGTGATACCTGGTAAAGAGACATTAGAGAGATGCAGAGGGAGTCTATAAAAGCAAACTACTCGGTTGATGTCTCTCACAAGTGTGATAAAAACACAGAGCTGCGGCGCACAACGCTAGCTGTTTCATTTGTGTGAACAGAACAAGGGAAAATTTAAAAATAAACCCTTATATGAATGCTAATAGAAAATTATTCTGTGACTGAGCTGAGACACACAGACACACGCACACAAACACACACACACACACACACACATTCTTAAAAAGGTCAGCTCTTTTGTTTTGGGACACAGGAGCTCTCTCATGAAAATATTGACTGAGAAAAGGGGAGCAATGCAAAGTGTGGTCTTAAAATCAGATGGGCAAAGAGCACAGCTTCTTATCTGTATTCTGAGAGCCTGGCCTCTTATAAATATTGGAAGGAGGACACTGGTGGGGGAGAGGAAACGGCCAAATGGTGCATTTGAGAAATGGCACACCTGAGCACCGCACAGAATATCATCTCCTCCTGTCAGATCTCATCCCATTTGATCAAAATAATTGCCACATTCATCGTTATCATCAATTCTGTCATCTTCACCGGAGCCATGGCCATTCTCCGTCTAATCATGGCTTCTTTGGCTTCAAGTAGGGTGGGGTGGGGGGGGATTTTGGCATCAAATCAAATGCAGGGCATCTCATCTGAGAAAATCACTCATAATGTACCCTCACAGTCATCACCATATTCATTGCTTTAATGCTACTGACATTTTGTTCACCTATTTAGATATTCTGACACCTGCAAATCTTCGGCCAGTACCAAAATAGCCTGCCTTAGCCACGTGGGCTCGTCTGTCATAGATGTCCAGAGAGAAGTCCCTGCTGTGCTTTGGTCTATGGTGATATTCTCTGCGGAGTCAGCAGGGAAATTAAAAATTAACAACAGGAAAATGAGACAAGGACAGTGCGATCACCACGCGCCTCCAACGAGGACCGACATGCACCAAACAATGTCACGGTTTTACTGTATCACAGTTCTTTTGGGGTACAGCTCATGATCCTGTTCCTGGTCCAACTGACGACCTGTTAAAACTGACCAACAGTCAAGCATTCAGCCAAAATTAAAACAAACAATACAACAATCTAAGGATGAATGGTGGATAGGTATGTACCTTGCCAGTGTGCTTTTTTAACTCTAAGCCACATCTCCCTGTGTATTCGTGTCTGTCAACCTGGCTCCACTGGGCAATTCACTGGGGCCCCCTTTGTACGACTGAAACAGCTTCCATCTGCTTCCACTTTAACAGGCTAATAATACTGCACAACACAGGGCAAGCGGCTGGTCAAATCTCAGTCAAAGCAGTGATAGCTCACACACCAGCGGCCAGATTTGTTTGTCGTGGCATGACAAAACACACTCACACGCACTCCAACACATAACGAAGTCCATATAACCACTTGAAACAAGCAACTCGCAAATGTACAAGAAACGTTTTAATACTGGCTTGTGTGAGAGAACAGTGTGGCCCTGTCAGACAGTGTGAGGAAGACAAAACAGACCTGGCTGCACCACAGTTTGTCACGTGACGACACACAAATGCACCCACATTCAAGAGTTTTCTTATAATAACATGTACAAGGATGTCATTAAACAACAAAGCAACATGGGAAATTACTTTCAGTAAGAACGTGTTTCTGGACAAAACCAGTTTGTATGTGGAAGCTTTCAGATCCATCAGCATCTATTAAGAGTGTTAAGTGTACAATATTAACTCCCTCAGGGCGAAGTGAATGTGCAACAAAGTGCTAATGATAATGCAAGAGGAAGTGGTGACGCCAACGTGTTTTTAAACACTCCTTACCTTGGCCATTTGGGCCTGCACCCCAGTGGCTTTGAGAGACGACACGGCCTTCTGTGCTGCAGCTGGGCTGTCAAAATCCACAAAGCCATAGCCTGGAGAGAGGGGAGGGGAGAAGAGAGGGAGAGATGGAGGGGGAGAGAGGAAAAGAAAAAAAGACAAGCATTAGAAAAGAAAAAATTAAGGCAGATGACTAACAAGGAGAATGACAGGCACTTGGTAATTGTAGCAGTAATAGGTTGGTAACATGACTACACAGACTGCCAGTTCTCATATCTGGTGAGCACTACATTGTTTGATAATTAGTGACACTGACGCTCATAGGGGGATGCTATGCATCTTAATTAGCAGCATGGATGAGTGATTCAGTAATAACAAACCCCGGCACCCTGCCCACCTCCACCTCCACACACGTACACACACAAGCACACACACACACATACTCTAATTCACATATGCATGTGCAAACACAAACAAAAACACTGAGTAGCATACAAATAAAGAATGAAGACCATCGCCGCCGCGATTCTGTCAAAGAAAAAAAAAAAATCTGATTTGTAGTTCAATGACAGCCCATATGCATTACTTCAACAAGTAGAATAATTCATGTAATGGTAATTTATGAAAAGTCCATGATTAAAAATCCATGATTAAAGAAATATTATACACATGTACACACTCATCCAAACTCATTCTTCAGAACATCATAATTTCCGGTTTTTACTTGTACAGCCTTTTGATTTTTGAAGACTGTGAAGCTGGCTGGCCCACATCGTGTTCCTCAACAACCAGCATATTAACACAACCCCATTTCACAGCCTCCATAATCCTCTCCCCGGTAACAAATCTCTCAAAGGTTGACAGCGTACCAGAGCTACTGCCATTCCTCTCTCTCTCTCCCTCCCTCTCTCTTTTTCAAACACATAAACACACTTATATTTCTCACAATTTTCTGTCCATCTTCTTACTGTCCCCCACTGTCCCTCTCCGTCTCTCTTACTCTCTCTCTCATATTTTTTCTGACATTAACAGCCACCAGCCCCCATCTGGAAATTCATCAGCAGGGGAAAGTGGAGGGAATGAAATTTGTGGCTGTGATTTATGAGTTATTGTGATCCCGACGTTCTGCGGGATGTATCGGAGACGGGGGTCACGTCTGTGTTAATTAAAATTTGGTGGCGGATTAAAAGCAGTCAATGGTGCCCTCTGATCCACTGTTTCAGAAGGAAAGTGTAATTAGAAAAGGATAATGGGTGTGAGGTGTGTGTGTGTAATGTGGGGACGACTTGCTGGCGTGGTTACCCCATCATGTTAGGAACGATCATACTCACACATACACACGAACGCTAGCTGTACTTTCTCACCTCGCCTGTGTGCAGTTTTTTTTCAAATATCTCACTCATGTTTCAGGTGTGTGACTGTGTGCGGGTGCTGGTTGGAGAGTAGGGGTTTGGGTCATTTTCCTGTCGGATGGCGGTGAAAGAGTGTGGAGTAATGTGAAAATCATAACCAGTGGCGGAAGAGAAATCGAGCGCGAGGACTGATTAATGGCCAGCTGTTAGAGCGGGGCTGGGAGGGGTGGGTCTTTAATTGTGGAAATATGAAGAGCCAGAGTGAAATGTGCAGATTCAAGTACCAGCGATAGTCAGAGAAACTGGACTGTGAAAGATGTCTTTTCTTTAATCGATGCGAGAACACTCCCACGTTTCACTTAACTCAAGCAGGGATAGTAACGTTCCCATTTAGCCTGATTTTGACCCAGAACTGGTCACCGCAGGCTGAATATTTACGCAAGATTGGTTGTTGTTGTTTGACGTTCGGTTGCATCACAGGCCGATGAAATATGTGGTCCTCAGAGAATCTGGTCAATTTCTAGTATGTCAGAAACTGTGGCTGAATGTTTGATTCCCCACATGGCTGCTGTCAAAACATTGTTTTTCAACTGTAGTGATCTTGTTTGAATATTATTGGATTAGTATTAGCATGGATTAGATTAGTAAATTGTGGCTAACTCCAGTCTTGACTCAGACTGTAAACCAAAAACTCCTGCAGAGAGAAAATACCAGCCTTTTTCCATCTTTTGCTGCCACTAAAATACACAAATACACTATTAGGGATTGAGTTTTATTTGTGTCGGTCACAGAAATGAAAAAAAAAGCAGATATTTCACAAAATACCAGACAGTAGACTACAAATGACAAGGTGAGGGTTTCCAATAGGACCCACAATGCAGAAAGAGGAAACAGGGAAACAGGTATGGTAGAACGAAGAAATGTTTTATGGACTTACAAAGGACACAAAAGAAGACGCTGGGGAACACAGGAGCTGGCAAGAACAGACAGGTGACACTGAGAATGAACGCAGACCAACCAACAAAGAGCAATGGGAGAACGCTGAGGCAAAATAAACGAGGGGGAAACGAGACACATGAGGTAATCACAGGAGAAGACACAGGGAATTTCAAAATAAAACAGGACATAAACAGGAAACAAAAGACAAACCGTGACAAGAAAGTAAATATTCAGAAGCTCCAGTTTCACTTGACTTTTGCCTAACTGCAGTTATACAGTATTGATGCACTACATTATTGACTGAAGTGATTTGATAAATTTTCAAACAAGGCTTTCTGGCAGTTTTTGCTGTTGGTGTCTTGCTTATCCCAGTGCCAGCAGCACTGAGGCCAAAGCCCTCATTTAAGTCCCCAAAACTAGAGAGCAACATAAGCGTTTTCTTATCCGATATACAGTAACCCCAGTGGACAGCATTATTTATCTGTCCCTTCCAAATCTTATACAAATCAAACATAAATCTCTTTTTAAGATGTGGTTGAGGATTACTTAGATTTAGTCAGAAAAATTAAATTATTTTTCTGGGGAAACCATGGTTTGAGTTTAAAAAAACATCGCTGCATTAATATTAGAGGATCTTTAGCATCACACTCAATGTATTAAACATGTGGTTGAAGTGTTTGAAATAGGAAATGAAGAGCACTCCTGAGCATTGAAGGCTAATGTCGTGTTGACCCATCCATCCGGCCTGACCTCCTTCCTACACAGACTTTGCCACCTTCTAATAATTCCCCTTTTCCTCTTGCCATCATCCCTACACCTCCTACAGAGCTTTGTCACATGAACGCAAACATATGTCAGTTTGTGGAACTCACTGAAAGTGACTGATGTTGTCTTTCTTCGTGGAAGGACGGTCTGGTTTTGAGCAAGGCTGAGATCTGGTGACTGTGAAGGCTATAGCATGTGATTCGCATCATATTTATTCTCATTAAACTGTTCATTGACACCTCGTGTCTTGTATGTGAGCATCTGCAGGCTACAGTGATGTTGTTCCATTTTATATGCGGGGTTTTCCCTTCAATTTGTCACATGTCTGTGTTTTTTTGGTGAAAATAAATAAATAAATGAAAATTAAAACTGCTCACAATGGAATATCCTGCGTGTTATCTTTCACTGTACCACAAACAACATTCCATTCACCTCCACTGCAGTGGGGGAAGACAGAAAAATGAAGTGATAGATATCTCCAAATCTGGGTGAGTACAGCCAAAACTATCTGCATGGATACACACCACCAGATGTGCTTTTTTGTAACTTGGGTGAACTTACCATTTAACACAATGAAGGAGGAAGGTTCCATATAAACAGCACATTGAGCGATGGCTTATCCTCTTTAATAATCGGAATATTCCAATGGCGGATACTCAGGACGCCCAATTACAAATTTAATATTCACCCACTACCACCTGGAGTGCACTTATCAAACTTTCAGCAGGGTGAGGATTTTAGAGAATGCTGACCTATATTCAGACAGCTCTGAATGGAGGGAGAAGAGGAGGGGAGGTTGGAGAGAAAGACAGTGAGAGAAAGGGTGTGTACAAAAGGAAGGGGGTTATTTGGGGTCAGCTGAATCGACACTCAGCTGCCTCCACTAACAGATCCAGTTTTCTCCTCTCCTGTGCAGTTGTTACAGCTGATATATGCATAATGCTTCTATATTGTGGAATGTTTGATCTGTAGCCACCGGGTAAAAATGTTTAAGGTTTGTTTTGTAGGAAAAGTGAATAATTATTGAGAGATATGGAGACATCCCAAGTCAAGGCAGAAAAGTTGTGGAGGTTACAGAAAAGTCAGTGTCTTTGTATGTGTGTGTGCTGTGAGAAACTGTTTCTAGCATTAGAATACAGAAGTAATTAGTTTTATGCATTAAGTAAGTTAAGTACAGGTTTATGCATTTAGATTAAAAAGAATTATATTGTATAACTCTAACACTAAGTATTGAGATTTAAAATTTGGTTTAAGACACAACAACACTTGTATTTGTTCTTCTTCTTTGCACAATGATATGTAAACAATAAACCATTGTGCTGTTAAGTTTATATTTCACTTGGAAATCGGACACTACAACACTGGCAATGATCCCCATTAGATGTTCTTTTCATTTGTTGAGCCCCTGTTGAGCCATTGACAGCTGCTGCATACTTAGCGTTGTGATTGTCCTTTGTTGTACTGTCTAAGGGAATGGGAATAGTGATAGCTGCCTGTGTCTCATGTGTTTAGCTCTAGTGATAGTAACCAGTAGAGCGTCAAAAGTCTTGATATACAGTAACATGTGGTGTCATACCTTAACTACAGGGAGTGCTCAGCTCATATCACTTATGGGATTAAGAAATGACTAATAATGTTGCCCACCAGCTGGTTAACTGTCTTTGTGACTTTGCAAATTGCGGTGATGAACTTTTTTTAGTGCCTGCTAACACAGATTTGGATGTTTTTATCAAATAATCAGTAGTGTCAATGAGTACCAAGAATTCACTCCTCCTCTCACCTCTCAGACTAAAGAATAGGAGCCCTGTAAATGAAAAAAATCTTCTTTTTGGTTGGTTGTCGCCCACATAAAAGCTCAACGAAGGACATACTGTATTGATAAATGGTATGTATTGATATTTTAGCATGAACAGATTGACTATTTGTTCAGGCAGAAATCTTTTTTGTAGTTGTGGTGAATTTGTTTTGTATAATTGCTAATATATGTAAGGATGTGTACATTTGTGGATGCGTTTACTGTACACTTCACTGATTCTTCTTCAGTCACTGAGCAGTGGAAGAAGTCGATTAAGCTGTGAGGAAGCAGCAGGGTCAAGGAGTCAAGGAACAACGTTACACTCAATTTAAGACACTCCATTCTACACACTTAAACAACACACACACCTACACACAAACGCACACAGATGTTGCTTGAGGAATGAGTTTCTGTTGCCAAGTACATGCTGTACTGCTACTGTATTCAATATGGGTGCTCTAGAGTTACTATCTCATGTGGGATGCAGAGGGCAAGGTGTTGCTTTGAAGCCTCTGCAACAACACAAACATCCAATCGATAGTTGTCACTTAAAAGGAGCTCAAAGTGACTGGCTACATGCGTGGCTGCTGATAATGCTGTGCAGCTGCACACTAATATGCACACGCACACACAGTTGTTGAAGCACACATATCTGCCCAAGCACTCTGGGTGTTTGACACTGACGCACACACACACACACACACACACACACACACACACACACACACACACACACACACACACACACACACACACACACACACACACACACACACACACAGTATGCACAGACACACAGACTGTCTGTCTCTCTGAGAGAACATGAGCTGCCATATCATATTTCCTGGTCTGGCTCTAACAGGGAGCCTGTCAAGATAAAAGGACCATCTTCAATCGGTTACTACAGGATGGTGCTATAGTATGCTACCACCACTTCCAGTCTACTGTAGCTCCAGTGGGTGAGGCAGGGTGCTCCCTAACATATAGTCCCCCTGTGGGGGTCTAGGACTACAGTAGATGCCCCCTCGGGCTATGCCCACACAAAAGTCTTCAGTGAAAAGTGGAGATAAGGGACTCATTACAGTGCGTGTATCGACATATCAATCATCCATGCATCATTCATGCATTCACCATCAAATTATGCTAATCCTAATTACTTCTGGGGAAATTACCATTCTTTATCTGCTAATAGTCGGGATTGTTTGGGGTTTCCTACCCACTATATCCACCACCATTTTCCCCAATATTTTCATTTTTCACATTCTCATATTCAGTGCTAATGATCCCATTTTGCACTGCGTACAATGGAATAATAATGGCCTAAGTATGAATAATGAATCAGTGACAAGTCACGGAGCATTACAATAGTGTACAGGGCAAACAGTGTAATTGTTTATGTCCTTGTGAGTCATCAAGAGGAGTTGTGAAGCTGCCGTTGCACATGGGTGATTAATCATTGTGGTTACACGTATGTTAATAATTCCTACTTTGCATGTATAAAAGTAATTATGGTTAATGGAGGAGATAGATGGGCCACTCCATGGACAAATATGCATAGCAATGCCTGTAATATGATTGCTATGATGCATGGTGCAGTGCTGCATCTCACTCCATTGTGAGCTATCTGCATCGTTTTGACTGCACTCTGCCGGAATACACACATATATACAGACTGTGTGTGTACAGATGCCTATATTGTGTTGTGTGTATGTTTGTAGTATGTACTTACTACATATACAATACTATGACCACTGAATTATTAACTTGTGGTGTTGATCAAGAGAAAATTAATTAATGAAAATTTTTGATGATGCAAGTTACAAATCATTTGCAGGGGCTTTTTTTTATATTGCAAAGAATGTCACCCAATGTTCAAAAGACTCAGGTGATGTCATGATTATTGATTATTTTTTGTGACCAGTAGTCCAAATCTCATAGACATTCAGTCTATTGATACAGAACTGAGAAAAAAAGTTGTATTTATTTTTCTTTGAGGACTAAATAAATCTCTTGATTAGAACTGTGCATGTGATCGTTGATAAAACACATCTCCTGTAAATCAATCAATTCATTATTTTGGCATGAGTGAGGTCTATTGGAAATTGCAGTGAAAGCGGTGGATTTGTGTGTTTTGTTAAGTAAATGAGATGCAATAAACAGTCTGGAGCAGTTACCTAAAGCCCTGGAAATTAATTATGTTTCCTGATATCTATTAGACTTACTGACTAAGTCTCTGAACATGATGATTTGATTTGATAACAAAGGTAATTGGTAGTTATAATGACACAGCTACTCTCATTGAGGCATGGCAGTTGTGTTTATGTGCCATGTGCTCACACAAGGAAAAACCTAATACTGAATGAATGAAGAGAACCCATTGAAATATTTCATTGCTTGTACATTTATAGACGTCTACGGTTCATTTGGGGATTTCACCAAGCTTCTACCCAACAGGGGGGAGTGGGTGATGGTTTTGGGAGGTTGTGGTGAGCTGTGCAAACACTGAGGGAGAGGCATGGGAGTTTTAAATAGCAAGATGGACCCATGACTAACTGCGGCCAAGCCAAGACCGCCTTGGTCACACTCCAAACCCAGAGAGAGCATCCTCACTGGGACTGCATTCCTCCGTCCTCCTCCATTTATCCTGCACCACCAGCAGCTGACTGATGATAAATTTTGCGGCTACCCTCCACTAAACCATGTGGTGGTGTGTGTGCGTGTCTCTGCAATTGTGTGTCTGTTGAAGGGGTGTGTATGACCTCCAACTTTCTTGTAGTGTGTGTGTGTGTGCGTGTGGGTATGTGAGTAAACAGGCGAGGATCATAAATCTATCTTTCAGTACCAAACAGAAACATCTGCAATGTTTTTTTTTCTCTTTTTTTAAAGCTTTTTTTTAATGTTGCGTATTACTGCACAATGTTAGCTTTGGGTTAGGCACTTCTGACCACATCAGTACCATCAGAGAATTAAAGCCAAATGAAAGTGTGAACACTTCCCAAATAGTTTCACCTCCATCTTACAAGCTACAAAATTAACGCTTGTTTCCATCTGCAAACACAAAATAGCCGTAAATGCACATTGTGTTTATACACACATGAACCTCAATGACTGATGAGGTAAAATTAGCAAGAACTTGTGCTATGTAGACATAAAATTGCTATTACGCACTCAGACACACACTGCAGCTCCTCAAAATAAAGATACTTCATTTACTTGTCCAGTGTCACCATCCTGCCTGCCTTGCGCTTGGAGACAATACCCATTTGTTGTAAAATAACTCTCATAGCGGGCTGTTTTATATTAGACACTGGCGAGGAGATAGCGGTACAGGCAATTAACTTATCAACCCTGCAACATGGATTTATAGCTAAGGCATTCGTCTTGGGCTGAAGCAGCCAGGCTGCTGGCTGTATTGTATTTCCTGTCATCTTCTCTTGCAGGTGTAGGAGTGTCCTTGTCAGAGCGCTGCAGTTGGGATCTGCAGAGGGCAGATTGCCAGGGCTTAGGGCCAAGGGGGCCACTGGCAGCTCATTGTGCTAAAGACAAACTGAGCAGTAGGTTAAAAAAACGAGCCCCTCATCCAATATTTGTGCAAGTATTATAGATGAATTCTGTACAACAATGCACTTACAGAACTGATGCAGACACTAGCAAAAGAGTGCATGCACTGTAGGGATGGAAACTGTTTAACATTCATGCGACCGTCATGATCATGAGCACATTTTCTCCTGCTCTGTGATTCTTTAGAAACTAATTTTATGAGGACCAAGACCAGTGCCAAATCACACTGTAGAAACTGTCATAATGAGGCTATTTTGTTAATACAGAAGGAGGGATGAAGTGTGAGATTAACATTCTAGCTGATCAATATTGAAATATTTTAACATATGGGGCTCATTCCCTTTATATCTGAGGGTGTCTTTCAACGTCATTTTCCTCTTCATCATTTTTCTTCCTTTTCTACCGTCTTCCTTTTGTTCCTTAATTAATTCATATCTATTCACACTCATTAGCTATAGCACAGCGCCATATGGCTTCTTCTACATTTTCAGCTCTAAATTCAGCCTGACAGCCTAGAAACTATTTAAAATATGTTATGTTACAATCTACACTGTGCTGCTAAAAAGTGGTGTCATGACAAATGGAGTCTGGTTTCAGAGGAACTTGCTTCCAGTCGTTGCCTTGAAACTCTCTCGATATGGAATTATCCTCACAGACCCGAGGAGGCATTCAAAAGTATTCATACATTCAAAATATCTACTCATTGGTGCCATTCAGTGGTTTAAAGTGGCAGAACATGGTATGAAAGACGTGTGCAGGTATGGTTGTCACTCAGATCTGTAAATGGCACCGCCGCTCGCCTTCTAGGTGGCTCCATCAGCTTGCTTGCTTAACAGCAAAACCCCCGTGTGTTTGGTGCAACATGTGAAGAGCACTCGAGAAAGGTTTGAGACCTGAAGGGTGTTAATTACTTGTCAAGAGGTTGTTAAAATGAGACCTGTGGCAAAAAGACTGAGTGGCTATATAGATCCCCCACGCAGATATCGCACAGAACACGCACACACACATGCACGCCGGTGGCCTGGCACTAAAGCTAACGAGTGTACCAGCAAACACAAATTGGTAAATGCCAACTGACATGCACATGGAAGCACGATCACACGTTATGACGTATATAATCTCAACAAAAGTGGACCCACACACACACACACACACACACACACACACACACACACACACACACACACACACACACACACACACTGACACTCAGGTTAGAATGTCAAACATCATTGAATAGCTGCTCATTATGGTACCTGTTGATGTGAAAATGCCACAAGCACTTGAAGCACATTTTCACACAAAGAGCAGGTGCAGTCCTTCTGTCACCTTCCTCTCTCACTCCACCTATAGAATATCTTCAAACAGCTGCTCTCCCTTCATTCCTGCTATACCTGGAGATTAATACCTTTAATATTCATGCCTAGTGCTGACTTTTATCCCCATTTGTGTAGAAGTTTGCAATAAGCAACCTTATCACGTCATGCACTAGGCCCAGAAGAACCACCAGCAAGATCAGAGGGACAGGCTAAATATTTGAATAAAGCCGGATCAATGAAAATCAAGCACCCTGTGAACATGTGCAAAATCTCCAGGTAAAGACAAACACTAAAATCTGGACAAAGACAAAGTGTCCCATTCCTCTAAACGACTATGCATACTTTTTTTTTTTTGACTTGCATCTGTTAGTCATTCATGAAGAACGGCCTGGCTGCCTCCAGCTAGCCTTCCTCTTCTCCGCAGTTATGATTTATGCCTTCCTTAACTAATCAAGGGTATGATCATTAGTCAGGGGATATTCAAGGGGCCAGGGACTTGTCAGGTCAGTGGAAGGCCGTATCTCTCATTGTGGTTCCCCCCTGCCATCCACGGGTGAGGTCTGGGATAAGATATGACTGGAGGTACGCCCCCTCACCCTCCACCAGTGCCCTCTGAGGCATTTGTCAACAAACAAGACAAGCAACAGGAGCTCAGCGTTGTGTTGTAAAATGGACCGAGTCAGTGAGAGAAGAGAAGAAAGCCATGATGGTGACAAAAATCTGCAAGAGTGATTGCCCAGAGCGTGTTTGTTCTCTGTTGAAATTTATTACAGATTTCTCTTGTCTTTGTTTGGATCCAGAGCACAGGCAGCGAAGAACAACACTTTAGACATGAGCAAATATCATACAATTTAATGACACAATAAAACAACAAATTTCACAAATTTGCACCGGATCTCTGTCTATGTACAAATAGTCTCAGGAAACCTTGTTCTATTCTGAGCTGTAATCCTGTGGCTCCTCGATGTCACCTCACACTGACCTCCATGCACACACAGACACACAGACACGCACACAAGCATTAAAAATACACACACATACAGACGACGACCACACTGCATGCAAAAACAGCACAGGAAGTGGGGGTGGTACAAAAGGTCAGAGCTCAAGGAATGCAGCGCTGATGGCCCGGCTGCTTCTATTTACGACAAACTTGGCCAATCATACGCCTACAATGTGAACAGCCAACTCGGAACTTACTAGAATGTATATTGAGGTGGCGGTGGCGAGTGAAGGAGAGAAAATTGATTTTTTTGCATGTGTGTGTTTTGTTGTGCGTGTGATTTGGGGGGGGGGGGGGTGCTAACAAAGGCTGTGGGTGTTATCCAGGGAAGTTCTGCATGCTGAATCTGTCCAAATCAATGTGATTATCCCTCAGCTATTGCTAATTAGAATCATTAATACTCAATGAAAGCAGGAAACGACGCACACTCTCTCTCCCTGCCTCCTTCAGCCTATCTCGCCTCTTTCTGGAATGGCTTTGAGGGAACAGAGGCATTTGGAAAAGGTCCGCTGTTGGCCGCACTTCAGTCGAGATTCTCATCTGCACATAATTCACTTTCAAAGGGCAGAGGGGGCGGCAAAGAGAATCCTTAATTGCACCGGCACCGTGTACAACATAGACAAATGTTTATATCTCGGCCTTCTAATGAGAAACCAATAACGGATGCAAAAAAGCACTCTCTCTCTTTCTCCATCCTCCCCCCATCCAACCCCAAATACACAGATACACATGCGCATGACAATGAAAAACAGGCCTTTTTGGAGAGTGTCACCTCATTCATCAATAGCCCTTATGCTTGGAGTCATGCAATACTCCGCTCAGGCACTGATGCAGCAATAAATCTGTTTTGCTAGAATGTAACACAGCCTATATTTCTCCATTAGGTTGATCCTGTGGTAAGGGCAAAGGATGTTGCACATTGTAATGGTCAAGCGTCTGACAGGCTGACATAGTCCTGAGGCTGCATTTGTCTTGTAGCCCAGGGTATTCAACAGGCAAGTTGCAACAAACTGAATGGGACATTTATGTTGCTGCTTTAAATGTACTCAAAAATGATTTGAATTTGTTGGGACAAACCAGGAAGTTAGTGTGTTACATCGAGTCACCCATACAGGAGAGGCGACGGTATTTCTTTCAAGATATAAGTTTATGTAATGCCCTTGTGAGTTATTAGCATCCTCATACAAAATGGATGGCAAGTAACTGGGCAAAGAAATGAACAACAACAAACTGCCAAACACACAGTCACGGGAGACTATCTTCTCATCTCATCTATCTCCCACAATTCAGTGCGGTGGGCCGTCGCGGCAAAGCGCCAGTCAGGCCGGTGAATCTCGGCACAGCCTTATCTCCCAGCGGCGGAGGAGGAAACGGAGGTCCTTCAAAGGGCTGAGGTCATTTCCTCTGCCTCCGGGCACTGGCAGGGAAAATAAAATGTCTCCATTCGGTCAGCCCTGCTTTATTTCAAATGCCGCCGCTGCCTTTTAAGAGGCCCTTGTGGGCATGGATGGCAAATGAGCGGTTTTGGGCTCTCGCAATCTATTCCCTTTCTTTTTCCCTCTGCCATCCTCAATCCCCCACTCCATCTGTGATGCAAACCCCCAAATCTCTGCTGTATTTCTACAGTAAATGTGGAAGAGCACAGACAGATATAGAGATGGACAGAGCACGAGAGCAGAGAGAGAGAAACACAGAGACAAAGAGGAAAGGAGAAGCAGTGTGAGAGTGTGGAGGAGCATGAGAGCGAGAGAGAGAGAGAAAGAGAGATGAAGAGCTGAATGCCTCCACTCACCCACAGCGCTTGACAGCCCTAAAGCCCTTTCACAACTTCCTGTTCCCATTTCTCTCTGAACTGGGCTACATCCAAAGCGTGCGTGTGTGTATTTATCAGCATGCACAGTTTATGTGCATGTGTTGTGTACCCTTGCAAGAATATGACTGTGTGTATGTGTGCCTGGAAAGTCTGTGTGTGTGTGTGTGAGTGAGTGTGTGTCATAGAGTAAGGTAGGGAGCGAGGGAGTGAGTCAGCGCTGGGAAGATAGAGAAGCTCATTGAAAGGCCTGCGTGGTGGAGGAGAGCAGCCAGAACGGGCAGACAGGCAGGCAGGCACACATGCTGTGATGTTAGGGAAAGGATTGATAGATCTGTTGCATGGCTACCGCTGCTGCAAGAGCCTAACACACCTCAGGCAGATGGATGGGGAGTGCGTGCGGGGGTATGATTAGTCTTTGTGTGTGTGTGTGTGTGTGTGTGTGTGTGTGTGTGTGTGTGTGTGTCACAGTTTGCCCTTTGTGTTTGAGTGCGTGGGAGAGGTTTATTACATGATCTTAGCATGTACAGTAGTTACCTCAAACAAGGCTTTACACAGGGTAAACATATAGATAAATGTGCAGTAGTAAGGAAAGAATGCGTTCATGTTTGTGCGTGGGCGCCCTACCTGTGCTAGCTTCTGTTTGTATGTACTAAAACACACATTTCCCTGACACCTGAACTGTAAGTACAGAAAGCGTCATCGCTACTGTATGTGTTTTCTGCTTTTTCTACGACAGACAGCGCTCACTCCCACGCTCGCTACACCACTCCATCTCGCACATCGTCCCCTCTCCATCTCCTCATCATCTCCCTCATTGCCCCATTCTTTTTTTTCCCAGTGTTTAACCAGCACAGCAAATAAATTGTCGAGTTGAACATTTATAATGAATAATAAACGTATAGAGGGACATAGTCTGGAATGATGGGGGTTAGATGAAAGCAAACATCCCTACATTAAGCACAGTAAATAAACAGTAGAATGAAGGAACTCACCTTTAAACCTCCATTTATCCACAGTTAAAATAAAAAATCTAACAGCTTTAGTACAGATTTTGCTTAGAAATACAGCAACCAGGCATAACATAACCACCTGCCTAATCCCCCTTTTGCTGACAAATACGCAACCAACTGTGATGCACTGTGTGGTCTAACAACTTTCTATCAGAACCAGCATGAACTTCTTCAGCAATTTGAGCCACAGTTGCTCGTCAATGAGCCTCGGGCGTCCATGACCCTCTCGCCGGTTCAACACTTTTCCTTCCTTGGACCACTTTTGATAGATCCTTTCCTGACCACTGCAGACTGGGAACACCCCACGAGAGCTACAGTTTTTCAGATGTTCTGACTCAGCAGCCATCACAATTTGGCTCTTGTCAAACTCGCTCAAATTCTCACTCTTGTCTGTTTTTACTGATTCTAACAAATGAACTTTGAGGACAAATGTTCACTTGCTGCCTAGTATATCCCTCCTAATAACAGGTGATGAAGTGTTATGTTCAGTGTTACTCACTTCACCTGTCAGTGGTCATAATGTTATGCCTGATTGGTGTATGTCCAGGAGAGGAATATGTTCTGTCATGCTGAATTTGCTACATGTTGAAATACAGTCATCAAGTAACACTTAACTATGTATGGGATCTAGATGTCTAAGAAAAGAGTCCAGCTCTAGTAGTTAGACAAGCTTGTGCTTTATGAAGTACATATTCTCAGCGTAGTAACATGCTGCAACGTCAAAGACAGCTTATGCAACAAATTATAATGTCATAAATTATGAACTGAATTTTTCATCTGGCACCTTGTCAGATGACATCACATTACGCTCTGGAAAAACTTGAGCCAGTTCCAACATTTTTGCTTTAGTGTGCCTGCGAGTGTGTTTTTTTTCCTCTCTCCCATAATCCTTTGCATTTGTGCTCCCTACTACCTCAAAGCAAAAGATGTACTGACATGACATGAAACAAGCTTTGTGTGTTTCTGTTCACACAGTACTCATGTCAGTGTGATAAAAACGGTGGCGACACCAGTTGTGTAAATCAAAAGGTATATGAAGTATATACAGTACTATGTCAATTAAAGCATAGTATTAAAATGTGTGACTGAGAACAGCTTTGACAATATAAAGTTTAACAAAACCAAAGCTTTTGACTTTACAAAGAAATGAAGGGGTGACAGAGAAGTTAGTGAGTGGAAGATAAGTTTGTCTGTTTGTTTTCACTGTCTGACTGTCGATCTTTTGCTCTAGCTAGCTCCCTCTCTGAGATGACTGCATCTGACCTATCCTCTATCCCATTTTTCTCACATTGTTTTGGCAGTGCGCTCATCGAGCTGAACTAAACACAAAATAACACCGGGGGGGAGGGGAGGAGGGAGACAGGAGATGGAGGTAAGGGATGCTCGCTGTGTGACGGTGGCACAGCGGTGATAAGCAGCCTCTCTGACATTTGAACAAGTGTCAGGGTCAGGGGGCCAGATGACTGGAAACAATGCGTGAATAGATCAGGGCGATGTGTCGATTTGGCTTTGTTGCCGGGAGCGCAGACGTGCGCCAGCCCATCAGGCTTCAATACACCGGCTCGGCTCGTTTACGCTTTGATACCTGCTCACCTTTCAGGAGATAGCGAGAGAGATGTGGAGTTGTAGGAGGAGAAATTGTGTTTTTGTGTAGTCCCTCTTCTCCTCAACGTGTCTTTCAAACACTAAAGAAGTGTAATTTTCTCCTCAAGGTTACTCTTCACACTCCTCTTTCCTCTGCGAACACATCTCCTCTCTGTCCACCTCCCCCCTCTTTCGCTGGGTACAGAACAGGACCATCCTTTCCACTCATAAAATATGTCTGCTTATATTTGCTTCTTGGCATTTCAGCAGCGCCGCATTCCAGGAGGGTGACTTATGGGAAACATTGTCTCCCACACAACACAGGGCTAAACTGAACTGATGTTTTTGCACTGTGCGTAACTCAGGTCAGCTGGACACTGAGAAGGATAACCTTTGATTCAGCACAACGTATCCCTTCCATCACACAAACTGAAAGAGCCTTGCCTCCTTTTCCCGTCTCAATCCGCCTAACCTCCCTCCACCGTGGCTTTCTCCTCTTTGATTCACCCTGTGCTGTGTCCTGTGACCTGCACAGACATCCTTCCTGCTAACATGCATCCAGTCTTGTCTTTAATTGCCCGTACGATTCACTAAAAGGACCCGTCAAGATAATCAGCCCTTTTTTTTTCTATCCTCTAAAAGGCAGAGGTTCTTTTCTGCAACATTTTGACCCAGAGAATGCCTGGCAGGATAAACTCAGGTGTGGAGCAGGGTTAAGAAGACAGCTTCACCTTGAAAGGCCACACTTCAGAGCCCGGGAAACCACAAAAAGCAATTAAAAGTATTGATGGAACTTCAATAGCTCTTAAACAGTGCTGCCAGACACCTCGGGGCTAGTAGCACACTAATCTTTTTCTTTTTTCCCCATCTCTCTATCGCTCCATCCTCTCACTCTCCCTCTTTCTCCACTGGAAATGGTTGTTCTTGATGATCAACTCATTATATAAAACATAAAAAGGAAGTGAAATGTATTTACAGCCATGAGATGCAGGTGGCTGGAGTGAAAGCAGAGCAAAGATCCTGGGAAGGTGAGTGCAACAATGATGGTAATTAAAGTTTATCTAATCCCAACTAGCTTATTAGCCCTCTAATTGGTCGTGTATGTTCAAGCATGTAAGTGTGTGTAGGCTGTGTGCTCAAGAAACACTTTTAAACGAGCCACTAATGTCATCGCTGCATGCGCGCACAATTTACCGTGCAGACACTAATGGACCTTTCATACAAACACACTTTCCAAAGGATTGTTCCATATGACAGAACAGGAAATAGAGGAGGAGCTGTGGATGGGGCTGAAACGGCGGTTGCCTGCCTGCTTATCCACAATAACAGGGCTGCAACATCTACAACACGCACATTGTTTACTTCAAGCATTCCTGCAATGTGTGCTAGCTACTTGCTACATTGTTGATTTATTCTTAAAGGCTTCATCGGTCATGTTTGACTGGGATTGGTGTGGAAAGACCCAGCCTGAAGAATAATAGCCTGTGCACTACAACAAGGTGGGTGTACAAGAGCGACAAATAATGACTTACCTTTGCACTGGTTGGTGTTCTTATCCAGAATGGCCTTAGTTGACACTATTTTTCCATACCTGTAAAGACAGAGAAATAAAATTTAGTGACTCGAAATGTCCTCGAAAAAGCCTTTGAATGGAGGGGCCGCTCACTCCGACTGCCACCCCATGGTTAAAGTAGATGTTTTATTTTCCATAGTCTCTGCCATTTAGTTGCAGCTAGCAATTTGCAAAGTAGCACAAATGTCAAAAGCCACTGGAAAGAGAAATCACTTGAGGTTAATAACATTATGTGTATGGCTGACTTCAAATGAATGTGCAGCCTTCTGACATTTGAGAGAGTCACTGAACATTTTCAAAAGGTCTAAAAGCAGACATGCACAGTGGACAGTCTTAAAAGTTACATTGTTATACCACATGTTGGTTGATTAATTACTTTTTAAAAACTAATTTAAGCAATGACCAAAAGACAGTCTTTCTCTTTTGAGTAAAAGGAATATTGACATAAACAGCTATAGAAGGTGCTAGCAGGTGGATGCTGTAACACTAAGCCAGGCTAGCTGCTCTCCTCATTTAATTTGTGCCTGCTAAACTAAGCTAAGCTATCGGCTGGCTAGCTCCAGCTATCAACCAGATGTGTTGTCATCAATCTCTTGGCAAGAAGGCAAATGTATAGATTTACCGAAGACTATTCCTTTAACCCAATTACATCACTCATTGACTTATAGCATATCGATCTAATACTGTAGAGAATTTTCATCCATTCGTGAGAAGCGTAAGATGTGGAAGAGGCAGTGTTTGAATGGTCTTTTGAAACCAATAGAAAACTGAAATTGCCAAAACTGCATAAAGTCCACGAGCGGCAGAATCTAACATGTTGTTGACGTGGCTCCTCGCAAAACTGAAAGGTGTTGCATTTCTTTATTCCACAGCTCTGCATGCACGGTGGGCTGCTATGAATTTTTCAGAGCTGAAAGACTGACCTTACTGACAGACTGACAGTGAGTTATTCTATCTGCTTGTCTCAGCTAAAACTGCAACATGTTGCATTGTGTGCAGGGCGAGAAGCACTGTAAATACAGTTTGAGTGTGTGTGTGTGTGTGTGTGTGTGTGTGTGTACCAATCTGCATGTGTGGATACTCCATATATTTATATAGTATATGTGCAGTAGCAGCTGCACTCTTGCTTGTACAATTACACTTGTGTATGTGATGTGTACATGCCTGTATATGCTGTAAATACATAAGTGAGAACAATTCCCTGTGTGTTGAATGCACTTCACATTGAGTGAGTAAAGGAACGGCAGCTTTGCTCTGTAGGGTTGGGGCGCACACACACACACACACACACACACACACACACACACACACACACACACATTCTGTAGGGAAGAAGCAGTGGTGCATCCCGGCCCATATTTCACCAGCAGGGGATAATTGTGCCATTTCTCAACGAGTGGCTGAGACTCTATTTACTGCATGCTGCAGTGGGGTGGGTGGTGGATATGAACTGACGAGCTCCGAGAGGAAAACTACCAGCTCACACACACAAACACACACACACACACACACACACACACACACACACACACACACTCACAAATATGAGCACAGAGACAGCACTCACCAATCAGTGGATTGTCTCTCTTCCGCAGATAAACAGGCCATTTTAGCTATAGGGATCCATAATCTACCGCAACAGAACAGGACCAACGTGCAATGTTTGATCACACTGAGACACTCTTGAGCGTAAGTGCTCACAATGAACATGGAACAGTGAGTTTCATTTGATTAGAGAACATGCAGAGCAGGTTTCGCAACTGCTAAATCTCAGAATCTGTCGAGAGGAACTCACAAGTAAGAACTGGTAATATGTCTGAAATATTCCATCACTGTGGATGTGATTTTATAGCACTATAAAGAGACTGGCAAACTCAAAATTGTGATATTTAAAAAGAAAATGCCTCAATATGCATATCAAACAAGTGTCTCTTTGTTGACAAACATGAACAGTAATGAGAATGTAACAACCAAACATGAAGGTCACATTTCTCCTTAAAATCAGATCGAGCAGTGACAGCGACTCAGAAAATTATATCAGTATTGCCAATGTTTTTTAACACCTGGAGGAGACGAGATTCAGGAGTTATGCAAATAATATGAGGAAATGTTGCATTATAATACTGATAAAGTAAGATATTTATTTAAGACAATTCTGATGCACATGCAGCCACTGAGCTAGTTAATGTGTTAGCTGCTGTATGCCTATCTGTTTATTTGCACACAGGTGTCTGCCCTGCTTCAGTACTTAAGTGGAAAAAAAATGTATGCTCTCAGTCTGGGAAGCAGTTAAAAAGCTCAGTGCTTTTGGCACAAATTGGGGGAAAGTTCTCATTAAAACTTTGTTTGGACTCTGGGGAAGCGGGAGACAGTAGCTTTCCAATGCCAACTCATCACGGCTTGCCTCATTAAATGTTAAAGATGGCTCATCAATGCATCGTATCCACAGTCCAAATATCCGCCACAAAGACACTGCATCAAGATGAAAAGACAAGGTGGAAGGAGCCAGCTTCACGGCCATAATGGAGACATATTGGAGACGGATGGAGAATGTGATCAGCATGTTCATGTATGGTGTGTGTGTGTGTGTGTGTGTGTGTGTGTGTGTGTGCGTGTGTGTGGCTGTGGAAGACCCTGCTGGTGGCTCCTTTGCCTCTCTGCCAGGCAGGCCTGGGGAGGCTTTGATGTGACAGAGGCAGTCCCTGTGAAGCGCAGGTTTAACACTGTGATGCTGCGGCCGGGATGCAGAGACTGTCTCCACTAATCCTATTTCAATCACTCTCGCTGCCTCTTATCTTTGACTCCGCTGGCCCTCGGCCCTCGGCCCTCCCCCCTCCTCACAAATCTTTCCCACTCTTTTGCTCTCTCTCTCTCTCTTCCTCTCTTAATGCCCATCTACCATCCTTTCCATTTCTCTTTCCCATACTGTATCCTTCACTTGTCTCCTTTTGTCTCTCCCTCCTCCCTCCTAATAGGAATCCCATGGCAATCATTCTGATGCAAGAATGGATCAACCCTAAGAAAAGAAGACGCTAGAAATGAAACTGCCTATAAAAAAAAGGGCTTTATGAGCTATTTTAGGATGATGGAAATGTACAAATTGTGGCGGATGTAAAACATGTCATTCGTTTGACAGCTGTCTGGACACGGAAATGTGATAAAACTGAGGCTGAGCCAAATGTTTTGGAGAAAGAAGCATCATGCACACGAGCGACATCCCAGCACTGCATCTTTCTTTCCCTGCTCTCTTGCTGGATAAAATAATCCAGGCCTTTTTCTTTTTTTTGTGTGTCATCAGAGCTGGGAAAGTGAAGTGGCTCTTTGCTGTATGAGGGCATTTGGGAGAGAGAGAGCGAGAGAGAGGGAGAGAGGACTGGTCAGAACCACAACACGTCACTGTGGTGGTGAGAGTACACAGGAAAGCACAGCGCTGGAAAGGATGGACGGACCACCCAAGTGTTGTGCTCAGACCTTGCCCTCGGCCTTCAGACACACACTGCAAAGGTCTGCGAGTGCGCGTGTGAGTTATAACACAACACAGCAGTGCCTTGAACGGCACGTAGGTGAAACCTGATCTGGGACAAAGACCGTTTTCTCCTGTCTTTGTATATTTGGTGTATTTGATGAGGTGTGAGTGTATGTGTGTCTGCGTCTGTGTGTGTGCAAATGTAGTGTATTTGCATATGACTGCCCATCTGTGCCAGCAGATGAAGACTTGATTACAGTATATATGGCATTTGAGTTAACTGGCTCCCGCAAGAGAAAAGAAGCAGCACGAATGAAAGCTATGCAGGGAGGAGGGCAGGCTTTACTGTGCTCAGCTGTTAGACTGTGAACATAAGCAGGCCTGTTCAGCACCTTTGCACCACCTGTGCAGGGGGATGGGACAGATGCGAAAGGAACACTATAGAGAACAATAACTTCAATTGACCACCTCGTCGGCCCTAACGCAAAAAATAATTAGCGGAATGTAGATACTGCTGCTGAAAAAGGAAAAAAAGTGTTGAGGGTTCTGCTCATGGAGGAGCAGGTGCAGCAGACTCCCACCATCCAGATTTACTACTCAGTCTGTGCAGCACATATCACCCAGAGACATTTCATAAGCTCATGTACGCAGTGTTTTATCAAAAATTGCAATAGTAATACTGGTACTCCTGTAAGTGGCACAGAGAAGAATTTAGGTACATCATTTCTATCACTTAGTTCAGGTAGTGACACTTTACACTCGTTTCCCCAGCGACAAACAACTGTAACAAGTATCTGCTGACAAGACTCCAATACGTTTAGAGGACGAGTCAATCTCTGGTGAATCTTGTTGTTTAAGACATTAATTGTCTTGCACAGTTTCAGTCGAGAGGCTTCATGGTATTACAGATTATTGCTGTATCAGTGTCTCGAGATTTTAAACACACAAGACGAGTGACTAATATTTATAAAATCATTTGGAGATTTGCTTGATGAAATTCTGCTTTTTCTTGACTAATTATCCACAGAATATTTAGTTTACCCCAGTGATCAGATAACCATTTTCAAACATAGTGAAAATTCCACCTTTTCTAGTAAAACGACTTAAAACTTTACAGGATGCGTTTCATGTTGTTTAGCCTTTGATGCTAATGCGAGAGACAGATGTCACTGTGTCAGACACGCAGAGAGGACCGAGCAGAAGAAAAAGACGAAAACAGAAGCACGACTTCTTTGTACTCTTATATCAAAGATTAAAAAGGAGAAACAGGACGTGACAAAGAGCCAAACACAAAGAGGATGACAGATGACAAAACTCAGGCAATCGGCACGTACAAACATTCAGGATATCACACTCACCAGTCAAGAAAAGAAATATATGCTGTGCACATTTTGTATTATGTCTGTATATATAATAGATAAATATGAACTGCATATGTAAACTGCAGCTAATGTGTCCCACAGCTCATACAGTACATCCCCTGACACAGACAGGCGTACAGTGCATCTTATTGTATAGAAATATTAAACCAATGTTTTTGTGAAATGTCGTCCCATCTGCTGTTGCCATGCAACTATTGAAAATCTGATAAGATCCAACTAACCCCCAGCTACTGTACTGTATATAAATGTGTTCTTACTTGTATTGTTTTGCATTGTGAGTTCTGCAGACACACTGAACTGATAAGCAGTGTCAGGGACATACAGCAGCAAAACTGACAGCTGAACATTGAAAATACTGAACTGTTTACCAACAACTTTCCAAAATTTCATATTTCAAGCCCAGATTTTGTGGCATCTGCACAAGTGTTTCACTGACCCAGAATATGGAATTTAATTGCTTCAGGGATTTTGAAACTGAACAAAGCCTTTCATGATCAGTAGCCAGCAAACTGACTCACGGTTTGTATGGTAACATTTTTTTAAAAAGAGAACTTGGCACTTAAAGAAAGAATCCCAGAGGAAAGAGCTTCATGACAGAAGGAAGAGGGAATGACAAAAACGCAGAAAGAGAACACAAGCTTCATGAATTAAAGGCATGTTTAAAGACAGGTAGAACAAGGATGGTGGCTAAAATAAGAAAGCTGATGAAAATAAAGGATTTTTATGAAGAAAAAGAAAAATGGAGGACAGAGAATAGGCACACAGAGACAGAGAAGAAATGTAATAAAACACAGAGATACAGTGGGAGAAATGAACAGAGGAGGCAAAACTGTCCTGATGGACACCTGGCAGGGAGCAGAGCAGCTGTTCAGTCCACCTCCAGTGACGTCTTTCATGACCTCTGAGCCTCTGAGCTGGCTGTTTGGTGGTAATGGCCTTTATCTAGTATATCCTTGTATGGAGCTGCCTGGAGACTGTGACACATTTTAACCAAATGACATCAAAGTCAACCTTCAACCCTCTGTTGTTTTCTTCAAGGGATATTTCAACATTTTGGCAAATTTGCCCATTGCCATAATCCCTATAGTCATAGCAGTAGGTTCGTTACCTTTAATTGTCGGTACAAGCTGTTTTTCGATCGGTGGGGCAGAGATAAAAGACGCTCTCGTGGACGAGTTGTGACCCGCACATTTGCCACGCTATGAAATTATAACGTAACAACTCCGTCTTGTAATGTTACATTATTATTTCATAGCATGGTGAATGTGCTGGTCACAACTTGTCCACAAGAACGTTTTGGAGTTGTTGGATTGTGTATTTGATGAGTTTGATGGGGGAAACCCAGAAATACCATATGCCTCTGTAGCGTTAGCTGATCAGCTTGTATCTCTGCCCTGCCGATCAAAATACAGCTTCCACCGACAATTAAAGGTAACAAATCTACTGCCATGACTATAGGGATTATGGCAATGGGCCAATTTGCCAAAATGTTGAAATATCCCTTTAGGCAAAAAAATATGCTTATTGAATCAAAGCTATGCATGTTGCCTACCTTGGTTTGTCACATTACTACAGTATGTACAGTACTTATTTCATATCGTTTACAGAGGCGTATTTGATAGTATTCCAGTATACCATTGTTAGTCAACATGATAATGGTGTCTAAATTGGAAATATATCCGAGTGTAAATACTGTGTTGGCAATGACCAGCAGTGATAAATCAAAAACCTTCAACAAATTGGATAATTCCTTTCTTGGCTTTAGCACTCTATCTTTTTCTTGGCAGAATTTCATCAGGTTTTTTTAGGTGCTGGGATTCCCCCGTGTTTTGTTGGCAGGTTTGCAGCAAACTGGCAAATGTGTAGCTTCAAACCTTTAATGTCTGTAAATGCAGGAAACGGGAAAGGTAATGGAGCCATAAGTGGTTTGTTTGTTTCCATTTTTTCTTCTACTTCAACAAGTGACATTCTTGAGGCGGCACTGCAGGACGTCTGGAGAACCATGACACAGCAAATATAATTTGTTAGAAAATGAGCACCACAATCTACATGCAGCGTTTACTGTAGTCCATTTCCAAGACTGAGTGATTGCAGTACCTTGGCCGGCATGTCATCGCACCAGTCTGTTGAAGTTGGCCATGTTCACACTCGGTGGTCATTAACTGTCATCAACTATTCTAATTTCAATTTTTCCTCATTTCCCTACTGATGTGATCTCTTCTCATGAACATTCATTTTACCTGGCAAGTGTGTAATGGATGACAACCTGATTAGAACCATTCAAACTTCCCCACCTGCCTGCAGAAAGGGAAAAGCAACACAGCCGCTGGGCACCAGTCAGGCAATTTATGGAGGAAAAGGTGATTTAAAAGTTTCAGCGTGTGTTAAGAATTCATTGGTAGAGACAATTTGTCTTCGCATTACGGGATTTTCAATAAAAGAAAGTTTTAAAATTCAAACTACTGTTGAACATCCATCAGGGAAATAGTTGTCACTCTCTTCTTTCTTTTTCTCCTTTCTCTCTCTCCCTTTCAGCTTAGTGTTACAGGGTGTCTCCACTTCCTGTAAATGTCGTTTCAAATTAAAAGCCCTCTGCAGAGTCATGTAATTGTGGTTTCATGACTTCACGATATTGCAGCAGCAATTATTTAAATGTACATGGTGGAAACATTTGCTGTGAAACAAATGCTCATCATTACCAATTATTTATTTTACTAGAATGATACAAAACTCTGAATGTGTTTTCTGAATATTGTATTATTCAACAAAACTTCAACCTTAACTTCTGTGCAAAAGTATTTTCAGACAGATTTTGGAATATACTGGCCTTAATGTGGAAAAAAGTAAAATCTTAAAGTATCTAACATTTAACCGGAGACTCAACACTGTCTTCTCAACAGCGAGTCCTCGACTAACGTGTGAAAGTCAAAATAACATGAGTGCATGCCAACACTGAAACTCTGGTATATAGCCAGCGGTAAACAGCACTCCAAACAACAGTGAACTTGGTGTGTTCTCAAAGGCTGTCAAACTGTTTTCAAATGCAACATGGTGAATTGCCAACATATCTGGTGGAATTCAAGGCCTGTTTTTTGTTTGTTTGTTTGTTTTTTATATATATACACATATTATCCCTAAATAAAGGCAAGTTTACTGAGCTGTGGAATAGAGGACAACCTTTGTAGATCAACAACTAGAGGATTAGATGTGGATAACTTTTCATTTTTCATTTTTACACTTAGGTTTTGTGTTTAAGTTTATTTTGAACTTGGAACAAAGTTATACGAGCAACTTCCCAGCATTTCCAGTTTTTATATTATGCTAAGCTACTGTACAGTAAATGGCAGCTGGCTGAAGGTTCATACTATACGGACAGCTTGACAGCAGCATTTATCTTCATCTATTTATTTAAAGGGGGAATGGTTTCAACATTGGTGCAGGAAAGGTGTTCACCACAGAGACACAATTCCCAAAAAGTGCCTCAGACTGAGGTTGGGAGAGCGAACTACAGACTGGTTAACTGAGTGTGCATCAAGAGAAGACAAGAGCAACAGTAAGTGACAGCAGGAAGCATTACCCTGTTGTTCTGAGTGGAGCTAGTTGCACCGTCTTGCTTTCTCACGCACACTCTCTGGTCTTCGTCAGAGCCAGCCTTGCAGAGTAGCCCCTGTTTGTTTGGAAGTGTCCAACCTGTCAAACCCACATGCCATGCACTGCTGTCTGACACGCACAAATGAACACATCTCATCTGTGCTGGTGCTGCTTTTGCTTTCTAGATACTGCTTCAAATGAAAGGAAAAGTCAGTAGAGGGAAATGGAGAGGCAATAGAACAGAGGAAGGGGGAAGGATAGAGAGTTAACGGCTGAGAGTCCCGAGATCTCAGGTTTTGTCCCTCACGTCAATCAGTCTTTCTGGTACCAGAGAAACTGCCTCAGCTTTTGTTGAAGCTTAAAAACTGTCATGTGCTGGACTGGAGGCAGATAAAATGCAAAGCACAGCAGGGGGGGTAGAGGGGTGGGGTGGCACAGAAGACTGTTGCGCAAACCAGCATGTTATGGCAGGGATAGGATTTGTTGCTATGGTTATTAAAGTGCTATTAGTTCCTAGAAGAAAACTGGGATGAAATGCGTCTAAGTATCCAGTCAAGTTTTTTTTAAAGACTGTTAATATAAGTCCTGAGTTCAAAATATAAATAATAAATAAAAAGCTATTCAAGAAAATCATTGTTAGTGCATTAACTGTTAACACAGTCAACCTCAGTACAAAGGTGGAAGAGAGGCCCTTTCCAGCCTCTAAATAGGCAAACTGTCTATGTGTCATGTATACAGTAATGGGGGGATAAATAATTTAAAAAAAACAGCCTTAGGCTAAATCAGCTTCACCACTCGTTCTCACTCTAAAAATCAATGTTTGGGGAGGCAAAAGGGGTTGTGTTTTAGTTTGTTCACCCTGGCCGGAGAAATGACTATGTCACTTTTGCTGGAGTGGAGAAGTGAAGAGATGAGCATGATGAAGAGATGTGAGAGAGAGCAGCTGAGAGAGGAGAGAGAAAAGGGAAGGCAGCAGGAACACGGAGAGAGTAGAGAGAGTGTAAGAGATGATGGTGAGAAAAGAAAGAGGGAACGGTGGAGTGAAAATGAAAGAGGGTAGTGAGAAAAAAGAGGGAGAGGTGTTCAAACACAGAAAAAAAAGTGGGTATGAGGGGCTCTGAGGCCATGAATAGCAGATGCTTCCACTCAGCATGAGGCTGTGGGAGTAGTTTACTTTGGGCATTCCTGTGGCTGTGTCACTATGGGCTGGGCATCGTCCATCGCCAATGGCTGACAGTCATCACGATGTTGAGCCCTGCATCGTGATTCCACCCACCCCTCTGTCAGCGGGGCGCACCCTGGCACACATACACAAGAAATCCAGTGTCTCTGCTTTAACATTGTATATCTGCCAATATGTTGAGTCCTGTACTCCTCTCATACTAAACTTGTTAAATGTTAAACATACTCTGTATTAGATACATTGCGTAATGCGTAGCACATTACACAGCTGTAGACCGGTTAATCTCACATGTATTGTTTTTTATGCGCTTCTTGATCAAAATACTAATATGATATGAATGATATGATGCTAACCTGTATCATGTATTAAAACCAACATTGGATTTTTGATACCAAAACCAATATTGCCAATTTTTAAATCTGATAAAGACATCTTGTATTAGATGATATTTCTTCTTAAAATAAACATATAACATGATAACATATTCTTGAACTTTACACCGTAACGAAGAGCTGAACTGGATTGTCCTCTGACTGAAAGTTTCTGGATATGGCCAGACAAACCTGTAACACCCAACAGTGATGTCACAATGTACCGTCACAGTCTACAGTATCCATAACTGCAGCTAGGTGAGAAGCAAAGTAAACCTATAACAACCAATTAAAACTAAACTTTAAATATTGAATTTCAGTTGTATTTCTAATGCAAATTCCTTGCTCCTCCCTGGCCGACATACATATACAGTATGTGCCAACTGAGAAGGCAAATATAGGACTTTGAGGTTGGACAGGAGGGCAGTTACTCACAAAGTGTCTCCCCTCTGTCGTTTTCTTTCTTTTTTTTTCCTAAACAGAGCCATGGGACCGGCCTGCTCTGATAGTTAGACAGCTAATGTCAACAGTAGACCTCGGAGAGTCATTAGGGATAATGTGGCGCTGCTGAGTGCCCGGGCCTGTGCGCCATAAAAACAGGTGGTCCCAGGGTCACCCCTCCCTTCTACTCCCCTCAACTTCTCTACTTAGCATACCTCATGGCTCTCTTTTCTCCACTCCCCTCCTTCTCCAGCACCCCCTTCACCATTCCCTCAGCACACACGGGAAAGGTTATTTGGACAATTGGCGGTGATTAGCTCTTGATTTGGCTCACTCTTTCCGTTTGATCAGGCTGCAGCATGGAGGCAAAAGCCAGCGAGAGAGAGGGCGCAGCTGTGGCTTGGCCACGGTTGAAATTGGGTGAGGAGAACCAGAAGGAGAACGAGAGGAAGAGAGGAAGCAGATGAGAAAGAGGGTTGAGGAGGAAGAAGAGGAGGGGTAAGGAGTTGGGGGTTTAGGGACCTCTAGGGTCCTTTGCTTTCTTGGCAGTTTGAGTTATGGATTTGGGCTTCTGGCAGAGAAAATGTGAACTGTTTGTCCCTGTTATTCCAGGTGTGGGCCCATGTAAAGAAAAAAAAATCCCTCTCTTTCTTCCTTTCAACCTTCTCTCTATGCCTCTCCTGGGTGGTGGACTGCAAAGAAAAATGTGGGTGCTATCTAATACCTTCCTGGTAAAATGGGTAATAAAGTCTGCTTTGCCCTAAAGTGTTTTGGGGCAGTATTGGCTTTTTGGCAGGGTTGGATGTTCTGGCTTCATCGATCTTTGGGTTGGACGGGGTTAGTGTTGGGCTTAGGGTTGGCTCAGTGCCTCAACCTGGCTGGTTAGGCCAAGGAATTTTTCTCACAGTAACGGCTGTTCTATCCTTCCTGCTCTCCATCCATCCTTTCATCCATCCATCCACTCATACAGCCAGCCAGGCAAGAAGGAAGGCCTCTCACTATCTGGGTGTTGAGCCAACAAATCCCCATTCCGCTCCTTTGGCCTGTTCTCTACACCCATATATCAGGCTGATGGTTGCGGAGAACCCGACATCCAGCCAGCTGAACAAAACAGAGATTAAGCACCCACCCGAATCCATTTAATTACTCGTTCAACAGCTCTCGGCATGTAACTCCAACTGCTGTGAGAACTTTGGTTTTCTTCAGCCTTTAGTTTTGCTCCCAATAACCAGGGGGGGGGTTGAAGAAGGTGGCAAGTCAGAAAGAAAACTTTTTACAAAAATAATCATATACTTGGATGTTGTTAACTGCATGTTTATGTAAATTTAAGGCTTGGTTACCCGCATATGTAAGGAAGACTGTACCAATCTGTTTTAACATGTCATCACATCTGTCTACATCTGGAGATAGAATTTCTAACTTAACAGTGCAGACAGCCTTCAAAACCCAAGCATCACCAAACAGGAATGTATAAATTGTAAATAACACCGGGACACTGTTGTCACTATTCAGGGCAAGCATAATGTCCTACTATGAATGGCTTAGACCATTATTAACGCACTAGTTCTGCATTATATGGCGTATGTAATATTTATGAAATATGTCATATCTATTTACAGAATTATGGATGCATCCTTTCAATCACTAAATTAAATATTGAGTGAAAAGTTAAGTATTAACATTGATCCAAACAAGAAATTAACAACCATATTTGAGGAATTTGTTTAAATCTGGGAACTCGAACTTCTGTTTTGCTGTATTTTAAGTGAGAAATGTGATATTTGGGAGACTAGGGGGCCTTGATGAGGGTTACTGAATGTGTGATGAGTTCACAAGGAGGGGGTCACAGCCACAGTAGAAGGCATTTATTTTGTTGGCCTCTCTCAGGCGATGTGCAACAGCCCACAATCAGCAGCTACAATATGGCCTGTTGTCAAGAATGCATCAGTTTGGCAGCAGCATGTTTGCTTTGGAGATATTGGTGAACCAAGGGCTCAAAAGCTGCCTTTCAATGTGTGTGACACAACAAACCCAGGCCCAAGAACCAGCTTTTACTTATCTCGCTGCCAGTAAGGATCTGTGTAAGACCACATACACACATACACACACTCAATGATATAATGCATTCTCTAGCTCCTTACCCTTCATCATCATCCTTAACCTACAATTAAATAATAATAATCTTCAAACGCAGCCTCAATTTTTGTCCATACAATGACACGAGTCCTCATGGGTTGGAGCGTTTTAGGGTTAAAGTCCCCACAAGGATTTAAAAACATGCACACATTCACACCCACTCGTATAGTAAGGCTTAAAATGTGCAGACAGGCATATGATCATGATGAAGAAAAATCGCTAAGCTAGCTAATGTGACTGAAACTCCCCTACGTCTCATTTTCCTAAAACTACAGTGCCACATTTAGTGTGTTTGTGTTTAACACTGAGTCTCCCTGGGAGAGCTGATGGGCTGAGTGCCAGGTGGAGGAGGAGCTGGGTGCTGGGCATCTGGGAAAAAACCTGAGGGGGACCCAGGGTGCTGCAGACTGCAGAACAGTCGCATGACCTTTTCTAGAATGCTGCCACCCGCCAACCACTGAAACACGGCCTGGCTAATTAAAGTTTCAGTGGCATTGGATTTTCACTGGCACAGCACACCTCGGGCAACCTTGGGGGCTCTTAGGCAGGCGATACACACAGAGGGAAGGATGGAAGATGGAAGAAAAGAGAGAGAGAGGAGCCGTGGAAACAGCTGAACCAGGTGACAGCCACTAGAGGACAGCACGGCTGATCCAAGCAATAACAGACAAACTCGGTACTGTAGCTTTCCGTAACACACAGAAGAAAGACCATATATTAGAATGCAAATCTACACTCACAAACATGCACACTGCCTGGGTATTTTACATAAGCCCCAACATGGTTTGCCCTTCCAAATAGTTCTGCTGGAAATATTCAAGATCATATGGAATTAGAAACGAAATTGAAACTGTCCAACACTGTACAACAGAGTGAATGCTAGAGCTAAGCAAGAGATATGCAATGTCAAAATGCCGAGTGCTTTTCCAAATCTTATCGGGCTGCCTCTCAGGCTAATGGAATTTCGATGGGTCAGTATCAAGAATAAATGCATGACTTATGACATGGCTACCGGGAGCATTACCAAATATACTGGACAGCATGTTCCCGTCTCCAAAGGATCATTGAATAATTGGCCGCGTTTGACCAGGACATTCTGGATATATGGCCAAGAAAAGGTTATGCAACCAGACAGACTCATGGCCTGTATTTCACAATCTGCTGGCCTTGTCTCCATTAATGATCTTGACCCCCTTTTCACCATTTTAGAAGTGAAAGGGCCTAATGGAGCTGAACAAAGCTGCTTGTGTGTGTGTGTCTGTGTCTGTGTCTGTGTGTGATTGTGTGTGAGAGACAGAGACACACAGAGAAAGAAAGCCCCTGTGACTGTGTGTTACTGCTTGATGAGGTCTTGGTCTGTGATTCCTGGGGGAGGTGGTCCAATCTAAGCTTTATTCGGCCTTATTGAGCTGTGAGCAGACAGGTGTGTGTGTGTGTGTTTTCTCTATCAAGAGCATTTGGCAGATTTTTATGAGTACCTTTGTGTGTGTCCCTAATATACACTCGGTTGGTAGCAGTTTAATGGGGTGTGCAAGGTATTTCACATGGATCCTTTTCCGTGCCTGTGAGAGGTTAGCTTTTTAGTTTGATTACTTTGGCATTTAAGAGCTTTAATATGTCATTTTTGTATATACACTGTATGGCATTGCCTGTCTGTAATGATAAATGTTGGTTTTCTACTATGAAAAATAAAATACAGCATTAAATATACTGCACAGAAACTTGTTTCTGTTACAGCCAGTTGTTTCACAGTATTTTATAACAAATAAGCATACAGATGCATGGACATGTCTTCGTGTTGCCTCTTCAGTACACACAACTGCTCTTTGAGCCTTTTTGACCTAAAGATAGGACTGAGGTTTGGTCTAGTTAGGTAAGAGACTAATTATAGTAAAAAAAAAAAAAAACAGCCAGCTTTAGGCAGGTGGAACTGCTTCGATTGATATTTGACTGGGCTGTTAGTGCTATGGTTTGATGGGCATAAGCTACAGCGCAGGTACTGTAGTTTCCAAACGCAAATGGGTTTTCCATCTTGTCGAAGTACGACATCATCTACACAAAGTGTCTCTTTTGTCTCTGGTCTGTCAGTGATTTATTCAGTGAGATGCTGAAATATGATCTTGTCAGGGGCATCTCCCAATTCAACTTATTTTGACTGTGGGACATATTATATTGAACAACTTTATCATTTTCAACTAGAGATATTGTTTCCATTAAAGGTGTTTACAGATGACAGCACCTCTATTGTATATGCTCAGAATACAATTGACTGTTCTTCTGTAACAATTATGTACAATATAAACTCTGACAAAAATGGCCATTGATGATGATAATCAACCAGTGACCATTTAAACACTAACATGTTTATAAACTAAAGGAAAGAATAATATGAGAACTTAAAGTTTCCACATTAAATTAGTGTGCCAGACACTTATGTGGGCTACACTAACATTTGAGCCGGGAGTTGGAGTAATATATAAAAGCAAAGTGTGCTGCTGGCTGAGTATAGGACATAAGACTAAGTAAATTAAAAAATCCAATGTTTAAGATCAGATTTACAAAGTGGCAGTGACTTCCATACCAGCACTTGCACAAGTGCATTCACACTGACATTTCAAATGTGGTAAAACGCAGTGCACAAGTCCAGAACTTACGGTTGGCAGAGTTTGATGAGGTCCTGGTCGGTGGTCCCAGGTGGCAGGCCTCGGATGTACAGGTTGGTCTTACTCAGCTGCTCCGCTCCTCCCTGGCTGCAGCTGTTGGTGCTAGGGCTGGGAGGAGCCATTGGGTGAGGGGGTGGAGCATAGGGCTGCTGGGAAAAGAAGAGAGGAAAGACTCAATATACACAACTAAGAACAGGATTAATTTTAAAGAAGTGGAACGATTAGAGAAAGAGTTAAGAACACAACAGTATGGTATAACAGAGTGAGGACAAAATAAATGCTAACATTTCTTAGGCATTAAAAGCAATGTGAGAGGAGGGAGAAAAATATATCTTCAAGAAACAGCAATGTTATTGCAGTTATGAAAGTAGACATTTTAGGGAAGCTAGAGGAGAGAGAGGAGATGAGATCAGGGTCACTAAGAAATGAAAACCCAGCAGAAAATATTAATGATTAAAATTTTAGGAGAAAAAAATCTAACCTCAGACTCAAATAGTAAGAATAGTAGAGAAAATGGGCTGCACAGTAACAAGAAATAAAAGGCAAAACACTTCAGATGAGTTCATAAAAGATATTTTCTGTATCCCGTATTCACTTATTATTCTTCAGTTTTTTTGTCATTATGTCACTTTGTGTCACAGAGTGATGCAATTAACTGCATCGGGTTCTTTGTCAGTATGCTTGTCTTTTATCTAAACATGGGAATGGAGTCAAAGATGCAAACTTTTCTCTTTTTTAAAATCTTAAGTAAACATTTCTCTAGGGGTAGTCTGTGAAATTAGGGTTCATAAGGCATCCTGCAGCTTATAAACAGTTTTAAATGATGGCAACTTCCTGCTTACTATTCATACCCTCAGAACCAATTTCATTACGCTGTAAAACAATTTACACCTCCATATATCTGATATCTTGATGCAGTAATCCTCTCCAGCCTATTTCATAAACATCTCAATATGAATGTCTTTTTTTTTCAGTATAATCTCTATCATCAAAAATGTATTCAAAATGCATTAGATTTGTGATCTCCCTCCCTCCTTTATTTTTCTACCTCTCCTTCCCCTCCTCTTCTCTCCTCATGTGCCAGTTGTGCTGTTAGTGTAGATTTATGGTATAGGAGTCAGGGCCCCCTGCTCACAGCCCATTTATATCTCTATTGCAGGGACACTGCACATAGTGACAGAGAGAGAGAGAAACGGGGCCCTGCAGGCATGAGCGGAAAGAAAGAGAGAGAGACGGAGGAAGGGAGAGAAACATTAGGAGAGAGTGAGTGAAGAGGGAAGAGAGAAGGAGAAAGAGACGATGCACGCTGCAATAAAATAAGTGAGTGATGGATGAAACCGAGAAAGAAAGAAAAATGGCCATGGAGAGTGTGACATGACTAAATACCACCACCAGCACCAGTTAACCACGTTAACCCTTTACCCTCCCCAGAGACAACCTCCAGACCTCGTACCACGCTGTAACACACACGTACAAACACACAAAACACACCATTAGCCCTCCAATCCACCCTACACGTTAGCAGCCGGAGCATGGCTGATTTGATGCGCTATTTTAAGCGTGTGTGCCATGCCAGCGTGTCGCCTCCCACTCTTCTGCCAAAGAGCCGGGGTCCCTGAAGCGTGAAGAGGGAGCCACGTCCATCAATGGACGGCTAATTACCACGCTGAGCTAAGTGGAACTGATGGGCAGCCACTCGCTGTGCTGGACGCACACATACTGTACACACGTCGACGGGTGCGCACACACATGGCCACACGAGATAACACAGAAACACCTTTTTCCACACAACAGCCACAAAACGGTGAACCATCACCAGTCCTCTGGGGCAACTCAGACCCAAGTCTCATATAATTCAAGACTCAGATCCTGTGTGCAAGTGCACATCAGGTCACAGGTTCATGAGAAAATTCAGTGGAAGGATTAAAGGTCTCTGAATGCTGACCTTTAAAACAGATTGGCATGTGATGATTTCAGACCTGTTAATGGAGTCGTTCATATCTGAGACACTGAAATCCTCAGGGTCCAGGCCTGAGAACCGATGCGGGGCAGTGGAAGACTTGTTGTTATATTGTTTTATTGCTGTTCATGTGTGTTTTATTACCAGGTCACAACTTGGGAAGTAAGAAGTATCCTCTTCCACTCTCCTTGCTATCTAATAATAAAGGCATGAGAAAAAGAATCAAAATAACACAGAAACACGAGTATTGAATGTGTTTACACGATTTCGGTTACTTTCAGGAACTTAAATTCCTCAGCAGCTTTCAAGTTTTCATTTCGGTGAGTTAAGTCCAAATCTCAAGGCTGGGACTGTGATCGCCAAAAACAGGACAGCAGACACACAGACAGACTCACACACACTCACACACTTTACCTCCTCCTCTCGCAGATGCCTCATACTGCTTTCACAGGCTGAAATGAAAAAAAGCAGCACTCCTCTCCAGCCATTCACGTTTCCATGCTGTGGCAGTAGAATAGAAGAACCTTAATCTCTTGAGTGCTCCATGGGAGTTATTCTCTTCCACTCAAAGTTACAGGAACGTGCAGAGCTGCAGTTCAAGCTTCAATTTTGAGGTTTCCACCTCCCGCCCCCCCCCCCCCTTCGCTTCTTTGTTTTATTTTTTTTCTCCAGTCCATTGTAGCTGAAATTATACACGCACCACTTAACATACTGGGTGACACGTACAAATTCACCAGCACAAACAGGAGACACTACACAGTGTTGCTGTCAGCGCTGAAGGTTAATTGAAAGCCCCTCTCTCTTTCACAGGCTCTCTTTCTTTGTTTTAGCCCTTCAGTAATATACACAACCCTCCTCCTCATCCTCCTCCTCCTCCCTCGGCTCCAGGCTTGGCTTGCATCCTGGGCTTTGGAATTCATGTGTCCCGCCCTATCGATTTGCTTTCATTTTTTAAGGTCAGAAGCTGAAATCTTACACAATGAGGCATGGAGGGTCAGAACCAGCCCATTACTTACAGTGCTGGGCGAGAAGGCAGAGAGCGAGGTTATCCAAGGGGAAAGAAAAAGGCCGCAAGAGTCCCCTGGGAAGAAGAATGGAATGGGTGCCGAAGGTCTCAGAGGAATGGAGACTGTTGGATGGCGGGATAGGGTGAGCGGGTTTGTTCTCGCATTCTTCAGGACTTAAGGATTTAATGGTGGTTTTTTGTTTTTATTTTATTCTTGGCAAAATGAATTAAGGGAGTATTCTTGCACAGAAGAGTGCAAAAGTTTAGATAAGTAGGGTAAGAAAAATGGACAAGAAGTGCCTTAAAAACTGATCAGCACTTTTTTTGGTTTTTTAACTTACACTGCCATTATTGTGTAATAACCGCCCTTTAATGTTCATGCATCGGGGGCTTGTATGAGTGTGGGAGAAATTAGCCAGTACACAAGCCCACACATACACACACACACATCACCACCAAAAAGTTCCTCCCACTTTTTTGTTTTACATCAAGTTCTCCCTTGGCTTCTTCTGGTCGCTCCACTGGAGGTTAACAACCGAGCTTGTTTCTCTTTCCGGACGGTTTCGTGACTCTGTTTACCCTCAGCCTGTCAGCCTGTAAGACCCGGCTTCTCAAATATATAATAAATACAGGCCTTGTGTGTCAGAATGATGAGGATTGAATACGGCACTTGACAAAGCGCATTTCAGCAAGAGAGGGGAGGGAAAAGGAGATTGAGGGAAAGAGAGAGAAACAGAGGGGGAAAAAAGCAAGATAAAAGGAGTTAAAGGGAGAAATAGAAGAGAGTGTGGGAGAATAGCTGGTTATGACACTTCAAAAACCTCCAGGTGGTAAATGAGAAAAACCTCCATTCTCCCTCCTCCCTACCCAGCTGTGACATGCTGCTACAGAGGCTTACTGGGGATTTCAATTTGCTGCACTGTATTTTAGACGGGCAGAATGGTTTACACAAGCCCAATTTACCGAGCCAGCCGTGCAGGGGGGTTCACAGCCTCGGTGACATGCCACAGAATGTTTATGAGTGTATTATGTGAGGATGATAAATCTAGCGTACGATACATAGGCTGAGGGTGTGCAGCGCTGTGCTGTATATTCACACACCCGCCAAGGACAACACAACCCTCTCTGTCACTGCAAGTAATCGCTACAGATCCGAACCAGCTGTTTGTACTGTTTTCAACACATTCATATATAACAGCTTCACACTGTGTTAAAAACTTGTTGCATTATGCGAAAGTTCACATTCAATCCTCCCTAATGTCAGATTTGTGACGATGCAGTCTTCAGATAGTCCGACGGCATTTTAAATTGTCCATTTTAATTTCAGTAATAGCACAATTTTCTTATACTACAAGGAAATGGAAGGTACTTCTCAGAAAGGAGGGAAAGGGTAATAATTGTAATTGACATTTGAATTCTAAGTTTAATGACATGGCATTCCTGCAGGGAGTTCCTGGTAAGTTTGGTTTCCCATTTGTCTAAGTTGATTACATCTTCTGATAAAGCGGTTTCTTCCGTGGTTGTACAAAAATTGAGGAAAGGTACCATGTGAGTAAACAACTGCTTCACAAACAGAGAGGAGCTACAGCAGTAATTGGAATGAGAGCAGGGTTGTGGCTTCCCTTGCTTCTCTCCCTTCCTCCCTGCACTCTGCAGGGCAGGGCTGTGACTGGAGGAGAGGCGGCTGTGCACCAGCGTGGTAATTGGCCCTGATTTATAGGAGGCCAGAGCAGCCAGCGAGAGCTAGCTCAACACTGGCACAAGGCCATACAAGGCCGCGCTGTCAATATCAGTAAAGCAACCCGGGCCGGCCCAGCCCCAGACCCCCGACGGCCAGTGCGCCACTACTCCAGATCAGCTGTCACCACACAGGAGGGCACCCGTGTGAGTGGGTGCATGCTAGAGTGTGCATGTGCATTTCCTGTTCTGTGTGTTCCTGTGTTCTGGGGGTTTGTGTTCAACTAGTCACTTGAGTCAGACACACATACACACAAAAATGTGAAAACCTGCCACAAAAAATGACAAGCAGTCTCCTTAAATTGAAGAAAAACGCCTCTCAGTTCATCCTCCATTAATTCATGCTGGCAAAGTCTCTGCAAAGGCTCTTAAAGACAAGCATAGTCCCAGAGGCATCCCTTCCAAACTGCCAGAACTAACAGCTAGCTCGGCGGTCGGCTGCATTCACAGCAGCCTTTAAGCACAAGAGGAACACAAATCCCCCATCCATCCTGGATAGCTGCTTCCAAACCTTTAGCCCTTAAACATGTGTTTTGAGAACCGCAGCCGCATCTCAATGCCGAACACAGAGGGAGGGACACTGAGAGACAGAAGGAAGAGAGCGCTCGCCTGTCCTCCTTTTGCCTCTCTTTTTCATGCCTCGTTCTTTCTGTCTTTGTCTATGCCTGTCGAGGTAAACCCATAGCCAGAGGACTGAATAGCAAATCATCCCCAACTCACCTGGGAATGCAACACTCCTCTCCTGATTCTACAGCCAAATGTATCCTAATAGGGAAGAGTGTGAGCGCGCCGTGTGCCGAGAGTGCAGGAGTAAAGACGAGGGATGAGGGAGAGAAGAAGGGGGAAAGAGATGCAGTTACAGGTATGAAGGAGGTGAAGCCAAGGCCTGAGAGAACAGCCAAACCAAGAAGCAAGAGGGAGAAATAGAAGGAAATCTAGGAGAGAGGGGTGGATAAGAAAAAGACAGATTAAAGCAAAGTGGATACATTTTGACTCTCTAATTCTCTCTGGGCTTCTTACAGCCTACAGAGCTTCTTCCTCTGTAAAAACAAAAAGCCCTGGGATCTGGGATACTGGAAAGCCGACACTGCTGTGGACAATGACGCAGAGCGCTAATTGTAAACGTGCTGATTGATCCATCTATATTTTCTTTCAAAGCAGGAGATGGAGCTCTTTCTCTTGTCCCATTTCTCTGTGTCCCTTTCTTACAACTCACTCTCTTATTATCCTCTTATGTCTCCAGACTATTTAACTCTTTCTGTCTCTGGCCCCTCTCTTGCAGCGACTCTCTTTCTCTCCTTCTTTCTCTTTGGGAAAGATAAGAGTGGGACGCTGTGTTTGTGTGTACAAAGCCCAAGAGTTAAAATACAGGTCATATCTTTCCCAAGGGGGAGAGATAGGATGTATACATGTTATCTGACAGGGAGGACAAGAACTATGGGGGTAAACAAGAGATGCTTTATGTAGCAGCACTGTTTAAAAATACTGAGTCATCTGTTTTATCTGCAAAGGGGTGACGAAGTGGAAATAGTGTCAAGCTTGAAATGTATCATTTTACTATGAGATTTTAAAGGTGCTTTCATGTTACAAATAAAAAACTCAATAATATTAAATCTGACAGAGAACAAAAATACTGTGTCATTAGCTGGAGTAAATTTGGCATAAAAAAGACAGCACGAGGACAGAGCCGGAGTTACAGTGAACAATTTTAGCTGTTTTATTTATTTACACTTGTTTGTACAAATTCAATTCTCATCCAGAAAAGAACTGAGGATCAGTAATTAGTCACAAAACCTGCACAGTTTAGAAGACTAAAAATTAGTATGTGCAAGGAACAACAATGCGAGTGTATGACCTAGAAATTGTGTTTTTCAATAAGGCTTTTATTAGCAGAAAAGGGCATCATCAGGAGAAGGCAGCACATTATAATGCTTCTGTGTTTTATGATATTATTACAAATTGACAAAGAAATTTCCATTTAAGGTCCCATGAGCATCATTTTTACTTCAAAAAATATATCAGGAAGTTTCATCAGCAAATTGTACTTTGGAACTATTTTCTCAAGGTTATGTGTATTGCTGTCTTAAATGTTTATTTGTGACATAAAAATCTACAGTAATTGAAAGAAAAATTTTATATTACAATCATCCCTTGCAATAAGTCTGTTCCTCATTGTGGGGTGAACTCACTCTGAGTAGAAGCACAACATATTGCAGGCGGTGTTTGCCTTTTAAGCCTCACTGGAAATAATCAACACAATGGTTTACAAGATGACAATAACAGTGTAAACCATGTGACAAATACGCCTGAAGACATGAAACATCGCAGGGTGACGTCTGAGTCTCATCATTTGCCCATGGAACTGACTCGCAGACTATTTTTAAATGACACATGACAGAGATAGACGATGTATTTGAAATATAAAAGAAATTTAAGGGATGTATTTTTGTCTTTCTTTTCGATTAAAAATTGAACAGTGTTGCGTTGCACTTTCATAACACACTTCTTTCAATTCTTACAGCTATGAAGTCTTGTAGTAACTAACTGCCTCTTCTGTTCAAACAATTTAAGAATCCGTTCCCCACAGGTTCGTCTCATCTCAGATTCCTGTTTAGTTTCTGTAGAGTGAGTAAGGCCTAGGACAAACACACACTTTCCCACCGGAGATACAATGCGCCATGCATTTACAGAACAGGTTGGTCACTTAAGCCCACACAAAAATTGACATAAACAGGTAAGCTTGTATGTTTATACCACTCCTATGACAACCATAAATTAGATTCTCTGTGGACACCACCAGTCCTCTGGTGTTTAGGTGACATAACCGGGGCTGAAGTGTGTTTGTGGAAAGTGATTACGTTGGTTTGGCTGGGAGTTTTGTGACCGCCGCAGAGGGATCCGTGAAAAAAAAAAAAGAGAGCAGAGAGAAAGTCGTGGGCAGAGCCAAAGTGAAACTCGATGGACATAAATATTTGGCCTGATTTGTCATCATTATGGCCAGCTGGGTCTGTTTGCAAACCAGCCAGTGTGGGAGAGGAGACTGCAGGATGGATGGAGCGAAGGAGTGGGAGTATACAGAGATGCTCAGTTAAAGACAGAGCAACCAGAGGATGATGGAGAGGGTGGGAAAAAGAGAGAAATAAAATGTTTCAAACTTTGGTGTCCAACTGAACCTAAGCCGACAACCGCAATCCCTGGACTGATGCAATGACAGATCATGGTTACAGATCGGTCCCCAGGTCACTGACTTCACTGAAAAATTCTAAGCTGACAGGTGTGGTAAATTGTTTAATATGAGAGAAAAAAAACTGAAAGCCAACAAAATGCATCAGAACTCAAGTTACATCTTCAGATTCTGTGCTATGTCCGATTCCTGAAACATGACAAGAAGTGCGTCATGTGTGATTAAATGTTTTCTGTTCTCGAGCCGCTGTATTTTACTGCATCTCAGCCTTTTGAAACATTACACGATCTGGAAATCCTCCCTCACCAGAGCTCTACACCCAGAGGGACCCTCAGTGTAAATCTCCATTTCTGTGTAAAACACCACCAGATATTAGAAAGAAAGAGGGCAGCAACCGCTCAGTGAAGAGCAACCCCCCCCCCCCCCTCTTTACTCTCCATCTCTAATTGGGCACATTCTTCAGGAGTCAGTTATGTTTTTCACAGGAAGCGTGAGCACAAACAGAGGACTGTGAGAGATGTGGAAAAGAGAGGGGTGTAGGGTTAGCTCCTATTCAGCGTTACCTGTTTCTCACTCTAATGTCTAACCAATCCAGTCACGCACATGCGCTGGCATCCTGCCTTGAAATGTTCTCACAGGCAGCATAAAGGACTGAGAAAGAGAGAGAGAGAGACTGAATAACACAATACACAACAATGTGTCTCGTTCCCTCCTCCCTCCCCCTCAAAAATGCATCAAGTCTACTCTCAAGTATACAGCGGTGGACAAAGTACACAGCTGCTGTACTTGAGTCGAATTACAGATATCCCTGGTTAAATTTTACTTCCTTTACTTTAGGGAATGTGTTTGTTGTTTTGTCATGGTTAACACTGCAAACATTAAAACTAAATCAATCTCTCTGTGTTTCAAACATGTTCTTCAGATCAGACTGGTCTCTGATAAGAATCTTTGTTTATCTAAATGAAGCCGTCAAACTGCTGTTCAAACAAGGCTGACAGTGGAGGAGCTGGCTGTGAACAGTTTTAGTTATTATTTTTTCTCGGGATGTAAACAGCTATTGTCTACCACATTTAGAAAAAAAAAAAAGAATGTATTTACTGAGAGTGCTCCATAGAAATTTTTAAGAGTAAAAAGCAGAATATTTCTCTTTTAAATGTAGTGGAGTGAAAGAAAAACATAAAAAAGTACAGACACTAGAAAATACTTAAAAGTATTTTGTTATCACCTGAACCTGCAGCATCTGTACCGCATATCATCCACCTTTAGTTCATTGTCCTTTGCTTGGTGGTCCAAGAACACCAACTTGTTTACTGACTGCTGTTTTTACATGACCGGCTAGATATCTGACCAGCTGACCAGTCTCTGAGTTATTGCTGAAGTGTGGAGAATGCCAGAGAGAGAGAGAGGGAGAGCGAGGGAGACAGGGGACAGATTGATAGAGAGGAAGCTTGAGCTGTCCCAGAATGCCATTTGTTACGCCTTTCTCCAGACAAACAAATTTACGTCTCCTCTTCCAGAAGGTCAGCTGTGCTCAAATTCATAAATAAGGCTGTAATTGGTGCAAGAGGCTCAAAGGTCCCCAACAGCCAAGTGCATGAGTTACTGCCCGACACTGACCACAGTGTGTGTGTGTGTGTGTGTGTGTGTGTTTGACTATGTGCCCACAGCCATATGTTAAAGGTACCACATAATGTTTGCATAACGGAGTGATGTTAACATTGCTTATATAAATAGCAGTATTTTTACATGATTCAGACCACTGTGAGCAGGTAATGCTCAGTAAATGTTACAATACACGATTAACAGCAGCTGTGTGTGTGTGTGTGTGCATGTGCAGGACATGCTATGCTTTGTGTACTAATATGAGAAGGTTAAATTACTGCACAGACTGATAGAAGTTATGAGACACACTGTCTCAGTCAGGCCTAAAATTCACTAGTAACAATGTCTTCCCACACACAAAGACATAAACAGAGGGAGTTGACATAAGGCATAATGGAGGCAGGTCTGATAACAACAGGTATATTATCAAAGTCGAAATGTCTTCATAAGTTTGACAAAATAAATCATAAAGAAAGCAATGTTTCAGAAAAGGAAGCAAGGACAATAATATCAATACCTATGTACAGTAGGTAATTTGATAGTAATTTGGTAGTTTGATTTTTTCACTAACATCTGTGTCTTTTCTTGCTATTTTGGTTTCTGTTTATATATATATCTTATTATTTAAATTTATATTCATTAAAATCAACCTGAGAATGTGTCAGTTATTGATGTGGTTGTCTCAGGTGTTTGAGGTGTGCCTCTCCTCTTGGTTGGTGCAGCCTTGGGGTTTAGCATTCAGATGATGTTGTATCATATTGTGAATTTAATAGCTTACAAAAATCCATGAAACATGTCTCTAATAAAGCCAGTGTGGATCGCATGTGGGAATTCAATCTCTTTTTTTCACATGATTTAATCTCCATGTCTAGCACATGTGCTTTGGACAACATTTATTGTGTATTGTCGTCATTATTCTCCACCTTGTTGTGGACAAATATATCCATGTCTTCTATTCTAGTGGAATTCAGCCTTATACGCTTCTCTCTGACAATGTCTATAAATATGCGATACACAAGAGGGAAACGCACATGCACAGGTGGATTAACATTCACAAACAGTACAAAAACAAACAGATAAACTAAAGCAAACTAACACAGGCACGCTAAGTGTAGAGGCATAGTGATAGTATACAGTGAATGCAACCATACAAAGATGAAAAAGATCAAATTCAAACAGATGCAGATAGGTATAGAAATATGCAGGAGGAGAGAATGCACATCCTCTTTCCTTTGAATATTCAGTTTCTTTCACATGCAAAGTAGTTGCACAAGGTCTGGAATGTCACTTTTGGCCCCCAAGGAATTAACTCACTGAAGCGTCACTGACAATTGCCAGACTAAATACTGGTACTAAACACCAGCCGCTGTTGTGGCAGGAAGGCTTGAGACAGCCATAACAAATCAGCTAGGGAATGGAGAGCGGCCGGTTTGTGGTAGTTTATAGGGTTATTTTATGACACACATCTGAAAAACATATCCAGGGATTTCAAACAGGGATTCTAACCAACAACACTGTTCCTTCTTTATCCAAGCCAGAAATATCAGGTGAATAAAGCAATGGCAGGAGGAAGGTGCCGATGCAGATGTTTACCTGCTGTAAAAGGGAAAGAGAGATATTCATAATATAGAATACAACTGTATTACAGATAATAAGACTATTAGACCCATATTCTTCACTTATTTCTCAAAGTCTAGACGGTACAGAAATAATTTAAACAAGGCAAAAAGTAAATTGTGTACCCGCTTCCTTGTCTACAGTATATGACGGATAAAAAAGAAAACATTGTCGTGAGAAAAACAAAATGGTTTTGTAATGGTACATAATCCATCCAGTCTCTAATTGCAAGGCAAACTGTAAATGTGATTTTGAGTAAAGGTTATGCAGTGGCATGCAATCAAACCAACAGTGTTTTTGTTTTGTTTTGTTTTGTTTTTTAAATCATTGATCAACAGAAGAGGATGCGCTACAGTTATCATCTATTGGGTCTGTGCTTCTGCCTACCAGACCAGATGCAGTTTATAATGCATGTTTATGGTTGAAGCCACATGTGTGGTTTGTGAGGTCACAGTGATCTTGACCTTTTGATCAAGGAAATGTGATCACTTTATCCCTGAGGGAACGTTTGTACCCAGTCTGTAGGGAATCTCTCAAGCTGTTATTGAGATGTTTGCATTCACAAAACATACGTACAGTATTATGAGGTCACACTGAACTTGACCTTTGGCCACCAATATCAAATCAGGTAACCTTTGAGTCCAAGTGAGTCCAAATCCATCTGAAGAAATGACTGCTGCAAGTTTCATTTAAATATGAAGCTATATCAACATTTGAAAAAACAAAATGCTGTAGATGTAGGATTAGATGATGGGATTTAAAATGATCCATTCTAATATCAAGCGATTCACATCAGCTTAGGCCATGAGAATTAGCTAGTATCAGCTGCAGCTAATAGCAGTCGGGCAATCCAGTCATCCAACAACACAAACCATGTTTAGCTAAGAGAACTGTCTAAGTCAAGAAATTGACAAGGAGCATCTTTCTATACCAAATTTTGGCCGCTGACCATCTCAAACACTCGGTCATGAGGAACCTCCTTAAGACTCCATCCTCTGATTTGGCACCCAGCTAACCTAGAGCTGACAAATGACACCTGGAGGCATTTTCTCCTTCAGCCACTTCATGGCCCTGAACGATATCTAATTTGACACAATTATTTGCTGCTGGAATTGGGCTGATGATGTACTTCAAACACTGACTCATCATCTTCACTGAACCAAGTGCACTTTGTCAAAGCAGTAAATCACAAACTAACATATTTCCGTTCACCACTGCAGCTCAAGCACTGTGTTTTGACAAGGGATAAAAGATCCCCTAGAGGCTAAAGTAGCTTGTTCGGCCCTTCGCTGCTGAAACTACCACACTGAGGACCATCTTCTCCTTCTGTTTTCCTCTCTCTAACCCTCCATAACTGAATCCATCCCCTGTTGGTCTTCCATCCATCCTCTCCTCACCTTTTCCAATCCCTTCAGTCAGCTCTCATCTATCTCTAAATCCATCCCAATCCTCATCTGGCTGCTCGTCCTCCATTTCTCCTTCCTGCCCCCCCCCTCTTCACTCCCTTCTTTCTCTTCCGAGTCTCTCCTACTTCCCTCCACCCCCCCCCTCCCTGTCTAACAGCCATTGGGGAGTTTTTACATAGTGTTGAGCAGAGTTTAGTAGGCCAAAGACGACGCCGTGCCAGATTCTGCACAGTGTGTTAAGCAACTATTCCCCTTGAAGGAATATCAGCATTACTCAACACAAAAACCCCTGTATCCGCCCGCCTCCTCGGGCCTAAGCTCCCATACTGCAAAGCTGCTGTCACTGGCAGACAGTGAGGCTATGCAGAGGATTGTTTTTCTCAGGGTCAATATGAGAACAATGCCGCATTGTAACATCTTTGGAATCACCGCTTGCTATTCTGCCTCCGTGCACCTGGATGTGTCAAATCGAGACAGATGTGTCAAGAAAAGCAAAGTTTTCACATCAAAGAGGAAGCTCAAATGTACTTTTATCTACTTTTTTATTTCCCTTTCCATCAGTCTATTTTAGTTTTTATTTTCAAAGTAGGTGCTTTCAGTATTTCTGTTGGTTTGGCATATTGGCATGACCGCTGAGTTAGTGACTCTTCAGAAGCGCCTCTCTGAGTGATTTAAAGGAAGAGAGTCAGCCTCTTCTGGGCAGACCATCCCAAGCTGTCAATCCCATGACTTACTGGAAACCAAAGGGGAATGATCTGTGCTTCCCAGCTCTCACAACCAGAGTTCAATCAGTGCGGGTGTGGGGCTTTATCCAAAAGTGTCACAATTGCGTGATAAATAAAGTGAGCGCTGTTGGGCAGCCAGTTAGAGCAAGAGATGTAAGAAATAGGGCGCAAAGGAGGAGAGATAGAGAAGGAGAGAGAGAGAGAAAAGAAAAAAAAGAAGTAACAGAGAAAAAGATAGATAGGGATGCATACGTCTGCCAAAGGAGGAAAAGAGGTGCAGTGTTGGAGTTGTCCAGACCTTGGTAGTGTGATTTATTCATGAGATAAGTCACCATGGCTGTGGAACAGGTGAGTGTAATGGTGTAATGTTTCCCTCTTGCCTGACTGCTTGCCTTAGTGACTCTGGCCTGCTGTGTTCTCGCTGGGCTGCTGGAAGAGTTTAATGCATGCAACACTTGGGTTAGGGATCACAGCCAGTGTAGATAAACACTGGCCATCTGGGTTCAAGCAGGTTAGAACCAACCCGACAGTGATGCTATCAGTCCCTCTGCGTCTTCAAAGGCAACTGAAGTTATTAATTTCTTCCACTTTACGGTGGGTTGAAAGTGAAGAAAGTCAAGGTTTACAGTCTATTTATACATCTCTGTCTGGCTCCAGTAGAAATGTCTAAGTAAAGAAAAGAGCGTTTCTCACACCAGTGTGTTTTTCACCATTCAGTCTTTCTTTATGCACTGCATCTATTCATAAAGCTGCTCTGGAGTCTAATTTAGCCTCCCAGTGAAAGCTGAATGACCATAAATTTCACGAAACGATGTGCAATTGTCCCATATAAGCAATCGTGTTGCAAGCCACTTTATGAATCAAACACAGGGATTATGGTTCTTCCCTTTGACAATTGCTCAAGCACTTTCATAAGGATCCCTCACTGAGAGATGCTCGCTCTCAAAACAACTTCCTGAAAACACAGAGATAGCAATAAAGTATTTTTCCTGCTTTTGCAAATTCAAGAGGCTATTTGGACTTTCTATTTTTTTCTCTTTGCGATGTCACCCTTGAGTCTAACTCACACTTGAGTAAAGTAATTGCAAAATAGTTACTGGAACATAGAGCTTATACAGTAGAATCCTCTCTCAGCTAATGAATCTGACAATTGGTTTTTATTTCATTTCAAATTTAAATCTCGCATGACTAAAATGATCCCACTTCATCTTTTTTTATTCACCACCAAAGGAGCCCTTAAAGCTCTCCTTCAAGGGAAAATACAATAGAGTTTCTGCATTCTTTTTTTTCTAGGCAGACGTTATATTTTCATGAGACAGGGCAAATTGTGAGGAGACATCAAAGATGAAAATCAGCGGTGGTCTGGCCTATTGTACTTGCTAAAAGGTTTCTAAACTATTTATTTACCCTCCAATGGAGACTTTTCATGAGATGATAGCAGTGGGCTGTTATTGTTGTGGTGTGTGGCCCTCCATTCTCTGGCTGAATGTGTGGGGCTGGGCTCTGAGAGAGCAGTGCTCGCTCCATTGTACCGCTGTGCAGATTACCACATGAACAGGAAGCTCCTCGTCGTCTCAGTCGTCCGCCAGCAGCAGACCACCTCTTAAATACCCAAGACAGGAGACTCATTGTGGGGCTGAATATGAAGGGGTCTGCCCACAACCATGCATGGACCATTACCATCACAATGAGCCTCACGCTGTTTTTTTTTAACATAATTTCAGTCCCGACAGATGACAAGGAGGTGAGGCTTGCCACACAAAAAGCGCTCTCAACGCCAGGGTGGCATTCCTCTATTTTTGGTTAAGAAACAATGTGCTGGAAATGCATAATTAATTAGCTACAGGCTGCTCCACGTCCCACAGGCGGCCCAATCAGATAAAACACACCTTGAGGCTCATCGATATATCAATCCGTCTCAGTCACCAAAGCAGATATGGTAAACTACTGTGCTCATACAGGTGTCTTAGTTAATATATATTTTATTCTTACTTAGGTTAAAGGTAGTTGCATATTTATTCCCTGAAGTCACAGGTTGAGGCAATTAAAGTAAACATTAAGAAAAGCAGGGTAAACAACAGACCGTCAATAGATAGTTTGATGTTAAGAGTGCAGTGAAGGCTGCAGCTGGATGGCAGGTGTAGAGCCAGGAGTAAAGATAATGAGGCTGAGTCACAATTTAGAAAAGTAAACAACTGTCTGACTCACAAGGACACAGCACTGCACAGCTTCCAAGGGCTGCTTCACTTCAAGTCATGTACCAGTTCTGGTCAACTATTACTGAGGACTGAACAGTTACCTGGACTAAACTATGAGCCCTGACTATGGTATGGGGGCAAAAAGAAGTCAAAAAGAAAAGAAGAGCTCATGAAAACTCAACAGCAGCTGTCTCTGACACTGAGGAGTCAAAATCTTTAGAGTCTATTTTTACTTCCCACAACTAAATTTAGACAAAGGGTTTAGCCAAATCTTTGATTACTGACGACAACTTAACTTGCTGAGAGAACATTGTCTTATTTAACCTTCCATCTTTTTTTGGAAATTGCAGCTTGTTTGGCATTTTTATGCATTCTTATATCCTGGTACATTATGTCCGTATCTCTATAATATATTTAGAAAATGCTTTCTAAAAATGTGTTTGTCCCTGTGTGTTCATAATCTATCAATTTTTAATCTAGTTCTGATTAGCAAAAAAAAAAGCATCACTTTTAAATGTATAATATGTAATGTGAAGCTGTTGTTTCTATGATATCCTGACTGTTGGTCTTATTGTTAACCAGCTGCCAATAGAAGACCATTGTGTTTTGCATATTTGCTTTGACTGTGTAAATTGCTGGTTTGTCAAACCCCATGGGAGAAACAGAATGTTCTAGGGACAGACGGAGCAGAAAGAGAGAGAAGACACTGTGAAGGACATCATTTCTGTGCAATTTCTGTATTCCAGCTTGAGCTCAGTATTAGATGTCACTGTATATGTGTTTTTCAGACAGGGAGGTGCACTGATAAACGAGCGGAGCGCTACTGAAACAAGGGAGCAACAGAGGAGAAAACACTGAATCTAATGCCGGCTAAAGGGCACTTAAGCTATTCCGGTGACAAACAGGACCATGGATAATGTATATTACCAAAAGGAGATTGAACTAGCCATTTCTGAGTACAAGCAAGCAAGCAAGTAGGCAGTCAGAATCTCTATTTAAAGACATCTGAGAGACCAGCATTCTCTTCTCGCCTCGTTTCCTGCAGCAAAACAATAAATAACTAAATCACAACACACTTAAAAGCCCCGCCGTGCCACAATATCCACATATATCTTTCTCTCCACAGTCCCACTCCTCTCTTAACTGCTCTAAATTATTTCAATTCTGCGAGAGAGAGAAAAAAAGTCATTCACATAAAGTAATCAGTCTTGGCTCACTCTTTCTCCCTGCGACAGACTTATTTGACAACTCTGCTACATTAAACAGCCCACTGGTGAAACGAGAGAGGGAAAAAAATAAAAGGAATGCATCCAATTATTCATGCATAATGATAGCTCTGTTATCCAGTAAGGCAGCAGCTCCCACACAAAGCAGTTCCCCTTCTTCGTCTAACACATCTTAAGTACTGACAATCGCCAGGAGTCACATTTGACGGGCACCTAATTTTGCAGCATTTCTGTCATTCCTCACGAGTTATGGCCCATTGGCACCGTTTCAAAAGACTTACAATATTTATGATGAGGTGATGGTCCCAGTGTTCCCCAATAAAAGCAGACACATTAGTAGGCCTTGGCCAGGGCTGTTGCAGGGTCATGTTGCACCAGAGCCGGTTGCAGTGCTGAATATAGAGTTAACAAGCACGACACCCCCCACCCACCCCCAGTGGATGGCTGTGAAGACCTTCTATATAGACATGAGCTCAAGGTTCACAGCACCTCATTGCCTTAGCTACTACCAGGCAATAAATTCTACAGCACGAATGAATTGTTTGACCTTGAGGGTAGCCCGTGTTGCAGGTTGCAATCTAATACCGTACATTATCCTATCTGTCGCTCTTCTTTTTCCCTTCTCACCTCACACATGCATGTTGTGGAAATCAACAACAAAGCATCATGTATCCAATTTGTAGATCAAAAATAATTAAAATCACCTTTCAAAAGGCTGTATTGTTGCGGTTATTTGTACCTCATTTATATCAGTCTTGGTGCAGCACACAGGCAGCTTACACTGTAACAAATGCAGCTGTGGTGCTCAGGTGGCTGGGTCTTCTCTCATGCCCTCCGTCACTGCTCCTAGTCGATGGGCTGCTCTTAATAATTCATGGGCTGTAGGAATCTGCTCTAATTGGTGGGCAGGCTTAATACTCTCAGCGCTGCCAGGACCAAAAACAAAAGCAGCTAGTGTTTGTTTTGTTTTTTTCCCCCCTTTTTCTTCCCAGGCAAACTGAGAAAAAAATTGACTTGCCTCTCTTTGGTTTCAAGTTAAAAGGCCCCTCCTGAAATCCAAGTAGCACCTTGAAGCACACCGGCTCACAGCAAACAGTGTGAGCACTCGAATCAGGCTACCTTTTACATGCTTTGAGAGTGAAGTGCGGCAGGATATATTCTCCCTTCAAACCAGAGCCGCTCTCCTTCTGCTTCCTCATAGAGCAGGAAGGAGTGTCGCTGGGTGTCGAGGTAAAAAGGACACCTTTAAAGTGTGTTCACAGTGACGATGATGCCACTGCATAATGCACTGACGTCTGTTCGCCATTTGGCAATCACCGACTGAGGCTTCAGGGAAAACGTTTTGCATTGTATGTATTATGCAAATCTTTTATACATTTATTTATTAGTACAAGATAGCAGTTTGCATCAGATCCCACATAAAAGAAAAGGAAAAAAATTAACTGGTCCTACCTTCCGCTGACAGGCAAATTTTAGGCCTGACACTGCTGAAAAGATGTTACTGAAACGCTTGTCCTTACAGCGAGGGCTACTCCCGTACCGTTCGCCAGTCCATCACAGGGTTGACATACAGAGAAGAACCAGATGCATGCTCACTCACACCTAAAGCTAATTTAGAGACAGCAATTAACCTAGCATGTCTATCTTTAGACTGTGAGCAGAAGCTGTAGAACTGGGAGAGAACCAATGTAGGGAGAACATGCAAACACCACACAGAATGGCCCCGGGAATGAAGTGAGAGCTCACCACTATGCCAACGTACCACCCGGTGGTAAAGGACTCATTCAGGTCAGTATGTGCCTGTGTGTGCATGTGTGTGAATTGGGTTTGGACATAAACAATCCAACACAACAGATTCAGATTAGAATGACAAACTGCATTACCAAGGTAAAACCATTTGGCTGCAGGGCGGCCTCGTAGCTGGCTGGATGTCAGTCCCCTACTGTCTCTCATTGCATTTCAACTGTCAAATAAAGGCATAGAAAATCTGTCTGCTGTTTGTCGATATTGAATGTATACATATAGATAGGTAGTGTGTTGTCTGCAACCATTTACTCTGTATGTATACATTTATTCTATTATGATTCATTCACTTCCCATGAAAATATATTGCACTTGTGTCAGCCACCACTTTTCTTTTTTTGCAAAATGTAATATACTGTAGTGTCTTCATATGTGTGACAATTCCCCATGGCTGAATAAACTTATAACCACTCACACATACAGATTACATATTTTTCATGTCTCTTCTGTCTGCACTATACTTCCTTATTTTTGCTCATCAAAACATTTGCCTCTTATCCACTGTTTTTTCTGATCTCTTCTTTATTTGACTCTAATTATTTTGAATCCTCAAGTTGCCAGCCATTGTGGAGTAAGCGACAGTGTAATCTGCTTTCAGTAGAAACCACCCGAAGATGCACAGCAGGTTGCTGATGTCTCATTGAAATCTTCAACCCGTCTCTTCCCACAGATCCAAACACAATTTTCCCAAGTTGCTACAAGATCATTGTTAAAAACACCAAAAACATTCTTCAACCTTTCAATTACTGTAGTTATACAACTTGTAAATTCTCTTATAATCACCACACCCATATCTCAACTCTCCATGACCTCCACTCTGTTCCTTTTGTATTTTTCATTTCCCAAGTGTCTTGGCTCAAGCCTGGCTGCTAGGCTCAGGTAAAGAGGTATTATTGGGCACTAAAAACACCTGCTAAATAGTGGGAGGGAGAGGGTTATATGAGTATATGCGACAGTGAAAAGGACAAAGTAAAACAGGGACCTTCAGCGGATGCTTTTCACCTTGAAAGGCTGTTGATGATCCACTCTCAAGCCTCCATCCCTCCTGTTTCCTATGCTCGCCTGCATTCACTTTTATTGAATTACAGAGGTGCAGTCTCAGCCTGCACCACATTTAAAACAGCAATCGTGCATCTCAGCGTGAGGTGGGGTAGCTGTGTCATAAGCTGATGTTTTTCAGACAATTCCCACAAATGGGAACAACAAAGGCTCAAATGAGGAGACGGCGAACAGGTGTGGAGAAACATTTCTTGAGGTGAGGTGCTAAACAACCGTGTGTGATTTAAGTTTCCCTAAAAATAGTTTAACAATGTCACTCGTCTGTAGCCATCGATTTCTCCTTTCCTGGCTTGTAATTGGATGTGTAATGTGAAACCACAAGATGAGGGCAGGCATCTTTAGATGATAAAATCATCCCTCTTCAAAGGTGCTGAATCTGAAATGATAATTCAAGTATAATGAGGTTGTATTGATTTAATTGCATTTCAGTGAGTCAGTGTAGCACATGTTCCTATTGATTAGCTATGACTTTATGTTTGTTCCTTCATTCACCTCATCAACCCCTGAAGGCCGACTAATATACAAACTGCCAGTCTGTGTGATCTTCATTTAGGCACCTTCATACACTCCAGTGTTTGTTTCTTTTCTAAACAAAAAAGAAAAAGTAAAAAAGAACAAAGCGTGTTTCTAATTTTCCTGTCTCCACCCAGTTTAAGAGCAGAGAGCAGGAAGGGTCTAATGTGATTAAACAAATGCCACTGCTGCTGGTGCGCCAAAATCCCCTCCTAACCCGGGTCATCACGGGTGAAAACAAACCAGGTTTTATTAGAGGAATGATAGACACTTTGAAGGAGGCAGGGGGGCAAAGTTATCAAACTAGACTGCTAAAACATGCACCATATCCCAGCGAGGAGATTGGATTCCAACTGCAGGCTCAGGGCAGCACCACTGAGGTCACTCCACAATCTGCACGGGTCAGAGCCAAGGCAGCGCTACAAGCTGGTTTGACGCTCTCCATTAACTCACCCTCTCTAACCCACAACACAAACCTGAGCCGCTAAATAGAAAGAGGGAAAAAGGCACAGAGAAAGAAAGAGAAAATAAAAAGCGAGCCCATGCCAAATCATACAGAGTATCTTCTTTGATAAATTGTGTGTGAAGAGAAAGATTACATTAGAATATAGGGTTGCAACAACATCGTCAAAGAGTGTCTTGCTAGGCTGAAATACCCGCAGTTTGAATGGAGGATAAACACAAATAAATGAATGCTATGTAGTCCTATTAAATGACTGTCAACATTGAAACTAAAGCTGTAGGACTGAATTTAAATTACAAGCTTAATACACTGTCTGTAAAATGCAACATATTTGAGGTTAAGCTCATCTACACTATTAAAACAGGATGAGCACACATTTTATCAAGTTTAAGTCTTTACACATGCTAACATCTGCTGTTTTCACTTCCCTTCTGTGGTTCACCTTCTTTTTTAGCTTGCTTTAACATCTACATGTTGGCACTGGAACTGATGGTAAACCTCCAGAGAGCATACTGTTTGGAAACATGATCGCAAAAAGAGCTTGTTAGGCACAGGCTGTGCCCAGCTAGCATATACAAAGCATATAGAGTCAGCTAGCCACCACAAGCCGCAGCTTTATTTAAAACTTCACCCAACCTCAAATGACTTGTGGAAGTCAGTTCCTGAAGGAAGGTTATTCGGGGTAGTTGAGTGCTCAAAACATCTGAAACAGCATTACAGCCTACAGAAATTCCATGCTTACAAGCAGGAAACTAAAGGCAGACACATGCAAGCAGGTCCAGGTTATCGACCGACTCTGCTTTGTGATTGGCAGGAAACAGAAAAGTGAATGTTAAACACTGCTGGTACTGTAAACGTCTCACCACTGTGATACTGGCAGCAGCAATGTCATTATAGTGATTTAGTTTGGGTCTCTAGAATGACAGTGCTTGTATTCTGGCGTTAGTACAGGTGTAGCTGTCTTGCAAGCCCAGACTTCTCTCTACTCGCTTCATTTCACTCCATTTTACCATCAGGCCTGTGTCATGGGGAAATAGTTGCACTATAAAAGGTTACAATGAGCACTCGAAAGAGTAACATTGTACTAACAACGGCACACTTTCCGATAAATGTTATCTTAGCACTTCCATTAACCGTGAAGTTATTCATTTTTAACTAGATCTCAAAACCATATGACCTACTGTTACTGTAATTATACAATTATATAATTACATTTTTTCCTCTCTAAAACCCAAACACTCATCTTGACAATAGGACCTCACAGAAACAGCATATTTTGCGAGCGCTGCAATGTAGATTTGTGGTGCCTGCAACAATGATCACCTCTGTCAGAGACATCATGGGGGCTGTTGATAACTGCCAACAAAAACAACAAACCACGCCAGCGCAATTATGCATGTCCATTTTAACATAATATGGGGGGAACATGAGATGCGTGAGAGCCAGGGGCGACTGTTGTGTCGTGCGGGGGGTGGGACGTTTGTATGCGTGCGTATGTGAGTGAGTGCTAGAGAAAAATGTGTGTGCATGTGTGTTGTTTGTTTTACTGTAGTTGTGGGGCCCAAAACTCTGGACCCCAGAATTTGGTTTTGCGCTTCGAGCTTGACTGAGTTCAGGTTCAGGTCGGAATTAGGGTTAGGGGCTTGGTAATGCATTATGCCAATGATGGGTCCCAACAAACATAGTAAGATTAAGTGTGTGTGTGTGTGTGTGTGTGTGTGTGACTGATTAAATGCAGGTGTCCGTGTTGCATGCTTTGTGTGACAACAGAACAGGAGCCAGGATCTAAAGAATACATGTTTAGGGTCGTTTTGAAACCAGTGCTTTGAGTTGACAGTATTGTTTGGGTTTGGGTGGGTATTTCAAAGAGTTGCTCTGGATAAAAGACAAGTCTCTAGAGCTTATACTTGTTACACATTTTCCATTTTAAGATTCCAACCTCTCACATCCATCAACCTTGGGAGGTTACAGAGTGTACTGTTCACGCCAGGCAACAGGCTAACTATACTACAAATCCTCTCCATTTCAAAACAATCAAGGACAAGCAATTCGTACTGTGGTGGTGAATTTCAAAGTACCAGTTTCTCTTTTGATTTGATTTATTAAACTTCATTTTACTCAAATAAAAATATTCTCATACAGTATATACTTCTCTGGCAGCAGTGAATAGTGAAAAAGTGCTGCTAGTTCATGGAAATTTCCTGTCATTATGATGTGATGACTGCATTCACCAAAGCTATAACTGCTGAGGTCTGGTGAAATCGCTACAAGAAACACAAGAAGCCAGATGATGAGACAGACAACAGTTATCTTCTAACTTCACTCGATGGTGAAACCGAGGTACAAATGTGTGTTTTGGTAAACTGGAGGCGATTATCCCTCTGTGGACGGATAAACCACAGCAGATCAGTTGTAAGTTAGTCTCTAAACACTCTCTGAAATCCCTGAAATCATTTTTCCATTTGTTTTCTCTTCCAAATAAGTTTGGCTAACCTTGGAGTTTGTTTGAGGTTTGTTTCGTCTGGTGTCTTTTCAGGGATGTTGCCATGTTCCCACAATTTAACGATCAACAATAGGAAATGAGGCACGAATTGTAATAAACTGGATTATTCTTTTGCATGGCAATTTATAGCATTGTTATCCTAAAGGGTACATGAAAGGCTTCCTGTAGTTCCAGGGATGCATGAGCCTCCATAAGGTAATCTCTTTAGTCCTGCGGTCGATTTCTCGGTGATACAAGGTTTTAATCTGACGGCAGTAGAGGGATGGAGGCTGGCGTGCTGGCAGGCAGGACCAGTCAGTCAGGGTGACCTCATGTGTTTGGCACAGGGAATGCCTATCAGGTTTCCCTCTGTGCAGATTCCAGCTTGCTCACTCCACACCAGCCCCAGGACCCAACCCCTGAGGCATCTGTGTGTGTGTATGTGTGTGTTTGTGTGGAGGAGATAATTGCATGTCTGTCCGTGTGTGCGTGTGTGTGTGCAAGTGTGTTTGTGTACAAGAGTGAATGAGATATAGAGGTGGAGATAAATTATATGAGATAAATTATTCAGATCAACTATAGTTGAGAAGGAGGGATAAAGGGAGACTGCGAGGAGGGGGGGTTGCTGTGTGTCAGTCCCCTCCAGTAAACTCAGTGAACTCAACAGGGTTCCCACCCTTCCTCACATACAACTGCCCCCGCCTCCTTCCTCAACGATAAACGTCCTGCTCTCTCATATTTCCTCTCAGGCTGTTATGTATGCACATGATAATGTGGGTCAGTGTGTATGTTGGGGGTTTTAAAGTATGCAAACCTTCTCTCTCATGCCCCAGGTGTGGATGAGCAGCTTTATGAATATGCAAAGAAAGAAGAAACTCGTACTCGCTGAATTTTAGTGATATCTATTACTTAAAAAAATACAAGATGATTTAAATGATAAAACACTCTTCATAAGAATAGGCAGCAGCTAATAGATACAGAATAGCATTAGGGTTGTGTGGGGTTGTTCAGCAACTTTTTTACAAAATTTAGTGCTATGGATGAAGTAGCAGCTACTGAGCTCGCAAGATTATGGTATTGTCGTGAATTACAAAAACATCTTACACAAGTATAAACAGAGAGGGGATAAATTATCTTCTAACAAAGTTTACAGACCTGGAGTTGAATGGAAATCTATTACCTCAACCTGACCTCAGCGTTATGGAGATTACCTTATTGTAACCTTGGCTGCTGTCAAACAACGCAGCAGGTAAGCACACACTATTGGCAACCATCACTATGGTTACAATAAAGCAGACACCGCCAACAATCCTCTTAATAAAGCCTCAACAGGCTCAAAGGCTTCCCATTTCACAAATCACTGTGGCAACTGCCACTCAGTCAACCAGCAGAGAAGTGTACAATGCCAAACACACACAAAACACACTTAGATGGGTTTAAAAAGATGCTACATGCTAGTTAACGCTACCACACAAGAGCGTCAAGCGTCCACTATAACCCTTGAGTGGTGGGGAAATGATGGAGCAGGGGCGGCCTGTTGTAGCTCTGGCTGGCTGTTAGACTGCTATCTACAGCTAAACAGATCAGGGATCATCCTGCACTCTACAGGAAGTCCACATAACTGGGGCAGAGAATTCCTAAACATTTCTGAGAGCGCGAGCGTCAAGAGCCGTCTGAACGTTTACACCGGTCCTGTGGCAGGGAACGTTGGCTTGCCATTGCCAGAGTGTTTATCCAACGTGCACAGGAAGGCGGGGTAATGTCAGCTTAGTGATTAATTGCAGACCCAAAGTGCTGAGGACACAGAATCTGCTCTGAATGGCGCCGACTGCAGCTCCTACAAGGGTTTATTGCTTTATCGGCTGAATCCTAATGTGACCCTCCCTCCCCTCACACTGACGGTTCCAGTGGTGCTGGAGCATCCAAAAATACTCTGCAAGGTGCCACTGTGGTTAATTGCCTGATGTAGTCTAAGTTTCCATTGGTGGGGAAACTTTCAACTGCATTTTCTTATTGATATCATGGAACAAACAAGCATTTAGGAAATAATTTAAGTGCAGCTTGTCTACAAGGGGCTTGATACAGATCTCTATGGGCTGATATAAATTTCTCTATACAGCATGATTCCTCCCAATATGTTGGAAGAAGCATAACATATGGTAGTTACACAAGCATGCAGCTGTTGTTTTTGGGGGCTGGAGATAAATAATGGATACAAGTCTTCCACTGGGTACCCAAGACAGCTAACGAGAGAGAGAGAAAGCAGAGAGGGAATTAGTAACTAACTGTTTTTCAAAGCCACTGTTTTCTAACATTTTCATTAAGAGCCCAAGGACAAAAAAATACAGGAAAATGAAAACATCAGTATTCATCAACTGCAGAACTACTCAAATGCTAACATTTGCATTTATTCAAAACTTGTACCGGCAATATTGTGCATATTTTAATACAGAGGCAAAGTAAGATTTGTCTCACTTTAATACATGTAAAAGCATTGATTCCTGCATGCATTTCCTCTCCAAGAGACACTCTGTCCTGCTGTTTCTCCCTGAAATGTGGGTGACCTTAATAATTTAGGGGAAAGGGGGAGAGAGAGGAGATTGCATTTGCCTTGGTGCAGATTGTACAGCGGGAGACGAGTGTTCTGCATCAAACTCTGCAATAGGTTTGTCATTTTCCGGCATTCATCTGCTACAAACTGAACTACCCTCTCCGTGCGTGCACAGGGGATGTCTGTGAGGCAACATGATTAACTATTGAAAAGGGAAAGAACCGGCATCTTGTATGGAGACCACATATCATAATGACACTTTTTAATTCTGTTGCCACTGGCTGTTTATGTGCTACTAATTACTGGTGAAGAATAATAATCTCTCCTCCAATTGGACTCTATCACGCCGAGGGCTTTCTCCGCTCCTCTTCTTTCCATTTATCCTGGTTTGTGACTCTGCCGGATCGGCTTGCTCCCTGCATCAGTGTCCTTGCAATCTAATTCATGCCGCCTACCTGTCCCACTCAGTGTTTTTCCATACGCTGACTAATGCACACAGGTTGTGGCCCCAGTAGCGGCTGGAGCAGTGGAAGGTTCTGCCAAAGAAACCATTCAGGCAAAATCTAAGAGGGTGGCTTGAGTCATTTAACTCAAATAAAGCCAGGAGAAAGGCATGTTTGCTCTTGGTAATCCCCCACTTGCTCGACAAGGCTTCGCAAGGTTCATCTGCTGTGCTAAATTGGTGCACGTATCCTTATTTGTATAGGAGCTCATTGTGGCTGGGTGAGAGGGGGGAATCTGACAGGACTGGCAGCTATTCAAGCGCTCATGCCTATTTGCTTATCCTCATTCATGGCAGAATTGGCTTTTTACGGAGCCATTTTTCAAGCTACGCGTGACACGGTATTTTCATTGAGCCTCCTACTACTAATGCAGCTGTGTGGAGGCAATGTTGCGGGCAGCAGGGTATGTGTTTAGCAGAGGGGCAACCAGGGCCCCCTACAGTAATCACAGTGGTAAGGCTACTCTACCATTTGCATGTCTGTGGCCGGACCGGTCGCCAAGTCTGAAAATCTTGGTGAAGATACCAGATCATCAGCTTGTGTAGCCCCAATGGAAATGAACTGAAAATTCCTCCAAGTGAGATGTGCACTGGTAAATGATTGTCTTTATCAGAGTGTGATGGCATTAATTACAAGAAAGACCATTGTGAAAAATTAGGAAGTTAATCTTTCTGTCCTCTCTATGCAGAAAGTTTTTGCAGTTTGTTACTCTGAACTTTATTCTCAAGCGCAAAAAAGAGAGTACAAATAGTTGCAGGGCTCTCCAAGAAAACAGCTTCATGGATTCTGAACTCATTGCTATTATACGCTCCCATTTTGCTATTACATGTGGCTGGTTATGGAGCACACCACAGACCATGACTTGAACCCAATAATAAGCTGAAACCAGATGAGAATGGCAATAGTCTGTGTGCGACTTTGTTTATCCTCTGGAGAATGGCCTCAGGGTCACCATGGGAAAATTGTCTTAACAGCAGTTCACACATACAAGTGATTCGCACGCTTAACATATTAAATTCACAACACCAGTCATATAGTAACAACATGGAGACATTTCAGTCTGATTAGGTATGAACATATAAATCAGGCTTTGGCCTCCCTCAGATGCCCTCAGTTAGTGGGGTGAAAAGGCTGCAGTAGGAGCCATGCGGGGATCCTCTGGTGCGCTGCTCCTCAAAGTGTACGCAGCAGCCACTCGTTAAAAATGCAGGAGCAATTACCCCGGCTGAGTCTGAGTCAGTGAACGCAAGACAAGCCACCACCCCCCTCCACCCCCTCCTGCCTTTCCACTGCTGCTGTTGCTATACCAGCAACCTGAGCATCCTTCACGTGGACTGGCATGCCAAAGGTAGGGCAGCAGACACCAAGGGCTTCAGTTACACAAGAAAAACAAAAAGCTGCCTGACTGTCTGTCTGACTCGCACGGCGTGCAGGTACCTTTCTCTCCCCAACACTTCACCAGCACATGACTCTTCTTCTTTCCTGGCACATTTAATTTACATACAATACAGGTAGAGTGTGCACTCTGTAGAACAGTGCTTCTCTGAAGATAGAAGAAAAGTCCAGACAAAAGTATTGAACCACACACTGAAAGGATTCAGTCTTATTCAAATGTGTAATTCAGTGGCTACTGAGCAGCAATAGAAGCCATCAGAATTTCAGCAAAGTTTGTAATCCCTTTATCTCCTTCTCAACAAAAGTTGATAATCCTTGTGTATTCCTGCAGTTTGAATACGCTGGGTATAATGTTGGCCTGCAAATGTAGGTAAATGTACGTATGGAGCCATCAATTACAGCATCAAAAAAAGTCTGAGACTGTTGGACCTGGTACAAACTCATACATAAAATAATCTTCAAATGCAGCTGTTCTGTGAGTTGAAGTGTGTTTGCCTTTTTTTTTTACATCCCATATGTTCCTCTGCATGTTCATATGGGCTGTATTAAAAAGGTCTACACAGGAGTCGTTTCTCCAGCCACTCCTGCACAGATGGCAGGACACCATGCCCAGCAGACAGCAGGGTCTCCCGGAAATAAAAGAAAAGGCATGCAAAAGCAATGGAGGATGGGAACAAGTAATTACAAAGAGGGTCAACATGAAAGAGAGTCTAAAGATGAAGGAGGGCTTGGCAAAAAAAAAGGAACAAGAAAGATTGATCTGAGCAAAAGTGAGGGGGATACATAAACAGTCAAAGATGAAAAGGGACAAAATTCTGAGACTGCACTCCACCTTCCTCAGAGGCAAAAGGGTTGTCAGAAAATAGAGTGTGAAAACGCCACGCCAGGAGAGACCGAAGAGTGAAACAGTGGGCCAGAGCAGACGGCTCCAGGCAGATATGTTACAGAGAGAAATGCTAGTAAAAACAAGAAAGAGGAAAAAAAAAGCAGGTGTATTTGAAGAGTCCTGCCGTGCTGGTGGGTTTGAAGGGCACATCATGTGTCTCGTTTCATCTGGCTCTAAATCTGAAGCGACATCTTTCCTGTCTCGCTTTATGTTGTCTCTGCATGCCTATTTCTCTCTGTAGGAGTATACTTCAAAAATAAAGAAAACATAAAAAAGTGTTTCATTTCAGTTCCTCAAAAGGCAGAGCACTAGCCTGGGACAAATAATTTTAACACACTTCAAAAATACTTCTAACTTGAAGTTGTACCAAATATGCACAGATATTTTATTTATTTATATGTGTCTGAACTCATGTTTTCCAGTTGAAGAAAAGTCGCCCTACTCACTCCACCACCTTCCATATGCGTCATTTCACCACACAGGTAGGAGTTCCTCGCTCCCGCAGCACAGGCTACAGTCGCCTGTTATCTCCAGATGGTCGGGGAAGGAGAGTTCAGGGACCAGATTCCCTGGGGCAAGAGCTCGACCACCGAGCACATCATTTTATATTTTAGCCATTTATCTCGAGTGCTGTTTTTCACGGCGACCTCCAGTGAGTGAGCAGCTACTTAGTTCGGTGTCTTGCTCAAGGACACTTCAATATGAGACGGGCTTATTGTGGAGAGGCAAAATGTGACCTGGTTTCGAGACCTTCGCTCTAGGCACCAGACCGTTTACTAAGTAAAGTCTCACGCATACACGTAACATTTGTCCACAACTCGTAATTTCATATGATACAAACTTATTCATAGACTTGTCATAGACATTTTAACGCGCAGGCTCATGCGCCATCTGTGCTCATAAACCGTGCCGTGCAATATAACCACACACGCATCATCGCTGCTGCATTTATAACCTCCTATGTACTCCATGGCTAGTACATACTAAGTTCCTCTTCCTATCTTAAGATATACAGCCTATAGAAAATAAAAAAAGAGCTTGCTATCTCATTTCCCCTCTCTTTTGTACATCTCTCCTTTGCTCTTCTAACAAAATGGATATCACTGTTGAGAGAGCACTCTGGTAAAGCAGCTGTAATGAGATGTGGATGGCAGCATGCGGAGGGCCAGGTCTCGGCACTCTGCTCTGTGGCTTATGAGAGGCTGCGGGAAACAGTAATGCACACACAACCTTAAAGTATGGGTGTACTGTACAGACAGGGCTGGGCTGGCAGCTGATAGATGAGAGGGGTTAAAGAGTACCCCCTACCGTAGTGTGTGTGTGTGTGTGTGTGCGTGGTTGTGCATGTACACACAAGCTATGGCGAAGATATAGAGTTGTCTGCCTCACTGACTGACAGTTATATAAAAAGGGATTGGATAAAGCCGTAGGCACAGTCAGATAAAAACAAGACCTATTAGCTGATTAATGATCATATGAGGTGAAGGATTGGCAAAACATAAGAAAAGAGAAAAGATAAAGCTCTTCCTTAAATGCCTGTCAATTTGAGCTAGCTAAGAGAGAGCGCATGATGGGTTACGATTTACAGCAAGGCAAGGACAGTATTTTGTTTCAGGCAGTCAGTCGTGAGGCATGTATCAAGAATTACGAGAGGGGAAATGAGTTATGCTACCCCTGTCTTAGTGCTAATAAGAGCATATCGTCCAGGACTCAAAATAGGGCTGGGGCCGCGGCTTTAGTAAATGTAATATAAGAAGTGTGTTTTTCCAGTCCTAAAAGCCCTTGATAAACTCTTCAAAGCAGATCCACATCAGCGGAAACAGAGGGGTCTAAGCTGCTAGCTGACTTTTACGCAACTGATAAGTGATATAATGAAAGACTTTGCAAACGAGTCCTTTTGCTCTGCCTTTGATTTTGCTCACTCTCCATGTCTATGTATATCTGTCTCTCCCATGTTGTCTTCCCTGTGTGTCTCTCTCTCCCCTATCGAAGCATTAAAGGAGGATTTAGATGGCTCTGTTGTTATTTCTGTAGCACAATGGATCACCCCGTGTAATGTAACCAAACCCTTTTCCTTGCTTTTAACTGGCCCCTCCCTCCCTGCCAGTAACATCCATCCCTTTTTCTTTCTCTCTCACACAGTTCCCTCCGTCTTTCCCTCCATTTATAAAGAATTAGACGGAGTATAAATGGTGCCTATGGCGGGGGCACATACAAGCACAGATCCTCTCAAAGGGCTCTATTGACTGGTGTTTACTTAAGGCCGGGGACATTAGCCGCTGCTAAATCTACCTCAATCTGCCCTTCTCGGCTTCTCAGGTTCTGTATGTACTAGCTTGAATGTAACACAGACGCCTGCCCGCTCCCAGATCACAGCCACAGCACAAGTGTGTGTGTGTGTATGTGTGTGTGTGTGTGCATATACTTTTGGAGTGCATCTTTGTGTGTCTGTGTGCCGTTTGCCCGTGTGTGAGATTGCTGACATTAGGCATGTAATGACCCTTCCTCTCTGTGGTGTAACAGCACAAGGGTAAAAGCAGTGTCGGGTGCCTTCTGTTCACATAGCGCAGCGATGCTAAAACCAACTAAATATCACGAGGAAGACTGAATTTACTGCAGGTGTTCAGGGCAGCTTATCAGTAATTTGAGAGTTCCTTTTGAGACTTATGTACGTAATAATGAACCAGAACGGAAAATGCCTGTCGTTGAGAGAAAATGAGATACAGCGTGCAACTAAGAGCCACTTAGTGCACACACATTTAGTTGAAATGCATATTCCTTTCTCCACATGATCATAAAATAACAATAATTGATCCATGTGCTGTAGCTGTTCTCATGAGTGAGGGGAGGGACCAGACTGGGGTCGGACTGAGGCATTTAACTGTAATTTTCTCATTTACGATGCACATCTATTACCTATCATTAAAGTTGAATGCACAGCGGGCTGTGAACAGTGCTGAACATCAAACTCGCACGGAAAGACACAGTCTGACTAAAGGCCGAATTTCAGCAAATGACTCCATGGATTGATCAGCTGGGGCACAGACAGAAATAGGGCCTTTAGAGGATCCTCTCATCAAAGCAGCATCCTGCCAGCTCCCCCCAGCCATAAGCTCAAATAAAAGCCATACACACAGACACGCCGACGTGCACGCACAGAGACACACACACACACACGCGCACACACAAATCCTCTTTCAGGAATCAATAATTCAGCTAAAGAGAAGCACATGCTACGCCCCACTGCACTAATCAATAGAAAGCCAAATGTTATTGTTTCATCTCATTCTCTGACTTTCACATTCTAATCTGGACTGACTAGCACACGCTGGGCAGCGTCAGAGAACTCCATTAAATTAGAATATAATACGCACATGCACAGGGGGGTAAAGGGACCCCATATTCAGAAGGCGCCTCAAATTATTCTGCCATGCCATTATGACAATGTTTAGCTCCTTTCTTTACAATAAAGTCCTCGGTTATAACCAGGCACAGATGCTCTATAAATTTTCTATGCATAGAATCTCAAATATGTCATAAAATGGAGGCGAGAGAAGGAGAATGGCAATACTTTGGTACGGGTTACACCCCACTCCCCCTCCCTATCCCTACAAGATATTTATGCCCCCCCGCCCGCCCACGTCTCTTGGGAGAATGAGGCTATACTTCGAGAATGCAGCAATGAAGATGAACAGAAATACCTGTGTGATTTGAGACTGCTGTGTGAATCTGAGCACTGGTATGTGTGCAAAAAAAAACAAAAAAAACAAAGGCCAAAGCAACTGCCATGTGATTCTGTCGACTGTGTGAAGAGAAGCTGCCAGCCGAGGCCCTTCTCCCTCACTGTAATCGAGCCATCAATGTTCATTAATGAGAGCGTGAGATAGCTCTCCACAGCCCTCTCGGCCACATTGCCCAACACTCTGGCCTCTCTCCACGCCTCCCTTTCTCCTCCTGACCCTGTCTGTTGCTCTATCATATCAGACTACGAGGCCAGAGGCTACACTAACTAACCATGAAAATGAATATGAATCTTGGCTGCTGATTTATAAACGGAAATGTATGCACTTCCTGCCCCTCCCCGCATCCCCATCGCGGGTCTCGTTTGCATGACACAGGACCCTAGCAGCTCGCTCAAGGATACATCAATCGCTGACGGTGGCAAGATCGGATCTACGCTGACCTTGGGAGTGAACTGCAGCAGAGGCGAAGGAGGCAGGGGGGCCCTGTTGCAAGCCGAGCCGGGGAGGAGGAAAGCAAGAGGAGGGGAGGAAGAGGGGAAAAGAAAAGTGGAAGGGAGGAGGCTGGACGCGGAATGGAGGGGCATACCCTGATTGAGAGGCCCCCGAGATGAGTAACTCTGAGATATGAGAAGGGGGAGGGAGAGAGGGGGATGATGGAAGGAGTGGAGGAGGGGGGGTGGGAGGGAGGGAGGGAGAGGGAAGCCATATGGCAGCAGCACAAATGTATTAAACTATAAATCAGGGGGAGCTTGTGGACTGCCAGGTGGGGCTGCAGGCAGGTCCTCCCAGCTGGAGGTGCAATGATTCACAATACAGCTCCACATGGAAAAGTATCAAAACATCACTGGTATTTTTTGCTTTATCAGTTCTATTAATAAATTCAGTGCTTAAACAAATTTGCCCTAATTTATTTCTGTGTTTTAAATAGGAGAAATTGGACATATTTTAACTTTTATTGTTTAAGAATGCTCCACATTCCGTTTAATAAAACAGCTGAGTTTTGAGACAAATATCAAAAACTTTTTTTCCCCAATACCTGTCTGAGTACATCAACATGTTTCTTTTCACACAATAAATTCAGAGTTAAATAAATACTTAGTTGAAGCCCCGTATAAAATATAAACTACAGTTAAAAAAAGGTTTCCCAATCATGATCAAGAGATATCTGATTAAAAAATAATATGTCAGCAAGCTATTGTGTTATTGAATAATGGGACAGACATCTGTACTATCACTCAATGCCAACTTTTCATTTGGGTCGATACTCAAAAATGATTGAAATTCGATTCTCAGCCCTCTTTATTCTACTGTGCAAGTAATAAGGGATTTTTTAAATTGTGGTAGAAAAACAAATAGAGTAATCCCCAAAAGGCTTCCATTTTAATCCCTTGATGATGTCTGGGTAGTGAGCCCAGCCAGTGTCCTGGCAGCCATCAGGGCACAGGCCTGAGCTTTCATCCCAGCAGCACTGATGCATACTACAGCTAGAGCAAACACGGGCAACCTTCCTCATGCCTGCTCTGTGTCAGAACCATGCTGAGCGTCACCACAGAAAAGAAGGGTTCATAGCTCTGTTGTCCCCTCTTTGTAGGCTAAGACAATAAGGCATTTGTGGCGATTTAGTGAATTAGCAACTTTATAATTAATTTTTTTTTTGTGTGTGTGTGTCTTTAGAAAAGTGGCTCTGATGATTTTCAACAACGGCCTACATTCAGCTTGCAGATGCTTCATTAGTAAATTAAATTTGGATTATCATTCTGTCATTTGTTTAATGTGTGATAGCACAAAGAGAGCTGTCCGTCACTCAACGTTCGAAAACAAAAGCTTCAAGCCCGGCTATTGCATGTTGTTTAAGATGTTACACTTGATGTGATTGCAGAGTGTCACATCAAGAGCTCATCAGTTTGCAGGTGAGGAATGGATGGAGGTTTTACAGGACAGCTCCCAGTAACGGTCTGGTGGGCTGGACTAACAGTTTAGCCCTGAGCCTGCAGCCTTGATCCCTGATCCTTCACTCAGACACACACACACACACACACACACACGCACACGCACACGCACACACATACACGCTGAAACAGACATCTAAACTCCAATGAGGTACCTGCCATCTGAAACCATCACAGCCAAGGCCAGCTATCCATCAACTCCCACCTCCACTTGGGATGAGAGGAGGACGGAGGGATGCGATGGGAAGAGAAGAGGTGGGGGAGGGAGTGGTGGTGGTGAGGGGGGGGGGGGGGTGAGGGAGGAGGAGGAGGAGGAGGAGGGGGGGGCAGTAGTGCAGGAGTAAATGAGTAGGCTTGAGGAATGCGAGTAGAGCAGAGGAGCGGCGTACCTTGGTCTGGAGATAGTGGGGGTAGTAGTAGGTGTACTGAGGGTACATTGGCTGCTGCTCCAATCGCTTGCCCATGTAGCTGGAATCCTTAGCACTGAGGCAGGGAATGATGACACGGGGGGTGGGAGCTGCCAAGTAGCTAGCAATGGGACAAGAGGCAGCAGAGGAGCTGTGCGATTCCTGTCTTTACTGTCCGCACCACCGTGTTGCTAGCCGGTCCTCCAGGGAGAAGGCAGGGTCTGCGTGCGGGACAGCTGCTCGGGGAGGAGGAGGAAGGAGGAGGAAGGTCTATAAGCTCTGATGGAGAAGCTCCTGGTGAAACGGCGCCTCACCGGTCCGGAGCCTCAGTATCGGGGGGCAGATGCTCACTCAGTCTCTCGCTGCCGGATCAATGGAAATATTTCCACAAGTGCTAGAACCAAGAGCAGTGTGTGTCTGTCAGCAGCTGGTATCGGATAGTAACGCGTGATAAGGGTGAGGTAGAGGAAGAGGAGGAGAAGAGAAGACGTGAAGAGGTGCAGGTGGCAGTAGCTCTGGCAGTCCTGTAAATGTTGGAAAATGGGAGAGGAGGAGGAGGAGGAGGAGAGGAGGAAAGGGATGGCAAGGAAAACGGGAGAGGACGTATAGGTTCACTTCTCTATTTAAGCTGTTTCACTCCAGTCTTTCGCCTGTGCTTTAATCTGCCTCTCTCTCAAACACACTGTGAATCTGACTCTCTCTCGCTGCCCCCCTCTCTCGCTCTCTCTCTCTTTCCCTCTCTTACATACACACACACTCTCTCCCTCTCTCTCTCTCTCTCTCTCCTCTGTAGTCTGATCCGACGGTGGCTGCGTGCTGTCCTGTTTGACAGAGGGGAGATATCCTCAGCACCGGTTGCCGACAGATGCACTTTGTGCACGGAGCACAATCACAACGCGGGAGCCGAGCAACGGGCACAGAAAGCAATCTCAGTCTGTGGCGGTCGAGCTAGCCGGAGCGCAGATCACACAGGGAAATTACTCCTAGTTTCTGAATGATGTGGCACACGCGTATATTAAAATAAAAAAAATCCACCGGCTGGTTAGTCAATCCACTGGGTTCCAGCTAGAAGACGAGTGAAAAAAAAAAACAGTGACTGTGTCCCAGGTGCCCAGTAAAGAAGGAGTCCCTCGTTTGCGATCCTCCCTCTTCCTGCTCTTGTAAAATGTGTTCCTTATTTCTTCCTTGGCTCTCTCACTCCTCTAAGCAGCTTGCCTCATTCTCTTTCCCTCTGTCACACAGTTGCTCTCTCTCTCTCTCTCGCGTGCGCTTTCTCTATGACTGAGTCTCTCAGCCTCTCTCTCTCTCTCTCTTGTCTCTCTCTTTCTCCTCCACACTGACAGGGCGGTAAAGGGGGCTCGTCCGAGGCTGCGAGCAGAGCAGACTGCCTCCTCCTTCCCCCTAGCCCAGTCGGTAGGAGGGTCTTGAGCGGCTCTGTGAGCGAGAGGGATCCAGACACAGACCAGCGGGCTGCAGTGTTTCCACAACCTGGGAGAATGCAGGGGAAGAGGAGAAGAGGAGTAGAGACGAGAAGGGGATGGCGGCAGCGTGAGCAATCGATTCCCCCTACTGGCTGCACATGGAGCTGCCACCTGAAACACACTGTTCCCAAATAAAGACTTACCCCGAACAAACTGCACTCATTTAACCTGAAAAGCTGTACAGATGGATGAACCACTTTTATTGTGCAACTTTTGAGAAGCCGTGACTTTGTATATTCACAGTAAATAGTTTTTTTTTTCTTTATGTGTAGTGTACTGTGAAGGGAAATTAGATCTCTTCAAACTCGTCTTTCACTTCAGCATCAACAAAGAGGATGTGCAGTCAGTTTTCAGTTTTGTATGGACCAATAACAACACTACAATCGTAATGGAAATACATCTTATATTGTAGTGGTAAACAACAGTGTCTGAATATCAACTGAGAGTGAAGAGAAAACCACTTCCTGTGAAACATCAAAAGATGATAATGGCGGTACTAATTTCCTCTGATTGACCATGACCATGACCAAAAACATTAGAGCAATGTCTCATCAGTGAGTGTTTGCTTGTTCTCAACAAACCGCAGCTACACTCATACCTCTGTAAACAAGATCAAACACAGGGACGAGAAAACACTACGCTCTGAAAGTCTGAGACAAACACACTCTCAGGCACACACACTCACATGCATGGATAGGAACTGACCTAAAAATCCTCGAGGGTATCTCAGTGAAGCGGAGGCCACGAGTTCAGGAGCCTCATTTTTCACTCAATTAGCAAATCAGCTTGGCTTTCATTTAAATTACCTGCTATGAGTCCTGCAGGAAACTGCAGCCAAAAAATACACCATGAAATTACTGGACTGAAAACAATTATATTTTGGCAATTTCCACATCTGAAAATAGACCCATGACTTTGATTAGTTTAGTTTTGTATTTCATCTGTTACACTTGAGAGCGTTACACAGAAACCCATGAGGCCGATGTCTCCTCCTGAAACAATAATGACCTAATTACATATCGCAACAACAAGACTCAATTTAAGTGAGCTGAGCTGTGGAAAATACACATTCTTTACCACAGAGACAAAATATATATGACAGGGAGTGCTGTGGTGACCGTTCAATTAACTGATTAATCAATCAAGAGGGAGAGACTTTTTTTTTAAGTATTGCAGAACACATTATTTTTCAAACTAACATGCAGTGGAAATATCAGATACTATTTATGAGAGTTATGGGTGTGAAAAGGCCCAGTGCATGTGGACAGACTGGATCAATACCAGCAGAAGAATCCAAGGGACCAAAACAAAGCACAAAAGGAAAGGGCAGCCGTGTGCAGACATAGAGAGGAAAATATAATTATCAGACAGGCCACTTTGATCTGGAGGAAAGAGATGAGGATGATATCTATTGTGGGTTACCAGATTAACAGCCTCAGGATAATCTAGACACACAAAACCCACAGCATCTGCTGAAAGGCAGAAAGCAGAGAACAAAGACAGTAACATGGACAAAGGCCAGTGGTGATAGTCACAGAAGAAGAGATGCAGAGAGAAAGTGAGGAGATGGAACCTGAAAGAGGCATTGAGGCAGGAAAGATTCATGTCTTCATACCACAGTGTGCCACCGAGCCACTACATCTCACAGATACGTAAGGCTCAGCACATATGGATTTTCAACTAACATTATGCAAACTTTTAAAAATGACTTAAAACTGAGGAGTAAATGTGTTTAATTTCACCCAGACTTTGTCCAAACAAAGCCAAAAGTTCCTGCTGGAAATAATTTTCCTCCCAACAGAACGTGAGGACAAACAGGGAGAAACAAAAAAAAAAAAGGCAAATGAGCTGCTAATTATGCACAAGAGTTCATCAAAGTAATTAAAAAAGCAATGCATGTTTAAACAGTGTGTTTGCACAATGCTGTGTTAATCATTATCACCCTGAGTTTTTAATTACTGATTTTTTTAGTTCTCTTTCCATCCAAAATAGAGCTGCAAGGATTCATCAATAAATCGTTTCAGGAATTTTTCAAGCCAAAATTCAGATGTTTCTCAAATTCTCAAGATTTTCTATTATTGGCAAATAAATAATTAATAGATAAATGTGATCTTAATACTTTACCTGTGGCTCTGGGAAAGGGATATTTTAGACAATGATTCATCAAATAATAGAGAGAATAAAATACATTCAATATTCAGCTACTTTATGACTGCAAACTCACTAAATCTTTAGGATATTTATTCAAATTAGTGGACGCAGAATGGAAACACAGGAGAGTACCATTTCACAGACACTGGTCAGCTAAACCATTAATATTCATTGGCCCAGCCATTAAGAATTAAGAGTCAGGACTTGAGACTTGACTCTTGAAACTAAAGAACTTGACCTGTGGCCCTACAGACAACACTAGAAACTACCTGGAGAACTGGCTGACGTGAACTCTCAGCCTCTACCCACGAGTTAGCAAAGGTTAGTTTATAAAGGCAATTGCACATTAAATGAGTGGGGAGCAGTAATACTCTCTGTATGTAAATAAATGTACTCTGTGGAGGAAGGTCATGAAGCCTGTGGAGTGGTGGTGATGGGAGTGCTCTGGTCTGAATCAGTGGAGCTGACGTCACACGAGAGATAAATGATATGCAGCCAGATATTGCATGGAAAAAGAAAGCATGAGTGAGTTTCTCTCTTGGATTATAAGATGATGCAACACCTCATTTAACATAATGTTAATGCTGCGTGGCTGGGACATACGACTAATTCCACTAATTTTGCATCTTTTAAACAAACACAAGTCTGTAATTTACATCCAAGCACTCAGGTTTTTTCGAGTGTTTCAAAACACCACACTGCCAATCAAAACAGCACACTAAGTACTGGACGGCTACAAATTTCATTCAGTGTTTTGAACAGTGATTGAAAACTGATGTGATTTTCAAGCTGATATCTCACAATAAAGCTTAAACGGTGCCTCTCTGCTGTTTTGAATATATAAAAAACCTACGCTGAGAAATATTTTCGCTAATACTTCCGCAGCCAGGTTTGTCAGAGCCAAGGCCATCTGCTGCTCCTCTGTTCTGAGGTCTTCCTCTGATGCTCGTTGATTCACGTTCTAAATTGAGAGCACGAGTGAGTCATTCACAGGACTTTTAAAAAAAAATAGTAAGAGGAAGACAGCTGAGGATGTATCATGCCCCTGAAGGTGTTAAGCAGTTGCAATCCCCCTCTTAAGAATGCAAGCAGGTCTGGTAATAGAAAACTTCAGACTGATCACAGCACGGCCTCTGTCTAACTTCAAGACAGACCGTTAGAGTAGTTTTTATTTGTCTTTATTTAACCAGGCACTTTGATTATTACTTGGCAAGTTAGCTCAGCAGTAAAAGAAAGGTTATAGTTAGATTTTCTTAAGTAAATCAACATCCATGGAGACATTAGTGTCCTGAAGAGACAGTGAAAGTGCTGCCCTCTTGTTCACTGACTGATCTGACAACTCTAGTTATTCTGCTTATGTTTTTAAATCTCTACTTAAAAAGAAAGAAATAATGAGAGAAATAGATATTAAGCAAAATATAAGAGACATAAAGCTTAAAAAGACCCGAGCTGTTGTGTCAACACGAAATCAGTTGAGAGCTATACACAATGTTCCCATCCAAACAGAATTCCTAGAAAGTCCACAGCAATCTCGCTCTCCTGTCCGACCCCTCCCCGAGGGCAACGACCACACTTCTTCAAGTTGCTGGAAACCAAAGGGCTTTGTTTCCTGTGGTCTCTTGGACAGTCCTGTCGTGGGTGTTTCCCAGAAATGACCAGATGCATGGAATTCAAGGGAGGACTGGCGCGGTGCCAGGGGAGGGGTGGCGGAGAGGAGGGCTGGAAGAGTGGAGGAAGGGAGGGAAGTGGAGTTGGGGAACAGCAGGGGCTGGTATTCCTGGAAAAAAAATACCCTTTTGCTTTTGGCAGTGGTTCTATTGGGAGATACCCAAGCAGCAGAGGATCATCTTACATGTTTAATGCAGACGCACTGATGTAGCTCGACTAACCAGCTTCCCTGGGGCATTTAGTTCATGATAAAGTGAAAGCTGAACTGTCTTAACAGGCCAGCTATGACGTGGTTGATGCACACATGCTGTTGCAACACGGACTCTACCATCTATCAAACATCTAAGACTGTGTTTGGGTTAATGCCGAGGAGATCATGTGATTAGAGTTAACAATATTCTTTGAAAACATGACTGAATTTTGATAATCACTTTGATTATCAACAGACTGATACACACTTGCTGCTTGTGTGGTATTCTTTACTAATAGAAAAGTTTGTACGAGGCTGTGGCGTTCATTCAAACTGCAATAAAAAAAAAATAAAAATATGTTTTTCATTGAGGCAAAATCTAATTTTGCTAAATCTGAAACCATGTTGAGACAGATTGATGTCAAATTTAAGTCTAACAAAGAAACAGATAAATCGATAACTGTAAATATGTCAGTTTATGAGGTCCACAAGGAAACCACAGGTTTTGGCAGTTTTACTAAAAGTGAAAAGAAAAGCAGCAAAAACCACAGAAAGGAAAAGAGGGTGGGTAGCTTCTTTTGTGGTTCTGTTCTCAAGTGCAGAATGAGTTTCAATTTGTCCTCATATGGTTTCCTGCTGCTCATTCCCACATTGTGATAACTAATTCGATTATGTGTTGTGCAACATGGGAAATCAATAAGCCGGTTAAAAGCACTGTTGATTTTCATACAGTCACAATAGCAAACATGCAAAAGAGCAGCCTTGAATTCAAACGATAGTCAGTCTCCAATCAGCTGGAAGTACAGGGACAGTATTGGGTTTGTAAATCGTTGCCAAGTTGTGTCCTAATATCAAGAGGCATCCATCCAAGCCCTCTTCCTGAAACACTGTCATTTGAGAAGCTGACCAGGCTTATAGCAAGCACAGACACACAAACGATGCACATGTCAAAACAACCACCTCACCCTGTAGCTAAACACTCAGGAGGAGACTTTTTAACAATATGTGTGTGAGTTCAGCACATCTCTGACACATGCAGCCTCTTAATACTTTCCTATCAGTGCATGGCAACGGATGGTAGCCTGAGGTAATTCAACACATTCTCCCTCTGAGTGTATCATTTTACACAGAGCAAAGAGCAGGGGGATATAGTCAAGATAGTACCATTGTGGGGGTACCTCTCTTTATTATTTATTTATTTATTTATTACCTTTTTCTATATGATGGTCTCCTCACCTAGCTTCGGCTGTTTATCTCACGCTCTCGTAATAATGTGAAAAGGCCAACCTGGCTCTGGACCACCAGCCCTGCACCAAGACATTTGATAAACACCAGGCAGACCTCCAGTGAGTCATTAGCTTCTATCACAACACAGAGGAGAGCAACGGAGGCTTAATGGGGAGGAAATATGAGACCAGACGTGCATGAGTAAAAATGACTCACAGCACCCCTTACTACACCCAACATAGGACAGGCAATAGACCTAAAAGAGATAATTGCATGCACTCACTGGATCTCTATTCCAAATGTGAAATGTATAAACAACCGACCGACTCATTTCCTGATTGATGTTATTCTGAGAAAAGATGTGTGTACTGGCATGAGCATTGATGAGTGCACTGTGTTTGTGTGTGTGTGTGTGTGTGTGTCTGTCTGTTTTTTCTCAATGTGAAAATAGTAAGCAAAGAAAAACATCTCTGAGGAAACTCAGAGCTCACAAGAGGGTTAAGGTTATATTGACACTAGAAGGTGAAAACACCTCAGTAAGAGATCAGACCTTCTGTGTGACAACATGCTAACCCTAATATAAAATAAAACCTGCAATGGAAAGCCGGCCATGTCCTTCAGTGAACCAGCTAGACTCCCAGAGCCAGAGACAGAATAAATGAAGAAGAGATGATGCCAAGAAAATCTCTGCATAATAAGGAATTAAGTGCTGCACAGGCAGAAAGTGCAAGTTTAAACAATACATATTTTCCATGTGGACCTGCTTCGCCAAAAACATTCAAAATCTACATTCTTCAGTATATGAAGAAGTCACACCCCACAGAACAAGACAAAAAGGACTCAGAGCTCACAGATATGGAAAGAAGCCCATCAAAGCTTCATCACAGCACTCTGCTTCTATCATGTGCATTTTGTTTTATTCATTGTTGCGATGCCTCGAACAGATCCAAGTGCAAAGTCATTCATTCTTGTCAGTTTTGTTCTACTTTTCTCTGTTTGTGTGCTTATGCATTACAAAATAAGAGGATCTGTTGCTAAAAAGTTATTACAAAAATGCAACCCGAAATAATCCGTACTATAAACTACAGTAAAATACTGGTATGGTTGTATTGTTATATCTCTATGCGCGCGCGTGTGTGTGTGTGTGTTTGGAGGGGGCAGGGTGTTGGTGTGTGGATACTGAGGTTCATGGGCGAGTGTGTCAGACACACAGGTAGAGGAGTGAAATAGTAAAGTAATAAGAGTGAGGTGCTGAAGGTTCTGCCCACAGCAGATAGAGATTGGAGACTGGGGAAAGAGTTATAGCCAGCAGGAAAAGATCCGTAAAGGCCTATGAAGCTCAATGCAGCCTGCAATTGAGCGGGATGGGATGGGAGGACAGCAGCAATGTTTTAAAGCACTGCTAAGCCATCGTGGAATGAAGTGAAATGACCACATGTCACACAGAGATGAGAAGTGAAAGAGAGGGGACAGGCAGAGTGAGAAACAGTGCAGAGAGTAAGGAGAGAGAGAAAACAGAGTGTGTCGTTCTAAGAGGAATATTTCAGGGTGGTAAATGGAGCAGAACTCCATTCCAGCTCCTCTCTTAACCTCCCCCGGTGTATCATCCTCTGCATGCAAAGCATGAAGCCCAGGAGACAAAGAAAACAGAGAGAGAGCTGAAGAGACAAGCTTCAGGACAAATAACACTGAATTAAAAGACAAGACATTTTGCACATGCATTTGTTTGAACATAACAGAAAAAAACACACACTCACACACACAGCAGCAGTAGCACAGAAACTAGTGAGAATTATTTTAATTGTAATTTCCATTCTTGACCAGTTTTTGATCAAACAGTGAAAAGGTGAGGTAGTTGACCTCGACCACCTGGCGTGTCACCTGCCTGGATTTGTGTCTGCAGTATTACAGTTCATTCATGCAACTACAGTGGTGCAACAGCTTCTTCCTCATGATAATTAACCTTTAAAGCAGCAGTAATCAATATATTTATATCTACAGCAGATAACATGACCACTTTTATATGAGAGGTGAGGCTAATAGTTTGTAGCAATGAGGTAACAGAAACTTATCAGATCTATCAGGTTTCTCTTCTATAGTCTTTCAGCTCATCTTGTTTTTCAGCACGTTTTTACAGTACTTATTGTGGTCACTCTCTCTGCTCTCATAGCAAAGCTCCGGCTGCAGCAGTGTGCTCTAAGAGCCTAGCATCAAAGTGCAGGTGGACATAGCTGAGCATTCAGTGCCTTCACATCCAGATATTTCTCTTAGGAGTTGCTAAAGAACAAAAACAGAATTAAGAGGAGACTGAGTTGTGGACTTGCAAAGGTTATATTGCACGATAATTCTAATGTTGCTGCTAATGTGTAGAAATGAGCAACTCTGGTTTTGGAAATTATGTTTTATAATACTAGGGGTGAGTTGGAGGGGGCGGGGGGTAAAAGCCTGGATGAATTCACTGACTTAGAAGCAGCAGCAACCACCACGACTGACTCTGATGGCTCGAGACACCTGTCAAATGACACTGAACGCCAAAACATTTGAGCTATTCGTCCTTGATTAAACTGTGATTCTCCAGATTACCAGAAGTGAAATTAGGTCATGAGAGCCTGACGTCTGCACAATTAATAGGCACAATAGCGTGTGCACTCTCTACTCCCTCCAGTATGCCTTCATAAGCTAACTCTGCAATTTCTCTAAGTGTAGTATACTCTCTTTAAGCACACTTGGCATTCTTTACATACATTGCAGTCCAACTCAAAATTGGTTGCATCTCAGTTCACATTCAGTTCATTCTTTGAAACATTATCATGGGATTTGTATGGTGTAATTTCGGCCAGATGGCACTGAGGTACTAGAGAGTGTATATACTAAATGATTAAGAACATTTAAATTATGGTGCAGCTCTACTGGGTAACATTTAGATATCAGTGAGTGTAAGACTTCCAGGGCAATGTACTGTGAGTCTGCCTTCTTGGCGGTAACTCTATAATTAGTAATACTGAAGTCATCAAAGTGCAACAAATAACTGGAGCAAAGCGTCTCCAACAAACCCTCCACCTTTCACACAAACCAGGGCTGACTGCTGGGAGGGGACGACTGGAGGGATGGTGTTATACGCAGGGTCTACCTTTCACACAACAAATAATTGTTAACTGTCAGAGGGAGGGAAGAGGCAGAGTGATACAGTTAGAGGAAGGGCAATAGAGAGAATGCAGCAATATTAAACAACACTTTGAGAACAGCTAACAAATTGTTACACTTGTCAGTGCTGAAGGTCAGATACTTTGTGGTCCTTGTCCTATTAAACTGCACTATTTTATAGCTGTAACAAAGTGTGCAATAACGTGTGCCTTTACTTTATGTCTGTCTCTGTAGAAGGCTTGACAGAGCCAACAGAGACGTGAACAATCAAGCTCTTTCCTCAAACAAGACTTGTTCAAGCACAACATTTCTGCTGCCAAAACAACACACAGTGGAACTTTCAAAAACAACACTGCTGTTAAATAAATCAAAAACACCCTGGCAGCTTAGCGCAGCGGCAAAACCAGATACAGCAACAGAATCATAGATACAACCATTCTTCCTTTTTCTATTCTATTTTATTTTGTGCCAGTTTTTAAATCTATAGCCATCAACAAAAAAGTGGCCTATTGTTTCAGATTCATGACAAAGGGCTGATGGCTAACATGATGTTGCAATGCTCATTATAAACAGGAAACTACATGTTTCTGGATATAGAAACTTGTAGTCTTACCACTAGTGAGGGGTATGTGCAAAGTCTGGCTTGCAGAGACACCATGCTACCAGTCAAATTGTGATATCCATCACAAGTGAGACAGAACAGTGTTAATGTAACAAAGTGTTTTCTTGCTTGGTACTAAGACATTCTTGAAGAAATGTAATGCTTAATTCTTCTCTAACTACTAGTATTCATTGATTATAATAGCTGGGACCTCCAGTCACACAAAAACACCAACAATCATTCAGTTACATCAGCGGTCACAAGCCACTGTCATTATTTTTTTTTACAAAACGTTGCACAGCAATATTGTTAGTTGTTATCTAAACCAAGACGGTTTACACAAGTTGTAGGGATGAGCCCCAGGTGTGCTGAGGAGGGAAACATACCAACAGCACCTGGTGGACAGGTGTGAAAGAGTCAGGGGAACATAGATGCTCCCTGAAGGTTGAGAGGTAAGAGCCAAGAACTAATCAGTAAAAACAGCATACATGACTGAAAAGCACGCAACAATAATTACAGGCCAGGATACTCGTGAGCCTGCATTGTAGAACAAAAACATTCAGAACAACCTGTGACCACTATATCAATACACATATTAGAAACACTTTTCAGTACAACACACCAAAACAGGATAATAGTACTGAACTTAAACCCCTGAATATAACAAGCTAGAGAGAAGGACACACATATTGCTGTTGTATTCCACTGCATTGCATTGTACAGGTGTTCCTATCATCTGGTATGATCCGGTGTGGTACATTATAGGCCTCCTCTATTATTCATTGTTTTACTACCTTGTAAACAGAAGCCTATTATTATTTATATTGACATGTACATATAGACAGCAGTTATTTATGGATTATCTGGCTCATAGCCTCACTTATGCAAAGGGCCCATCTACAGCCTCATGAAGTCTATTATTGCACGCTGGAATTTATTCTCCTATAAAGAGATAATTAAAGAAATAAAGCTGAATGGGTCAGAGTTGTGGTACCACCATCACCACCTCCTGTCGAGTCAGGAAAAACCCTGCCTACAGGGCAAACAACTGTAATAACAGAGATGAACTCCAGTGTTTTTTTTTCTTCCGTCACTGATAAAATACCAGAAATGATTAATTTGATAGAGATTGAGACAGACAGTTTTCCTGGGAAAAGTTCAAAGAACAAGTTAGCTTTCTTTCATGCTAAGAAAATTTAATAGCCCAAACCACTTACAGAGAGTCTCCAGTGTGCACTGCAGGCTAAGTAGACTAAGTTTGCTAACATCAGTTAAGAGAAATGTGCCTGTATCTAACAGTGAATTTCAGTGTGTGCTACAAGTCAGTAAACCTAATGAGAGGTATTTTCTCTTTGATTCTGTAGAACTTGCACCAAACCCGATGTTCAAATTAATGTTTCACACATTTCACGTTCACAGCTTCTTAAGAGTGTTGAGTCAAGAGTTGAACACTGAATCCTCTCAGATACATCTACTTTTTGATCATGAGGAATCTTGTATGTATCCAAACAAACACTAAAATGGACCACGAAATGTAATATGCATCACATTCAGATAGGGAGAATCTTTGCACCTACTTTTGGGGTGAAAAATTAACGCCAGGTTCTCACTAGTATGTAAATAAAACAAGCATGACTGTGTGAAATTAATGTGTCGGGGTGTGTTCCTGTGTGCATGTAGCCATGGGCCTCAAGGCTTCATTAGAATCGTAGAGGCCTCATCATCTCCTCCTTTCCCATACGGTTCATGTTCAGCCATCGCTCATGCCCATATTGCATGATTGCACTGAAGGACCAGTATAATCAGCTGTAATGCTTTACAGATGTTATGGGTGTTTTTAAAGCCAATACTACAGCCCCAGGCATCCATATATGAAAACCCATCTGTGCATAGATGTCAATGTGTGTGAATGTGTGTGTGTGTCTGTATGTGTAGCTGAAAACCAAGGCATGATCAGAGTGAAACATTAGGAATTAAGGTCACATCTACAGCTCAGATGTGTGATTTATGCTCCCCTGCTCCACCCTGTCATTGACTAATCACCTGAACAGAAAGTAACAGGTGCAAACTGATTTGCTCAAGAGCGATTTCACAGATGAGACGCTCCGAATTCGCCATTAAACACAGCCAAGAAACAGCACTAAGCCAGCAATGACATGTAAATATGACAGTCCGCGTGATCTGAACAAGAGACGACACCCATTTAAATCCCTGTAAGATCTGCCAGCACCCTTCCTAATCCACACTCTTACATCTCCCATTGTGTCCAACATCTAATATCAACCACGAACCGCTGCTAAATGAAGACTGGTGGCATACCACAGCCAGGAATTTGCATGGACCGCCCGCTCTTGTGAAATAGGAAATGAAACATGTGGAGGCTTGGAAGCTTGGTCAGATTCTGGATATTCCTGTGGTCTGGCACTCGGGGTTCTGTGGCCGGGGCCTTTAATTCCTAATGGTGGAGAACGCCAAGCTCTGGTCACGACAGGAAATGCCTGCTAGGTGAAACATCCGCCCAAAAAGCATTCATTCAGAAGTGTCAAATACACTACCGGTCCAATGTTTTAGAACAACTCCACTTTAGTAGTTTTTATTGAAATTTCAGCAGCTCGAATCCAGTGAAAAAAACCTCACATGGTACAAAAGGTAACAAATAAACTGCCCAAGGTGAGAAAAAAAACCTCTCTGTCAGTATAAAGCCAGTGTTGGCACAAAGTGTGTTGCTTCACCCCTCTGAGGTATTATTAGGACAATACTGGAGGGCAGGAAGCACCACTGTATGTAGCTATCAGAATGGTGAGAAAGAGGGAAGTATCAAAGGAAGACAGACTGGTTGGTCTGGGGATTGTCCTACAGCAAGTTAATGACCCAAAACAGGAGAACAGAACCAGACGGTGGCTTTACATGGAGGAGCAGCTCAGTCGCCAGACTTTAACCCACTGGAGCTGGTTTGGGAAGAAATAAAGACCTGCAACCTGCAAGCATTATACATTTGTGGGAACTCCCCCTGTGTTGGGCCAAACTTTTTGAATAATACTGGGTAGAACTAATATCATAAGCATGTTTGCCTGCTGAATAAGTAAAAAATGTTGATTAAATTTAGTTCAATAAGAAGATCCCCAAGATTTTCCTCATTTTCTAAAACCCCGGTTGTGTATTTGTTTTATGCTTTCATTTCAGAAACACTGAGACAGTGAATTATGTAACTTTAAACAACAGCTGGAAAAACTTCACTGGTGTTGTGAACAAGTTTCCCTACAAACAAAGTGCTTTGTCATCATGACCATGTTAGTTTGGTTAGGATCCAGTCAGCTACCACAGTATTCAGCAGGGAAAGTCTGTGTTTTTACAACCTGGCCCCGGATCTCATATTTGTTGTTTGGCCTTTTGGTCATCACCTCTATGAACTGTCATGCCAAGATATACAGCCAAGATGGCAGTTTGAGTTTGTGAGGGGAAAAAAATAATTACTTATTTGACTCAAATAAAGCCGGAAAAACACCAGTTAGAAAAGTGTGATCTACTGGGCTTATGCTGTTGTTTTCAATGCGTGAAAATACAATTAAGGTGTGAAACATGTAATTTCCACTTCCCTGACAGTTCCTATACCAGATTTAAGTGTTACTGTCAATCAGGAAAGCTGTAACCCAAAAACTGTTCAACATTTTAACAGAGTACAAACAACTTTTATAACGATGCTGATGACTTACGTGAAGATTTTGTATTTAACACTCCTGTAGAATAGACATGGCTATATTAACAGTATAAAAACCGAGCTGCAGTTTTTTCTAGCAATACCTTCCAATGTCTAGATAATAAGTGTTGTTTACATTTTGCTTCAAAAAATTTACAAAAAATATAGTATATATTAATCTGACTTGGAAAACACATTATATTATTAGTGTTGGCAGTGGTTTTAATGGTGTGAAGGAAATTGAAGCTGAGGTACTGTATTGACTAGAAGCTGTACAGTAGATACTGTCAATACTGTGCGTGAGCCGGTGACTGGGATGGTTAGTAAAGGAGTGTCATAAGTAAATGAAGGTTGGTACACAGAGACACACTCACGGCACTCAGTCACTCTGCTTCAGTGTGCACTGTTAAAGCAAATTAAGGAGGCCTTGGCAGCCTTTTAATGGTCTGTCACAGTCTAACAGGTTTAGAGCGCTTACAATGGACCCAGGCACTAAGCCCGACAGCTCGCGCTTAATTGTTGAGACCGTGTGTGTATAAGTGTGTGTACTGTTAGAGCCATTTTGTGCCTGTAACTAAAGTCATTGATTCTCATTATGAGGGCAGATAAGATAGACACTTTCTGCCTGTCAGTGTGTCGTCCTGGCTAGTTCGATAAAACGAGTGCTACAGCTGATATGTTTGGATGAATGCGTTGCCAATATATGTGTTTTAGAGCAAGTGATCTAAAAACCTAAGCTATTCGTGCACAGTTGCATCTTCACACAGCTGAATACAGGAAGTCCAATAAGTGGCTGTTTCCCACATAAAGGAATCATGACATTTTTTAGCAACTGAAAACAAACCATCTCCACGCAGAGACAAAGACATCCGAGGCACAAGGCCATAAATGGATTGAGTTATTGACTCAAGCATCCAATAATAAACAAAACATTAAGTGTCTCAATGTTCAAGTGTTGCCTGAAGAAATCAACAAAGCAAATAAAACCATTTGTTTTCACTCCGTAACCCACGCTCTATCAGCCAACAAAATGGTCCATGAAGGACGAGGTGACGCTGCCTAAAAATCCCTCCTAAATGGTTGGAGATTCTGAGCTGTGTGACCTAGAATATGTTTGACAATCTTCTTTTAATTAGGCCTTGAAGACACGACTCATTCCAACTGCTGTCCCGAGAGCTAAATTAATTACTGAGACAAAGCCCATTCTAGCTCATGGCAAAGATGAATCATTGCAGTATTTGGGGAATGAGCAATGCTCTTCATTCAAGGGCTGATGAAAGAGACTCAGACTCTAAAATGTAAGCTAATGTACTTCATCACAAAGCTTCCATGAGGCTCTCGCAGCCGCACTGCACATGTACAGTACACAAAGACATCTGCTGCTTCTGCGATTGAGAATTCATAGCTAATCTTCTCTTGGATGAAGTGTTTCTGTGAAGGATTCATCAAAAATCAAATATAAAGTGGAACTTTTCACATGGTAATAGTTTTTCCACAACATCCTTTCTCCCACTCTCATTCCCTACTTTCCATCTGACATGCCATCTACACTCTCAAGGATCTGACAACTTTCTGCTTTCCTGAGCGATTCACAGATAACTACTGTACCCTCAACTCTGTTTCCTTGTACAGGCCATCAGCCAGCGGACGAGCCCTCACTCGCTGCCAGCAGGCAGGCCATTCATTCAGCTAACTGACTGTGTCATCTGTCAGCCTGCATAAATGGGTGTTTGTGAGTTATGGCTAATTAAGCAAATCACAACACCCAGGGTTGTGCCAGAGTCTGGGCCTCACAAAGAGAGACAGATCAAAAGGTAAGTCAGTAGGATGGAGGTATGTCATACTGTATCAACACCTGATGAATATGAATATAAAACTGTGGAAACTGTTCATTTGTTTTGTTCATTTTTCAGATGTCAACAAACAAATGCTACCGTTACTGTTGTTAAAGCACTGCTTTGGTTGCTTGTACAATAAAAGGGAATAGCAGAGCAGCACTTTGCAATCAACACTGGATCATAATACTTTCTGTCCTGTTCATTTTGTCTATTCCTCTCTCTCTGATTATCACTAATTTTCTCTGCCTCATCTCTGACTCTTCAGGCCTTGTGAATCTGAAGATGTGCCGGGAATCTTTACAAGAGTTGTATTGACTAAATGATTGGCCAAGGTGTGCTCGGCAAGTTTAATGAGGTAACATCCAGAGTTTGCTTAGGCAACACCTCTAAATTAAATTGAAGGTTTCACAGGGATGTCCACGTACTCAGATGATAACCCATTCAAATGTTTTTACTGGGAGAAAATGTGTCTTGTTATCTAGGCCTGATAAGACAAAAATTCCACATAAAGAAGCAAAGGATAACATATGGAAAGAGTTGACCTGCCAACAGTTCTTGCAGCAATTCTTCAGCAGTGGAGTATATGTTGTCCTATGGGAGGGAAAAGCTGGTCTTGTCTCTTGCAGCACATGTGTAGGTGTGTGTTTCTGTCTGTATCTTATGAAGAGGGATGATCTCTGCAGCAATACACAGACGCAATGCAGAGTGGCCTTCGAGTTCAGAATTCATCCCCCAGATTTTCCAAATGTGTCCCGTCTCAACGAGACAAGAGCACCAACAACACATCTGCATGAGCTTTAATTATCCTGGTCATAAGCACACTACATAGATGCAATTAGCTGGAGTAAACCAGTTACTGTAAATCCTCTTCCTCGCTGTGTACAGTTAAATAGTCCACAGCAGCGATTAAGCCAGGACACATGTAAGATGTCCAAGCACATCTAAGATGCAAAATAATGAAACACTATGACACACATGCATAATATCCGGATTGAAGAGACCAAGATGATTGAAGCAATGTTGGAAACATCTGGATATTAAGCACTTTAGAGATAATCTGTTGACAGAGGAGGCATACCATCAGAAATGAAACAGCTCTGGGGTTCAGACAGAAAAAAATGTGTTTATAGAAGCAAAGAAAGTTGACTAAGAACATATGCTCATGTCTCACTGACTGTGCAGTCACACACATGGAAAAGTAACAGGGAGGTGGCTTGCTCAAGAACATCTCATCTTTAGATGCTGAGGTTGGCACAGAGAATTACCTCTATCACTTTATCTCTTCTCAGTCAATCCAAGATTCAATGCAGAGGCTAAACCACTAGTCAGCCATCGCTCCCACCATCATCCAATTCAGTTTTTCTGAGCCCTTGGAGGAAATGGTTACTCACACAAAGACCTGTCTGATTACCACCATGGCAATCTCAGTCAAAATGAGGGTTAGGGTATCCAGGCAAGTACAGTGCAGGTAAAGGAAAGGATCAAGGGAAAAAAGGCACACCTTTGCTGATTGCAGTCAAATAAAATACTGTAGTTGTTGAGGAGAGAATGTGGAGCAGTGTTAGTCAGATATGAATATTTTACTTCCATTTCGTATCATGCTTTACCACATAATACAAACACTTTTAACTTCTGCACCAATAATTTGCTTTTCTCAACAAGTTAAAAACTCCATACTGATGACAAGATCGATGAAGCCAGATTATCTAACAGAAATTAGTTTTTCAAAAGATGACGCATTTTTCTCCCTCATTGTTTTAAACCCATCGTGAAAACAAAACATATAGTAACTAACACTGAGATGGACCATATTATGTACAATCCTACATAAGCATAGAAAACAGACAAAAGCAATTAACAACTACAATGACTATTAGTCAAATTCTCAATATTCGCTATAGAGTTGTCTGTTCTGCCATATGCACTGCAGAGAAGTAGCTCATTAAAAGTGTGCTTTTGGGAAAGAAAGAATATTTGTAATGTGAAAATGAATTACAATAAAAATGACAGAAGAGAGGAAATTAAAAAGTGCTATATACATACAGCTGGGTCCAGATATGTAGAGAGAAAATTTCTCAAAGCTAGAGGCTGCATATCAAATATCCCGAGAGCAAAACTCCTTGAGCAGAGTGGAAACTCATTTTACAAAGTCCACACTTTACCTGACACTGCATGTCCAGCATTATTGCCATCAGCCATAAATGGACTCTGTCACACCAATTACTGGGAAGTATCTACACAGAATGTTTCGTTTTCTTTGCCACTGCGCTTGTGATCAATTCTTCAGAGACCAGAAAATCTATAACATGAGGCTTAGTCACAGTCAAGGCTACAGCAGTTTTTGCAGCCATCAAAGTCACTGGGATATCTGTACCAAATTTCATGGGAAATCGTCCAATAGTTTAAGACATATCACTAAAGTCTAAGCACCAGAAGTCAAGTCAACTTCATGGTGGCAGTGGAGTAAAGTTGGTGATTTGCCAGCTGGGCTGGTGAATGTGCAAAATCTAATGACGATCCACCAAATAGCTGCTGAGTTTACCATAATAATGGACAGACTGGCTGACACTGCCATTGGCAACCATCCACCTCAACTATCTTCCTATGACTTTGGTAAAGATATGGATGTTAACACATTCCGGACTGGGGGGAAAAAAACAACCCAGGCAGCAATTATCTTTCCACAAAAATGCATTTAGCAAGGCAAATCTGTAGAATATAAAAGTATTTTGTCAAAGTTAGCATTGCATATTTACAGCAAGTAATACAATCTCTCTCTCTCACCCTCTTTCTAGTCACATCTCCTGACTTCTACGTGACTTTCTCCACTGCTGTTTTGTCATACCACCTTCCTCCCTGAGGGATCTTCATCCCACCATATTAAGAGTGGAAATGTATCTGCTTCCATTGTAATTACAAACCCACTGGAGGCAAAGCTTCTTGATCTCTGCTGGATCCTTGCTTGCTTTTCTTTTTGCCTTTATTTACTCACCTCTCTCAGCCGAGAAGACAGGCACATGCTGAGCTATCAGTTCTGTTTTTCTTCCCTTTCTGTCGGGCATTTTTGTATCTAATATTCCTGAAATTATAATAGTATTTAGGGAAGCAATAAAATGACAAGGGAGGAATAAAGGGGGGAGATTTTCAATAGAAAGAAAGTGCAAAAAGAGATGGTGAGGGGGCAAGCGTGGGGGTTGCTTTAGTTGTGTTTGAATTTCTCTTCCATATACAGTATGTGTTTGCAAATGAGAAACTGTAAAAATGCATAAAGCAGAGTGAAAGGCAGGAACCAAGCCTTCGTTTACTCTTAGCCACAGGATTAGCCCTCTCTAGGCACTGGGAATCCTCCTTGAGGCCAAAGTGTCGGCTTGTAACAGCACTGGACAACGACATGATAGTGGGGGAGAGATTGCTTTCTGCAGGGGCAAAATGAAAACTGCTGAAGAAAAACAACTGTCCCCACTGTCCCATGAAAACAGGCAAGTCAAAGCCAGCAGAGCTTGCTGCAGGTTTAGAGGGTCAAGATGAGGGCAAGCGGTTGATAACCCTAGAGTGATCTGTAACCACGATGGGTTAGGCAAGTACTGTGAAATGTGGCCTGCTAACATCCCTCAACGACAGAAACACACATACGACAACAGAGAGGAACAAAACAAGACAGAGGTGTGTCTGCATTGTTTGTAGAGTGTGTCTGTTTCAAATCCTTTTAGGGACTTTTTTTTTTTACACTAACAAAACTTGACTGCCGGCTTTGTGATGCACCCCATGTGTATTTCCTGGAATGTCTCAGACTTAGAAAAGGTATTATTATATATTGATGCAATACAAAGATGGATCCACCCATTACAAATGGACTTATATTTTTTTCTTTAGACTATGATCAGATGCTTAAAGGCCGCAGCATATTGCACATTATTTTCATACTCACCCCTACTAGTTCCCTACGGATGCTGATACTGTCATCCTGTTTCTTAACTCTTTCTTCAGGTTTTTCCATCAGACTAACCAAATGAAAAGTCATTAATTATGCTTGTTTTATTTCAGTTTCTTTATAAACCTGTTCAAATGTCATAATATGATCTTCTGTAATAATATAACAAACATCACATGATGCAAGAGTTTCCAGGCAGCAGCCACTTATAGCCTCAGCATCAAAATGATACAGTATATTGAACTGTGAGAAAAGTATGACGTGTTATGGCTGGTTTGAGTCATGGTCTAAACACAAGCAGCTACAATGGTAAAATGCAGTCCACAATTTAGAAAAATAGCACAAAATGATCATAAACTCACGACAACAACTTTTGATACTTGAAAGTTTCCCGTACTTGGTGCAGTGGACCATTTCCAGTTGTTCCAAAAAGGACAGTGAGGTTCAATACTGCACCTACTGTTTCTCTGGAGACACTACAGCTGAGTGTCTCTTAGTCTGATTATAGATTTTTATTTGCTGCTGAGAAAACCAATAGCCATATTTTTGTGAGGAGGATAAAAGTGAATTCATGTTTGTTTAAAAAAAAAAAAGGTTAAGCAATAAAAATTCATGGGTCACTCCTGGGTCCTGTGTCTGTTTGGATGTTAATGATGGGGACGGAAAGGAAAAGACTTTGATGTTTTCCAAGACCTTGTGAGAAAGAGCAATGTGGCCGAGCCCGACCACAGCTAGAACCACAGCATTTATGTCTGTATGGTGGAATGTTCTCTGCTTTTGCTTCCTGTTTGTGTACAACCAAACCCCTCTCCTCTTTGTCTTGGGTAGTGGTGGTACTGTATAAGTAATGCTAGTGTTTGTGAGTGACGGTGACAACTGTGTAAAACAAGTGAAAACAGTGATTATCACTGGAATCCTGTAACAAAATGATGCACACAAAACAGCTTGAGCACTCAAAGACAATTTCCTTCTCCCCTCACTGAAAAGCGACTGTGTCTGAACGAATGCCTACCTTGATATCACAGGAATAACATAAAAGGAATGCTGTGTGCCACCAGGAGCCAGCGCACAGCGATGATTATCGTATCTAAATCCAATCCAATTTCTTCACCCGTTGCATGTAAGCGCTTCAGGGGAGTCTCAACATGTTGGCAAATAGGCAGCAGGGAATTTAAGTAGTGTGTATTTAAGATGAGAGAATATCTGAGTTTCGTAATGGAAAATGAGAGAGAATGATTTGGTGTGAAACCTTGTAAATACATTTATTAGAGGAAGAAATAGTGCGATATAAAAAACTGCCAAATATTTGTTTCCAGCTTCGTGACTGTGACCTCAACATGACGATAATGAAATTCCTCAATTTGGCTCGTGCCTGAGTTCCAGTCACAGCCTGAACGTTACATTAGAAAACCAGATCGCACCAATAAAGTCAAATCAAACGGATTGCAGAGCCACAATTAATTCCAACGATAATGACAAGGGAAGCTGTCCAAAAGTGTCTCTACCTCAATTAGTCTCTCATTGCACTGTCGATGCAGAGGATGGATGAAAGAAAACAAATTAAGTTGCAGAGAGAAGAGAAGGAGAGAAAGAGAAAGAGAGAGAGGGTGAAAGGAAGAGATAAAGCAGGAGAAGGAGGTGGGGAGAAATAGTGAGAGGAAGTGATGTACACTGTGAGAGCTTGAAAGGAAAGAGTGTGGGAAAGAGGGAAAGATTAAAGGAAAGAGATGGAGGAGGGAGGGGAGAGGGGGGAGAGGGAGGGAGACGAAGAAAGAGAATTTGCTGGGTGCACAAGAGCTTCCCTGATAGTAACAGCCATTAATGGATACCAGAGAGACGGTGATTACAAATGAGAAGCAGCACGGGGAGAGCAGACGAATTCTTAGAGATGAGAGCAACAAACAAACTGGCAGAGAGCGAAACATTATTTAACAAGGACGTAGAAAAAAATGTGTAGTACTCACAGCTGTGTGGGCTGGGCAATAGGCGTAACTTGTGTGCGTAGACGGATGGTGGTGATGCGGGTGTTGTTGGTGGGAGAGATAATGCTGCAGACTTGCATGGGTGAGAGAGGGCCCGCTCCAGGCCCCCTGACCGCCACTGCTACCAGTGGTCCAACTGGAGCCACTCACAGCTGCCGCCTTGCTGCTGTGGTAACCTCTCACCGCTGCACTGGGCTGATGGAAAGAAAGGTCAGGAATCAATGTGGAGAAAGGAAACGGAAAGGGGGGAAGAGGGAAAAGAAAGAGGTTAGCACGGGTGAGAGACAGAGAAGAAGACAGAAACTGTGAGGAAGCGCCGTGACAAATGTTATGGACAAGAATATCACAAGCGGAACTGCGAGCAGCCTCCACTCGGCGGCGGGCAGGCACTGACAACTGACTGCCCGCTCGCTGACCTGTATCGAAAGAGAAAGCAGGATGTGGTGTTGATTTAAAATCTCCATACCAGCATCAAGATTGTTCTCACACTTTTCTTTTCACTCCAACTCACTTTCTCCCTCCCGTTTTCTCTCCTCAGAGCACCAGATGTTGTGAAACCGCCTTCTGTCACGGTCGAAAAGTGTTCTCGCTGGAAAAGTGCTGATTGGTTTGATAAGATGCTTGGATTACGGGGCTGGCAATGGGCTTCCTGGTGTGGCATTATGTATAGGGTATCAACAGGGTCCAAGAAACACAGGGCTGATTCTGCTGACAGGCCGGCTTATGCTGCTGTGAGATGGGTTACCTTGGCTGTCATGGCCACCGGAGCACAGTGAGAAAAAAAATACAGGACCCGCTGGGCACGCATGCCAGTCCGTGACACTTTAACAAGACCAGGGGCAAATACTGTATTTGCAAAATCTGCATAAACCTACATTTAGTCTCAAGACAACAGGTATTCCTGCATCAGGTATAGAAAATGTGTAACACAGAGAAGTACAGCTGCTATTCAAGGAAACCCACACATCTCCAAATTTGGTGATTTTGTATTTTTCCAAATAAAACTGCTGGATCAAGAGGTTTTATAAGGGCTGAGATTCCAACATCATAGATAAATAAACCGTATAAAAACCCATTGGATTACACAAAGTATGAATTGTCAAAAGGCTGAGATTGTGGTTTATTTATTGAGCTCTGTTCATGCATCAATACAGAATACACAAAAGTGCCTCTCTCTCTCTGCACTACAACTGGGGTTCTGTGTACTGTAACACCAATGTGTTCCACACAATAGAAAACAGGATGACCACCTCACACCAGGAAGAAAAACAACTCATTTTGTTGGATTTGGCTGTAAAATTAAAAAAAAAAAAAAAAAAAAGTTTAATGAGAACGGGACCCAGGATGCACAATACAGCACGTACACACATCACACACCATTGCTCCTTTTGCTTTACTAGCACCTGCACAGTTTGTAGTGCATTCATACTGTCACACATTTTTTCCATGACAGAAATTACATTTTACAAGTACAGTAATTACTAGATTAAGACATATATGGCACGGTGTTTAATGAGTCATGGTTACAATAACTGATATAACTATAAACGGAGACCTAGTAAAACCAGTACACAAGTTGCTAAAAAAAAATTTGATCGACAGAAAATCACTTGAGTTAGTGAATTAGTTAATCCTTAAAGGTGTACAGAAAAGAAAATTGAATTTGAGCCCACTCTGGGTCATAAAATTAGTGTAATAACTCATCTATCAGACGATGTAGGCCAAACTTTGTGCAAAATTCTATTTTTGAGTAAATCCGTGATGAAAGTGTGTATTTTAGTGTAGTTTTTTTTTTCGTATTGGATAATGCAGGCGCACGGATTATACGTCAGCCTGTACACGATTCACCAGCCACTGATATTGGATCCGTAATCCGTAATTCAAACGTCTGAGACACGCACACACACACGGAGCTCGGGCTCGCCCCAAACTTTGAATATCCCGCCCGCTCGATAACGACCAATCAAATTCATTTTCCTTACTCGGGTAAACTCGTGTTGCAGCTCGTGACAACTCGGCGCGACAAACGGGACAAACGGCCATTTCTGTACACCTTTAAGAAATTCTTTTTTCCCCAAGTATTTCCCAACAGCAGAAGTGATGATTTGCTCCTTCTCTCTTCTTTCCATTAGTACAAACTGGGAGTTTTACACTGTTGGTTTATCCAACACAATCAGTTTTAAAGACACCAATGTGGATTCTCAAAATTTGTCATGGCTCATCATTCTGTATACAAAATACGAGACTAATGGATGATGAAAATTACCATTAGTTGCAGTTTAGAGTGTTTAAGATAATCACTAGTGTGTGAGTGTACTGACAAAAACGTTGAAGAAAAGTAAAATAATTATTCCTCAGCAAATGAAGAGATCTTAATGGATTATTTATGCTTCTCTGATCCTTTTGATTCCGATTTCACTCTCTGAGCAAAAACACATGAAAATGATGCAATCCAAAAAACATTTAGCAGAGTTTCATTTACATGTGCTAACGCTGCGCAGAGCAAAGACAAACCAGCTTGAGTGAAGCACAGCTGTACATCACTAGTGAACATTAACGGTCCCCTTCGGCCCCTGCAGGATAGTCACTGAGGTCAGAGGCCAGCCCACACAGGGGAAACAGAGAGAGCAATAGCAGCAATATGGACGCACAGCTGTGCTTAGAAGGCTTGCCAGTCTCGTATTCTTCATCACGAAAGAACCGGAGGGGGAAAACGTAAGCCAAAGTTCAGCCTAATACATACAAAATATAACGACAGGTTTAGGGTTCATGTTAATATAAAACAGGAGGAGGCTGTTTCCCCCAAAGCAGGATAAATGAATTTATACAGTTCAGCATGGAGTCCATAGAGGAGCAAGAAAGGGGCCCACCGGTGTAATAAAACCATAGGTTCTGGGGGGGAAAGAGATAAATATGGGAAGCACTGATCTGGAATCAGTAGGTTTTGAACCATGTAAAAAAAAAGAAAACAGAAATCTTAGCTGCAAGAAAAAAATAAATCAATCAAGTTTGTATTTTCTCCTGCTTTTGTCAAACACACAGAGTTGTTATTTTCTCTCAGGCCTTAAATGAAAGACTTAGTCATTGGGTCAAAATATGAGAACTGTGCGTGGGCAGTATATATTGTACCGAAAAACACATCAGCGTTTGGAGCTGTGCCTCACGGATGCAAGTTATCGAGTCCTATAAAGACGTCTTGGACTATTATACAGCCGATGCAAAAGCCAGAAGGGAAGGAGCGGGCCCAAGTATGGTACATTAAGCTGCACGGCCACGGCTGCTACTTAAACGCAACTATTCACCAGTTCATAGAGTTTAAGTGCTGCTCCAAGCCATGTAACAACCTCCGCTGGCCTTATAAATGAGGATTATTCAGCCATTGAGGAGGCATTTGGAACCAATGCATCTATGCACAAGTGTTTTGTTTAAGCCTCATCTCGAGGGAGACATACATTTTAAATATGTTTCATGCATATGAGTTATATGGGATAACAGAGTCGTTGGGGAAAATGCTTTAACGCTGTGTTGCAATGCTGCATGAGTGACAAGATATTCGGCCTTTACATGGCAGAGGTGGGGCTGTGTTTTAACATGAGGCTCAGATCCGGGGCTCTTGGCATTCCTTGACTGGAATGCATGATTGGTCCCCGGACTCGGCTTCATGTCACAGACTTTCAGCGGCTCGTCAGGGAGCTACACACTGCCCATATTTCTTCATTTTATATAAGGGCCAATCGGATCTGCTTACACAAGGCTTTTCCTCCTCTGAGGGGGGATGTTTTACATGCAGGCCAACAGATGAATGTGTGTGTGTGTTGGCTATCCTCTACCAGCATTGTTTTCACTCTCATTTTTTTCAAAGGGTAAATCATAGCCTTTGTGTTTTGAAGCTACCTCTGTGTAGGCTGCACTTTGGCAGAGAAGTGCCTGTTGAGATTCCAGCCATAGTTTGGGGGGTTAATAAGATTAGATTGTGCATTTATATTATACTTGCATTGAATATTTCAATAGCAGAAAGGTTTAAGGAGCCAAAAATCTGACTCTATAAATGTGCTCTAAAACCTTTTTCTTTTTTTTCCCCTTTTTTTTTTTAAAAACTGCATTACCCTACTACACAGCCGGCTCACACATCAACTCACATGATCATAATACATCCCACAAATAGAAGGATGTGCATTATTTTCTTGATACAAGATATTCATTTAGCTTACCAAAGAAGAAAAATGCAACTACTTCAGGGAGCCACTACGTTATCAGCACCATTTATTACTAAACATGCAAGTCGAGGCGGAATAATGCTTCACCTTCAGCTATGAAAAAGTGAGTGGAGGTTGTGGCTCCATTAATACGCTGAGATGAACCAGAGCATAGCACCTCTCCTGAGTCCATTTTTCACTGGTTAAGTGATTTCCTTGGCTCTCTCTCCCTGGTGACACTGCATGGTTGAGGGTGTCAGGGGATGGACCTTTGTGAATTACAGAACTCTTGCGTACCCCATTCCTCATATGGAAGTGGTTTCTTTATATAATGTGCTGCTCTAGAGGTTATTATACCATGGGTCCTGTAAACCTCAATTCAATTCAGGCAGTGCAAAAGGTTGATTTGCTTGTCCACGGGTTAATTTTTTTTATTCCGATAACTAATGTGCATTTGTCATTAAACGACCTGAATAACTTCATGGGTGAACTGCAATTTTATTACTCTTGTATCACACAGTAAATCAAATTTAACCTGATTTCAGTGGTGATAGCAGTGTCAAGTCCTATGAGATGCAGTTAAATCTTAATGACTCCTGAACTGCAGAGAAGCAAAACACTGCTTCCTAACTCACAGGAATATTTTCTCTGTGAACAGTGTATGACCCCCCCAGCTATGATGAAACCTCCACCTCGAGGTTTCCTCTAAGGAATAACATGGTCACACTTAACAATTCCTTGCTTTTCAGGAAATATTTTCACCATGAAATCTATAATACAATAGAACAAAAACAAGCTCAGTGTTGAGGAAGAAAACTCGGGTCTATTGCTGAGACATCAGATTGCTCTTGTATTACAGAAAGTTTAACAGGAATACACGTCTTTATGGCGCTCTGTGAAATTCTACAGTGTTATGGTTTCCGCTGGCTATATTGACTTTCTTGGAGCCTGAATCAAACTTCCAGTGGCAACAGTTTGTCTTTTGTTATTTATTTGTTATTTTTCCTGACAAGTTATCTAATTTTATCTTTAAGTGTAACCTGACTCTGAGGGTGTACTACTGAGCATTATGACTAATAGTCGTAGTCTCGTCTTATCTGATCGTCCTAAAGGCACCGTGCCCCACAGCTGTTGTTAGATACATGGGTACTGCAAGGCAGAAATGGTAATTTCCCACAGCTTAGATCCAAATCAAAATGTCCTGGTTTCCTGTTGGCCTAACTGCGCTTTATCTTTGCTCATCCTTTTTTTTTTTCAAAAAGACGGGAGTGCTGCCAAAAATGCCCCTTTTCCTTTATGTGTCATCTCCGTATTCCCATTTCAGAATAACGGACAGCCTCTAGTTCAGTGGTGCAAAGCTGAATCTCACTCAAAAACCCATTAAATGAACAAAAATGAGATCCCTAAAACATGACAACAAACAACTGAATAACCAAGTGCCAATGCATTTCTGAGATGAAGGTTGAAATGAATGGTGAGAGGCCTCAAAACAGGGACCAGGAAAGTCATCCCAGATGGCATTAGTTAGGGGATATTGTCTTCTAGAGGGCCCTCCACGCCTGGTTGCTCCATTTGGCCGGCTATGAAAGAGATGCAGCTTTCCTTTGGCATCTCTGATGACTGACTTCCTGGAAGCTGTGTTGCGTGAAATGGCCTCCTCTGTAGTCGCTCCTCTTTCGCTCCTCTTTGCCAATCCCCATCCTCTCACACAAGTCACCTTCTCGCCGCCAAGCATGCAGGCTCTGACTGTCACTCCGAGCAGACGGCGGTATTAGATCCTCTGGGGGGTCACCAGCAGTTCCACCTACAGTACAATCCCAACAGGCACCCCTGTTCACCCACCCTCATCCTTTCTCCAATATTTTGAGGACCAAGTTCAAGCGTAACCAAGGCAACACAATGGCAGGGCATGTCTGGATTTTGGCACGTGAGAAGTCTGACAGATTTCAGACTGCTTTTATTTATAAAAAATAAAAAAAATATTTAAAAAAAGAGAGAGGGAGGGAGCGAACAAGTTAGAAGTTACCCCCGGGGCCTCCACACACTCTACTCTAGCACCAGGACACAGAGAGCTGGCAAATCTAGCATCACACACTCTGCCTCTCTCTTTTCACTCGGAGACTTCTAGTAATGCTCTGAGAAAAAGAAAACACTTCTGCGATCTAAGATGGAAGTCTTCAGGGACGTGGAGGAAATGGTAACCAAGGCAACTAGGTCAGAGGGTGACATTATACCCAAGGACAGCTGATAGACACTCACACAAGCAGTACAGTACTATAACTTGGGGTGTGTGAGTAGCCTATGGTGTGCACGGTAAAGAGTCCTGCACTGACCTGACTGTGAAATCTCTACTGACTGGAGTCCCCATACAAACTACTGTGGCCCTACCTCTTCAGTGGCAGAGCACCAGTCTCCAGAGACGAAGAGGATCCACAATGTAACCGTCCTCAAGCCATGCACTGTTTTCAATTTCAAGGTATTAAGTCCCACAATACACTGTTTATATATTCCAGCTCGAGCGAACTGTGTTTACTTCTAAAAGAAACTTGTTTTCATACCAAATACAGCTCTGAGTCTTTAGAGGTGTGGAAAGAGGGGAATAGGATGTGAAGTGGAGGTGCAGAGGGGGCACACGCAGAGACAAAAAAGAGAGAGGAGGACAGAAGGAAATATATTTACTGAAGGAGCCTTTGACCTCGGAGAATCTTTGACAACAATAATATGACCCTTCCACACTTGGAGCTCTGAGTAAACCTCAAAACTTTCTGTTTCTGTTATCCTTCTCTCCAAATATTTTCCTTGGCCTGACACGTGTTTATGCTCTGATGAACCGTGAGCCTGGGGGCTGCTGCTGTGAAGCGGATGTAGAGCCCCAAATTTGCATCTTGACATCCTATGGGAAGTAAATGGAAAGACGTGGGGGGTGATCAGACCAAAAGACAAACTCACTTTATTGAAGTGTGCTGATTTTGTTAACATAAATGCTCAAAAGTACTCAGTGCTCCATTTCCCGCTATGTTCCCTCAATCTCCCACTATGACTGGACTAACAAGACGACGCAGCATCCACCCCCTCAGTGGGGAGGGGACATAAACATTTACACAGGGGCACTTAAGAGGGAGATGAAGACCTAATACTGCAAGACACGGGCTGGTGGAGTGACTGGGCAGTGCTGAAATTTTAGTCAATTCACAAATTAGCTGATTGACACACATTTTTGTCAACAATGATCATGATAATCAGTTATAGACTGCGTTTACACGTGCCTGGCTATTTTCATAAACGGACATTTCACCCTCTCCGTTTATAAAAAACACTGCGTGCACACCAGTCCGTTTTCAGAAAACGTTTCGTTTACACTGACCCGTGTATATATGCCGTCAAGAGCACGCCAAACCTGTAGGTGGCAGTGTAGCGAGAAGCTCAAGCCCACGTCAGCCAATCAGAATCCCGCACATGATCCCGCATAGCAACCTGATAGCAACAGCAACAACAACAACGTCACTTGCCCTCCTTGTGTGTAAAGTTTTAATATGTTTTCATGCGAGAAAGTAACTGTTTAGATGCCAAATATACGGCCAGTTTATCCAGATGACGGCTGTTTAGAAGTTTGCTCCGATGTTTCTTGGAGAGGTGAAGCTTTTTTTTTTTATTCGGAGAAGTGAAGCTCCACCTGTGGAGCAACGACCGGGACATCACAGAGACAGTGTCCGCTCTGCAGAGCTGCTCGGTCGGCCAGCCTCTGTCGTCCTCCCGGGATCAAAACGATGGCTAAATAACTTACCCGCAGGTTTGTAGAGGTTTACCACCGGCTGGTTAAATTATTTTTAGGAGATAAATGCTGGTCTCATTGATGAAATCTAACAATTGTGGCAGTAGCAGTTTGTTTGAATGAAAAGTGAAGCTTCATGTGTGTTAACTGTTACTGGACAGAAGAGCAGCTCAGCCTCGGGACTCCGTACAGAAATCACCCCAGTCTACTATTCATATATAACCAATTATTAATCCTCCAGGGGAAGTGTTTTAAATATTCAAATCATTAATTGTCATCTATACCAAATGTTCTTGTTTTGTTTTTTTATCACAAATGAGATGCTAACATTTAAATTCCTACCAATTGTATGTTACGTTAGGTAAATGGACCAGAATTTCTTAGATTTACCTTAACTTTTGTGCACATCTGCCTCTGTGTTTCCAAAATAATCTTTTTTGGAAAGTGACAGTATTTAAGAATCTTTACAATTAATTAATTAATTGTGGCGTTAAATACCGTGATTAATTGTGAAAACAAGTAATCGTGATATCCCTACTTGGGTCTGTGTGTCAGTGTGTCTGAAAACTCAGTGGATCCAGCTCAGGATCAGGAGGCACTTTTGTGATTGGACAGTGAGGAGAGCAAGAAAAAGGGGCCGTCCACCGTGGAAGACACAAGGTCATCAAGTGACCTCCTCAGAGAAAGTGACCTGACTTCCTGAGACAAAGTCAAGCGTAGGGAGGGTGAATGGATGTGTCACTTAGACATGACAAATTTTGCTGCTTTACTCAGAGGACTTGTTGAAATGTCACTCCTGTTTTCAACTACTGCTGCTCATAACTGACTACACATCAAGTTACTGTCAGTGTGGCGCATTTTCTTGTTCTTTCTGCTCGGGTCTGTTGGGGTCAAACACATTTCAGATGGCATTGCATTAGATTTGGGCCTACTCTGCACCATGAATATCGATTGGACAATATTTACAACTTAAGATTTATAGGTCTAAGTATCTAAAGGTAAGCTATGGGATATAATGATATCTTCATTGCAACCTACTATAACACTTGCGTTTCAGTCATTCACTACTGACTGTAAAAAGGAGAAAACTATAAAAATCTTGTGCTTCCACTCATAATAAGAACACCAAATATATGTTTAGAATTACAGTAATCCAGGATGTAATGCACAGTACTTCAACCTGAGACAGGCTGTTAATGTCTGCTGCTGAACTATGATTACAGCTGTTTACCCACTGGGGCAGGAGAGCTGTGTCTGAGTGGATCACACCTCCAGACAAATGCTTTCACACTGACATTTCAGTCCTCTCCTTATGTATGCTTTTTATACACCCACTTCTCTGGCTCCATCACTTTGTCTGTTCTCTTCACTCTGTCACTGTCTCCCTTTGTCCCTCTCTCTGTTTGTCTCTGTATCCCTGAATGTCTTTCCACCTTTGTCTTTCCCTCTCTCTCCCTCCCTCTCCCTCCATCACTCTATAAACTGTGGGGATAATGGATATCTTTGATTGCTCGAGGCCTCTGAGTGTTGTTTTGCAGCTCTGTTCCATTAAAAGCAACACCTAAAACTCAGGATTGTGGTCCACTTCTTTTCTTCTTCCTCATCAATGACTGAAAAGTTTTGCATGGGCTGGTGCAAAGAGAACAACCAGGACTGGAACACTAACCTACACACACAACCACATCCACACCCATGGGTCCGAGGTGGAAAATGTCTCCACCTTGAAGTTTCTGGGGAGCCACCGTTCAGAAGATATCACATGGTCTGCTTTGTATTGAGAACAACAATGTTGTTGTACTTGTTCAATGCGGATTAAACTGAATGTATTCTAAGCAACCACATGAATTTCTTATCTAAATGTAATAAAAGGTTATTTTTCCAAATTCCACAAACTGATAATAGCTACAATAAACAGTGAAATCCTACTAAAGGATTAACCCACCAATAAGCTTCCAGCAACAGGAAAGACAAAATCAGAAACGAGCCAGCATGTGTAAGGAATCACTCTCGAGTGGATGGACTATATAAACAAGACTGTGTGAACTCGAATGAATATTTTAGAGGCATAAGATTCCAAACAAAGGAAAACAAAGACATAATTAGACAAGATTTCACCTGGGCCAGTGCAGCCTGACACAAAGAATTAGCTGCATAATTTCAAAATTTGTTTTCCTGGCTTCATGAATCTGCCCTTTAAAGAGGAACTATGCCTAACTCTGGTCACTTTTCCTCTGTTTTGCTAACCCTCCACCTGGCCAAGTGCATTTGTTTTTAACGAAGCTGGCAAAAAATCAATCCATGGAGCGGTGGATAACATTACATAACATATACAATGTTACGACGTGTATATTTATGTAGTCTTAACTGTCATAAACAAGAGATTATGGGTTACGGAGCACGTTTGTGGCGCGGTGCGCAGAGACAAGAGCTGTGACACCGGGGCGGCGGTCAAGTACTACACTGATGTTGCAAGGTTGGTTTTCAGCCATGAGAAGCCAGGTGGAAGGCAAAGAGCCTCCATTCTCACTTGTAACAATTAAGTCACAAGTCATGTAGTTAACTATCACAATTACTCCGGAGCTTTTTAATTAGGGTAAAAATGTAGAATAGCCACAGGAAAATCCTGCTTAGTTCCTCTTTAAATGTTCACAGACAAGAGGAAAAAGGTGAGAGACTGAAGAAAGAGGAGGGAGGGATCCACTAAGAAGCTGAACATATACAGACTGCACAAACGATCCAAATGAGCAAATGAGCATGAACAAAAATGAAACAAAATTTGCTTTGCTATCCATCTGTCTGAACCCTCCTTAAAGGGGACCTATTATGCTCCTTTTTGCACCAACTAAAATAGTTCCTGGGTGTCTTAAATACATGTCTGTGACGTGCTTCGGTCAAAATACCCCAAAGATCAAACATCACAGCATTCTCAAAAACAGGGCTCTGCAAAACGGTCTGTTTCAGTGGCCCCTCCCTTTAAATGCAAATGAACCACTCCCTCAGCATTGCGTTACCATGACAATGTCTACTAGCCTACTAGTAGGCTACCTATAGTGATTTGGCCAAAATGTAGTATGCAAACAAAAGCTAAATCTGCAGTAGGCAAATTGCCAGATCTCCAGTCTGCATCTGACCAGTCTACATTGTGTAATGAAATGTGCCCATGACCTAGTCTCACCCTAACCAAAGATGGTAGTCTTTGCCATGTAGGCCTAGGCTACTGTAACCATGTAACATGTAGGCCTAATATAACTTCATAAAATAAATTTAAAATATATGCAGACTGGTCAGTTCATTGTAAAACAGTTATTTATTGATGTAAATGTGGTGATTTGTGCACGTAGACTACAGAGCTCCGCAGCACTGCACCTCCTCTCCTCCTCTCCTCCTTCTCACAGCTTCACTTTTCATTCAAACTAATCCAACTGCCACAATTGTAAGATTTCATCAATGAGACCAACATTTATCTCCTGAAAACAATAACCTCACGGTGGTAAATGTCTAAAAAACCTGCGGGCATGTTTATTAGCGATGGTTTTCTCTACCGCGATGAGCACGGACGCCTGCCCGGCCAAGGAGGCCTGCAGACGGGCTCTGCCTGTGTGAGGAGCCGCTGCAGCTCCAGAGCTCCGGTGCTCCGGCGGTCCAGCGTTACGTCGTTACGTCGGTCCGGCGAACAACGTCGCCCCGGCGGTACGTCGCTGCTCACACAAGTACAGCTTCACTTACATGAAACGTCGGCGTAAACTTCTAAATAAAACTTAGTAAAGTGACGCTACAGCGCTAAAACATGCAGGGAAGAAGCAGGAAGTGCTCTGCTCCGCTCTCCGCTGTGACACCAGCCACAACAGTGCAGCATGGGAGGAGGCGGGGCCGGCTGGAGCAGAGACCTCGGCATGACCATGTAGGGGAGTCCGGCACGCATCGACGTAGACGCGAGCTCATGTCAAAAAAAAGTCAGTGCAACCGAGTGTAACAGGTGTGCAGAGAAATCCCAATTATCTAGCAGAGTTTACCTCCAAATGCATTAACCTCAGGATATGACACTTCCACGGCCTCTAGAACCATTATCCAACATTTTAAACATATATAAAAGTCTGAAAAGCTGGAAAAGCATAATAGGTCCCCTTTAACATCTGTGAGGCTGAGCCTGTTAGCATGATAATATTTGTTAAGTGTACTGAGTGCAATGTACAAATATTTGCTAATTTGTACTTAACACTGTGTACAGCTGAGGCTGACGGGAAAGCCATGAGTTTCGTAGGTCAGTGATGTAAATCAGAGCACCCTGAAGTACCACAAACAGCCGTCATTAACTAGCATTTTATCTTCATATAGATTTTGCATCATATTTCTCAGACCTTGCAGCACTCATGACATGTTCATGCATATGAGCCATATTTTAAAAAAAATCATAATAAAACGACGCGGTACCATGGTGACCAGAGATATCTACAGTGTAGCTTGCGGCAGGACAAGCCGGCACTCAAATTTGGCTGTGTCTCTGTCACTGACGCATCCGTCCCAGCAGCCCAAAGTGAGGAGACGGGAAGAGGAGAGGGGGAGTGTAAGATGAGAGGACGTGAGCATGGCTTTGAGGTGACGTAGAGTCTTCCATGCAGGCTCTTGTTTGTTTGTCATAGGCTGTTGAAGTCTGAGTCCCTCTGTGTGTGAGACGGAGAAAGGAAAAGAAAGAAAGAACGAGTGGATGACAAAGCCAATGAGTGGAGCCTTCCATGGTGTCTTCCACTCTCTCCCTCTCTCCTTCTGCAGTGTCCTTGGCTCTGTGTTCCCTCCAGATGGGCCCTGGTTGCTGCAGCACCTCTCAGGATGATGTGGACCCCAGCTGTCTGCTGCTGTTGCTGCTGCTATTTCTAGGCCCGTACCCCTTTCCACCTCAAAGAAACCCGATACCACCTTCAAATGTGCACATCTGTCAGGCATCATGGACTGCACTGGGCATCAGAAGTGCAGGTACAGAGAAAAAAAGTTGTTTACTTGTGTGAATGACAACAGAAAAATCAGCAGAACCAGCTTTTAAGTGTAAAATCTTTGTGTATTCATTGCATGGGGAATTTGTCACACTGTGTTTTAACACCAGGCCACAAACTGCTGAGCTCATAGCACTTTCAAAAAAGACCACAAATAAATAAAAAGACAAAGTCATGCAGACATGCATACTCATATGAATGATAAGCCCAAAGGGTCAAACTCAAAAGATGGAGAGAAAATGCCATTCTCTTCCATACAGTTACTCTTCCCTTCTCTCAGGCTTGAAAACCCTTTTTTTTGTTTCCTTGTCTCAGTCAGATCCCCACGGAGGCTGGAAATGAAGAATTAAGACAAGAGCATGAGAAAACAAACCAAGTTGCAACCAAGTCGGGGAACACCGCAGTCCTCCAATAACAACACTTCTTGATAAAAGTCTATTTTCTCGGCACACTGTCTCCACATGATGTTATCAATTTTCTTTAAATTCAATAAAGTCTCTCCGCTCAGATGAAAACTGTATAGCTTTGAGATGAGCACAGTCTTGTGCAAGTTTCCCATATGAGGCTGCCTACTGCATTATGACTTGCTGAAATGCTGAGGATGTACTGCTGCGAGAAGCCATTATGAACACAGATCATTATTAAACCTTGGGCTTTGTTTTGATTTCCACTAAAGAAGAAAAGACAATTATCCACTGAGTAAAGAAGATGGATTTTTCCTCTTGGTTAAGAGGTGGATCAAGCTTTCATATTTGCATAGGTTTGTACTACAAAGCAAAACAATTTCTAAAGGACACAGGCAGAGACCCTTTTTTTATGCCGCTCTAGATTTGCAACCTTGGGTGAGAACGCACGTGTCAATGAGAAAACATTCACAATATATTGAACTCAAAAAGGTCAAATGAAAAGGCCACGGTTTTAATAATGAATACGGTGTTTAGCACAATATACAGTATTTAAAATAATTAAGATGAATTTTCATATCCCTGAATTTGAAGAGCAGGCCACTTTAGTGAAGTGTTTACACCCATTCAAATGAAAAGTTTGGGCTTCTTTATATATCATGGCAATGAACATTGTTCACTGTAAAGAAGGATCCAAACAAAGTATCATATCTCAAGCTCCATCTCCTGCTCTGCTATCTCTCCATCTCTCTCCTTCTTATGAAAGACGGGGCATAAGGGACTCCAGTAAAAAACAGAGTGATCCCACCACTCTGCACCCCAGTGGAGCATAACAGGGTACGCATGTAGAGTCACGAGTACATTCCAGCTCCTCTCTAGACCGCTAACAGGACATGTCGGAACAGTGGCTCTTGGCCCTGCTGAGAAGAGTAGGCAGCTATACTCACTATTGAGATGACTGTACCGTGATGCCAGTGCACCACCACTTGTCAGATAATGTGGCCCTTTTTGTTCAAATGCTCTTTATGTCTGAGGGTCAAATGTGCTTCTTCTCTGCCCATTTAGAAGTGTTGTTGAAAGATACTTAAGGATTTGCTCAGAGACACTTCAGCGTGAAGGCGAATAGAAATTCAAATCACCAAACTCCTTAGTCCTTTTGAAACACCTTATAGTGCAAGCTGAATATTTGCTGCTCATGGTGTTAGTGCAGTGTTTTTCAACCTTGGGGTTGCCAGGAATTTAAATGGAGTCGCCAGAAATGTCTTGTAATTGATCAAAAAAAATGTTTTAAAAAGACTGATAAAAATATTTTTTAAACTAATTATTATTCTTTTTTAAATTATGATTAAAAACACCACAGGCAATCTTAAACAACTGTATTCTATACTTTCACTTTCTTGAATATAAATCGAGTTCAAATAAAATGCAGCTTATAAAATCTGAGCTGGCGCATCTTGATTGACGCAGGTCGCCAGAAATTTCTGATGTCAAAATGGGGTCACGAGCCAAAACAGGTTGGGAACCACTGTGTTAGTGATAGTTCTCTGTACCGGGAACATGGCTTCCTGTCCCCTGCCACACTTACATATGAACGTGCTGCTCTGCAAGTGACAGGATGCTGAGCACATCACAACAGTCACACAGCACGAGAGGATAAATGGGAGGTGAGATGTCAAGTGATGCACATTACCAGCACAGCAGCCTAAGAGATAATGTATGGACTGCAGGTTCTACACAACATCCACATTAGGGGGCAAGGAGAAGGCGTGGCCAAAAGCCAGGGCAAGCCTTATCAGGATGCATCTGTAAAGGACCATCTTCACTTTAAAATTCCTATAGAAACACAAATGCAACATTTACATACACACCCTGACTGTCAAAAAAACACTATTTGTGCACATTTATTTTTATAATATAGTAATTATGTACATTGTCAGCTGGTTAGTCGATCATTTTAAATGAGCGTCATATGATGCACAGCGTGGAGTGTCAAGTAATGAACATCACTTTCTGCCCCTGTCATCATTTCTCAGGAGCCACATGATTTGGTGCACACCGGAGTGTTCACTAACATTCAGCAAATGGCCAAAGTAACAATAAATCAGAAAACAGCAGGGGAGGGTACACGCAGGAACACTGAGTCAGCTCGAGAAACTTCATGATTTATGCCTGTCTGAGCCATCAATCTCTGTAATGTAATCAGAAAAACAGTAATAGCCTCCGCATCCAACACCACGAGTCTTCTTTAAGTTTGTAGGGTCTAATGAAACTATCATTTGTGGTTTTGGTTTATGTTTCGTGGTCAAAGTTTTCAGTGGCAAGATGCATTTCACTGCACCGTGCAACACAAATCCTCCTACTGCAGTATGCATCCTCTGGGGCCGAGCAGGGCACGGCAGGCAACTGCAGACGGAGAATCACAATGTCCACATGATCCACAGCCTGTTTTATACGGCCTGTCAATCTGTGAAAGAGCAGTGCAGCCACACTGAATGCAATTACTCATAGTGCACATACATGGCAGGGACCAGAGATGATGTTCATGTGTGAATGTGAACATGTTCATTCATGTGCAGGAACTAACAATAAATAGTGCAATAAGGTTTTTACTATAAACCCCACTGAGTTTCTATTTTTTTTCCATCTTGCCTTATTTTCCAAGTCAGACCACAATAGTCACTCAGGCCTCTTTTGCACATCTTCACTCTGGCAGATAAATGAGTGTGATTTCTTTTGACAGCTCGGGTATGGAAATGGAGCCACGGGGTAAGGGAGGTGACATGATATAGACAACAAAGTCAAGCGAAGAGTCGGAGAGAAACAAGGAGCCCCTAAAGTGAGATCCAAAAACAGGACTCTTGTTGATGTGCTAATCTGTCAAAGTACCAAAAGAAACTGAAGTGACACATTGAGACAACAAAAACATGACCCAGACAAAAAGATACGGTGTTTTGAACATGCTTGTTCACAGAAAAACACCCTTAATCTAACACAAGCAACACACTGCTGTTGTCCTACTGTACAAGGCCAGCACACAGTTAAGTATTTTGCTGAGCTTCCACAGCGATGCTGTGGCTGAACAGACTAAAGTCCTTTTTTGAGGGGGGTGACTGTTTGACAGGTCAGAGGCAGCTATTTTATCAAGGGAGTGTAGGAAACCACATCCAAAAAATGCAGTGTGTGCTTTCAGATCTGAAATGTGATCTTGTGTGGCCAAATCACTTAACACAGCGTGGCCAGAGAGTGCATTAACTTGCACTGTGGAAGCGCTGGTATGGTTTTTCCTGAATACTAGAGGCCATTTGTCAGAGCGACAGCATAGACAAGTCGACAACATGAGCAGGCGCTCACAGGAGGAGCTCCCTTTGAAGGCCAAAGGTCCAAGAGACCAGGCCAGGCCACAGCAGTGTCAGCCACTCAGGTAAAAGCTAAGGTCACAACTTGAGGAAACCAAAGACGTCATCCATCTAATCCCTCCTGCTTAAATGTAGGAATCCATGACCTGCTACGCCACACAAGAAGCAGTTGAGTGTCAAAGATAGTAGCATAGGCATCATCTATCATTGAAGACAATAATCGTAAATGGGTTGGGTCGGGAGAGGATGAGGAAAAGGGCAGCATTTTATTTTTATCACAGAGAAATAATCAACAAAATAAACTAATAATAGAGAAAATAATCAAGGGCAAATAAAAAAAGATTCTGAGATCATGAGGGATGGTAACTTCTTAGATTCTCTGTATTTCATGAGGTTTTGTGAGTGGACTTGAGTAGAAGACAGCAGTATTGGATGTAGCTACGAACATTAGCCTCCCATGCAGCTATGAAACCTCCTACAGGTTGAGGGCGGTGACTGAGGAAGACAGGGATGCCTAATGTGACTTTCATTAACGACACTCTACAGGCCAGAGGCTGAGGCAGACCAGCCCAAATTGAAAAGTGCTGAAGCATAACTGTGTCGGATGCCCAGTTTCCTAGCCCCCTAGAATGATTGAATTCCTGCCTCGCCCACTGAAAGAATTCCTAAGCTTTGCTTATTCCCATATCAAGCAGGCAGGTTTGGCTGGTTGGGTTTCTAACTAACCTGCCATGAACTGCCACAGTCATGTAAGTAAATGTTACTGACAAAATAGCCCGTAATCAATGGAAGCTGTTTGAATTATAAAGAAATATTTATTTTATAGCAAACTTTAAATGCATCTTGAAAAACAAACTAAACGGGCCTCAGGCAAAGAAAAGACTTACTTAATAAACAAAATAGGAATCTTGGATCCCTGCTATGGGAAACATGTCCTTTAGGAATAAAGTAAACCAATTATAGTTATATTAAATATATAATATGTAAATATATATAATACATACTGTATGTCATGTTAGCCTTTTAGAAATGTTCCGGTGTCTGACACACAAGTGTTTTGAAGTTACATAACAGTGAAACACAGATCTCTATTGCATCATCAAATGATTGTTGTATTGTATTTGCAACAGTACAGTATTTAAACAATATCACCCAGCTACATGTTGGATATGCATGAGTTCTGGTCCCAGACTATTGTTACTGGACCTTTCACTGGTAAAACCACCTGCTTTTTCTGTAGTTCTTCACTCATTTTCCTCAGCAGTAAAAGGTCAGTAAGTTGATGTACTGTATGAAGATGTAGCTGAGCTGAAAGAGCAGAAAAGACTGTTTGCATAGATGAATAACGGGATGATACAAGGTGTCAGGCTGGAGGATTGTAGCTGCTAATTAGAGGTAGATTCTAATACAAAAGACGTCTCTCCAGCATGGAGGGCCTTGTTAGCCAACAGTCAAACCTGAGTGCTCGGGCTGAGGGGTTGGCTGGCTGCTGAAGACCTGTCTTCCTTCATCGACATCGATAGGGGCTCCACAGGAGGGTGAGGAAACAATAGTGTTGACAAGCAACATCAGGACTAGCAGCATGAAGACAGGGCCAAACGATTCCATTTCCCAGCCAATTCCATTATCAGGACACACAGACTTTACTAATGCCTGAAAACAAACAATACACAAGCATCCCTCTAATTAAGCCCTTGAGTAGTGCTGCTTAGTGCACCGGTATATCTGTGTTGGATGCCTGTGAACAAGCTGATTGGATTCATCAGCACTTTTAATGTGCTCCTCTTTCCCCCCATGGGCCTCTAGAAGACTCATGGCTGAATTCAATGGCCCATCCAATACTGCATGCTTAAAGCCCTGAGAGGCAGATTGGGGTATTGAGGCTGTCAATTATTTCTTCAGGAATAGACAGTGTGACAACAGCCCATGTTGATGATAATGCACACTAGGTCTGGCCAAAATAATTATCTCTGTGTGTTGGCATGCTAAATATTGTGCTCTTGACAATCATTATTAAATATACACATCATTTGTATATCTGTATATCTTGTCATGTTTGATGATGTAGCTTGAAGTGTTTTCTGCAATTTTCCTGACAAGCTTCTTTTGGTGTTATCAAACCCAACACAAGGCGCAGGCTTGGTTGGAATAAGAGTGGAGATGCAGGCTGCATTGAAAGGTTCAGTTTATCTGGTCTACACCAAGTCAAATTAACCAAGGCGGGTTGACAGGAAGCCCTAACTACCAGGTTGTGCATACATTTACCAGTTTTGTGACCCTGCATCAGGCGACATGCATACATGATGAAGTCTTGCAACACATCAGTGGACTTGATGTATTTACTTCTCAGGTGACAAATACTGTAGACCTCAGAAAACAAGACACTAATTCAACCACCTTTTATAAATCACAAGATAGAACAATAATAGTTACCGTGAGGTGGCTGTTTTTCACTTGCATAAATGAGGATGTGTTCATTGCACCACAGTTCACTTGGGAGAGTTCACCAAAACACAGACACCAGAGTTCAACTGGCAGCTTTTACACCAGTCCATAAGCAACAGGTCAACTGTGAGCGCACATCATTTAAGTTGTTTTGGTTAGGCTAAAAATGGACACTATATCAGCCATCCAGAAATGCTTTTAAATTGCCAGTCAGTATTCAATGCTTCAGTGCACATGCACACATATTGTTTAAAAAAAAACAGTCCACAACACGGGAGAGTTTGTTAAATGATCTGCAATCAATTGATGGTCTTCACAAATTGATCTGAAAGGAATAATACTGAAACTAAAGTAGTATTTCAATGAGAAGAGTCTTAAGAATAAGAAACATCATTTGAAAGTCAGAGGTTCCTCTTGACATAATACAGATGTGGCTTCAGTGAATGTGGATTCAGGCTCCCACTTTTATTGCATTCTGAAGAGGTAGAAAAATGAGAGCAACAAGTTATCATTCAAGAGAGGCTCCCTGTGTTTTCACAAAGATAAAAATGTTAATGACCAAAGACCGAGAGAGAGAGAGTGAGGGGTGAGAAAGACAGATAAACAGAGTGAGTGAAATAGCCTAAAAATGGTCATTTAGTGAAACGCTTGAAAGAGGAGTGGACTCACAATACCCCGAGGTGGTCAAAATTAATTAAATGGTGGATGGCAGAACACATTCATACTGTCCGCTTTTTTAAAGAATGAGGCAAATTAATGAGGTGATAACCTTAGAGCTTTCTTTGCTTTTATTTTGAAGATGACTGTGCTTCATTCAGCGAGACTGAGAGTGATACACAGCAGTGAGGATTCATATCAGGCCTGCTTGTACTTCCTTTTTAATGAATTGCACAGGTCCGACACTCAAATCAGCTTGAGGACTTGAATTAGCTGAGAGAGGTTTAACGCTTCTTGAAGGACATTATTCTACATTGGGTATTGTGTAGGTGGGTTAGGTTAAATACTGATTTTCAGAGTGATCTAAAAGCTAATGAAGCAGGGAATAGGGGCGATAATAAAAGGGGACAATCCAGAGGTTTTCGGATGCCCGTTTTGTTTTGATAACATTATAACTGATTTTAAGGCAGCTATGGACATATCTGTTGAGGCAGGTGCAGCTACCTGGTTTGTATTTTATGTATTTATTGTGTTTTATCGTGTACAGTGTTTTACATGTGCTCAAATATCTTTTTTGCCTTTCTATGCGGATCTGTATAAAGAGCTCTACTGTATGACATGTCAGTAAACTTTATTAATATAGCAAGTTTCACAAACTTCTTTAACATTAAACCGACTACAGTCGACACAGCTTAGGGAGCACTCAGGCACTCAGCTTTCTTGAGTGTTTACTTAATATGAAAAGGCCATCATTTATTGAAAGCCATGTTAATGTAAGTACTGTTGACCCCCGTCAAGCACTTTTTTTTCTGTGATAAAATGAGGAAGCTTTGACTCTGCACATTCTTGCCTCAAGGTTCGTCCTGAAGTTCAACAACCCTCTCCAGCACATCCTTGCAACAAGGCCAAGCAGTGGAGTGGATGGTGTGAGTCATCTGGCTACAGAGGAAGTACACAAAGCACAAACTCACCACTGAACGTACAAAATGCATCCAGCAAACCACCTTACTAGTGCTGTTTTACCAGAACTGTCTATAATTGCCCACAACCATTCACTCACAAAAAATCCATGCTTGACAATGCACGAGTGGGCAAGACCTCCAGAAACAATGCAAAACAATCAAAGGGAAGTACAGTATGTGGAAACAATATATCTTTGGTCTACGCCGGCTGGGAAAGCCACTCCATTCCAGCCATTGTCCAGCTGACAAACACTTCACCACACAAATGTCCCTCCAGAGAAACCCTAGATATGGCAGTTATACCTACTATAACATGATGCAAAACACACATACTACATGGTCAAGGTTTGAGCTGTACAATCTTGGTCCTTTGATGAAGAAAAATGTATCTGAATCCCCCTCCTTTTTTCCCACCATACACACACACGCACACAGATATATCTGCTTTTCACCCAGGAATGCGGAGACCTCGCCAGCGTCTGTCCCCATCAAGCCCTGTGGTTGAATTAGAGTTCAGTGTTTTTAAGAGGCATCTGAACTGGTGCCCCTGAATATTCGGAAATGGACTGAAGAAAAGCTGCCAATTTCCTCCCTCGTGAAACTGCATGAGAAACGGCAACCTTTTCAGTAATGGAGTTGCCTCCTGCACGCTGAATGAAATGTGACCCCAACTTAACGGCATCTCAAGTGTAACGTACATATTCAATCCAACTGCCCTAATACGTTTTATTACATCTATTGACTCTCCCAAGGTGCCTGTAAACTGGCAGGCAGAGAATAATATGGATACGCTTGTGCTGTGTCAGATAGTGTGTAGGTTAGAGTGATTACGTTAAAGGTCAGGGTCTTTTTGCACCTTGGTGAAGGAGGAATGTGATAACAATACTAATCCTATACAAGTCCGTACTGGCCACACCAATGTTGTGCATTCCTCCTACAGACGACGGGAAAAGAGCACAAAGTAGAGAAAGTGAGGAGGAAGAACAAAGATTCTATTCTGTGCTCGTGGCTGAGCATGCACAGCTGAAAAGGAGGCAAAAAAAAAGAGAACAGATCAAATCGATTAGATCTCCTTTCACAAGGTATACAATCTTATAATCACAGCAGAATATGCTGTGTGCTGTCAGCTGGTGTTGAAGGTCTCCTCCTCCACATAAGCATGAAACACTTTATGTGCTCATCTCCCCCCCATCCGAGTGCAGCTAGAAGGGATCCGACCGGTCCTTCCTCACTTCACTAGGGGAGAGATAGTGTAGATAAAAGAGGGCGTTTAAGCTCTGCCACTTGTGGAGAGGTCTCATCTCCAGCCTCGGGTGGTGTTCCAGCACACAGCTAAGATTGAAGGCGAATCACAGACACTGCTCAAGGCCAAGCTGCTTTCTACAGCAGTTCTGGTGTTACACACTTCTATGTACGCAGGCACAGGGGGAGGGAAAGCGATAGAAAGGAGAGACAGGGCAGTAAACAGAGAGAGAAGAGGAGTAGGAGTTTAAGAGAGGGGGAAGAGGGAGGGGAGAACAATATCTTTATCCATCATAACGGCGACGAAAAAAGCTGAGGCTTCATGGGATGCCTCCTTAGAGGGTAAGATGTGACACACTGCCTGCAAGAAGCAGACAGCAGAATGGCAAAAAGAAACAAGGCCGATATAAAACACACAGGCAAAAGGCTAACTCCCTAACATTCATCAAGAGGTTCAGATTTGATTTCGAGCCAAACACAATGTCTCTATTCCTTCCTTCCTCACTCGTTTCCTTCCTTCCAGACAGACAGTCACAGAGACAGATACAGTCTATCTCTTCATTCCCGCGGACACACATCCTGCTGGCCTAGGTGCTCTCCACAAATCTCAGACAAAAAAGAAAAAAAGTGCCAGCAGTAATTCCATTGCTCATTATTCTTCATTACAGAAGAGAAAAGCACCCAGGGCTAGATCATATTTGCCGTTAACTAAAGTTTCGGAGACAATTAGCTCAGGTTGTTAAAATTAATCATTGTTACAGCCGTAAGCTCTGAGGCCAGCAGAAGCCCCGGCATTTATGGTTTGTTTATTTGAGCGCCTCCTGTGGATATCGACCCGGCCCTGTTGTAAACAGTAGGATAAGGCCTTCTACGATCGTTGGGTGGATTTATTTTCTGCACAGGGATGAGCCATCCAATTGTGACCTAGATTAGAGGAACAGAGCAGGAAACGCAGACCCTTTCCCTTTAATGATTACAGTAGGTTTATCTCAACAAACTTCTTATTATTTTTGTATTGGAATCACGCGACTGTTCCAACACCCAAACCCCCTCCCTCTGTATCAATGCACGGCTACGGCTGATATCAACTTCTCCCGACTACATCGAGGGATACAACTTGGAATTTCAGTAATTTCCTTGTCCTGAAAACCCTTGCAGCAGCATCCCTCTGTTCCTGCTGCTTGTTGTCATTCCATTGATGACTGACTGCAAACATCAGAGGTTCATAGGATCTGATAGAACGCTTCATTATGCTAATCTAAGCAGTCTCTTTTTCACAGTCTTGCTGAAACAAGCTGAATAAAACATGCTTCAATCTTCCCAAAATGAAGACATGCCTTCTATGCATTTCGTTTTCATTTTATAACCTCAATGCATTTCTTTTTTTTTTCTCTGTAAAGCTTTGTGTGCAACTGGATCCTATATCCGGCTTAAATTAATTGGCCAACTTCCTTTTTAATAGGCCTTGTGGTCTGCCTCTTAGCAGCAACCAGAAACTAATAGCCTCGGTCATGCAGCATGAAAACCATATAAACATCCCTGGTCCGTTTCACAGAAACGCATACTGGCATTCCATCTCCTTTTTTTTTTGCAACTTTCTCCGGTCCTGAGATGAGTAGCCTCTCTTCAAAGGCTTGGTACCACAGTTGAGATCACGATACATATTTATGTTGATACGCTTGGCTGTGTACGGTTAGTAATTTGCATTAAACCTTTGCCTGATTTGTGTTGAGGGACAGGACACCTGAGAGACATATGGCAGGGAGCTCTGCAGATATAAGAACGACTATCCCAAACCTGAAACAGCGTACCACCCATTAAAGTGTATGCACAACCACACACAGATACACACACACGCACACAATTTCTGGGACCTGGGTTAGGCCTCGGAGGACTTCGGTAATACTCTGTATAATACCCCACATCACCTACCGAGAGCATCTCCAGCAGGCAGAATCATTTAGAATGGATGTGCTTCAGGCAGCTATAAGGAAATCTATTATTGCTGTAAAAAAAAAAAAAAAGGAAAAAAAACAAGTATCTATATGGAAATTTTTCTCCATGTAATATATGGGGTGTGCTGGATGTTACATGATAATCCCAGTGTAATTAATGGGTCCTCCGGCAAAAGGCTGATTAATGCAGAAGCAGGCATTGAGCACATATGGATTTTTAGTATCAGCTATTGGAATATTTAGGAGACATATAGGCAAACACACCCCCGATTTCCCATGGGCGTTACAGATATTATTCTCTATGGATTTTGTTTTTATTATTATTTTTGGTGGGGTTTTTTGTGTATTCTCCAGATGCAGATTAAGAAGATAACTGCAGGTAGACTATGAGAAATTGTTACAGCAAAAATAAATTTAACATTTAACAATGTATTTACAGTTATGCATTTAATTCTTTTCCAGGTTGATTATGAAATAAGTGCACAAGTTTACAAACTGGCTGGCAGAATGATTGTCAGATCAAACATTAGAATATAATGTGATAAATGTGAAAAAATAGTAAAACATGAGGCACTTAAATAAACGTATTTCTCAGGATACCATACATATAGTAAATTGAGGCCTCTGTAAGAGCTCCCAGGAATTCAAGTCAAGATTCACAAGATGTGTTTTATTGTCATTTCCCCAAGTATTTACCCAAGGAAATAATGTTTTTCTCACTAGTTCCTTACAGTGCATAAAAAAGGGCAGCAATAAATATTTAAAAGGGCAGCAGAAAATAAAAACTAGTCAGAAGACGATGGCTAAAAACACATTGTTAGCAAAGAAAAGAGCAAAAAATCAATTACGAATAAGTAGCTAGAGACTTAATGAGCCTTAATTAAATAGTATGGTTGACACTTCAGGGACAAGACAGTCTGCCTCAAAACCAGACAAAATGCTCTCCCATGTATATCTGCCTAGTGGAAGTGGAACAATGCCACTACAGTATGTGTGCACATACTCATGCGCATCTTTGTTTCTTGCTGAAAATAGCACTGCCATAGCAATTTCTCACCCCCGCGTCCATTCTGTCCGTTTTGCCATCTCACTCACCCCCCACCTCTCCATCACTCCTCTTTTTCCGTCTGTTATTAGCAGTTCTTTAATAATGAACCCAACAGGCGTCCTCTTCATTAGGCAGGCAGGGGGAGAGAGGCCAGCGAGCCAGACTGACCCTGCTACTCTCTCCTCATTGGGGATCTGGCACAGGAATTTTAATAGGAGAGCAACACAGGCAGGCAGGTCAGTCCAGGAGACACACTGTGCATGCCAATCTGAGCTGACCAACTGGCGTGAACGCTGCAAGTGTGCTGCGCTGCTAGCCTGACAGTCTGTAACAAACGTGGAGGAAGGGGAGGAAGAGGACGGAGGAGGGGAGAGGGATGAAGGCAAGTGGGAAAGAAGTGGTGAAGGGATCAAGAGGGACAACGCTGAGGTATTGAGCAGCTATTCAGGTGGGAGGAGAGGAGGAGGATGGAAGGCGAAGGTGACAAGGGCCTGGTGGCAAACTGAGACAATCCCTGTTGTGCCTCTCATACTAATAAAGCAGGTAGGACTTGCTAATTGCCTTTTATTTATGCTTAACCCATCACTTGTTATGAGAGGAAAATACGCAGAATGTGGAAGCAACGTGGGAACCGTTAGGAAGCCTGTTTATCGTAATCTGACACTAAATGTGCTGCTAGTGGATATCTCCCTCAGGAGACAGAATGAGTTGCATTTCATGTCCCTTAAACCAGCCGTGTGAGTGTATGCTACATAAAAGGTGTGAGCGTGCAGCAGGCTTTTAGAGCTACTCTGCTGGGCGAGGTAATAAACCGCTCACTCTCTTCCTCCTTGTTTAAGCAGTCTGCCTTTGAGCTACACTTTATATCACCTATTTTAAATTTCCCTGCCCTGAACAGCACAGGTGATTTGTTGTATATTCACCGCTGGGCCGTTGGATTTTCTTTTTTAGCTTCTCCCTGCCGTGGTAATTGCCGCGTCGACCTTGATGCAGATAGGATAAATGAAACATATCCACTGTCAAGACTCTGCCATTAGTAGCGCCACAGAATTGCCTTATTTCCTCTGTGATTGCTGTAAACATTTCTGATTCTGGGCATGCCCACCCATTCTGCAATACTTTCCGTCTGAGAGAGAGAGAGCTCACACAGCCGCCTCATTCCAAAAGATACTGTATGTGTACCTAGCCCAACACCTCAGTCCATTTTCACTATAAATTGTGCACACACAGCTTTCAGCCGAGAGCAAAACAGCTCCTTGGGGAAAAGCTGAGACCATTTGATAGACCAAAATACATTTTTGCTGAGATTTTGAGATCAGACTCCAGGAAAGAGAAATGACAAAGCGGAGGAACATCAAAACTCTTCAACCGAAAATAAAGTGTTATATAAACTTAAAGGGGCTGGGGGATTGTACATTGCATCTTATGCAAAATTATCAGTTTGGCCTGATTCTAGAAATGTAGCGACAATACTGAGACATAATGTTCCAGGACTTGATGCCCATCATCTGCTCCCTCCTCCCCTGTTGTTGCTACACCTGTCAAGCTTCCCGTTCTACCACAGGAAATATACAATTTATCACGATAATAGGGCAGATTTACCACTTGAAATTCCGGGTCGTTTTTCAGGCATCTCACTTCCAGCTGACAACAATCGATTTTGCTGGCTGAATAGACAACTGTCGTGAACGACAGCTTCAGTGCTGGTTCAAAATATCATCATTGGCTGAGTTTTTCCAATTTCCAGCTAACCTCTTTGAATGTGCACTTGACGGCAACATATATGATATCATGCTGAAAGACTGAGGCTAAAGCTATTTTGAGGAAAAAATACAACATCCCAGCTGGCTGGTATAAGAAGTGGGTATTGTAGGGCTGGTTTCTCTTTGTATTTTAACAATGAGAGAAAAGCCCATTTGGCTGCTTGGTTTATGTACTTAGGCCTACATATTTTTCAACTGTGAGTTTTCACTTTCCCCAAATCCAAAAAAAAAGAAGCCATAGAGCCTGATAGCATCAGAACACAGTGGAGAAATATCCTATGTTTTTAATGTAACCTGGAATTCCACAAACTAATGATAACTCTGTGTTTCTTGGTGTTGGAATTAACAATTTGTCATTATATTTAGAGATAAGTGGCCAGACAGAGTAGGGAGTACAGCTTCCATTGGGGAAAAAACAGGTCATTGTTTATTTTATACTTGTGCTTTTCTATTTATGCTCTTTATTTTTATTTTTTATGGCCATAGCTATTTCAGCTTGGTAAACCTGACACGCCTAGTTACTGTTGCAAAGCTATGACTAAACAATTGTAGATTTGGGTTTAGTAAATTGTCCATTTTCCATGACAGAAATATATTATTCAGCTTGGCTATTTTCTCTTTATATTGCTCCAAGAAGGACGTATTAACAATGCACAAAGAAACCACATAGGCCACATTTCAAGCATAACAGTCACATATCTGCCTTAGCACCACTGAGGCCAATATTTTCTTTTTATAAATATTCAAAATATGTCAATAAATCTGCAGGAGGAACAATAACAATGCACAAAAACAGAAAGAGCTAATAAAAATAAATCACCCCTCTATAAACAAATTTTCTTTGACTCTGTTCCATTACTGAGCATCGACTGTGGTTCCCATATCAGAACAGGGACTAAGATGAGTTCTGGTAATGCAGGTCTATACGGTGCATTTTTAGCACTGACAGCAGCTATATTTCAGATTGGATCACACTGAAAATCCATAAATACATCACTTGTAATTGTGCACAGCCTGTCAGTGCCACAATCACAATCTGCTTTGTCATGTGTGGAGGACAGAGACTTTAATGAAGACCATGGTTCTGGGTGTTCGTATTGTTCTCATTTCTTCCCCTGTCAGCTTTCCAAATTAAGAATGATGTTCCTATTTGTCCCGCAGTTTATTTGTTGCAAAACGGTTGATTTAGCTCAAACTAACACATAGTGTGCAGCTCCTCCCAGTACTCCCAAGGTAGTAAATACTCTGCTGTTTTTGAAAGCAAGAAATGGATAGTGGGTGGAGGAAATAAAAAACATTTGAACAGTTTCATGAGATATCTGGCTTTTGATAAGAAATGACACATTTTCTTCCAAAATGACGGAAAACACAAAAACAAATTCTACCTTTTAAGAATAACAAACATTCAGACGGTATTTTAAATCCATTAGGCAGGATTTCATTCTGGACTCTTGTAATGGCCCTGGCACAGGTGCTGCTTGAATCCTCCCCAGCCTATGAATCATCCTATCTAGTATCTTTGTGCAATCAACAGTATTTTCTCGGTGACAGACTGCGGTGGTCAGAGGCTTTGAAATTGTATTCCAAAAACAAACTTTGATAGTCCTGGCCAGATGATGTAACTGCAAATTATCCGTTACAAAATGACGGTGACATCACTCGTGAATGAGGTCATGCCATCAGCATCAGAGCACTGAGCACATTTTGTCTCGAATTCTTGCAAGTCTGTAATGTTAGGGTTAGGATTGGTATTGATGGAGATGTGGGGAGTTTACAGTGACCGCCCAAGTACAATTCAAACCACCACAAAATTCAGGCTGTGACTGAAACACATCTACTCTGTACTTTATTTGTTGACTTTTACTTGCCAAGATTGCACGAGTAAAAATAAAGTTTTTAATGGTAACAAGCCTAAGAAAAGTGGACTCTATATCCAGGTTACATTTATTCACATTTCAGATGCTTAACTTTCAACTCAGCCATTAATGTCTGATGAATTCCACAGTTTTCACACACTGCACTGTATATAAATGATTCATATCTATTAGCAGGCAGCAGTAAGAAGCCAAAACTTCTTCCTTCAATGATATTATTTTACCCAATGTGACAGAGGAAGTAGCACCTGTCAGTGTGTGTGTGTGTGACTGAGAATGTACTGTATCTGTACCAACATGTGTGCTCTTGCATGTCTATGCACATGCATGTATGTGTATAGGTGTGTGTTAGTGTATAATATACATTGTCTATGCGTCACATCCAAGTTTCATATTGGTTGCGATGCATCAGATTACCCCATCAGAGCTTGCTCGTCCAGTGAGGCTATCAGTCCGACACTAATCCTCCTTTGATAAGTCTAGCTTCACAGGAAAAGCACTGACATTTCGCACTAAGGCCTTCTCCCTTTCCTTCAGCCACGCACGGATGGACCTCGGCTCCGGTGAGATGCTCTTTCATCCCGACCTTGGTGAGATGAGGGTTTGGATTCAGATGACTGGTGGATTAGATGGCAGCTCACAGGAGACCAAGAGACTGATGTCTGAGAGAAGGGCTCAGGAGACGTGGCCTCAGGAGCAGAGCGAGATGCCGCCCAGATCGTGAGCCGGGGTTAGTTAGTCAATTCAGAACAGCTTGTGGTAAAAGGCAGCTGATTAGGCGAACCAAAAGTTTCATATTCGGCGACCACATCAGTCCTGTTCTCCATTGGTGTCACAAATCACCTTCAAAATAAATTATCAGTGAAGTGCACTGATGGCTCTTCTTATTAAGTGCATACTATTAAGACTGAGTCCTCACCACAGCTGCCTGAGTTCAAATCTAAGCAGCTCTTTGCTGCATGTCATCCCCTCTCTGTGCTCTGCCTTTACTGTCTCTACACTGTCACTATCAATAAAGGCTGAAATGCTCAAATAAAATAATAAAAAATAAATAAATTATTATAGTGTGCTTTGAAAGCTTCTCAAACACAACTAGTAGACTGCCGTAGGTTGCAGATGTGCTGCTACTTATCCAACACAGATGGTGACATCTGCAAAAGACCGGGTTGAGAAAACAGAATAATATGCACAGCTTCTTAACTAGATTACACACAACAAAATGCATGAACACTAGACCAAAACAGTATATGTCTGAACCACAACATAAGTTATTTGCCTTCTTCTTAGTGTAATCCCATTTCAGCCCTGTTTCTTTTTGTTTCTCTGCTACTCTTTGCTCACAGTCAGATGACTGGAATAGTGACCAATACTGGTCCCATAAAAACGACAGGTTAACCAGTCCTCCGCTGTCAAACCACAGCGCAGCACCTACATACAGTACAACAAATTGTCAACACTGCAGTGAAGAACAGCAACCAAAACTCCAACATGCAGCCTGATGATCAAAAGTGGTCAGTCTATCAGTCACACATTCAACGTCAGCCAAAAGAAAATTCCTATGGAGTAATTAAATTCGAAAAGTACTTAAGTAATTCACCAAGCAAATGAGTTTATATTATTAATCTAGTGGGCTATGCTATTTAACACATTGCTATTTAAAACACATTGGCAAGAGGCACTTAACATCAACATGCATGGCACATTCAATTACCATCAAAAGGAGTTTAGTCAACACAGTGTTGACCATAACTGCTTTGTTATTATACTGAGATGACATCATTAAAGTGTGTCATTAATTAATGAATTCTTATCAACAAAATATCCCCAAACTTTCAATTAAAGGAAAATTAACTGGCAATATGAAATCACTAAATAAAATGTCATGTTCGAACCTTCATATGGCCCACAACACAACTTAATTTACCCATTTAACAACATCAGCGTTAACAACTATAGCATCAGACTACGAGAGAAACAGCAAATTGAAAACATACAACAACATGTTACACTCACAATACTGTTTTGGTTTTTGTGTGTGTTAATAATGTGCTGTTAAGAAATATGTGTTCATGCCTACAATCAGCAAATAAACTGCAAGCACCTCGCACAGTTTTAGACTCTTGGAAGAGTTAAAAACAACAGCCTTATCAAAAGAAATGCACCAAATGTAACAATGGATAATAAAATGAAATAGTAAACCACCATTAACTCTCTGTTAAATGTGGAACAGACACAATGCTGAAGCTAGACCTTCAACTAGAACCAAGGGAAGAGACAGATCATATTACCCGACACAATCACACGAGCTCCCAGTGGATCTTAAGAGTTGTTTTTAAATTCCTGCTGATTACGTATAAAGCACAGAATGGTCGATTTCCTGTTTAGATTTTTGAGCTTTTACAGTACGTATGTCCCTGTGAAATTGTAGGTCAAGTGAGTGTTAGTCTTTAGACCCAGACTGCAGTTGAAATGTGACCAACTATTACGACCCAAAACTCTCACAATTGCTTTGGAATCTGTGATAGATTCAGTGTTTTGTTTCAATTGTTCCATTCATACCTCTAATGTTTGTCATGAACTGTTTCCCCATCACCCAGGGAAACTAAACTAAAACATATTGTTTCTGAATGTTTCAGAATAAGGTTTTCAAATCAAAGAAACACATTCATTCACTTTTCAACTGGTACATTATTATGTCATCATTATAATGAATTACTTATTATATAAAAGAACGCCGTTACATAAACTTTGATCAGTGAATCTTATCATTCCTTCTTTGTCATAACCTGATGTGTTGTGAACTGTGAGCGGACGCATGCCACCTCTTGTAAATAACATGTGGCTGTTTTGTAAGACCTCATCAACAGTCACTATTGACTGTATAGTACACTGTTGTCATTATTTCATCTGTGTAAAAATCTAACAATGATATACAGCTAAAAAAAAAAAAATCTGATGAAAATGATACTGACATCCCATAATTTGATTGATTTGAAAAGTATGCAATTATGGATAAGACAAAATCGTGTGCAAAGAAAACTAAACTACACGCCTAAAAAACAACACAGAACAAGAAAATGAAATGTCTCATTCATTTTGCAACTGAGCGACAATTTCGGGGTTAAAACTGATGTTCAGACATCTCATGCTGTCTCCTTAAATATAACCTCGTAGTCACACTGTGCTGACCACATCACACAATAACACCACAGCCCTGGATATGTAATACAAGGCAAAACCCCCTTTGCTTTCAAAGTACAGGATCAATATCTTCATATACAGGTTTCAGAGACATGTTAGCTTTATGAAGTAAAAACTCTACTGTTGCTTCTGGTAACTTTGCACTGCAGACCTGACTGATTTAAGAAATAATAAAAACCTAACAGCTGGCCTACTGGACGGCTATTGATTTCCCTCAGCAGAAGCAGATCAAGAGGTACATTTATGATCAGACAGGGTGCAAGAAATTATACCACAGCACAAACCCGCTATTGATTGGACGGAACAGCATGAACTGTTAAAAAGTTAACCACTGTGTACACAATTTTGCAATGTTGGTGGCAGAAAGGAGAGGAGAGGAGAGGAGAGGAGAGGAGAGGAGAGGAGAGGGCTCCTAATTGAACTGCATAGAACAACCAAGGAAATTCAACCAAAACATCAGAGCTCAATCATTCCATTAATGTGAATGAGAGCTCATCCATCAATTACATTATTATTCCATCACCACGTCAATAATTTAGTTTGATATTTTCTGTCACTGCTGGTGGTTATTTGCATAAACATTTGCATAGAAAACTGGAGCTTTAAAGTATGTTATTATGTGTTGCACACGTTTGAATTAAAATGGTTTAAACTTAAATTTACGAGTGTGACCGAGTCATTCTGTGCATGTTAAGTTCCTGTGAGCACCCATGGGGAAATCCCGGTGGAGGACTGCAGCACTGCATCTGCACACAGCTGTAAACATGCCAACTAGGACATCAGAGAGAGAGATGCAGGAACAGGCAGAAGGACACACAGGGGGAGATGAGTGAAAGAGGTAAAGCTCCCTATGGGGATAATAACAGGGAATATCACGCACTGCAGTGTATCCGTTATGAAGCGAAAGGGGATATGAGGGGACGCAACTGCCATTTTCAAATTTTCCAGTCACTTTGTGTTTTCAAATATTTCCCCCATATTTTCTCATTAAATGTTGCCTCTGCCTATGACAGTTGCAGTATGAAATGTTCCTCTAATTGTTCTGGAAAAAAGAAACATTTTGAAAACGCTCTCTCCCAATTTTTCTTTTTGCTGTTTGCCTCTTTCCATTTTCAAGGTGAAGGTAGATTACATTTAAGCTGGTATTTAGTTAATGCTTTACAATTCTAATAGTTCTGACTTTCTCCCAAGGCTTGGGAAACCAATATTTTACTGATCAGATTTACTTTCATACAAGGTTTTCATGAATTAATTATAGAGTACAAATTACACTTTCCATATAGGATGCCTCCCAACATCCTGTATCAACATCAAATCTCAGATGCAGGATGCTTACAAACTGCTTTTTTATTGTTACTTTAAAATTTAATGAAGCACAGGGCAGGCTTTGAACACACCGACAATGAGTCAAAAGATTTTGTTTTCCACAAGCATCTGAAGATCCAACATGATAAACACAAAGTGATGTTTTGCATGAAACAAGCTCATCTTGTTTTGTTCATACTGTAGATTGAGTGAACAGGTGAAGAAGTGATTAATTAAATGAACAAATGACTCGGTGTTGTGGAAAGCACGCCTCCAACACCTCCCTCCACAGCAAGGTGTGTCACTGCCTCCCTCTGGTACTTCAAGGAAGCACACACCTCACTAAAGATGCACAATGCCTCCCAATGTGGTGAGTGGCTCTCTCTGGGTCTTTGTCAAAGCCAAACTGGTCAATTCTTAATCAAGTTGCAATTAAGTACCATAAATAATTTCCCCTTCTGCTTATCCAGTGGCACTAATTCGCCAGAAGAGGTCAGAGTATAAAACCTAAGTCCCTGCAGCAGGTAAACTTGGTGTCTTACCGAGACTTTATGGCAACAGGATCACTGCTTGAATTTTAAGGAGTGCTCATTCACAACTGCAGCAGAACCTTCCATTCAGGTAACTGGAGTCATCTGCAGCATAGTAACCCGAGAGGAGAAACTGACTCTATCAGCAGTGTCTGCCTTCGAAGGCATCTGATTAGTGATAATGTGGTAAAGGGATCCATTTATCCCAAACATGCATTACAGCGTGATGACGTGAATCGGATATCAAATGCACGAGGGAGGCAAAAAAAGGTTACGTCAAAGGAGGATACCAAAAAAAAGGTAATCGCATTTGATGCAATCGTCAATGTGGTATTGACGCCATAGATAGACCATGATGTTACTCGGTAGGACTGATCTAATTAACAGGCTGTGTGCTTGTGAATCTCCACCAGCACACAGTAATGATGCAGTGATTGAATGCATTAATGATTTAAACCGCACAGTTTCTCTCCAGCCACTATTTTCTCTGTGTGTGTGTTTGATAAGAAGGTCCTAAGCATCCTGACGAAAACCAGCTCCTTTCTTTTTCTTTCTGTCATCCTCCTTGATCCACCTGCGACCCCAACTCCATGTTGCCCCTTCCTCTCGTCCAGCCCCTCCCACGTCTGTCCCCCGCTCTCTCCCCGTCTCTCCATAGACTCTGTAATGACATTTGGTCACTGTAAAGAGCCGTGATAGTGCCGTTAACTGCGAGAAGGGAGGTGGTTGTCACGGTTACCTGATGCAGCATGGTGCTGGACCATCTGCCATGCAAAAGACAGCTCCCTGCTCACTGCTGTAATTACAGAAAACCCCAAGCAGCCAGCGAGCCCTGGCAAACGCGAGGACAAGAGGTGTGTGTGAGTGACAGAAAAAGAGAGTGTGTGTGGGCGTGTGTGTGTGTGTGCGTGTGTGTGTGTGTGTCTGTGTGACAGCCAGCAGGAGAAACAGCTGACATTGAACAAAGTGAGCTATTGGCAATAGTTTAAGTTTAAAGTGTGACGCCAGTATGTTGAAGGTATTTTTTCATAGATCCATTCAGTGTGTGAAGCCATTTTCCATCGGTGCTCCTTTGTCTGTTTTAACCCATTGTTCTCTACATACAGTACACAACCAATCAGAAGCCCCTATTGCACCCCATTGAAACGTTAGACCTTTTTCCCTGATAGTGTCTTCGAACAAGGCAACAATGAAGTGCACAAACAAAATAAGTGAAGCCAGAGATTTACGTTGCATGAATGAATGATGTACACACTGGCAAACACTTGTTCCACTATCAGGGACTAAAGCTGTGTTATTATAGCATGAGTATTATTATTATTATAACTTTTACCATAGGGTTTTTGTTTAGAGCAGAGATAGAGGCAGTGTGTTGAATAATTTCATTAGTTGTATTCAATTATTTTGAAATCATTTCTAAATGAATTTATTTATTTTTTAAAAATGCTGTCATCACTTCAATACAAGCGCCAGAATAGACAGAGCCTTTTCATCATACTTAGACTTATAGTTATGACAGATGCAGAGGGACTGAACATTAGTACTTTGATCAATTCATCAGGCCTCCTGTTGGGCAAGGCTACAGTAAAATCTAGCTTTCACAACTTTGCACAACAGCAGATAATGATCAGGAATGAAATGGGTTTATTTTATTTCCTCAGAGCCAATATGAGACCAGTGTGTGTCGTTCCAACAGGGCTTTTGCTTTTATGAAAGAATGAGTTTGTCATCATTTTCTATTTATGACACCCACATCTCTTTTGACTAAATAATGCAGTGGAATAAAAACTGTGTTTAAATTACATTGGTATCATTTAGTTTTAGAGGTTTTATGATTCATCTGTTATTCATCTAGAAGCTTATTACACTTGATTTCAGCACCATGCCTTCTCTTCAGTATGCACATGTAGGCACAGAGAGATACAGACTTGGTTTACATGCCTTTTCTTCGGCTGAAAGATACTGATCATTTTGGTTTGGTCTTTTTTTCGAATCTACAGTTTTGATCTTTGGTCTAATAAAGTTTTTTTTTTTAATGAAAAAAGAATTAGGGAGTATAAAACAAATAAATTTGGCACATAATTTATTAAGCCTTTGTCAATAGTACTGTTGTAGGTATATCAAATTGATTCCTGCAGGGAGCCAGTGGAAGAATGAGAATAAATACGCAAATAGTGCTATAAAAATACTGACTTTTTTTCTTGCCTGTCTGTAGATGACTCACTGGTTGTGTGCATACAGCCTTGCAGCTATAGTATGAACAATTTTTACCTCCCACACCCCCCTCCCAGACAGTTTGCCTCAATTTTCTCCAACTTGTAAACACAGAAAACTCTGATCTGCTGCTCTGAATAGTTGTTGCAAATCGAACATACCATGTGACGACCAATCAATCACTGAACCTGAGCCGAATCAGTTTCTCACATATCTTGCCTCACACTCGGCAGAGACAGACTTGCAGTGCTTTATGAAGGTGTTTGTGGCCTTCGTTGTGCGATGTAATGCCTCTGCTCTTTTCCTCTGACAGGTAACATTATCGGAACAGCTCCTCATACTGAAGTCGTAACAGGACTGTTACTTTATGATATTGCAATTTACAACGGTATCATTTTTGAGCTGTATGATATTGCCTGGGTAAAATCAACAATGACAACAGACCACAGTGTTATTTCTAATGGTGAATAAAAAAATAAATCACACACTTCATTGCTCCACAGTGACGAGGCAACTAGCGGACTTGACTTGCTCATCCCAGCTGCTTGAGCATGTGAGAAATCTCTCAAGACAAGAAGCTCTTACAGTCGACATTCCAGTGCAGCGACCTTAATGAAACAAGTAGCAGGAGAATGTGATTTCAGCTGTTGCTTGCCTGCTTGCCTTCTTGTCTCTAATCCCCTGGCATCAGCACATAGTGAGGGTGAGTGGACTGGACACTTCCGAGCAAGGATCACAAACAGTCCCTGTGGGGATGGTTACCAAGGGCAACAGCATAGGTCACTCACGGGTATCACTACACTACACTGCACTGTACTGTACAGTGCAAAGAATTTGGTGAATAGCAAACTACAGCTGTTGCACTTATAATAAAGTGCAAAAAAAGCAATTAAGAACCAAATGTGGTTTAAATTGCTTGGTGATCCAATTAAAAGTGAAGCCCTGCAGATAGCAGTGTGCTTCTCATGTGGTAAAATTAACAGCATTAGCATTTCCTCCTCCTGACTGTCTCCCATGTAAGAACTTCCTTCTTTTCTGCCTTTTTCATATTTTTCTTCCTGTGGGCATGTCCTGCTCTGAATGTCTGTAGAAAATAAATATGTGTATTTGGAGTTATTATCGCTCTCTAATTTACCGTAATGAAAGTGCTAGGCTGCGCTGGCGGATGAGCCATTTTAATTTAAGCGTCGAATGCAGGCTTGCATATTAATGACCTTATTTGCATAAATCATGTCACTCCACTCGGGATTCCAATTAAACCCTTGATTAATTGCTCGGCTGACCCGTTAAATAGAATCCTTTAAGTGGTTCAACAGGCCACCACAGCCTGTTGACACACACACACACACACACACACACACACACACACAAACACACCAGTGTAAACTCACACTTGATTTACTCTGAATAAAATTAATCAGAAGAAAGCGATCTACTAATTTTAAAATGTGAACATCTTATGGAAAGTGTGAAACCTGCGGGAAGAATGCGGAGTCAACAGCCCGTCTCACAGAGTCAAAATTCAGTTTGGGAGAGAGACGCTTCACTTGTCCGAGATAATGATATCACTCTCACTGATAAAGATGAAAACCACCCCACAGAAGGTGCTTGTGTGTTTGAGAAAATACATTTTCCTAATTCCCTGTTTGCCTGGTACTGCAGAGTGGGAAAAACTGGATTTTATGCAAGAGAAAGCACAAAGAAATCTGGCTTACACTGATTGCACTGCAACTTAACCTCCCACTATCCTCAACAAATGAGAGACAATATAAAAAACTAGATGATGAAAAATGACAGTTGTGAAAACACTTCAGTGGCCTTGTGGCTGCCTTTCTCTCTGCAACTGTGCACTCCTTTGCTAATCAGTATATTAGATATATGCGTCTGTGTGTGTGTGCAGCTCAAACCCCAAAACAAGCAACAAATGAAGTCTAATAAATGAGCGCTGCTGTTCAAGCCAAATCGTTTAGTTGTAAATAATGTTGAGGAATTGGCAAAGACCAGCGCCACTACAAAAGCACTCCTACTTCCATGAGTCTTGATCAGAGCAGTTATTAATATACAGGAGGAGACAAGGTTCTCTATTAGGTTATGATGGAGAAACATGAGACGTAATGGTAGCAGCAGTGACTGGCCAAGCAAACACACCAGTTATGAAACGGAAAACAACAGCTTCCATGTCAATAAACTACATAGTAATGACCTGATATTCTTAGAAGGCGCCATCAGCTCCCTGCTGTGGACGAAATGACGGTTTACAGCTGTTACCATGGGGACAACAAGTATATAGGGGTGTTTCTGAACCAGCCCTTCAATCGGATGTTGTGATCTCATTCTGGATGCACATTGGAAAAATCATAACCCTCCAGGTTTTTAAAAAATCTGTATTTCTTCATATGGAACACAAGTTTTCACCCGTCACACAAAAATAAACTGACCCAACCCAACCCACTAGATGTGATGCATGACAGTGTACACTATACAAGTTTAAGCTTTTGTGCACATTTTCAAACAGAAATTTGTATTTTAATTTATTCATCTAGAGTATTAGGTTAGGTAACAAACGACACAAATCGGCTGTGACAGAGCTTCACGTGCACCTCAGGACTGCCAGCTCTGCATGCCTGCTGTCTGTCACCGACTCTCTGGTCACAGAGCTGGCCTCTGGCAGCGTGACTGACAGGGGGTGTGCGTGCGTGTGTGCGTGCGTGTGTATTTTGCAGACTCTATTGTTATGTATAGTTAAGTCATGTTTGATTTATGGCCATTGTGAGTACCAGAATGATCAATTATTAATTAGGGTTTATTGTAAGAATAGTCTTTCATCAAGGAAAAATTCCACAGTCACTGGTTGCAGCTTCTTACTGTAAAATTGTTGTTGTTTTTTTGAGGAACAACTTGAAGATATTTAACTCTGGGGTTTAGGATTAGTACTTGACTTTAACTGTACTTGAATATTTTCACAATCAAGACTTTTTATTGACTAGTAATTGTAATGCTGAAAACAGTAGAGTAATTTTTGGTCGCAGTTGCTTAGTGTTCATCAAATTACTTCCCTCAATATGGTCTTAGATTTTAAATAACTCATGTGGAAGGTTGTCAAAAATCTGTTTGTTATTTGTAGGAGACAAACACACAAAGACAGGCGCATACAAAGAGAGGCCCAGAGAGAGAGAGAGAGAAGAAAGATGGAGAGCAACAGGAAGAGACAGATAGGTGTAAGGTATAGTACATGTGCCTGACTCCATGCTGTACCTGCCAGACTTGGCAAGGACAGGTGCTGTCATCTGACTCTCTCCCTCTCCTCTGTTTCGCTGGCTTTCTGCCAACCTGCCCAGGCACATCGGATTAATATCTGCTCTGCCTGTTACGTGGCTCTGTCCTTACATCACTGTCCTCTGCTGCTGACTGTACAGCGAAGCCCTGGCAATGGACACCAGTCACGACCTATGTCAGACCACACCCCAACACATGGTGGGCGGCACGGTGGCACAGTGGTTAGCACTGTTGCCTCACAGCAAGAAGGTCCTGGGTTCGAATCCCGGGCCGCCCAGGGCCTTTCTGTGTGGAGTTTGCATGTTCTCCCCGTGTCTGCGTGGGTTTCCTCCGGGTGCTCCGGTTTCCCCCACCACTAAAAACATGTCGGCTAGGTTAATCCTCCAGTCAGTGCCCCTGACCAAAGGCACTGGCTCATAATCTGGAGTTGGTCCCCGGGCGCTGCACCGCGGCTGCCCACTGCTCCTCAGGGATGGGTTAAATGCAGAGAAAGAATTTCACTGTACTAGCTGTATATGTGACTAATAAAGTACCTTTACCTTACCTTACCACACTGGTCTTCACACCGAACCATGCCACGTGTGGTGCAGCGCTTGATTTTGGTATTTTTGAAAAAAGTAAATTTCCTGCGCACTTCATCAATTACAGCATTTAGTAGGTCAATAAATCAGCGTAATGTTTCAGCTTGTACTGAATTTCAGCATGGATTCATGACATTGACGAGTCATTGAGCTCCTTTCTGGTTCACCTGCAGGACTAGCCGTGCATGTGCACGTTTTTTCTCAATCTGTAGAAGCTGAGCTGGAGTTCACAGTAGGTTGCCAAGGTGAGAATCACAGAGCGAGGGGCTTGTGATTGTGGACGCTATAATAAAGATTTGACATTTTGACTTCTGTCTTGGGAGGATTTTGGTAAGATAGGCTAAAATGTATTGTAATCTACATTATCTGAGTAACTGTATTGACTCAACTGGAGTGTTTTTAATCAAGAAGCAGCAGATTCCTGTTGTTCCAGTTAAAGACAACAATGACAAAAGTTCAGGTTTTATTAATTAAGATAAAGTTCCAAAAGGATATTGTTTGGTTAATAGAAATGAGGAAATAGTAGTAGATAAGTGCACTGGTAGAGTGCATGTGTTTATATATTGTCTTCACAAAAAAATCTCAAACTAAAATTGCTTGGCTTTGTTGAGTTTTTTCAAGCCTTTCATTTGTTATTAATTTGCTGAATAAAATGAATATTTTTCGTTGAGGAAATCCCCAAAGGAGAAAAAAGTGTTATTTTGGAATTGTCTCCAATTGTCTATTGTGGCTGTGCTTGGTCTTGAGATATCTCCAGTATCACAAACCCAACAAAAAGCTGCCCTCTCTAAAGTATTAGAGAGTTATCAGTCTACATACAGGAGCCTATATAGCTTGCCAGTTTTTTCTCTGGGAATTTTATCATGACAATAGCGAAGCCGCCTTGGGGCGCTTTTAAGCTTCCTTCATTTCATTTCCATCTCTATTGCCCTCTGAGTTCAGTTACATTTGGCTGTGCATCACCATGGCAGCGGACACTGGCCCTCATGTCTGACTCAGACATCATCCAGAGCATTTCAGCTCTGAGTGAGTCATAATGAGTCCCACTCTCCGCTGCTACAGCGCTGAAAATAGGCTCACTTTCCTCCTTAAGATTTCTCTGGGGAAAACGTCTGTGATCATCTCTCAAAGCGCTTCTTTCATTCTGCAACAAACATGTCCCAAAATAAGAAAGAGCCAGGAATGTTGGGATTCAGCCAAGTAGATAAAGACAGCCCCCCCAACCCCCCCACCCAGTAAACAGGATATGCACACAAGGACAGAGGAACACAACATAAACACACAGACAGAAGCTGAGCACACAAACTAAGACAGGCTGCTCGTTTCTATATGCACATATAACCTAGTTCAGTCCAATAAGGGCCTAAAGACACTAATTGTATGATCTCTGTACAAAATATGTTTTTGATCAGCCGGTTTCATGTAAATATAGAAATTGAACGGGCAACTATCAGTCTGTTTTTTAGCTACCATTATTGTGTGTGTGCAAAAAAACAAAAACAAATGAAGTAGGCCTAACTGAATTAAGGACAATGTTAACGCTATATGTTAACTATTGATAACTATTATGCAGCAATGTATATGACAGTAATCTGTATCTGAGGACTGAAACAGACATGCTTTTGAAACTACACATTACATCAAGCAGAAATATTCTCAAATCACTGAATTTATAATAGTTTAGGCTGGAATATGGTACATTTGCCTGACTGACAGAGAGGGTGTGTGTGTGTGTGTGTGTGTGTGTGTGTGTGTGTGTGTGTGTGTGTGTGTGTGTGTGTGCGTGTGTGTGTGTGTGGCCTCGGGGCCCACAGTTCAGCTAAATGAGAAGCTTCTTTTCTATTGTGATGGGAGGAGAAGACGAGGGAGACACGGGGAGGGACGGATATTTCCCCGCCTGAAATTTGTAAATGAGATTTGCTAACCCTGGGCATGACATCCATTCTGGGTCTCACATCTGGGGAAAACAGTCATTTCTGCCTCTCCATTTCCTCTATCTGTGAAATCTATACACTCCAAGGAGATAGAGGGAGATAATGTGGCTCATCGAGACCTGTGGTTCATTAACCCTTCGCACGCCCACAGAGCACACAGACCAAGTGCTTCTTGATTCTTTCTGTAGCCTATTCTTAGAACCTAGAGGCTGAACTCTACGGCACTGAAATAAAACTCTGATATCAATTAAGATATTGTCTGATTACTTGTTTCAAATATTTTCTAGTGAGACAGCTTGAAGGCATACTTTGTGTTATTCCATGCAGCAAACCCTTCCTATCTAGTAATGTAATTAAACACAGAGAGAGAGAAGGAAGGAGCTGATTAAAAATGATGAAGATGGTATTATATTGGAAGTAAGTGTAGTACTGTATCAGGACTTTTTTATACTGTATTTTTTTTTCCTCTAGTAAATGTTACATGCTCATAAGAAAAATTATCTTGGATATTTTACTCAATACTTATCTTAAATGAACTGAAATTTAAACTATCGTCGTATTAGAGTGAAATAATGATGATAGTGAATAGTGAATGTGAAATGTTATAAATAAAATAGCAAAATGAAAATGAGTAATTTATAAAATACAGAAAACATTTCATATTGAGTGAATGTTTTGCCTAAGCTTCTAGTTTTAGCCGCAGTCTTATCAAGCAGACATGCTACCGCTGAATTGGTATTTCTTAATGTTACATAGAATTGCATATGAAATTGAATATAATCCTGTTATATGTGGAAATGTCATCTTAATATAGCATGTGTATAGAATGGTGCATTTCTTGCCTGCATTTTACTTCTAGCACTCTTATCATCAGTCATTTGGGCCAGAAGAGCTCATTGATCAATTCATGGAACTACTATGATTCTTCATCAAGTTTCTGAACATACCACCAGGTTTACTGTATGTTTTCATATCCACCATCTGCAATGACAACAAAGCTTCATGGTTCTCTCATTCAACACAGTGCAGCTCTTGTAAACCAACAGCTTCATGAAACAACAGTTCAGTATGATCAAGAGTTCACATCTCAAACATGCTCCATATCGAATGAATGTGAATCGCCCCAGAGCAGACGCGAGCGACAAAGAGTTATCTATCTGTCCAATAAAATCTCCCCATGTGCTAAAAATAGGCCCATTCAGAACAGCGTAGAAAGAGGATCTGCTCCAGCTCTCCTGGCACAACGGTCCGTGCTCTCAATCCACCCCACCACCCTTCCGATGGGATTTGCTAACCCTGTGCACATGTGCCATTGACCCAGTCTCCCCGCATTCTCCTTCAAGGCCTGGCGAGGTCTCCTAAGACAGTGATTAACATCATTACCAGTGTTATTTAAATCTGCTGGTGGCAAGACATGGGAGAGAGGAGACATGTAATTATATATGAAGAGACAAAAAATGAAAAGCACATGCTCTGTGAGTATAGCACCATGCATGTCATTTGTTGGGATATGAAAAACACATCTACAGGTGTTTTTTTTTATCATTATTAGTTTCTACCTGAGGTCACCACAAAAACATACTAATAAGGTACAGAAGTACGGAAAAACTGTGTGAGACTGTAGGTGATATTAATAAGTGATGCCCTAATGAAACACAATAACTGAAAACAGATCGTCATGACTGTTTTTACTACTCACTATATTGCTAGACATTGGCTATTAAAGAAGCAGGAAAGGACAACAGCATGAAAACTGCAGAGAATAATGGATTCAATGGCAGGAAGAGGAGAGTGTGATCGGGATTAGAAGGCAATCGGGATTAGTCAGAGGATCTGGGGCTCACGCTGCTGCCACTGCAGGCATCGGATGACACATGCACAAAAATGCCAAGTCAGGCTGAGAGCCTGAGACAAGAAATGTGTGTGCACACTCATGTGCGTATGTGTTGTCATTTGCTTTCTTCCAGCATCACGCGAGCCCTTTGCAATTGCACAGGCTGAAACTGTCCATTGTGATATTTCAATTTTATCAGACACAAATCCTTTGAGAAGTGAACCATGAGATATATATTGTCATACACTCTAATCATGCACTGTGTAATGGCTCTTTGCTTTAATATCTATAAAGTTAACAAAGCACTGGCACAAAGTCAAATATGTATTCTATCCTTTTCAGTACAATTGGCTCATATAACAAGCAGACTAATAATACTTGAGAAATAACTTAATTACCGCTCGCTCTCCACAGCACTCTAATTATAGCCTTTACAAAAGAGCAGCAGTAATGCACTTTTAAGTGTAATGGGAGTTTACCTAATTAGGCCTATCAACCACATACACACACGCACACACACAAACTTACACACTGGTGAGAAAACTGTCACTCAGTAATTAGTAGTGGTGATGAAACCCTCTATTACCATTTCATTTACACACCATCACGGGGCACAGTCGGCTGACCTGCATACAGCCAAGCTTTGTTAACAGCTTTTAAAACAGTAATATCTTTATGGCACAACTGTGGCGCTGCACACTGTGATACATCAGCTGGTTTGCCTTTCTATTTCAACAATCAGTTAAAAGCCAGTACAGTATTTTACCATTATCTACTCCTGTAATGAGTGTCTTATATCTCCATCGGTGGTGTTAATGAGTGTGTAAGCGCGGTCTAACTGCTGCAGCTAATAGGGCTGGTCACACAGTGTAACAAGGTGTGAATATATGTATTACAGGCCCAAGGGAACATAGTAGAGGTGTTTGCTCTTATTATCACATAGCTGGTAGGGCAGCCTAATGATGCCCCTGTAAGGTAGGCAGCAAAGCAGCCAATCACCCACCCAAACGGTCATCACAGTGTTTTTTTGTTCGTTTTGTTTTTTAAACCTATGTGTAAATGAACACATGTACCTGACTTGGCCTGGACTCCAGAGGCCTGAGGTTGAAATGAGGTAATTAAAACATATCCTCAAGAGTTTTACCAAGGTGTGAGGGGTTACAATTACAGTATATTTGCTACTTGTTTTCACCCAAATTAATTGCATGTACGGCTGCTGCCAAATCTGGAAGCATGAACTACCTCATGAAATAATTTTCACGCGTTTGCTGGTTTTCGACCCAGTTCCATGGACGGCCCATGGGGATGGCATGTAACTTCCACAATAAATACCAGGGGCACCCAGAAGACACAAATGGGGAAAAGCACTTTGCCAAACATTGTGAAGAGACAGACACTGATGTGAGGTACAGTATTAAACATATTGTTCATTATAGGTTCCTGTCTCATTTAGGTGAAAACAAACTGACTGGTAAGACACCGGGAGGACACATCGCTGTCCATAACCTTCCCAGGATATCCGATACGCATATTATAACACAGCAGACCCATGGGGGTTAGGGGTGATGTCAACAGTGTCCAACCTGTTCCTCACTGTCAGCAGAGACTCCAGTCTGTGGCTTTTCAAACATCTAACTGATGAACCTGACAATTTCACTGAATTACATCAAAATAGATTAGCAGATAAAAGTTACGTTTTAGTTTCGCCTTTCTAATCATCTCTCTGTGCGTCTCTCTCTCTCTCTCTGTGTCAGTGGGTTAGCCTAATGACATTTAAATGTCAGTATCATTTAATTAATTCCCATTCCAGGTAGCAACATCAGTTCACCAAACATAGATATTATCTGACCTGTGTTCAATTCTAGTGGAGAGGAGGATCATGAAGGACGGTTGGTTGACATAAGCTGGCCCATACATAAACACCCTCATGTCTCTGTCTGCAGTCCTTTACAGCCGTCCAGGTCAGGACATGTCTTTACACTGTGGAATGTGGTGAATTATCAGATCTCAAATACAACCTCAATACACCTTGGGTTTGTTGGCACCTGAACTTAGAGCTGTCAACTTGTGGTCAGACCACCCAGGACGGATGTCAATGCCAGGTCTAAACAGAGCTTAAGCCAGTCAAAGCATGTAGCTGCAGTTTAATTTAAACTGTGGCATGTGTTGTTTTGAACAGTAGCTAGTAAGGGTATGTTCATTTATTTATCCTTGTCAGCTGCACAAAATTAGGAGTTCTCTGTTGTTAATTTCATATGAATATGAGTATTTCTGTGGGAGTAAACTGCGTTTTAAGCTAATTGAATATATTGAGTGAACATGCAACTCCCCAAGAATGTTCCTCTATTCATTATCTCATATTTTGTGGTGTGTAAAAATAAAAAGCCTAACATAATCTGTATTTTTAAAAAGTATGTTAATTCAATGTTCTACATTTATGGATGTTACATTGATTTGCTGGATGTAAAGTGCAGCTTTTCTTCGACATGTATTTCTACGCCATATCCACAGTTTCAAAGTCAAAGGGAGATCTTTTCTAAACCATTGTTACTTTGAATATTTTCAAAGGCCCTCTTGATCCAAGATGAGTGTTTTGAACATATCAATAAATAAATCCCACTCAGACTTAAGAGGTATCAATGTCGCTGCTATAATTTTTATGTGATTTTTTTTATTTATGCAAACTAGTTTGGACTCTGGACCTTGTCAGATAAAGTGAATCCAATTCTCTCACCACTAACTCTTCTCAGCAAACTCAAAGCCATGTGTTTCCTATCATTACACCCTGTTAAATGTTGTAAATGTTGTGTAAAAGAGAGTAGACATGCAATTTTCCACCACACACTAGATATTATAGAACAGATTTAATAAATTACCATTTTTATATCTTGCGGTTTCTATTTTGGTTTTTCATTTGTTTGGGATTATATGAAGCAGTGTAAAATTTTCAATAAAACACTTGAGCAGCAAAAAAAGGAAAAAAAAATCTCATATTGCTCTTTTGCTTCCTCAAGATGTTATGAAGACCGCAAGCCAAGTCTCATCTAAATACTGGAAAATATTGATGCTAAGGGCTTGATTATAATTAATCAAACGACATCTCAGAGTGGAAACAGATTGTCCAAATGGAAATATTTGAGCGCATGTGTCATGACTACACAGTGTAGCATCTGTCAAAGCAGACAGAGCTGAGCTGAGGTCATTCCCATGTGAATGCTCTCATCCAGAAGATGTCCTGCAAAATACAGTCATTCTGTGTCAAAGCTTTTCATGCTTACAGTGACAACACTATGGTTAAGTTATTATCAAACAAAACTAATACTGTCTTGTCTATGGTTGGATTTACTTGCAGTGCAGTGTGATACTCTGTGTGGAATTATACTCATATAGACTAATTTAGATAAGATTAGATTCATTTTATAATAAATGAGTGCCTGACATGGAAGTAGGAGTGACACAGTGATACAATATTCCAGCTATAGACAAGTATACAAACCATTCCCATGTGCTAGGAAAATAAAATACAATGGCATCAGCAGCTGTCTCCAATTCTGAAAATGACCTACCAAAATTTCCACTTACTGTGGCTCCATGTGAGCTAGAATCCAGACACCAGGCACCAAGTGGAGGAAACAGTAAATCTTTGCCGGCAAATCTGAGGTGCAAAATGTTTGATAGCATGACTAATATAAAAATAAGCTCTCGCTTTCTCCAATAATGTGCAACTGGTTGCAAAAAAGCCAGTCATTCATCAAGTTCCCTCTACTGACCATTGGAAAAAAACAAAACAAACATACTATACAATTAACATACACATTTTCATCCTGCATAAAATTCTCAATTTGCACAAGAATTAATAAAGAGCATTAGTGTCCAATATAAACAATACCATTAATGTGGTTGACAAGACAGTTACTTTCATTAAGTGGTGTAAAACATAACTTTTAACACTATGAACCTGCTCAGTAGATCTGTGTTTTCTATCTGAGGCTTTATTGGTGCGTGCATTTCAATGATCACTTTGGTCGTGTTTGGAAGCATAAGGAGACAATTTACTCTTTGAAATAGAAAACTGACAAAGAAAAGTGTTTGGAAGTATGAAATATGGGGTATACTTGTAAAACAAATTGCTGTGGGCCCCTTTATATGAACCCACTATCTAACGAGATCTAAAAACACCCACAACCAACAAGCCACATGCTGTTAGAGTTAGCAGAATGTGTAATCCACTAGCATTCCCTTTGAGGCCGTACAGTACTTGTCAAGATGCATTTTATATTTCTGTAAATCTACCACAAACAATCGGCTATGAAACATGTTGTACATTTAAGAACTTTGAGAGCCACATGATGTGGAGTCTATGGCCAGAAATGAGAACATTGAACATATTTTCCAGCCAGATGCACAGCTCTTGGGAATTCCACTCTCTGAAAACCAGGATTTCTAATCTAGCACATTTGGCAATTCTGCACTTCAAGTCTGCCTTGACCTTTGCTTTGCTGCCAAGTCATCACAAACTGAGAGAGTGAACAGTTCCCAACCTTGACACCAAGTCACACACAAACCGCCTAACAACAGACAAGCCTCGGCTTCAGAGTGCCACACACACAGCAAACATCCACAGGGTGAACAATTAATTGAAAAGTGAAAATGCAAGGATCTGATTTTTGTTTTAAATCACAGCAAAGATTTTACCAGATGGTCCGACAGACAGTCTTCTTTCTTATGTTGCGATGCTATGCCATGTTTGCCAAATTGCTGGCCTACAAATCAAGTTGCATGTCTATATGCAGTGACTAAATGCATAACAGCAGCAGGAATCTTTATTTGTGTTGTTTATGACTTTAAAAGTTCTCTGCAAGAAAATTTGGTAGTATCCTTAGAATACCTTGAGCACAAGCAAAGAGCAATTATTGCACAACACATATAAAGCAACCTCCACCATAGATCTCAATGGTCCCTTTCTTTTCATGACAGTCACCCTGAACACCTGCCAACAACAAAGCTGAATGCTGTTTATGTGCCGTTTGAGAGCCTAAAGGCTGGAGGTCAACGGGATAGGATGTTGAAGTCAGGCAGAGCTGGAATCATGACTGGTGACTCTGCTGAGTGCAATGAGCCCCTTAGGTCATCTGTGTCGAGGGGGGATTAGGAGCGGTCGGTGATCCCATCAAAGCAATGTGTCACCAGCACCGTGTCTTACCACTGAGCCACACACTCCAGCGAGCACTGATCCCCTTAACTGACTCTCAGCGGGCCCGGCAACTAAGGCGAGCTGACAGCAGGGCTATTTTCGGGCAGAAATCACCCCTGTTTGGACAGGGCCACAGATAGAGATGGCTGGTGCCCATGCCATCGCTCTCCATTAGAGAGAATGAAAAACACAGTGAGGAGCCCACTTTGCCACTTTGCAGCGGAGAGCAACCTTTTGCTCGCGACAGCTCCCAGAAACAGATGAGGGATAAATGTGTTGTGACAGCAGCTAATAAGGTCTCTGTGATCTGCTGGTAGTGTGTCATTGTGTGTGAGTGTGTGTGTGAGTATGTGTGTGGCTGTGTGCACACGTGAGTGCCCATGTGTCGTCTATGTTTATACTGAGAGCGTGCTTTGAACAGAGGAGTAAAATGCTCTGATGAGAGCTAAATAAGCCACTAAAAGAGGTTGCGTCTTGCAACATGACTGCATGATAAATATCTGACGTGCTTGATCATCCTCTGTACTTTTGTGACAGATGAAAGAACCAATGGACTAAAATAGATAGCAAGAACACAAAGTCTCTACAAATAGCCAGAGCTGATCATAAAACACATTAAATAGCGTACAAGTTGCACTGATTAGCATTTCCTACCATCTTTACTGTTGATGAGCGAGAATTATGTATTGTTTTCTGGAATGAGCTCTCTGAATAAAAAGTGCACAGTAGGCATCCGAGCAGTGATCACAAATAGACCAAAGGATTCAAAATCTGTAATGCTCTTTCACCTTCTCACTAATGATCATCCGTCCCAAATACATGAGATCATGGACTAAGGCTTGACCTTGGTCACCAAACCAGGAGCTAACCCTATTACCTCGTGCTCTGGACACTCCAGAAACGACATATTTACCTCACTTCACCAGATAAGAATGCAGTACATCTCAGGACAAGAGAGGAGAGGCGCACATTCTAACAGATAGAATATATCAAACAAGATGACGTCATATTTTTGCTTTGAAGTGACGTCTCTGTTTTTGCCTAATTTAGAACATGTGCCAGAGCTGGCCAGTAACAGCCGTGTCAGATGTTTCAGCATTGGGTGCTGATGCAAATGCTCTAACACCTCAACTCGTGGCTGGATATTTTAGTAGTGTTCCTGCAGGGCTTCATTACAGTTCTGCAAAATTAGCATCAAGCTGTCTGTTGACATGAGTTCAACTTTTGTTTAGTTTTAAACATCTCCTGGTTGTGCATAGTTTGTTCAGTATTTTTCTATACTGTATACGACACCAGGTTATTTTAACCACTGAAGACAAAAAGCTGCTGAATGAGAGAGGTTGGAGTCAACCATTGTTAGTTTTAATATGTAGCCATCTGTGCTTTTCCTAGTGTGCAATCAGCTCTGTTCAGTGAATGAATTTAATTTATTTAATGGGGATTGCATAGTTTACTGTATACAGTGATGCAAGAAAAAACATTCACTGTACAGTAGGACAAGCTCTGATGTTACATGAGATGCATTAATGAAGAACGTGTTGCATTTATCTGTGCCAGTGTGGGATTACAGTGAGCCAGCAGGCACAACACCAGTGCCCTGGAACAGTAAAACCAAAATGAAACACAGCCATTACTGATGTTATTAGTTACACCTGTTTGCTAAGTCAACCTGTCAGCCCTGATAAATGTCAGTTTTTGGAAAACTTCATATGGGGTTCCCTTATTTTTTTATCATGCTGAGAGTGAACAAATGCTGTCCAGATATTTTCTAAACCTTCCTGTCACAGCAAATTAAGAGCAGCATGCCTCTCATCAATATTTAGTGCTATTTAGTTTTACAGTAAACGACAGTATACAACTCCATCTAAATTGGTCTCATTCATTCAAAAAAATGCATAAAATATTATTGAATATCTTATCAAAACTATTCAATCAAGATGGATCGGTTTATACATGTTATTTTATTACAGTAGCTTAAAAAATGAGCTTCCAATGCTCATGATAGCATTACAGTAATGAGATTATCACATAAACTACACACATCAGTTGCACTGCATGTGCTTGTGCTTGTGCTCCTCTGCCATCGCAGTCAAGACACATCGCGGCTCTCTGCAAAGCAACCGTCTCGAAAGGTATTTTCCTTGAAATAGTCTTGTGCATGGCACTGAATATTTGTGCTGTCAAAGGATTAAGACATCACAGCATATCTAAAACTATTACATCTACAATTTATTTTACTTTCCTGACACAGCTGAGCAGTCAAGCCATTAATTTTCTCAATAAAATGCAGCAGTAAGGAGTTTTTAAAGGTCCCTACCATTGTGGAGCTTTGGAACTGCTATGCTGGGTGCTTCACACACACACACGTACACACACACACACACACACACACACACACACAAAATCATTTGGTTATAACAGGTTCAATTTCTTGCAGTAAAAGACAGGCAGCCATTTGTATCTGTGAATGTAGAGAATTGGACAATGTGCCAGTTTTCAATTTGTCCGCTTGCAAAGAGCCCATTGTAATTTGCTGTTTAATGTGCATATTACAGTCATTTTGCGCATTGTGCTGTTTCCACGATCAGGCATACTGGCATATTGATTAACCTGCACGTTAGGAAAGCTGCAGAGGCTTGGGGCAGACTCCTGGGCTGCTCCCTCCAAAACCCATCAGCCCACCTCCACTAGCCATTCATATCCGGAGGAGGGCTATGGGATCGATGGCATGCCGGGATGCTATTAGAGCTGAGGCAGCTAGGCAGCCAGGACTTCAAAAGCAAAGTGTGGGAGGAGAAATAACACAAGGTAATTATCTGGGCCCCGCTAGCTACCACCGAGGCAATCTGTAGAGTGGAGGAAGAGGGGGGGCTGTGGAGGTGGTGTTCAGGATGTCTGTCCATATTTACCTCAACTCACTGAACTATGCTCACTCCAGCAATGATGATGGTGATGACAAAACTCTCCCACATAGATGATTATGTATATTATCTCCTGTTACCTGACATTTATAGCAGATATCTTTATTCATGTGTTCAACTCACAGCAAACACCAGATCGATTCATATATAGATTTGCGTGAGAAAATTCTTTGGTGGTTGAACTGCTGATCAGTAAGCTGCTGATCAATTTCAGAGTTTTTACAAAAAGAAAAGCAGTAATTAGAGTGAACTGCATCCCAACCTGTCACACAACTGAAGCCAAATAGCCTAGCAAGGTGAGAGGCCATCTGCTTCTCCTGTTAACTTTTAAGCCATGATGAGTATGGAGCTGTTACCCAAATGCTCAAGGAGCATCTGGACAACAAGTCATCACAAAGTCAAGGAAGTTTTACTTTCAAGTAACTGCAGCTTCCACCAGTCGATTCTGTTGGTTAATAAACCTGAAATTCATTCTCATCCTGACTAAGTAACATCTGCACAGATTTTAATTCTCTGATCACTCGTTTGGAAATACACACAAAATCTTCAGTCAAAGCAATTTAATATAATTTGCTTTCCCTGTTCCTGAATGTTTCTAATTTGTGCAATCAAAATAACAGCAATAATCACTTGCATGACTATTCCACTCCACACCTAAAAGCTCATTCCCTAATGACTCATTTCTAATGGAAAGGAAACACAAAGTACCACAGCAAGGAATGGATGTGTCTGCTGTGTATACATATAAAAGATTAAATAAAATCTCTGTAGAAATAGTGCACACAGATAATTCACAAACACCCTCCAATAAAATAGGGAACTATAGTAAAATTTGCTTGATCAGCAAGTAATCCCTATGTGCGACTGTTGGCTTTGTGCTTACCAACTTACTTCTGCTTCCAGTGCGGGTAATGAGTTAAAGGTCAGTGGGCTGTTATGACACCAATTAGTGCAGTATTTCAAATCACCACTGTAACTCGTCATTATTGGTGGTTGGCTAATGCTTTGGGATTTAAGAAGAATAATGAGCACAAACCAATACGGGATTGCAAGGGAAATAATCCCTCGGGGGTGGTTTGGAGGTCATCTATTGCACTTCGGTAAGCGTCACTGATCAAAACAGGGCAGGGTCAGGGTCCAGCCAAGTGTCAGGGGCCATGTTAAGGTTAAGCGCAGGGGACAGCTTTAAGGCCTTCAGCTCAACCCCTTGAAAGGGAAACGTCACCTGAGCTGCCTACTGTAGGATTTTTTTCTGAAACGCACGCCCGCTGAGGAACCTGAGCCTTTTTTTTTCCAAAGTTGCCCCAATCTCAACATGTTTTCAGACAAATTGAAAAACATTATTATGAATTATATATAATGTCATAATTCAAAACACCGGGTTACATACTGTATGGTGTACAGTTCTGTTGTGCTGTGCGTTTTAGGTCATTTGCTATCGCCACAACTGGGGACATGAAAGAGAGGCCGTCTCAACTCCTTCCTTGCTTTAATGTATCAGCACGATATGACTGGGAGCTATTTACATCGAGTGGTATCAGTGCAAACTAGCTATCATTTTCTAGCCTAGCGTGATAGCCTCCATTTGCCAAATGGAATACAAAGTGTAGTGTAAGAGCACGGTGGATAACAAAAGACGATGATAATGAAAATAACAACATAAAGAAGAAGGAGAAGAAGACACAATAGCTATATTAGCAAAAACCAAATATAAAAGATGTTTGTAGACCATACTGGACTGTTGACCTATGTCACTTTATTTTCATTCTAAATGTTACAGCTACACATCTCCTGAATGATGCATAAACAATCATACAAGTATAGTCGGTGAGTCATGTGTTATCATATCAAATCCAGGAGGACACTCAGTTGTGACCAATAATGCACGCACAGTTTCTGACTGAGGTGTGGACAGGAATCCTTCTATATAAAACTCCATTAACTAATTCTGACACTATGAAAATATGGAGAAAAAAATCAGTGACCTCTTTTTCACCACTGGCCTGCTTCACAAGACATAAAACCCCAGAGCAAAACCACCGTTACCAGATAACATCACAAGCGGAGCACTTGGGGATTAAGTGCTCACTGAAGGGTACTTCATCAGTACATTGCTGAGAGTAAAATTAATTTTAAACCTTGACTTTTCTGCTCCTGGGTATTCAGATTCAGGAGACAGTCTGAGGATTAAAACAAGAAAATTTACTTCCACCAGCTGACTTCCTTAACCTTTATGCAACAGCTGACTGCACTGTGGACGACCTCGTATGTCACTGCAGCTCTGAGCTTGAGCCCACGGGTCAGATTGCTCCACCTCATTTTCAATGATGTATCGCTAATAAACAACAGGGCGAGCCACAGGCAACTACCCTTTGACAACAACAAGAGCACTGGTCCACTTCCACTGATGACACCTTGATGGATAAACTGTCCGGGCTAATCAATGACACTACAGCAGCAGGAGCCGGCCTGCCAACTGGTTAGTCAGGCAGTGTCGGAGGCCAACACTCACTCCCAGGGCCACCTTCAGTGAAATGCAGACGGTGTTGCAAACAGCTACGAAATGAAAAATAAAAACAGATACGCACATATTTAATGACAGGGCTATTGACCTTTTCACCCATTAGAGGCGGGGAGGGCGGGGGGGGGGGGATCTACCGCATAGGAGTCCACACTGTTAAATTAAAAAAACAAATTTGTTGTTTTTGATGTTGCCACAGTGAGTCACTTCTCTGTGCTCTGAAATCGAAGAAGCTAATGCCTTTAGGCCTCATTGCTTTACAATGCAGCACCAACAATCAAAAACAGACAAATGTCTGTGTTCAACATAAACACTGTGCACTCCTCTGTGGTGCCAACAACATCATCACAGCTTTTCTTGTCAGCCAAACACTTCAAGCTTCATGGGCGTCGCTGTCGAATCGGATTCACAATTCACACTTGTGCTTGTGGAAACATTAAGCAATGAGTTTTACACAGTTTTCTGCTTTGCATCTTACCACAAAGGTTGATTTACAACTGCAAACTTTGCTATTCATGAACACTACTTTAGAGCTCAAAATCGTATTGATAATATTGATTCAATATTTTATGTACTTCTCCGTAGACATACATGCATCAGTCCATGTGGGCTTTAAAAAGCATAACATCTGGAGTCTGAAAGCCAAAAGTGGGAGCAAACTGCATGAGAACAACAAAGAAGTCTTACTTGAGTGTGTGTATGTATGAGCCAATTACCCCTAAGATATTTTGTCCAACCTTGGAAAATACATATTGTATTTCCTTAATTGATTTCTGTGAAACTATCTGAGAAAAAAGCTTAAAATGTTGCGTATTTTGTTATTACAACAATTCTTGTCAGACAGTGTCACTGTTTTTTCCCGGGTTTTTCACAATTGCACAGCTATGTGGGGAAATGGATCCCACAGGCCCCAAGCAGCAAATCACTTTGATCCTGTATATATTCTAATTATGGAAGTCTCTTATTTCCATATGATCACACATAAATGCAGCTTCTCATGACTGATGCAAATCTTTTTGATATCACTTTCAACATGCACCTCTCTTGAAAAATGAGTGGAGTGGATGTGAGATATGAGATATATAAACCACATAGGCCTCCTGCCTAGATAAGCTGACACCACACCTAAAACAATTATAGTATGGTACATTTTCAGTAGCTAATAAATGCTCCTGAAGCAATTTTACCTTACCAAGATGAAGACCCTAAAGGGTTATGTCAATTACTGTTCACTCAAAGTCTGTTCAAGGGATTCAAAATTGATACAGCAGGCACTGACAAGCATCCCATTCAGAGCTGCCAGTAGCAGTCAGTCCTGTCCTCTGGTGAATGTTTTCGTATATCTGTTGTGTTTATTCTGCTGCTATCTCTTCTCTGCTCCAAGGCCTACAGAGCCTCTCAGGCTGATTGACGGAAAGAGGTTCTGGCTCCTGCCAGAGAAGTATGACTGACATCCTTGAGATGGAAGAGAGCCAGTGAGGATTTTACTGTCACTCTTGGGCGTGCAGAGGGCTCCAAGATGGCAGAGGGTTGATATGTTGAGAATCAGCATTCACACATGGAGGCTGCTAAAGCCACTTAGGTCTGTATGTCATAATAAGCTATTCTAAATTTGCATATCCTACCTGTGGTTTATAGTACTGTATGTGCTCATGGTTATCATGGCAACATAAAAAACACATTACCTACTTCCTTTGAAACCACTAAAGCCAAAGACCAAAGTACATGCAGTTTCATTTTTTGTTGCAACAAGCTGACAAGCAAACAGGTTTCTCCAACCTTAGATAACCTGCGTCTGCAGGTATCAGTGTCTGTGACTTGTACGTGTAAAGTGCATGACATCAATTAACACCACAAAACATGCAAACCGCATTGCAATTTGGCTTTTCAGCACTCCAAGAGATATCACAATGATGAGTGAGTAAGAGTCTCGCTATGTGAAAGTACAGAGCACATCCCCCAGAATAGCTCAACAGATGGGCAGGATCGCATCACTCATCACACACAGATACAGACACACCCTGATGCACACACACGCACTCACACCCAGACATGCACACAGCACAGCAGCTGCAGATGTGCAGCAGTAGGAGTCTGCAACTTACTTTTTTGTCATCTTTCTGGCTTGCAGTCTGTGCATCCTTACTCTGGTTGTCAGAAGAATCTCTGTCACTGGCATCCGTCTGTCTGTCGTCCAGTTCATTCTGCTGATTGGCCCCTGACCGAGGAGAGCCCAGAGGGCCAGGCTCCGCCTGCTGAACACCACTCTGGACCTCCATCTTCCTCTGCAGTGCCTAGACAAGGTAGCATGAAATAGAGGAGAATAATGCAGGGAAGAAATAGATGAATTAAACAAGGAAACTACACACACACACACACACAGTCACATATTTTTTCTCGCAGCCATCACTCCAAAATACACACAGACCTGTGAGTACTCACTAGACAGCTAGTTTCTACCTAGGTGCTGATGAGTGCAGGAGCACACAATAAGAAAATGTTGGCTTGTGGTAAAATATCTGTCATATGGGTTAAATTGCACATTTCATTGCAAATTGCATAGCACTGCCCAAAGCTGAAAATCAGATTTGTGTAATAAAAAAATAATGGATTTATGTGTAATCTAACATAAATGTACAGCAGTGCTGTCTGACAACATTAAGGAAGACATACTAGTTGGAGCAACATCTTTCCAACTAAACCCAAATCTTAATAATAAAATCAACCAGATTGATAAAAAATCTGTGTTAGAGTCCTGCACCACAACATGTTATTGCAACAATGAATTGTGTGACAGCAATATTGTTATATTTTAATCAAGGATATTAGTTATAAGGGTATTTTGGATATGTGAAATTAGCTAAAGTTGTTACTACTGTTGTAATGTTAGTGATAGCAGGTTTCTATTGACGTGAGATGTGTGGTAACTGAGCCACTGTAAAAATAAAAATATATTTAAAAAAAAAAAAGCTGTCTCATCTGTTGTTCTCTATTATGACAAATCAAAACACCCGCCCAAAGAAAGGTCAGTTTGACTAATCTGTGGTTATCACTTTGCCATTGGGTCAACTCTCTCAGTTACAGTAGAAACCTTTCTGACCGAGGAAGACTAACTGCTCAAAAATGAATCTGACCATCAAGGAGAGAGTGTGTTGTTTACAAAAAAAGGATTCACTGCATTATATCAGCAGCTGCTGCATAGTGTTCTCAAGTCCCCAAACAATAAAGCAAAGAGGTGCAAAATAAAGGGGGAAAAAATGTCACCTTGTCTGAAGGCCAGATCAAAACCTGCCGGCTTATGTTTAGCACCTAGTGGCTTCATTCTGTATTCTGGGGCCATCAATAAGTTATGAGGTCAGTTGGCTGTTCTCTCGGCTGAGATGAGCTGCCTCATAAATACATATCCTGAAGGACCTTTTACAAAACATTTGAACACTGCAGCACACTGGGAGCGGCGAGACAGTCTACAGAACATGGCGCCAGTCCATCACAGGTGAGCACACCTGTTGGTCCTTATTAATCAAGTGACGCCATGTGTGACGCAGCCCGGCCGGCAAACATTAGCCTATATCCCTTTGAAAGTAATGGCTACAAAATTAGCTAGCTTACTCTCTGTAGCTAATAGTGACGAACAATGAATGAAATTATATGTCATTACTGTTGTAATAGCTACATACAGTAAGGCTCGTATGTTTAGTTACCTAGCAGGTAGGGTCCGAGGTTAACTAATTTTTAGGACGACAGTTGGCAAAAGAAGCCTTAAAGTTGGCTCCTTCCTGAGTTGCAACCATGCATCCGCCTGCTTTACCTTCACTTGACGCCTGAAGGCAACTGAAGCTGCAGTTACCAATGGACATTTTCACCAAACAACTCCAGCAACATGTATCATCTGTCGTTGTACCGGCTTCGAGCGACTTCTCATCATTGTAACGAGGTTATGCTGCCGCTGACAGGGCTTCTAGCTCCGTGTGTGTGTGTGTGTGTGTGTGTGTGTGTGTGTACGTGTGTGTGCGTGTCTGTGTATGTGTGTGTGTGTTGTAGCTGCGTATGGCGGCGCACTAACATAAACAAGTCGCAAAACAATGCCGAAATACCTCTGTCACTTCTTGGCTCCTCGTTATGTCAGAAGCATATCAAGAGGAAGATGCGGTAGTGCAACTTGCTTTACATCTCTGTTGCTGCTCTGACGCGGAAAGCCACAGCAGTCTGGGGCAAAACAACAGGCACGCGGTTCATTTAGTTGTCTGAGAAGTTATTCCGTCAAAGACTGGCGGAGAGCGCGTGAGACGCTTCTGTTGCAGCTGAGGACGCAGCGCGCGGTGTCAAAGCTGCACAGACCCGCTGCTGCTGCTGCTGCTGCTGCTGCTGTCACGGCGGGCGTGTCCCCGCGAGCTGTCACCAAACAATCCCTCCTCCTCCTCCTCACAGCCCCCCTCCCGGCCACAGCGAGCCCGTGTCAAAAAAAAAAAAATGGTGCCTTCAGGTGCTCCTCGAAAGCTCGTGTCCTTTTTTTAAATGGCTGGGGCAAGTGTTTTAAAGCAAGTGAATCTGCTTTGATGTCGAAAAGAAAAACACAGCAAATGGCCTACCATAAAATGTGGTCGAGTGCTTCGGTGAAAATATTCTGCAACCGTGTTTGTTAAGTCCCCCTGGGAAACAGAGCCAAATCAGTCTGTAGGATAGGCTAGTCATGGATCCTTTTTTATTTAGGCTATTAGTTGCTTCCTCTATCATTGTTAGTGATTGATTTAAAAAATAAATAGATAGCCTAAACTATATTGAAGTAAAAACTATGTAGACTAGCCTATATCGTTTCTGAAGAGGGGAATTCCAGAAGAAACCACTGGCCTACAACCTCTTGGCAGTCACCACGGTGGCTGGACTGGAATAATATTTTGCTCAAAAAATGATTTAGATGCAACATAAAACTACTAGAAGTAGGCTACAACTTGTTGGAAAGACTAGGTTTACACATTTATTCTGTTTGCTTTTGCACATTTGAAAAGTTTTATTAAAATGAAAACAAACATTTAATTTGTGACTAATGTAAGACAGAAACACCAGCTCAGACTAACTAATGCAAAAGTTAATACAACTTTCAGAATCCAGCAACAGTTTGCTAGTGGTCCTTTCAATGATATTTCCTACAGGTTGTGAAAGCAGCAGAGGCTCCACTACAGTAGGAGGGGCCAACCTCCTGGTGGTAGGAGAGGTGAAGCTGGGCCAATAACAGTTTGAACAGAGAGAAAATGAGAATAGATATGTTATGTAATGTGCATAGTGTAACTGGACTCTTCAAATAAAAATATTCAAATAGTTATTGAATAATCAATTTGTCTCACAGTTGAATTACACCTTTAATTCATGTGTGCATGTTTTTTGTTGTTTTTTTTTAAGTCAGGAGACTGATATCATGAATCTAAAATCTGTAGCCTACCATTAAATAGTGCAATATTTATCTTGAGTCACACCCATCGGATTGCCTACTTTAAATTAAGGGAAATTTTGTCTTGGTTTAAATAATTTATTTCATCTTTTTTCTCACTTCAGCCCCATTGTTAACCAGAGGTCCTGCTCTGTCTGCCTTACTTGGGCATAGGTCAATAGCAGCTGAATTTATTTCATCTGATGAATTTTTAGAAGCTTGTGAAGTATTCAGAGAAAATAAAATTTGAGAAATTAATTACAGCAGGGCAAATATTCAGTGAGCCATAATGTTGGCCACAAGGTGGCAATATAAACCCAACAAACAGCGAGTGCAGCAAAGCATGTTTTAAGTATTCATGTTTGGCTTTTACAAAATATGATACAACTAATTAAATCATTCCTTTTCAGTTGATATATTTTAATTAATGAGTGGCTCTTGGGCCTTATACCTGCTTTGTGTTAGTATGTTAGAGTGTTGGGTATGTGTGTTGGATTGAGAAGATGCTAAGACTCCATTAGATAGATGGCATACAGCAGCATACATGATCTATTCTCTTCCTTTATTTATGCTATTTGATCATTGTTAAGCTCTGTGTGCAGTGTTTACCCTAAAGATGGGGCCATCCATCTGCTGAGCTGAGCTATAACATGAGGGAGACATCATATGGGTGTTGGCCCCCTCATCTTCATCCACCGCCCCCCCACCCCCTGTCTGCCTCAGCATAGGAGCCATACTGGTGCACCGTCTCATCCAAGGCAGAAGGGAATTCACCCAAACGAACAACTGCTCCGACAGGCGGGCTCTCGTCTGTTCTGAGAGAGCTGCGACTGCCAGAGAAGGCAGACAGGCAGTGAGAGAGGCAGGTGGATCAACAGGCGGAGCGTAAGGCACTGCGAGGAGTAGGAGACTGGGCCCTGTACACTCAGGCCCCTCAGCATATCCAGGCAGGCATGTGTCCTCTATGGAAGCCAACAGGGACACACAGTCAGGCATGTCAGTGGCCCCAGCCGGCACAAGCAGATGTTTTCTGGGTATTGTTGTTCCGCCTCTCTGGTAATTGTTTTCCTTCAGGGCCAGCCAGTGGGACAAGGTGCCAGGTTGTGTTGTGGGAAGGAGTTATGGAGAGACAGAAGTGTATTATCAATCCATAATGGCTTTGGAGGCTGTTGTACACAGGCTGTCCAGCTATTTTCTTCTCCATGTGGCTTGAATAACAGCAATACAAATGGCAAAGGAGAAAGCAGGCATGAGGTTTTCCAGCACTGTAGATGTATTTAAAGTCCTGTTTTGACTGCAGCAGGGTGGTAAAGTGAGTGAGGAAAATATGATTGAACCAGGACACTCAGATTTAAGCCTAAAACACAAACCACAATGTATTTGTTGTGAGTTGATTTGTGTGTGAGTATGGCTTTTGCGTTATACTGTATGTGCGTCGGTTTACCCTCACAGACACTTAGCGGTTTGTTATGGTACAGAAAACAGCTATTGCACTCCAACTGTGTTAGACACTGAGTGTTATGCTGTTATCCCTTGCTGAAAATGCCCTCTCAATTAGCACAGTGAACTACTGAGAGCTTATTTTAGGGTCAAATATTCTCCAGACCTTGTTGAGAGCAGAGGCTGAAAAGACCCACTAGGGGGCACTTTGAGACTTTGGATCAAAAGCTTCGAGCAAGAGAGTCTCTTTTGAAAACTGTGTTATAGTTAAGGATTATTCATTGTAAATGTAATGTACTTTACATAAAACCTACTGTTTCTCCTTCTCCTGATCTTGTATTGTGCATCATATTTGACAGATCTGATAATTACTTTCTTCATAGTAGTGTTTCTTTTCTGTTTTTTTGAGCAACTTGTCACCTACTTCATGCCACCATCTATCATTTAAACCAAGTGTCATTTCAGTGTTACTATTCAACATCCACCCTTCAGAAGGAGCACTAACTCATGAGAGGGATGTTGAGTTATGGTGAAGCTGCTCTCATCTGTTGTTGCACGCCACACTCCTGGGAAGCTTCACTAAAAGCCAGTGTCAGGATGTTAAGCTTTTTACAGACTGACGCAAGATGTAAGTAATTTGGTCCAATCATGTTTTTATTTGATACATACCATATAAATATATATATATAGCCTATAAAAATATATAATTGTAGGTGTTAAGTGCGCTGTTAGGAGCATGTGCGGGGAAGGCAGACAGAAAAAGCTTCAGCCATGGAATCTGCTGTTTACACGCAGAGCATTGGACGAACACTGTATTTCATAATCTGTCTTCACTGCCAACAGATGCAAGTGAAAACAAAACCAATGTCACATCTGCCTTTTCACTATTTTTGGCAGTCATTTGTGTAATCCCATTGTGAACAGCATACACGTCAGTTAGACGTTGTTGCCTTCTCTCCGTGTGAGTGTGTGTGGATGTTTTCTGTTTGTGTTTGGTGTTTGTTGGACCTTTTTATTCCACCACACTGCGGCGACGTCTAACAAATGAAGAGGCGTTCGAGGCCCCGCGGCTACAGGGTCACACGGCAGTCTTGTGAAGTTGTGGCAGTTACCAGCACGTCTCGCTGTACGCTGGCAGGACGAGCCACAACAGTCCAGCCTGTTTACAGAGTAGCACCTTAGGCCCCCATATTTCTCACACCCAGGATGAAGGAGTGACAGCATCTGTGGGATAAGCCTGTGTTGGATGAGATGGATTTACACAAGAGAGAGCGGGCAGCATACCTGAACAGAAAGCAGAGTGGATGCAGCGAGAGAAAGTTGGTCCAGGGGTGTTTGAAATAAAATGTTAAGCATTGGTCTAGGACAGTCCTGATGACAACTCTTCCTTGACCCACACACACACACCATTTACTGTCATTATTTAGCTCCACATTTATTAATGCTCCTCAGTGCAGAATCATTCCCATCTAAGTCATATCTCCCATGACTCAAACTACACCCACTGTCGACATGACTGACAACTAAGGCAAAGTTCAAAAACCAGACAACACATCCAGATCATCTCCAAAATACAGCTGCTGCCACGTGAGAGAAGAAACACCTCTGAGTCATAGATTTGTTCACTGGTTGATGGAAAACTCACAGTGTAGAGCTCTAAAATCACAATCGCTTTGTTGGCCACGTGTAATAATTTATAGATGTATCTTAAACATGAAGGTTGGTTAAAATAGAAGAATAAAAAATGAAAACAGAAAAGGAAAGAGCACTAATTGCATATCTGACATGTAAGTAAGATGCTTTATTGTCATTGCACATTTCTATACCATGAGACTTTCTTTTAGAGCAGTTCATATCACAGCAGCATAATGAAAGAAAAGTAAAAAGAATAAACATAAATAAAAGAACAAGGAACAAAAGGTCGGAGTGACCATCAAATATAAAGTGCAGTGTAAGGTGCAAGTCCAGTAAGGTGCCACAGTATAAACATATAATCGTTATGAGTAATACGATTTTTCCCATCGTTCTCACTTTTAATTAAACTCTGTTTCGTATTAATATATTTGCATCCTTCATATTCAGGACAAAAGCGCAACGTGTTCCAAGAGTAGTGGTGTCGCTGAAACTAGCAAGAGGACAAAAGAACTGCGCCTGCTGATATACCATGTGTCAACTGCTCTGTTTGTGTGTGTGCATGTGTGTGTGTGTGTGTGTGTGTGGGTTGGTTTGGTTGCATTTGTGTGTGTGTGTGCGTGCATGCATGCATCCGATGTGTGTGTATGTGTAAGTGTGCATGTTTGCATGTACATTTGTGTCGTCTAGCCAGCCACAGTGTGTATTGGGGTGGCATTTTCTTTTTATGTTCATGGGTGTGAACCGGTACCACTGTAAAGCACAAAATACAGTGCGCTCAGTTTTGTAGCTTTTCCCACCAGAGAAATGTAAAGCACAGAAATTAATTCAAATTGTATGTTTAATTTGTCTACAGAGGGTAAATTATGTATTTAATACAATAAACTTAGTATGAGGCCTAATTTCTCTCAACACCTAATTTGATTTTAATCATTTTTAACAAGGTTGGTTTGTCTTAAATTTTAGTTCCATGTTTAATCAATCATCACCTGCTTTGTGTTGCTTTGTGCAGGTGAAATATATCACATCAACATTAGACCTCCACAATTTAAACCTCAATTCCCACTTACTTTTATTCAGTCTCTCTCTCTTTTGTGGCTGATCACTTTTGTTATCGCAGCAACATGCACAGCAGTAAAAGCTGGACAATTGCAGCAACTGCATGTGTGTTGTAGGCTATGTTACTTCATGTAAAACTGCTTTGCCCAAGTGTTACTTTGTGTGTGTGTGTTGATGTTTCCAAGCTGGGTTGTATCATTAGGAAGTGATTCTCTCTAACAAGGGCTAAGAAGCTGTCAGGAGACATTCACAGGCAGGTTTCGCCATGGAGAGTGTGAGGAGTCTTATCAGGGTCTTAGCTGTTTTGCTGCGCCTGTTTATAAAGAGCCTGCTTTATTTGGAGTGAATGCATTCTAGCAAGGTCTCTACTGTTGCTGTGCGTTGATTAAAAGTGTTTTCACGATTACCCGTAGTGAGTCTATTCCAGCCTAACAGGGTTACTAGCAGTTTTAATGAAGGGGAATAATCATTACATGTGAAAGGGGTTTGTCGGGGTCTTGTGCCGTCTTTCTCTGTCTGCTTGTTGTGAGTGTGGCAGCTAACTTCGCCTACATGGGGTTGGGTTTTACTTACGACTCCTTTGCTGAATTTTTTGCTTTGCTGATGGTTTTTATTTGGTCAAAAGAAAATGAGAAATATGATACGATGATATATTTATTTTACTCTGTTAACATTATGTCACTCTTATCAACATTTACAATAACACTTCCCTAATCTGAAAAAATTATCTCTTGTGAAACCTGTACAAAATATATTTTTAACTGGAAAAGAAAGCCATATATCTTTATTTTCATCCCTGTATGTTTGTGTGTTCTGCATTCTGCATCTCCCTTCCTCTTCTTCAGTTTCAGTTGCCTGCTCACTAAAGTGGCTGTTTCTTTTTTTTTTTTTTTTTTTTTTTTTTTGCTCTGCCCCTTTTGTTGGCTGTGGTCAGCTTTTTGCATTTGCTGGTGTGAGTGAATTTCTCACAGCTTCTCGTGAATGTGTTTTTTGAAAGTCCTATTCAACATTTGGTGCAACTATAATCGGCACTAAGCCACTACGCTCGTGCAGACGTGTCTGTGGATTCACACATTCAGGCCTTCAGAAGTGTTGCACTATCTCTTTTTTAATTTTTTTTTTTAGTCCAAGTAGCCACTAAAGAAATGCCTGAAGTTGATTAAAGGAATTCTGAGTGAAGGCATGGTCACTTGATTTGAGTGACTGATCAAAGAACATTTAATTATGAAGGCACCAAGATGGCTTCTCTCACAATATGGCTATATAATATTTAAGCAGTGACTTAAAGCTATAGAGACCGATAGTCGTTAATAAAAAATTGCATTCATTTTCTTAATTCACAATTTGGAGAAATAACTTTTTAAATTTTTAATAAAATATCATTCCCATCCAATCAGGGTGAAAGTAAATTTATAAATTAGATAGCATGTATGAATTATATGAATAATGTAAATCAGAGTGTTATACATATAAATGAATAAAATATGAAAAAATAATTTAAATGTTTAGTAATTTTTTGTTAAAAATTGTTGTTTTGTTAAAAAAAAAAAAGCTTCGGTGTGTTGGTTACACAGTCATACTCTTGCTTCTCTCTCTTTTTTTCCTTTTTGCAAAGAACATCATGTTGTCTTAAATTTAAACATTAGTTCATGTCCCAGCTTTGACTCTGGGTGTGTCTTTGCAAACACATCGTGCTCGCATCCCCAAGCACATTTTGTACTCCTTTTATCAAATCAAACAATTACACATGCAGCCCTGTAGCAGAAAATTACATTTTGACACAATGGTGCATCTTTGATTAATACATTGTAACATCTGACTCGCTGCTCCATCTTCCTCTGATGGGGCCAATAGATAATAAATGGATGACTTGTGAAGCTATAATGAAGTGACTGTTTTGTTATTGACAGGGGAGCCTCCAATGCTTTAGTGCAAAGTAGAGCATCCAACGGAGGCCCTCCGGTGCACAGATTATTACACTGGCCGTTAAAATGAGCTAATGTTCTGCTGCCAGTGCTCCTCTCCAAAGGGACAGGCGCTGAATTCCCCTCTCACAGCTGCAAAACAGAGGTGTAAATTAAAGCCAAACAAAGTAAAGAAACAAATCTCAAATCCAAGAGCAGGCTACAGTATTTTTTTATTATGGATAAAATGTGGGATTTCTTCTGTTTCTGGTGGAAAGTGATGTTTGTGTTGGGCCTTGCTTATTGTGTTAAGTATGTCAGATGATGATTTTGCTGCTTTTGATGTTGTATTGTGGACGTGTTCAGGAATTTAACTTAAGATTTTGATTAAGTTTGCCTTGTTGCTTCATTTTTGTGGTATTTTCTCATTTTTACAACAATTTGACTGTGAGATGAGTTACATCTTGCACACAGTGCATGTGTCGTGTGTTGTTGCGCATGTACGTGGAGGTGAGCAGATTCCATGAGCAATAGGAGAATTTATAGCTGTTATTTATTTTGCAGTCCTGAGGTGCCACCGCTTCCCCCAGGTACTTATTAGCAATGACAGGGGACGTCTGATTTGACAGGAGTGTGACAGGTGTAAATTTCACACACACAACTCAACTCCACACATTAATCCAATTAATTTTGAAAATGTTCTCTCTGTTTCTCGCTCTCTGCCAGCTGAACTGAATCAGGAAGCTTTCAGATGTTGTTTAATTTTTCAGGGAATCAAATTATTTTCTCTTTTGCCAAACATTTTAGTTTTTGATTTTAATTTGACAGGTCTGAGTTATGAAATGTCTGTGTATTTATTAAATTCTGAATCAATAGTGCTAATAAGATAATAAGCACAAATGTGTTTTTCTAAAGGGTAAAAATTAAATAGTAATCATTTTTTAAAAAGCCCCTCACAAACATCAAAGCAATCGAGGTGGGTGGAGAGTTGGGGGTTAAGGGGTATAGCAGTAAAAAAAAAAAATATTCCACTTTGAGAATGTGCAAGATCTCATGCAGTTGCCTCTCTCTCACTCTCTATCCCTCCTCTCTGTTGGCGCTAAATCACACGTTAGTACAGCCAGTGGATGTGTTGACAGTTTTACAAACAGAAATGTAAAACGCCATACTCAAGGGGTTCTAAGAGATAAGGGTGGGGAGGGTGGAGGGGTTGGGGGCTGAACAGGGCAGGAAACAGAACAAATGTGCCCCAGCGAGGGAGAGAATGCCATGTTAAAACAACCCGACTGGGTTATTTTAATTACATCGGGTATGCCACACTTTCAGCTATAGCCATGAGTGGTGTCAGCGTATGAAGAGGAAGCACTGCTGCTCGATACCACTGGGATTTCCTATGCCTCATTGCCTGTGCTGAGCGGAGGTGAAGTGTAAAGAGTGTAAGAAATAGGCATAGAAGCATGGTTAACATGTTAATCTCCGAAACCATGTGACTTGTAGAGTAAAAACTTCTCATTTAAACGCTTTGTCGAAACACATGATCCAAACTCGACACAACTGTCAGCTGACTTAGCATGTTTCCATTACCTGCAAAATGAAAGTCTCCCCATAGGCTATAGTGAGTCCCTGCTGTCTTGGAGCCCACTTTGAATAACTATGACCAGCAGAAGTGAGAGACATTCCCAATGGATCGTCCTAGTCTGCTGAGCACAGAGCAAGGAGGTTTGGGGACAGTTAGACACAGAGGTGCCCCGAGGGGAGGGTGGGGAGGCTGCATGGGCAGGGAGCCACAGAGACATTGTATTGTGTCAGAGCTGTTCATCGGCTCAATATGTTAAGTAATAGCCTTCGATCTGAGAACAACGATCAGCTCTGAAACAGATGACTGTTGTAGATGTTGCGAATGAGTGCAGCTGTGAAACCGTGGAAAATAATTCAAACTAAAAATTAAGTTTCAAAATCAAATTAATAATGATTCAGAATAAAATTGTTAACAGGTCACAGATTTATTTTATAAAAACCTATTAAATGTTATGAGTGTTTGATGTGTGTCACCAAACTCAACTCAATAATCCCTCAAAGGTACAATTCATTTTGAATAGGAGTTCACACTATCCATGCAGAAAAACGTGATTATCACTGGTAGATAATTATTCCATCTCATTTAGTCTTTTATGACGTGGTTCAAAAGGCTAAACAGTGCACTTGTGATCACTTTCGATAACAAATCTGCAGGTTCAGTCCACTATGTGTTTCCTACCGGACCACAGGCAGGTGAAGAGGACGACAGGATGGAAAAGAAGACTGATTTTGTGCATGTGTTTGTATTATGTGTCGTATCGACAGTGCATGTGAGGGAGTTTGCTTGTGGCTAAATGAAGGGGCTTTTTTTTCAGACGGAGTGAGGTTGGCGTGAAGACAACAATTGGCCCCAACTTGTCCTGGTACTGGTAGGACACAGGCCTTGCCTCTCTGAAAGGCATCATTAGAAAGTGACAAAACTGCCAGGGGCAAAACTGGCCCTGCACAATGATCAATTCGGCAGACAGGATTGAATTATAGGGGGAGGGTGGGCTTAAAAGAAGGGGGATTGGAGGGAGTTGGTATAGTACAAGACCCCCTACTGCTTTAATTACTGATGTGTGCGTCTCCCTATTAACAGCACACCTATGGTCCACTGGCCACTCCGGGCCTGCACAAAGCTGGAGAGGAGAAAGAACATTCTGCAGAGAGGCGGGCAGAGAGGACGCAGGGAGACACACAAACCGGGGTGCTCATTAGCGAATGGTAATCAGCGGTCGAGAGGTTGGGCACTCACCTCACAAAACGCCACATGTCAATTTGTCCCCTTCCATTCATGAGCCCACTCCCATTTTACCCCGCTCCCTCATGTTCTCTTGTTGAGGAGAATTGGATGGAGCGCCGTGGGGGGAAACACTCGAAGGGAAACGTAAACACGGGCCTGGAGTAGGGACTCCAACTTTGTCAACAGGGGGGTGGGAGGGTGGGGGCACACTCCTCAGCTGTGGCCCTTTGGCTTCTTGTCATCATTCTGTGTCCTCACACACTCTTATCTTATTATAGTGTAAGATATCAGCCCTCCTTACATCCTTTTTCCTTTCATCGTCTATGTATGTCGTACATTAACATATATACAGTACAGCTGTGATGTGTGTAATGACACTGAGTCAGAGTGTGACTCTGCACCTGTCTGCTTTTTTTTCATAGTCACGACATTAACAATAGTAGAAGTGATAGACAGAAAACATACAGTACGTCCTTACCCTGGTTTGATTATTTCAATGATTCCCTTTTTTCATTCTGCAACTACAATATCCACCCACACCATAAAATACACTTCTTCCAGAGAGGTTAAAGAAAAGATGGATGCCATTCTCATGTCTGTGTGGTAAAAATCAAGCTTAATTTAGCTTAATAAAATGATGGCAGGGAGAAAATTGCTTGCCTGGCTCTATTCAAAGCTAAAAAAAATCTAGTAGCACCCCTAAAGCTCACTAATTAACACGTTATGTCTTGTTTGTTATATCGTTGGAAAAACCAAAGTGTAAAAATGTAAAGTTGCTTCTTTTTTTTCCAGGAAGTCACCGCTCCACACTGAGGAACAGCTCATCGTAAATTTTAGTTTTTACACTATATACATCAGAGCATATACTGTATATACATACACTATATAGCCTATATATATATACATGTTTATATGTATATACAACTAAGCTATGCTAGTTGGCTCCTGCTGTAACTTCAGAACAGAAAGACCCTCTCTTTATTTAGGTATAACCATACATGAACAGTATACATTCTCATTTTTTTTTAATAGTAGCTACATAGGAAACTATTGAGGTCCTTGAAGATCTGAAGCATATGGAGTTGTAATGTTATAGAGGAGCAACTTAAACCAGGCCAAGGTCTGCTATAGTAACATGTATGGGCATGCCCTCCAGCTGTGCAGGTGCATGTAACACCAGCCCTGTATTCCTAACCCCTCACAATGTGACAAAACACTGCAGTCGGCATGGTCCAGTGGGCAGCGGGAGAATATGTAATGCACCAAAACCAATTTCATCTCAACTGAAATTGGGACGGGCTGGCTTATGTTCTCACATTCAAAACTTAAATCAGATCTCCTCTCAGTCGAGTGGAATCAATGCGACCCTCCATCTTACTTTGAAATGAGACCTAGTCGTCCTTGTGGATTATAGGTGGCTGATCGGGCGACGACGGCACTAGTGGATATCTCTAGAGATCCATCTCCATCCAAGCCTTCTGATCTCCATCTATCTACCAGTCTACCACTCAATCTCTCTGTCCCCCCTATCCATCTCTTCCTCTATATTTGGATGAGATCTAGGGGTGTAGAATGGAGTAAGATAATCCATATTTTAATCAGAAGCATCATTTCAAATAAAACCTCAAAGCCTGTGCATACATTCTCCACAAGGCATTCATTCTGTTGGAACTATGGATTCTCGGGTGTTTCAGTGTACCATGCATATTCCCCTGTTATACATTGCTGAACCAAGTGTTACATAAACCATCAGGACATGTTGGATAAATATCTGCAAAGAAAGTGATGGTTCCAATAAATATGCTTGAAAAGAAGTCACATAAATAAAAGCAGAGCATGGCTTTGATGTGTTTAGCAATTCCACATCCTTTGCACCTCCATTTTCTCATCATGGCAGCTTCAACAAGGTTTAATTGGTATGGAAATAGAAGTGGTGAAACATGACAGAAACTCCTCAAGCCCCGCTATTTAGACCCTTTATTACTGTATTCTGTCCTTCAACCAATTATCGCCAATCTACTGCTCTGCAGCCCCCTACCAACCTCCTCCCTCATGATTACACCAGGCTTCATGCAGCTGCAGAGAGGAAGCTATGGGTCGATAAATACAACTTGTAAACCCGTGTGGTGCAAATTGAGTTTCCCCAGGAACTTATTTGAGCTCCAGCTACTGTACGCAAAGAAAAAAGCTGTTCTTTCCTTAAAATCATAATGGCATGACACTTTCATCCACTTACTAAAGGTTGGATTACTTATTTGCACGTATAAAACTCTGTACTTAATTGAAAATTATGTCATCTCTAGCACAGAGATCCACTTCAGTCTTTGTCTGTTGACACTGTTTCTGTGTGTGCTTTATTTGCACATAGCCAGGAAATGTCACCTTGCAAAGAAAATTCACAGCTCAAGCTGTGTGTGTTTGCCACATAACGGAAAATGACTGGACCTCCAAAGAAGCAGATAAAAAGATGAGAAGTTACATCTGCATAGACAGATTACTCTTCCACCTGATAAAAAAACAAACAAACACATTTTTCAGCCATTTGAAGCATACTTGCACAAAGTTAAACACGATGGGGCATATACATTATTTCCCTGAGCTGAAAATGGTGTAACTTTGCAGGTACATCTTGAATACACAGCTGCATTAGTACAGCACTGTTACACTCCTGCAAGAATCCAAGCCATGGCACACTCATTTGGCATGGCCTTCCCATGGACCAGCTTGTTGTCTGGGCCGTTGTTAGCCCAGGAGGCTGGCCTGAGCCCTGAGGGCTTGGTCAGCGTTTAGGGTGTTTTGCGGGGTGGGGTGGAGAGGGAATGGGATGGGTGAAGGGGGAAGCTATGGAGATGGGTGCAGGCCAAGGCTGGGCAGGGCTCAATGCCAGGGTCTCAGTGGGACACCCTCCTTTCTGGGAGCCTGCTCAGCCCCCTCCTGAGGCCCCAGCAGGGTGCAGGGATACATGGTCAGTGCAAGACAGGTCCATCTGCCCCACTACCTCTGCCCCACTCATGCCAGCACCCTCCTATCACCTGCTCCATCGGCACCTTATGGAAATGACCTACTGCTGCCTGACCTAGCTGACACGCATGGCTCACCTTCAGCATATGCCACCACGGCTCCCGTGTCTTCTGTTCAAGGGTTTATGAATGGTTGATGTAAGATTAAGTCTTCTATTCTTTTATTTCTCTTGCAAGCCATATTTATAGCGTTTGCTATTTAAGGACAGCAGACCTATCCCCATCAGCCTCCAGACGTTAATGTTAATATTTTCCTGCTGCAGCACAGCACACGCGAGACATTTCTTCTCACATGTTTTATTCTTTTGTAGTTGCTGAGACACCAACAGCAGAACTGTCGGTAACTGAGCTGAATGCACGTACATATAGTACAGATTGAAGTGTTTCTCTGATGTGGCCGGATGACAAAGTGGAGCGAGTTTCCTTGTACATCCTTAATGGCTCATCTTTAAAGCTGTTGTTTGTACGCACTGTAGATGCAGGCTGCCGGCCAGTACTGTACAGAACAGGGTTCTGCATGTGACTGCTGTGCTATTTCACCGTGAGCCCTCTGAAATTTACAGCATAAAAACACCAGTCTCACGAGCATGAGAAAATGTGGAGTCGAATTCTATAAATAAGACATCCTGTATTTGAAAAGCTAACACCTTCTTCAAAAAAGCTCTGGTGTGAAAAAGAGCGCAGTACTTTCAACAACGAAAAAGTTCTGAGTTGTAAGACATTAGCAGCAGCATTTTGTCAGGATGGAAATGCAGCCTTTGTTTTTATTAATTTAAACACTGCCTTTATATGATCAAGTGGAACCTGGCATATTCAAAGGGTAGTAAAATTGTAAAATAGAATTTTTATTCAGGTATAATATAATTACACTTTAGTTGAAGCTAGAAACGAGAGGAGGATGTACCATTTGTCAAAACCACTGACATTCACAGTTAGAAATATTGTACTTTTATCAAGCTAAGATCTCAGAGTATTTCTCTTTTTGATCAGTGTGGTCAACAGGCCTGGTTTTGTGTCTTGTATAATAATAATTTCTGTCTTTCGAATTGCTGTAAGTTGGAGGTGTCAAACTGTGCTGGACTGAAAAGCAGAACTTCCCTGTCATTTTTAGAGGTACTTTCTCCAACGCTGCACGTGAGGAGAAGTTAGCAGCATTTTATTACTATGAATTATTGACAAGTAGTTACCAAAGACGCTTTGCTTTATTGCACTTTTGCAAAACTTGATCTTCTCTTTTTTGAAAGTGTGAAAGTGTCTCTAAAGCAGAACTTTCATGATCCAACTTTCCTTTTTTTCACTTGTTCTCTCAAACAAAAATACTTTTCCCTCCACCCTTTCATCATATAGTAAAGATTATAGAACAGGGTAAAACATACCCTCTTGATATCTCATGATGATAATTATAATAATGATAATTAGAAATATTTCAATTCATAAATTCAAATTTCTCACCCTTCTTTGGGGCAATGGTGAGCCGAGATTTGGGCGTAATAATCGGAGAACTCATTTAAAAGACAAACAAAATGAGGTCGTTTTCTTGCTTCTACAAATGGAGCAGGCGGCGCGGTCTATTGTGCTGCGGTGGCTGCCACCATGCTGAATGCGGTGAATAGGGGGCTGTCGTGCCCTCTGTGTAGCCCCAGCTGTCTCTGACTGATAGGATGGAGGAGGGGGGGCGGCGAGGTGTAAGGAAGTTCAGGAGGCCTGTAGATTTACAACACAACTGAACAGACTGTCGCGTTAGTCATCCTAACTAACCAACCAACCAGTCAAGCAGTGGGCCGAGATGCGTTAACACTGCGCTCCACGGGCTCGGAGCATGCTAATTAATGCAGCCAAATGAGATCAGCGGTAGAGGCCCAGGCCAGGGCCATATTGCTAAATAGCTTCCTTCAGTATAGGCCTGTGTGGTGTAATTACCACCAGGCCACTCCACAAAGCCGGCTTTATGTCCCACTGAAACTGATTTCATGTCCCTCATTCCCCCATTAGCAGCATGTTTTTCAAATGTGATGAGAGAAGTCTGTCACTGGTTATCGTGTGTGTTTGTGGGAGAGAGTGCCAGTTTGCTTTAAATTTAATGGACTGTCTGGTGAATGTACTGAAGTGGGCACATGTTAATTTGATACAATGATCGAGAGGCTGCCACCCACCAGCAAGAAATGACAGACTGCTTCTCATGAAATGAGTTAAACCTGTAGTGGTGATCATATTAAGAGAAGATATCAGTGTGCTGCAGAGACCAACGAATAAATATGAAGATATTCTTGTAGTAACACATGTGACACTTCTTCCTCATTGTAAATGAATTAATGAGCATGCTGCTGAACATATAAAGCGATGCTCATAACATGACAGCAAATCCCCAGGTCTTTACAGTTCTTATATTTGACAACCTGCAACAGTCTTGAATGGTTTTAACTTCATTTTGTGCTTTGGAGGAGCATGCATATTTCAGTGTAACAGGTCACAATCAGAGCAAGAGTCCTTAACCTTTAGGTGTTATAAATGTGGTGAAACAAAGAGATGACTGGACAAACATTCACTTCACACATCCTGTTTGTTCAAGGTTCAACAGCATGTGTCAGTCTGTAGATAAACCACTATCTTGTCAATTTAGTAAATAACTAATGCATCAATTTAGGATAACACACATACATGTAACAATAACATAAAATCAAGTTTCATTTAGGAGACTGTCGAAGAGACGAGCAATTTACTTCCTTTTTTTTTTTACTCAGTTATGCAAAAGAACAAATGTATCCCATGTCTAGTTTTTCTTTATTGGATGTATTCATGCTTTGATTAAATAAATAAAAAACGAAGAGAGCTGTCAGTCACACTCAGATTGAGGTGTCTATGACACATTTTTCCTCCTCCATCTTCTGAAAGGAGAACCCTTCATATGCTGGTGGGAAACATTAGAATATCTGACAGCTGTGAAATTCAGAGCTCACCTTTTTTCTTCTCCTTTAACTTTTTTTTTTTTTTTTTTTTACAGTTTTGAGTTACATCATCCTCGATTATAATGTAGAAATTGCACTAATGGGTTTCACCTGAATTGCAAATGATCAAGTGACAATAAAGTGTTAGATGATATGCACCAAACCAAAGATAAATAAATTGCGCAGTGTGTTGTCTTGTCTCCTTTTTTTTCCTCATCCATATGCTGCGGCTGTCTACCACTGTAATCCCCTTAATTCAAGTCAGCATGAATATAGACACCAACAAGCGTTTGGTGTGTAATGTAGCAGAAGCATCTAGCTGGCCGCCACTATAGTACCACCCTGACACTGTCAAAGGTGCCACGTTTAGCCCCAGGCAATACTACTCAATCACCGCCTGGTTCACAGGGGCCAGCACACCAGCAGGGCCCACTAATGCTTTACTAACCCTCCGCTTCTCGGCTCCCCCTCCCCTTCTCTTCTGTGACGGGACAGGCGAAGTTGGCGTCTCCCTCCACCCAAGGCTCTTTTTGTCGACGCTCTAAGGGACGGGGGGGACAGGCCATGTTTTACCGAGTCCCCGAGCAACAGATCTGTGCTCACGACGGACAGTTTCAAGGCTTAAACCTGAGCACTGACGGCACATGTGTGGTAATGGGCTGCTATGTCCCAGACCTGTCACTGTGGTGGAGCCCTGCAGGGTGCACAGACATATGCCTCAACTCCATCTGTGAAGGAAAAGAAATCAACATATTTCCATTTTATATAGATGCAAACACTTTGTGGAAATAAATTATGTTACATTCAGATGACTTTTTTGTGCAAGTGGGTATCATAATTCAGATTTAACACTGACTATAGTGTAATGCAAAATGCATATGAAATATAATTGTAAGGTGAAAATGTACTGTAGTGCCTTTCAATCTAAAAGGAGTTGGGAGAGGAAGATGTGTTGGGTAAATTAGAAAAAAGAAAAGAAAATGTATTACAGAGACAAGATACTGTAGACAAATAAAATTACAAAAACCAAGTGGAAAGGCATTACAGAGCCATACAGATCAGCTCCAGTATTCACAGGTCCAGCTGGGTAGGAGGTGAGAATCCAGGGTCAGGCTCCGACACGACTCCCTGACTCCTAATTTAGAGATTCTCATTTTCAGTTCCTGAACCGAGGGCAAGAAATCGTACCTGTGAGAAGCCTTCAGGCAGAACAGGGAGAGGTGTGGAAGAATCTGTTTCTGTTCAGAGAGGAGGCTGCTCAACTACTTGTCTTTGTTCCATCAGTGTGTCGACACAGTCACAGCTGAGAGTTGCATATGCACGTGGAAGACTTGTGGCTGATGAGCTGTGTATTTAAGTCTCGTGCTTGATCACTTGTCGATTTGGTAAAGACTGTGGTTTTGGAATTGAATCATACATTTGTGACCTATTTTTTAAAAAAAGATTCACTTTGTCACAAGAGGGTCAGGGATGAGTGTTGCAAATATGAAAGAGAAGTCAGGAAGTGTTGAGGTCTTTCCATTAGATTTATTCATAAGCACTATAGGGTTATGATTAGATTTAGGTTACAGTTTCTAAAATGCCAATGAGAATATGGTATGTTACAATAGTTCCTCCTTATCCATTATATCTACTGTTCAGGCCAATAGGGTTAGGGATAGGTTGATTTTGGTGTTTTGTCAAGTGCTGCCCATTTCACTCTATAATCCATATGCTACTTCACTGGACTATATTGTCAATTTTTGGCTGGAGTGCAACAGTGATGTCGGCCCTTTAAGCGTACATGCTGCTGACTGACTGAGTGACTGAGTGACAAACTTTGACCATTGTTTGTCTGGCCCATGTTAAGGCCCATTTATGCTCAATGATAAATACGCTTACGGATACAGACGGAGCCTTTCGTCCGTACTCTGCGTTCATTTTGTCCATTTTTCGTCCGTTTCCACAAAGTTTACGGATACGGACCAAACGGAGCAGTACCACCGGAAACCGTGGGGGCGGTGTTGCTGTCACTACCCGATACGTAGCCTAGATCCAGTGTGAGACAGAAGAAGAAGAAGACACAATGGCTGAACTTTTCGAGGAGAAACCATGGATCTATTAATACATCCATGGGAGAAACTGTGCGAGTTGGTGAGGAACTTGACTTCCACCATATTTTCGATGTCAGTTCACCGCCTCTTACAACAAGTTTGTTTTCTTCTTTTATTTATGATGTACATTATCAAGATCTCCTCCATAGTCGCCATGTTTGTTGTCATAAACTTTTGACTCTGGGCTGCCCCCTGGTGGATGTATTGGTTAACATCCATGCCAACGTAAAGGACGCATGAAAGTATGTGGGCAGTGACGGTAGCAATGTTTGAAATGGACGCATACAATTTTGTCCGTACGTGGAGCATAAATGAGCCTTTAGAGTTTCCCGATTGGCTGTTGTTCTTTCAAAATGATTTAGAACAAACAAGTAGTGCTAACTTTGTCACTAGACTTGTTAATGACTAAATGTACCCACAGTCTTTTATTTGTGCATTTTTATGCTTTTTGTGCCATTCACGCAAACGCTGTAGAGCTGTAAAGTGAAAACCCAAAGTCAAGCTCTTTGTTGTGAAAAGGCCAGTACAGTCACACTGTCATCATCAGTTGTTGCTGACCACACACTCTGTCTCACGCAGACACACAGACACACACACCACAGACACATTTTTGTCACGTTCACAATTCATCAGAACACACATTTTTCCATCATGATAAGCCGCCTGTTATGACACACTCGGACACCAAATGCACCCCCACCGCCTCTTTCTGACAAACTCACTCACACACAGCTCGTCCTAGCGTCCTGTCCCGAGCCTCTGACACTGTTGGCTACTGACATCAGTGACAAGGTGACCTTTCTCTGTCACGGCCAAGACAGCCGTGCTCTAAGACGATCTGAGACCCTTTTTTCACCTCTGCATTATGTCAAAATATCTCACCAACAACATTAGCAATCATATGAACGCAGATATGATCTTTGTTATCGTTTCCTGTGGCTCAGTGAATGATGATATTTGTCTAGTACCATTTCCCTTTTTGTAACCGAGCCACATCAAAAGCTATATTTCAGTCCTTTCAGTGCATATGATGAATAAATAACAGTTTAAGCTGCTCATGCCCTTCTAAACATGTTGGGTAACTTTAATCCATCTCCATTTTCAAGATCCAGAGTGCTTTGACCTTTTGCAGTCTTTAAAATTGCTAAGTAAGTTTAACACAGTTTCATCTGATAATTTGCCTGTGATTAATGTTTGAAATAAAAGAAAACATCAAAAACATTGGACACTGATAATTCCATTGTCTGTTTTCCCACCAGGTCCTTTCAATGCAAATCTCATTTATGGTCTCAAACTTGATTAGATCAGCAACTTACTACCATCACTTACCTCACCAGTTGGCATGGAAACAGAAAGGCGCCGGACTAAAAATGGGGATGTTGTCATCCCAAATAGTTTGCAAGCTCTACATATGTCTACGTAGAGGTGTAACAACCTTCAAGTTCAAAATCATGTTTGCAGCACAGATGGAAGTAGGACAAAACAATACAAACCCTAATGTATGGACAGACCTTTGCTGCATATAGACAAAGCATATTATCATTGCAGGAGTATTGGCCTAGTTACTCTTTAAAGGGACAACAAGGAGTTTTGGAAAGCGAAGTGTTTTCACACTACATTTCCCATGAGCCTCCGCGTGCACGGTGAAATTCTTGGACCGGCGCAAGACGGACGAAAGCGAAAACATTTGCCAAGAATGTTTTCATTGATCAAGAATGAAAGTCGGAGTTTCGAAGACGATCACATACCGTCATAGTTCCGACCATAAACAGCGATTTGGTGGCGTTATTCCCATGACCCGCCAAGCAGTGTCCGCGAAACCGAAAAGTAGGAAATGTTGGGCGAGCCGACCACTAAATAATAATAACAAAATGACGATAAAGACAAAACGATATATTTATTGAAAATGGACCCATTAACAAGTGTGGGTAACATATTAACGTCATCCACATTAATATGAGACTTTTTTATAACCAAATACAAACTCCTCGTTTTCCCTTTAAGTCTGGCAGGAGTCCAAATGTCAAATTTATAGCTATATTATATGCTTGCAATAAAATATATAAAATATTTTTTGTCGTACAGTGCACTTGCAGTGATATTTCTTCTTGCCATTTGATTTGTTTCAATTCATTCATTATTATTTAATCAATAAAGCCAAGTTACATCCAGTTCCACTGTACATTATGTTCCCAAAGCCTCAGTGTCTTCCCCTTTGCCCTGTTTGCCTCAGTTTAAATTGCATCGGTAGGCTACATATCTTTTTTTTCCTATTTTGTTCTTACCATTCCACATCTTAAAGCTGGGACTTATTGTCTCAGCAGGTGTCAGGGGATTTGGTTTGTCTTACGCTTTGAGAAGACCTTCCTCCCTGTTAGCCCCTCGCTCTGCAGAGCTGCAGGGTTCACTGAAGCAAGGAGACGACATCTTCCCTTTCCACAGAGAGCGCCATGTCTCTCTCCAGAACCTTGTCGAGGAGTCACAGTGCTGATACACTCACTCACTCACACACACACACACACACACACACAAATCCCTAGCCACACACTCTATGACCCCTCCACCCCAAGTCCTGCTCCCTGTACTCCCCACTCCCCCCACCTTGTGCCCTCTGAGGAGAGGAGCTGTATTGAGCGGGAGCTTGAAACCATGCTTGTATTGTCAAAGGATTGCCGGCACTTACCTCCACTTGAACATTTAGTGCTGTCTTGCTGGGCCTGGACAGAAAATAGCACTATAGGGTCACTGATGAATTGCTATTTCTGGACAAGGGATAAACACACTGCTTTGTACGGATTATCTCTCCAATCTGTGATAGCAGAGCTGAGATTTCCATCTTCTGTCCAAATCTTTTTAATGTTTCAAATTTGTTATAAAATGCTAGTTGTTATATGTTGATCATTTAAGACCAATATCTGTACGTAGGATCTGATATTTAAAAGCATGACCACTCTGTCAACCAATATTTTAGTGAATTATATTAATTTTATGTCAATGAAACTGTTAGTGATGTGATAAATGGGAATGACCGAGCTCCATTTTCACTTTCAGTATCATTTGCTGAGTAAAAACAACAGCTGATCTAATTTTTGCTCAATTGTTATTGTCATGCGAGGATCAGTCCTAATCATACTGTCAATAAAAGCTTGTGGATCAGCTTGTGATTCTGTTCTTAAAACTTGAAATCTGTATCTTTCTCTTGGCATATTGCTGTTGCAGTGAGTGAATTTCCACCATCAACCAGGAGACTTGAGGCCAAATTATTTATCTACTGCCAATGTCACTCAGGACAGGGCACTGTTGACTATATTGACTATATTTTAATACAAGCAAATGCTGTTTTATCATGAGTGTACCATTGATAAATGCTAATTTAAAAACAAAACAAAACAAAACAAAAAAACTTTAAAAATTTCAAGTAAAAATGTTTTCACTATCATTTCATTTGTTGTACTGTCACTTTAAGTGATCACTTAGATCACTTCAGTCTGGATCCAGAATTGTCATGGTGAAGTTCTGAGCTTTTCAGCTTGCTAAGTGGTGCAAAGTAGGTTTAACATGGTGTCATCTCATAATTGACCTGTAATTAATGTTTCAAATAATAAAAATATACTTTTAAACAAACACATTGGACTTCTGTAATTTATCACGTATAATTAACTATAACAGAAAATATTTAGACGATATTTAGAAGAGATATTCAGAGTTTCATTTTGATGTCAAAAACATTTTTCAGTGCTTTCTGAAGTTTATTTTTTGTTCCACCAGATTTTAAAAGTGTAATTCATGTCTGGGCTGAGAGCTTAGGAGTGTGTGAGACGCCCTAAACAGCTGCCACTGTTCATGTGTGTGTGTGTGTTCTGCATGTGTGTGTACACATGTGGGTGTCTGTGCATTTTAATAATAAGGTGTTGACTCTGTCCTCTAAGGCTCACCTGTGGGGATTCCTAATGGTGTGTGTTTGGAACGTGTGTTCATGCATGTGTGTGTGTGTGTTTGCGTGTGTGTGTGTCACTTTGGGAAACACATATCTGTGCACCACAGCGCAACACCTGCCAGAGGCTGTGGCTGTTTATGACAGAGGCTGTGCGAGTTGGAGAGAACATGGTGGAGCGCGGCCAGTGCCACGCATGCACGCACACAACACACACACACACACACACACACACACACACACACACACACACACACACACACACCTGAGGGCTACACAGAAATGTGGGATTTTTATTGCAACAATTCAAATGATTGTATGAGCACAAAATCCACACAAGCAAACATTTTCAATGGTCAGACATCACACATACACTGTAAAAACTATGGAAAAACACTCCCCTCTAAACACACACACAGACACACACACACACACACACACACACACACGGGTAAATGTAATAACCACAGGGCCGGTGTGATCTGTGTCTCTCTCCCTAGGTCTTGCTGGCTGTGCAGGTCCCCAGCAGCTCCTATATTACAGCAGTAGGCAGGGGAGCCTGGCAGAGCCACTGGCCTACAAAGTTCAATATAAACGAACAGTGGGATCTCCCAGGGACCTGGCAGGAAAAAGCTTAGCAAAGTTAAAGCCTCACCAGCCTGTCCCGGCTGCCCATGCCAATAATAACACACTTGTACAGTACATATGGGCATACAAGTCCTGCACACACTCACACAGTTGTACACACACTGACAGCACACCTATTTGCTACAGCCATTGTTTGGTACATCACCACTAGCCATTTTTTTCAGGTCATGTACTTTGGTTTAATTTGTAAGAATGTGTGCTATTTAATTTGTAATTTAATGAGACCAACTTCTGAAAGAGACAATATGATTTATTATTAGAGCCAAAATACCAATGATGCTCTATAGGGCACAGCAAGTTCATTCTAGGGCTACATCCACACTTAGATGTTTTACATTTACTATATTTATGGCATCTTCACTATTGTGGAGCTTTCAACCCTAACACTATCTCTAGAGCAGATATAGTCTGGAGAAATAGACACAGTGATGTAGGCACCCATATTACATGATCGGATCTTAACAGTCATGTCTAGCAGAAGTGATGCAACATGAATAACAAATTACGTTGATTTCCGAACTTGTTGTAATTACATTCTGCATTTTACTGCTACACACTTGCTGTTGTTGATCCTCAACCTTGCAGTGAGAAAACATTTTTTCTACAGAGACAGCAATCTGCCTCCTGTCATAACTGCATGGCAGACAAATGGTCAGTGTACGTGGGTTATGTCACGTGTGTTTTCAGGTACCGTACTATGGATGATTTCTGTGAGCTACAAATTGCTTCTCGTTTTACAATACAAATTAAAACCGCTCCTCGTAATGATAATATAATGTTCACTTATAAAATTTATGAGCAGAAATCACTTGGTTTGCAGACTGACTCTCTGTGAAACCTCCTCCTCTCCTGCTCTCCATGCGCTGTAAGCCTTCTCTCTGTCTGCTTTGCAGGGTTGCTCCCCTCTTCAGATGGCTGTGGACGCAATAATGACCCAACAGATGGGTTTATTAGAGGGCGGTTAAGGCAGCCAGCGGGTGGTTTGTTCGGGGGGAACCGAGAGCTGAAGCGCCAGGAGCTCTGGGTGAAAGGGAGACTGACAAGAAGCGAGTGACTCTGCCTCTCTCCTCAGTTGTTGATCCAATAGACAGAATCTCTTCCTTGTAATGAACTGGGCTTGTAAGACTGGTGTGTAGTCGTCTGTGTGTATGTGTGTTTTTTTGTGTCACACCCACACATATGTGCACTATTGCTTATGTAATGCATCAGCACTTTGCATTTGTACATTTTGGTACATATGCCTCCACCCCCCTGAAGCATGTGCAGCGCCTTTGACATGTAAATGAGACAGAGCTGGCTTTGTTAGCTACCTGCGTGTTAATGCTAGTTTAAGATGTCATCTGTCTCTTTTTGCCTCTCCATTCATTGGGGCGGGTGGCATGCTTTGTGTCCCCAGCCCCAGGTGTCAAAAGAGGGTTCTTCAAACCCTCGTTAGTGTCCTAGTGTGTGGATGTGGGTGTGCTTTTGTGTGTGTGTGTGTGTGTTCTGCTGGAGAAGGCCTCTGTAGATCACAAGGCAATATGGGCCACATCAGATCATACAGAGACCTCATTATTCTCTTTACACGTCAAGGTCTTTACAACACTTGTTAGATTTCATTTGGTCAATAGGGCTCAATAGAGTTGATTTAGCTAATAAAGACAAAAAGTGGGACATTAACTCTGGCATATGGACAGGATTTAAACATCAATGGCAAGGAAATGAATAAATTAGCCTCTAATTACCAAATTAAAAGAAGATCAGAGTTTTATTAGAGGTGTTCTTTATATTGCGTTTGTGTTTATAATTAAAGAGAGAATATCAGAGGGTGTGTGTGTGTTTTTTATTTTATTCCAACATCGACAAAATTCTCAGTTTGCTCTCCTCTCTGATTGTGATGCATAGATAATGTGCCTAGCAGAAAAGAACAGAAGTAAGATAAGGAAACAAAAGGAACAAGTGTGTAACTTGTATGAAAAACATATAAATAACATTAAAAAACTGAAGGTGCACCAGGAAGTAGTGCAGATCTGTACTGTAATAGTGATGGGAATTTGTGCAGAAGTGTGTGAATCACAGTAGTGCACTGAGTGCACCACTGAATTATGACCAACAACCAGATTAATAATTGCATATTTAATTGTTACATCTTTGTAGGCTACTGTTTCAAAAATTAGATGATTACTCCCTGACTTGTACAATGTTATTCATGGATTACCTCTGTTGTTTTAATATTTTTGAAGCATTTTATTTTGTTTTTATCATTATCATTATTATTATTATTATTATTATTATTATTTGTATATATACTATATTATATATACAGTATCTAATGTATTTCTTGGTTTATCAAAAGATAAAAGCATTATCACACCTTCAGTAGTGAAAGTGATTCTATGCACAACGACACAGAGGAATGGCCCCAGAGGATGTGATGCTACTTGGAGACTCATCTGAGCAGTGTAAGGCACGCGACACCTGAAGGGAGAAATCAAATGCTTGTTAGGACCTGGTGGAGGGCCCTTCACGGTCTCTCACCTCCAAAAACCTCAGCCCGGATGCTGGTGGGCCCCCTCTCCTGCATCCTCCTCCCTCCTTCCCCCCTCTTCAAAGGTCATTCAGTCCTGGCCACTACCCCACTCCACCCCCAAAACCACGAAGAGAGACAGAGAGAGTGGGGCCGAGTGAATGGTATCAACACTGAGCTTTTAGCCCCTTTTTCTCTCAGGGGGTGTATCTATCTCCTTTGTTGTCTCACTCAGGCAACGTATACTGCACCTTCACTCTTCATCGACCACTTATGGAGACCATGTTCTTTTAAAGCAAAATGTTCTGTGTTTAAGGATTAAAGTGTGAGATGCAACTAGTATAGTACTTAGTAAAAAAAGAAGTGCTTTAAATGGGTATTTCCATTCTATATACATTCAGTGTTAAATACTGTATTTTTTTTCTGGACAAGGCTACATTTTTGTATAACTGAATTAGAGAATGATATTTTACATACAAAACATAGGATTTATTAATTTAACTTTCTGTATGCATGTATAAATCATGAACTTATTCATTTTTTATTTATCTCCATGTTGACCAGCTATCTTTAAAATTCTGCTTGTAACACATCAATAACAAACGGTCACAAGACATGAGGTTATAATACGCCCTCTGGCAAACACTCTTTCGGGGCAAATTGATGCTTCCAGTAAGTCGCCATCAGAAAGGGATGTAGCGGGCCGGTTAACATGCTAACTCAGTGGAAGAAAACACAAGACAAGAGTTAACATCATTGTTGCTTTTCACCTCTGAAGAAAGCTCTTGATGAGTACAGATATGAAGATTGATGTTGAACTTGCAGTAACCAACAAGTCATGCTAACATCAGTGACGACATAGCTAATATATGGTAGCTAATATACCGTCGTTGTTATAGCTGAAATATTAAAAGGAAAGGAATAAAGGAAACAGCTGCTTTACATACAGTGAAAAGCAGAAATTCTGCCTATGAATCAAACATACAGCAGGAAAATGAGCACATTTCTCATTTGGAATTGATGGAGCATGAATAAAAAGTTGAAAATAGCTGAAAATTGTAAAGAACTTGAGTAAATGTCCCTACTAGTCCCAATACAGCTGGAGGACGGATGCCTAATTATGGCAAAACACACTTCATCACCCCCGTTAACTATTTGATCTGTCTTAAATTCTTTTTTACAAGAATCTCACAAACAAATCACAAAAAATGTAAATCACCCCAAAGGAAGAACTTATATAAGACCATCCCCACCCCTGCAGACTGACTTTTATTCAAGACAAAGATTAGAGCACTACACACACACACACACACACACACACACACACACACACACACACACACATTCATGTGTCCAGAACAATACACCTTATGGGCACCCCTGCACAGACACAATTCACCCATGTCTGTAATCTTCCTAATCTGTCACCATGACCCAGGGTAATGCCATGTCACCACAAGTGTTTGGCTTCGCTTTCAACTCAGCCATGTTGACACCCCACGTCTCCTCAGAAACTCTGCCTGACCCTGGCTGCAGCCCTCTGGCCTCCCCCCGGTGACACCGCGGCTCCTTCTGCCCTGTCTCGAGCAGCTACCATCGTCTCAGCCACAGCTTGGCCTGGAGCCGACACGGCGGCGCACAGCAACCCTGATTCAGGTGGCGTAAATATAGCCTGGCCTGACACTGAGTGGACGCTCCATGCACCTGAGATGTAAACAAACTTAAGCATCAGGAAGAAGAAAAAAATAGGAAAAAAGAAAAAGGCCCCCCAGCCTACAGCATCGCTCACAAAAGCTTACAATATCCACCCTTGACAAAAGACGATGCCAGAATCTCTCACACCTCACTTTTGCCTCTACTCTTTCTTTGCATGACATGGACGTTTGCACCGAGCACCAATTGGCATGACAGTGTGACCCCCAACCTTTCCTCTGCTTGTCCCCACATCCCATCCCCTCCCATCTCTGTACTCCTTCCCTTGTCCCCTCATCATCCATGTCAAACCCCCCCACCCCCACCCCCCCAGCTTTAACTCGCACCCACACCCCTGCTCTTCCCTCAATGACAATATCCTGGTAATGGTGGCCTTTGTTTTTCTTGGCCCGGGCGCCTGGATTTGTCAGGACGCATTTCCTGCCCGCAGACTGAGGGGGCTGCTGCTGCGTGGCAATCTGGGCTCACTTCTCAGGCAGCTAAACCCTTTGACACTGTGCTTTTTAATTAAAATTACATTATGATTAATCAGGCAGAAGGAGGGGCCCTCCCCCTCACTTGCACTCCTTCCACCCCCCTCCCCCTCCTCCTCATCCTCGTCCCCCTCCTCCTCCTCCTCCTTCTCTCCTCTCTCCTCCTGCTCAGTTTCCAGGCAGGTTTGATTACAACCTGTGACGGACGTTCCTCACTGCCAAGCCGCTAAAGATGTGCTGGCAGATGCGGCGGCCTGGCCAGCTTGTCAAGCCCCGGGGTTGCAGGCAGCCAGGGAGACAGGGACAGAGAGACGGAGGAAGGAAGTGAGAGAGGGAGAAGAAAGAAAAAAAAAACAGAGCAGGAGGAGCAGAGATAGGAAGAATATGGCAAGGAGAGTGTGTGCAAAGAAAGACCAGGTAAGTGACAAGAGAGGGAAATTAGGAGAAAAGAAAGAAGTCAGATGTGACAACCCAGAGACTTGAAATCCTCCAGACACTCCAGAGACTTTGACAAGACATCAGGTAGACTGACTGACAGGCGGCCGAGGCAGAGCTGCTGGACGGTTTGTATTGATCGAGGGGAGCTCTGCACTCACCGCTGGAACAGAGGAGGAGACAGGAGAGACGTGAAGCGGGAAATTGTCTCTCCCTACAGCTGTACAAGGCGCCTGGATACAAGAGCCTATACTTAACTCGGGTGTCTAGACTGGTACTCTGGGTCCTTCGTATCACAGGTGGAGTGGTAGGAAGGAACCTAGAGCTGCATGTACGCATGTGGACGCTCACATGCTTGCTTACTCAGGCTGAAATAGTCATGTTAGAAGTATGTAGAGACATAGAAACAAAAGGGCAGAGCCAATGAAGAGCATGTCAATGAGGGACAACAGACACAGTGACACCGGATAAGACAGGAACACAGTGCACAGGGCATCTAGGTGCTCTGCTGTTACACGAGTGATGCTGCAGCACATCAACAACATCCATACCATCTCGTAAAAAAATCACACTCTTATTTAGATATGTTTAATGAACTGTCTGGAGATTTGTTTTTAAGATTTCTCCATGCAGTTCATAAGAGTAGCTCCTTTTACTCTCACTGTAAATCAGGTCAAATAGTTGTTAGCACATCACATACTGTATATCACCATGACCCTGCACGAACTGAAGTGTCATTCTAGGGCCACGTCTGACAGATTGATCATGTGTGACTGTGTGCGTTTAAGTGCGTAAGTGCATTGTATTTATTTATTTTTTGGGGTGTGCTTGTGTTCATGCATCCTTTATGTGTGTGTTCACATATTTGTGTCTATGTACTGTATGTGTGTGTGTTTTTAAAATGAAGGGGAGGGGGTTGCTGGTGATGAGGGGGTTAAGCAGGCGTGACCAGAGCATTAGCAAGCATGTTTCCATGGCCCACAGAAGTGTAACACAGTGTGTAACACTCAGACAGGATCTGGAGAAAGGTCAGAGACGGTGTATCTTGACTTCAAACTGCTGCCACAGTGACACGTTTGTGAACAGAAATGAACACTTCCAAACTCAAAAGGGTCAAAATCAAATCAGCTCAGTGAAGATTTTGTCTTTTTGATTATCTTTTTAAAAAGTTTTTGCACTTTAGAGGTGGATTGATGGTGCATGTACGCATTATTGCGTGTAATATTTAAAAAGGTAGTTTATAATTGACTAAAAGGTACTTATGTAATTCTTGTTGTACATGAAAATTAATTTTCATTTTCAATGTTTTGTGCCTGTCTCTGTGCATAGCTCTCACCCGTTCAGCCCCCCGAGCTGAAACGGGCCTGCATTCAGTGTCCTGCGCTCACATTGACAGGCAGTATTAAAAGCCAGTAGGTGGTCTTTCACTGTCACTGGGCAGAAGCCCCTCGTCACAGCACATTAATTACACACTCTCACCAGCTCAAACAAGCCTTGCCTGTTCATGCATGGAGATGGATTAAGAACAGAGTGGAGTATGTGTGCGTGTGTGCGTGTGTGTTTAAATCCTAAATTTACTCGTTCTCATGTTCTCGTGTCGGTGCAGCTGAAAATTTGGTTAAGGACATGCAGTGATAATGGCAACAAAGGGAAGTGAGCATGTCACTATTTAAAAACGTGAAAAGGAGCTGCCTCAACTTCAGTGGACCTTGTGATGATTGCCGATGAGTGGGCTGCAGAGAGTGTACAATCTGGTTGCAGTTGTTTTTTTTTTATTAACACTGTAAATACCAGGGTGCTATGAGTGAAATTAAATGTCAGTGAGTTTTAATCCATCCGTGATGTGTGCACACGTATGTTTGTGTGTGTGTACCTGTGTTATGTACACGCAGGTATTGTGTGTGTGTGTGTGTGTGTGTGTGTAAGCATGGATTCATGCAGGTTAGCCGATGCATATACGTATACTGTATGCTTGGGTTGACACCAGATCCAGGACTGACGCCTTTTTCCCTCTGACCTGACCCTGCTGTGAACTCTGCTGCCCTCGCGATCCATACGTATCATTTACCCAACGCCCTCCCTGCCGTCTCGCCTAATGCACAGAGGCGTGAAACACCTCGTAATGCTCAATCACAGCAGGGCACAGCATGCTAGGAGCCATCCAGAGTGACAGCACAGGGCCAGGGAGGCGGCCAGCAGAGGGAAGAAATGCCACATCGCCCTCAGGGAGAGGAAGAGAGGGAGGTGGTGGTGGTGGTGGTAGTGGTGGAGAGGGAGAGGGAGGGAGGGGAGAAGGGGAAGAGGCTGGAGGGCTTTGGAGGATTGGGGGGTTGTGGGGAGAAGGGGTACAAGAGGGGGTTAAGGTGGTCTGTGTCCACTTCACCCTAATGCAGATAAATGTGAACATTTTCTTTCATTTTTTGCTCAATTTGTCTCAATACAGCTAAAAACTGTGTACAGGTGTTGTTCATGTTGACTTCTGTCTTTTTTATTATTTGGCATCTGCTCCAACAATAAAAACTAATTTGATCACAGGTCATAAGTGCTACCAAGATAGTGATTTGGGGCCCTGACAACATACAGTAAGTGTATAAATACAGGTCAGTACCCACAGAGGTGATACCTGCAATATATCAGCTATATTGATATGCAAAATGAATAATCACAAAGTGAGTCAATGATTATTATGCATAAGCTCTTATGTCAGAGAGTTGAGGTCACACTACAACATGATATCACTGTCTTTGTGGATGAAAAGCAAAAACGAAGGAAGCTGTATTGACAAGAACACGGCCCTGTTGTAGTTGGTGTAGTGCTGCGATTTGCAAGTAAAAAAAACATTAAAGGAAAAGATGAGATGAGAGGGAGGAGGGAGGGAGGGAGAGAAAAAAATGGAGAGGGAGAGAGAGACGCAACAGACGGAAGTCACACTTGTGAAGTTGGAGGTGTGAAGGAAAAAGACGTGATCATGTTTAAAGGCAGCTTTTTGGACTGCTGTTTTAAAACCCCTCAATGTGCTGCTTAACTCTTTACTCTCTGAAACACTGAACCTTGTTTTTACACATTTACTTACAAACTTTGGCGTAAGTGTCGAAAAATGCAGCCCGGGAATGTAAAATGGTCGTTCAAGTGTTTTAAATGTTAGCGTAGATCTGTTTTAAGATTAAGAATCAAAACTGACTGCTAAAAGCAGACATGCCGTTTTCAAATTTTTATATTTTAGCAAATGTTATTAATGTGTACACACTAAACATGAGACACCTCGACCATCATTCGGGACACATTTTTCTGACTCACTGGCACCTTCTCTACTTGTAAAAACCTGACTAGCTAGCATCTGAAGAATTTTACACATACATACATAAGCCTCAGAAAGTGTGAGACACTGATGTTGGCAGAAGGATCCATCTGATGCAATTGAGAATAAAAAATGCTTTTCGCTCAAAGTCAGCACAAAATTTTCATGAGATGTAAACAAGAGGAGAGATCTGCTTCCAGCCTGGCAGAGCTTCTCTTGTCCTTGTCCGTGCCCTGTGGACTCATGCCCAGGACCCAGGCCTCTCCCAGGCCAAGCTGCCCAATGGTCCAGTTAATCATATGCAGCGCCATGAGGAAGCTTATGCTGCCCTATGCCAGTTTATGCCTCCATAACTGCAGGGTGTCGAGGCCAGAACCACAGCATGAGGGGGCCCTGACAGACTGGCTTGGCATCAGAGGCCTTGGCTCGGATTTGAAGATGAGCATCCCCTCAGAACCTGAACTGGTACCCCCACTGCCCCCTCCTCGCCATTCTCCCGGTGTCCAGGTCCTGCTGAGGGGCCGCTGACCCCGCTGACTGTGTGGACAGAGACCCTGCTGACCAACACAAACATTGACATTACTGCCTCTCAGCAGGGAGACAAAAACTCTGAAGGGCAGTTTGTGGGTTTATGCGAGTCGTGCATGCACACGTGTGTCACTTCAGAAAGCACCGGTCGGATCAGGATGTCGATGTGTCCTCTGCCAGACCTCTGATGCACCTCATACTTTGACTCTTGTAGCGCTCTGAAGAGATTATCGGTCTCTTTTTTTGTTTTGTTTTTTAAAGTATATTTTTTGGCCTTTTTGCCTTTATTGGATAGCACATAGTAGAGATAGACAGGAAAGGGGGAGGCAGAGAGAGGGGGAATGACATGCAGGAAATGTCTGCCCGACGCGGGATTCGAACCGGGGACGCCTGCTTTGAGGACTGTAGCCTCTACATGGGGCGACCGCTTTAACCACTGCGCCACGCACCGCCCCATCGGTCTCTTTTTTGATACATTTTTTAAGCAGTAAATTTGAATTTGGTTGTTTTTATTTTCCACATGTGGAATAAAAAGACGAATAGCCACAAACAAACAAAGAAGGAACTTGACACATGAACTTGACGTGATGGAGATGACAAAAGGCATATTCCTTCCTGAGTCCAATGGTATTGTGATGTGAAATATTGTTCATTGTATGTTTAATTAAAACTGCATGATTTAATTAATCCTCTCACCCAACAGTCTCTTCGGTTGTGCAAAGTTTCTTATCACACTAACTGCTCAAAATGGTGTTTGCTTGTGGAATATAGTATAATGAAACACACACAGTGGCCTCAGGTGTGATTAAATCCAACAGAGCTGAAATAACAAGTATCATTAAGATGCTAGCTGTTCTAACAGGATGCTAAACAAGTGTAATGTTTTATACAAATTTACCTGTGTATTTTAAATTCAAAGTCATAATTTCATCATAATCTAAAATAATTTCTCACAATGCATTTGATCCTGAGGGTTGCAATGAATGTCTGAACTAAATGTCAAGCTGATCTATCAAGATATTTCAGTGTGGTCCAGTGTCCTGCACCAGACGAATGTAAGTCACACTAGTAACAACACTAAAAATGAACAAAAATCATAGTTTGCATTAATTTGCACAATAATTAAAAACAAATTTGACTGAAATCAGGCTTGATCAACCACTGTTGCCCACTCACACACATAATCTACACGTGCCATTATATGTATGATCTCCAAACAGCTGAGTGACCTTGTGCGTCTGATTTTGTGCCGACATAAACCACAACAGAGGTGTGACATTTTAAACGAGGGGACACAAAGTGCATAAGAACTTGTATTAATCAATGCATGATGATGTGGTGTAAATAAAAGAAGTAGCAAGTGTACATAAAAGCAAAAAGAGAGTATTTTCCCTGTGTTCATGTGTTTTGCATCAATGAGCGCCGCCACAAAAGAGCAGCGTGGATTGACAGTGCGGTGGGGCTGGCCTCTGGCCGACTGTGACCTTTGACAAGTCTCTGTCACTTCTCACCTCGGCAAGACGAGCTCTGTCATACCAACGCACACCACATCACATGCTCCTCTCCCCCCCGTCCTACCGTCTCTTCAATTAAAAGCTAAATGGATGTTTTAGCACTCTGCCACTTTGATCACAGCAGCCCGATCTGCCACCGTTGGATCTCTGAGAAGCTGAAGGGAGGGAGAGAGGGAGGAGGAAGAGAGGAGGAGGAGTGGAGGAGGGGATATCTTACAGGTTAGGAGGGGGCACTGACAATATAATCATAGTGAGACACTGCAGCGTGAGGATTTTTTTTTTTTTTTTTTCTGTTTTCACACGCGGCAGACCCAAAGGGGTGGTCCTGGTCAGGGCATCTAGCCGGAGAGCCTAGTCTCACCTCACTGACATGGAAGCCACCCTGGCTGTCACTTTGCATCTCTGACGCCTAGAGAGGGAGACCATGACCAGCCTGACAGGGGCAGCGGAAGGTGAGGACCCAAAATGCTTGAGACACACTTGGCTCAGAGCCAAACTCTACTCCTCCTTCACCCCCTCCGCTTTTTCTTCTTTCTTCTCCCCCCTTCCCCCTGACACTTCGGAGTGTCTATGTAAACTTTTATACTTTATGATCTTTCTAACCTTTACATCTCAGCCAAACAATCTGAAAGGATCTGAAAGAGCTATTAGTTTCTCTCCTGAGAGCTGATCAGGCTTCTTGACACAATGACAAGTGAGAGAAGGGTTGACTTGTTTGCATTTTGAAGACACCAGAGTTTACATCTTTAAAAAAAAAAAAAAAAAAACAACTCCTACATAAGCTATTGAATTTAGCTCCAAAAACACAGTTCACACTCTCAACTGAAACTCCACTGTATCACGGTACAGTACTGTATGTCTCTACTGCCAAACCTGCAATCAGCACACAAGGAGACTTGATTGGCAACACTTGACTTATGAGAAGTCACATGAAAAAGACACTTAAGCCGGAGTATCTCACACTACACGAAGAAAAAACAACACACACACATGCAAAGAAAACACTTGTGACTGGAGCAACCCCTCAGGACTGACAGATGTGACACCGATGACTAATGTTTTGATACCGTGTGGGCGTTGCACAGTGAACAAGGAATTCCACATCTGCTAAACAATGTGAATGCTGCAGGTGCATCGGTGCATCACTGTGCACTTTCAGTGGTCGTTCTGGTAAAGAGGTGATACTGGGGGAAGCAAGCATCCCCCAAAACATGACATGCTTGCTTGATTCTCAGTAACAGTCCTTAAATCCATCAAACTGATGGAAATGTTTGATCAAACAAACAAAAACAGAATTTATTTATCAGAGACAATGATACATTTTGTCTGAATTCTATAACATGTTTTTTGTTTGTCTTACGTCTATAAATAATATGTCTTTGTTTCTCATTCTTTCACAGATTTTAAGCTAAATCATAAAACTAAAAGTTAAGACTCATTCAAAAAAACTAAAAAAAAATCCTGTCAACGGTGACTTGTTTTCTGCTCTCGACTCACTCATCTGTGAACAAAATTAATGGCCTGAGAAGAAAGTGTGACTGTTCCTTCTCGCAGTAAGAGGCCTCCTGAGATGTTTGAAACTTCAAACTTCAATCAACACAGCAATACACTGATACCATACTGTATGTATATGTGCGTGTGTGTGTGTGTGTGTGTGTGTGTGTTATCACTGTTCAGTGTTTGTGTTAATATTTTCTGTTATTATCACTTGTTCATTAGTGACTTTTCATTTTCCAGAGCCGTTTTAGGTGAACATAAAGAACCAGCTCTGATTTGTTCATTACACTTGTGGTTTTTTGAAGTCAGACAACCAGACCAATGGTACACTGACACACATCGTAAGAACAAGAAAGCCACAGTTGTTCCAGCCACACAAAAAGCGTGATGTGCCCCTCACGTACAGCACCCACTGCGGTTTCATTTTTGGTCTATTAGGCTAATGGGAACTTTGTATCATCGCCTCGTCTGAGGTGAATTTTTCCAGGTATCTTAATGATTTAATGTCAGCTTGGTTGGCAGTTAGGGTAGGGGTTAGGATAAGGGTCAGGGTTACAGCATTATTACGTTTCCCATACTGTGTTGTTTACAAAGCCTATAGATTTCCACTATAGCATGATGTCAATTGATTTGACGTCAGAGAGAAATGACGGGGAACTGGGATCTTCACATGGAACTGACTCGGTGGTCCCTTTGCGAATACTAATATGACTGTTCAAAGGTGACTAATTTCAGCATTTGTTATTGTGTCACCTCTGTGTATAAGTCATGGATAAGATACAAACGAAGCACTGATTCATTTGTGGTTAAATGAGTCCAAAGCGCTCTCTGGTACCAAACAGGAAACGTAATCCATTGCGCTGCTCATCCAACCACCCCTACATCCATCCAACACGTGTTGCAGCTGTACAAGAACATCGTCCTACTTCAATCTACGCCTTTTCCTCTGAATTGCTCTTTTACCACTTTAACATTGTCTGTACTTCTTAAACAAACCGTTTCAAACACACAACTCTTTCATGATCGCTCACTGTTGAAAACACTACTTAATAATAATGGTTTGTCATTAAGGTTAGTGCACTTTGGTTGTCATTGGTCACCTGAACTAAAAGTGATAGTTCAGTGAATGTGCAGGTCACAACTTGTCCATGAGAGCGTTTTGGAGTTGTTGGATTGTGTGTTTGATGAGTTTGATGAGGGACAGGGGACCTGTACCGTTCACCTCCATTGTGTTTGCTGAGTAGCTCACATCTCTGCTCCGCAGACCTCAAAACAACATGCACCGATAATTAAAGGTAATGAACCTACTGCTATGACTATAGGGATTATGGCTATAGGTGAATTTGCCAAAATGTTGAACTATCCCTTTAAATCTTTTAAATATTTGTCAGATTGCAGCATTTTCCAATATGACTAATGAATAAACTGATCAAATTATTTTTTCTTGAAATGATCTCAGCATAAAATATAATCATAAACAATCATCCATTCATCCATCCAGTGTTACATCCATTCATTCAGTACCCCTCCCCTCCTGATCCCATCATTCTGTGTTGCACAGTTGAACTTGTGCCCCCTGCCTTCTTGTTGACCTCCTCTGCAGAGTGCTGTGAACCCACCGCTGCCCCCTCCTTCCATCCTCTCCTCCCTCTCCTCCTCCTCCCCCACTTGTTCCAGCTCTCTCAGCGCGGCAGACTGCCGATCCCGCCTGGCCGCCCCTTGCCGTCTCACAGAAGTGCGAAAATAAGATGGCATTGGATCTATTAACACATTGGGCTGAGTGTTAGTGAGGGGGCCCCAGACGAGACCACTCTCCCAAGGTCCACCGACCGCCGCTCTGGCCCTGCTCTGGCCGGGGGCAAGGTGGAAGGTTGTGGGAGTGGGGGGTGGAGGGTGTGTGCAGTCTATAGGCAATTAGAGAGACCTGAGAGCCATAGGCAGAAACAAGGAGGGAGCACTGGAGCTGGAGTGTCTGCGAGGGGCACGCTGACACTTGTCCACTTGAAATTACACCTGTTCATAAACAGCATGTCAGCTGATGGATTGATAGGATCAAGGATCAATAGCTACATGTCAGGACTTGTGGTGGTCTAACAAAAAGAGAGGATTTACACACTCTGTTGAAAAAAATGAGTCTGATGCTGTTAAAACAAATGAACTACAAAATCAGAACTGTGATATTTGTAATTTCAAGGGCATCAATAGTGTGTTTTGATTGGGGGTGTTGTCAAGGTGTGTTTGCATGCGTGTGTTCAAGTGTATGTGTGTGTGTGTGCTTGTACGCATGTGCAGTATCATCCCAACCAGTCAGCATATTTTCTATTCATGAAGGTAAAACATAAACTGCAACATAAACTGCCATTTCTCAGATAACCTTGTTCCAATGTTATGATGACTTTACATGTGCTCGCATCCACAGGATTTCACTCCTGAACTTGTTGGCACGTTCGAGATGTAATGTGTGCCTCTCTCCGAGTGTCTCTACCTCAGTGCGATTACACGCCCACAGATCTACCAGCTCCATCACAACAGCAACGAAGATAAATAAATAAATAAATAAAGGAACCTCACAACTTTTTGTCACACTTCAATCACATAATATCAACCGACCGCATGTTAGGAATTAATAGACGGTGTTTGCTGCTATTTATTCAGCTTTTCGTTTTTAGCAAAGGATGAATGAATACGCGGTCGCACGCACAATTGAAAGACAAAGAAACTGATGTGCTCATCAATAAATGTCTTCTCCATGATTTTATAAGATTACTGTGTGACTAGCATTATCACAGTGTAATCCCCATTTGGTGTCTCGTCCTGGCAATGGCAGCAAATTCCACCGTGGCCCCTCTGCTGTACAGCATGTGGCGACTCCCTCAGAGGGGCTGGTTACCAAGCAGATTAGACAAGATATTTACAGGTGTGAAAAGATGCATTTTTCTAATACAGTGTGAAATTCTTCTGTTAAGTGTGCTCTTTCCAATAAGCCTGTTCACAATGGGATGAGGGAGAGGAAGAGAGAGAGAGAGAGAAAGACGAGAGAGAAGAGAGAGAGAGAGAGAGAGAGAGAGAGAATCCAAGAAGCGAGTTGTCTTGTTTTTTTGGCTCTGTATTTTAAAAGGAGCTGAGGCGTAGCTGAGCGCAAGTCTTAAGAAAAAGTGATAAAATATACAGTGAGAAAAGCTTTCAAAGTGTCGGGAAATTAAAGCAGGGTGCAGCAGCAGGGCGGGGGACGTGGGTGGGTTGGGGGGGGGGGGTTGGTGGTGGTTGGTTGTCGGAGGGGTGGTGGGAGAGCGGTGTTCAAGATGACTGCAATCTGCTTATATGACTTCAGAGAGGACTTGTCTACAGCAGCTTCAAGATCTCCCCTGTGCCGGTGCTATCACCTCTGCTCGATGAGAAGTTGCAGGTTAATCATTTTTTCTTGAATGAAGGCTGCATGTGATGCATCTGACACAAACCGAAACTTCTTTTTTTCTTTCTCTCTCTCTCTCTTTTGCAACAGCAGTAGTAGTAACGCTCTGAGGCTAAAGCAGGTCTTCCCTTTTTGTCGCCCGGCATGACCCTGCGAGCTCTCACCTCCTGAAATAAAATCAAGTAAAAAAGACGAGGAGGAGAGAGCGGGAGACTAGGTGAAAGGGAAGAGGATGGGAGATTGAAGGAGCTCGGGATTTGGATTTTGGTGACAGTGAGAGAGGGGTGTGGGTGGGGTGGGGGTGTGGGAGGGGGTGCGGGATGTAGGAGTGTTGTGACCACACGCCCTCACCCGTAGAGCATGGCTTGGAGCCCAGACAAGACTACGCAGGCCCTGCCCGCCTCGCTATGGAGAGAGGGCCATTCTGTACAGGAGTCAGGAACAGCAGCGCGGGGATCAAAATGCTGCTGTGCCAACTCTCCACCCTGTGAAAAACAAACAAATGATCCTAGCTGGTAAATTCCTATGACTAGCATTTGCATTAATGAGTCTCAAGGTAGAGAATAAAACACAAGTGCAAACTAGGTGAATTTTGAGGTGAAAAGACTTTATTCATGACAAAAAACTGGGAAATAAATGTGTAAAAGGATCAAATCGGGACGAGGTTGTGGTTTTAACCAAGGATAGAAAGAAATACTGATGTAAAACGGCGGGAAAATAAGCGTGCTATAAAAATCTCTGCGTCTAAAAACATTTTTTTCTTTTTTTCTTTACGTTAAAAAACACATAGTACACTGAAGCCTGTACAACCGGGGTTTCTTTTGATGCTTCGCTAAATAAAACCCTGGCTCCTTTTTGATCCATTTCTGCCAGTTGTATTAGCGGTTTGAACGGCCGGCGGCCTCTCTTTCTGCAGCCCTCTCCCACCATTTAAAGTGGTGTCACACGGCTTGGCTGAGCCGCGCGATGGGGCAGAGGGACCCCCCTAATTAATGGTGGCAATCTTGCAGCTTTCAACCAGCCTTACATTGCTTTTAATGGAAGGATTAACGCAGTGCATTAAGATGTATTTAACCTCCAGCACTAGCTCTGTTTCAATAAGTATTAAACAGGCCATTAAATGGAGTGGGGGCTCAATTAAAGCAGACAAAGGCCAGTGTGCTGAATGCGGAGTGAGGGGTGGATCCGGGGAGCTGGGATGGGGCTCTCTGTTCGCATTTAGCATCTGCCCAAACAGCTCATGGTGAGCTGGAAGAGAAAGGGAACTGACTTGATGCAGATGCGCACACAGACTGCTGAAGGCCCGTCCTGCGCTATAGAGATTTTAGGCCCTCGGAGCGACATACATATAAAAATGAAAACGTATAACCTTTACGCAAAATATTGTCACTTTTATTTTTTATGTTTAATTGGCTTCCTGCTTGCGTGGTAAGGTGACATTGTTATAAAGATGTATGTAGTCTACCCACATTGGAAAAGGGAGCCAGAAATCTCATAAATCTATTTTCTAAGTTGTTGATTTTTACAAAACAATCAACCGCTACCGTGTGCACCGTGCCAGAGCCCCTGCTGAACAATGATGGTATTGTTCACTTGGAAAAGAAAACTGGCGTGGGCTGCTGCATTTATCAATTTTCCCTTTCTCTTTTCGCCCACTTGCTTGTTTGTCATGGCATGGCGAAGGCCCATTTCGGGCCCAGCAGGTTGTCCTGTGCGCATGGCATCACCTAAAATTAGTTCCAGTCAGCGGTGGCCTTTTTGCAGCTTTGCCACTGCGGATGTTTGCAGATCCAAAAAAACTGTTTTGTCTCACTCTGTTCTCATGTTTGTGACAAGCAATGCTTCTCTGTTTTTTTTTTCTTTCTTAATTTGCCCCATAGGGGGAAAACAAGAAATTAAACTAGTGCAAATTACAAAATGAATAATTGCAAAGTTTGCAATCGCTGAGTTGCAAGTCGAAATAAGTCAATCACTGTGTACAATGCGTGTAAATCAAAGAATATACCAATTAAGAAATAAAGTCTGCGGAACTGAATTTTTAAACTCCCAACATTAGACATGACAACCTTGTCATGCACTTAAGTGTTAATTAGTTTTCAGATTCCCTGCTCCCTCCCTGTCTATCTTTCTATCATGAGTGTATTGAGAATGACGTGGCTCAGTAGTTAAATACATTCCCTATCGCATGTCATTAGCCCCCTCCCACTGCAGGATGTGGCGGAACAGCTTTTCTCGGGTTGTCTTCCATTGAGATGATTAGCCTGAAACTACATTTTTATGAGTGTTTGTCAGGGCGTGTAGCATGCTACAGTGAATCCTGGTAACAGATGGATTTGCTCTGGGAGGAACAGACTGAACATGGTGTGCCTTAAACGAGCACCATGAAACCGTGGCACAAACCTTCAGCCCATATTACTGTACTCTTTAAAAAAAAGCCCAGCATTTATTGTAGCCTGCAGGCGCGTATTATGGTGCCCTGTCTGCCGCTAGAGAAAATGAGACTGACAACTAGCAGTGAGAGTGAATTACAAGGGTTACGGTTGAGCAAACATTGATCGGATAACTCCAAGTCATTTTAACTGTCTCATTTGATAGTCTTTTTTTTTTTTTTTTTGCTTTATGCTGGTGGGTTGAAGCTTGTTAGCGCTGCACGCTTTAAAATGGTTTGCCTAATTTCCATTCCTCTAAGTGAAAATAAACATTATAAAGTAACATTTAAATAGATGTACATACTAAAAACCCTTAGCAAATGTATCCATAACACAGCTTCCCCATCACATACTTCACAGAGACATCGCCACCTAAAAGGCCTCTCACAGCATAAAATTTATTATAGCTCTATTTCTAAAGTCCTTCCACAAACCTCCATGTAGCTTCTACTTAACAGATGAAAGTCAAATTGCTGACTGACACTTTCTGGCATCTGTCTGCATTCAGACAACAGTGGAGGTGATGAGACCCACGCAGCATGCCAGGCTCAGACATTGTAGATTTGCAGCTACACTGACAGAAACGATGATGATCATGATGTAGCTTCTACTTTTACTGAAAAAGTAAAAAATAAAATAAAAAGTGTAAAATATATGTCAACTTCCTCAAAATCCTTTACGGCATTCTGCTAATTTGTAAAATCAGGACCTCAGGTCATATATAAAGGTATTATATGTCGATAACTTTAGAGACTTGCAAATGTTAAACTGTATCAATTAATTTTCATAATAAAGCCAGTGGAAGTATTTCTTTAATGATTTCAGCTATTTCCTGTTTGAGGGAAGAGTGTGTTATTGCTTCAGATAACATGATGTTGGTGTATTCCACTGATACTGTATGTTTTCTACAAAGCATGCAATCGTTTTTAAGTTTGGCTTAAAGAGGTTTTTAAGAAACACTTCAGATGGAATATATTCAGGCTTCAATGGAGTGTGGCTGTGGAAGTGCCAAGACCGCTCCTGCTGTGTTCTTTGCACCCCGGTCACAGCTCTCGGAGGTATTCCCAGCCTGTTGAGCCTGCGAGGGGACGAGAGAGGATCAAATGCAAAAGGGGAGGAGGAGAGAGAGAGAGAGGGAACATATGACACAGGAGAGAGAATGGATAATAGAGAGGGGGGAGTTATGGAAGTGTCAAACAACGATATGAGTGATAAAGTGAGACACACCTTGTGTAATGTTGCCTGCCGCCGGATCACAGCTTCAGTCTTAAGGCATGGTATTTTACCTCCCTCCCTCTGCTCTTTCTCTCCCTCCCTGGGAACTGTCATTAAGTCACATAATCGTGTGAAGTGTAAAAAAAAAAAACCAAGTGACCCACCCAGCAGAGTGTCAGCTATGTGTGTGTGACAGTATTTGTAACAGGCCTCCTCCTCTGGTCACACATGCAGAAATACTGTATATTTTAAAGGTGTTTTCCTGTTCGTATGAGAGTGTGTGTAGATGGTTGTTGGTTGTTTCCTTCTATTCATCTGTAACAACTTATAACAGGAAATAAAACAGAAACAAGGACATGATCCCTCCCATCAGTTGTGACCCTTGGCTATATGGCAAGGACGGCCAAGCCAGAGGTGTCACTAACAGGATTTGAACTTGGACCTTTGTGGTAGGTGGTGAGAATTTATCAGACCCATACACACTAAATGGAAAACATCTAAACTGATACTACATCCAATGACAAATCCACATTCTGCTCATTGCTCACTACTGTAGGCTTTGTTTAGTGCCCCCTTTAACTCAAGTAACTCAGTATAAAAGAGCACAAGAGGAATTGACATTCTCCTCTATAAAGTTCTCTGAACTCTGTCAAAGCTGCCTGGCTTCCCATTGTGTCACTGTGCTGAACTGTAACAAAGTTGAAATGGCCCAAGCCAAGACTGGAGGCCTCAGCTGTGGCTGAGCGGAGCCAACGCATGGTGAAGGCCTTTACTGGGGTGACGAGAGCAGGGAGCAGGGAGCCAGTGCATGTTAGCTAGCTAGAGCGTTTGGTAAAAGTGCAGACAGCTTGGGAGGTGCTAATGAATGCCGGGCATTGCTAACCGTACTGTACCCAGGCTCCGGGTGCAGCCTGGCAGCCTCCTGTCCCTCCTGCCCGTGCGAAATGTGAAAGATCAACCGGTTGGAGGGAGCAGACGGGAGCAAACACACATACGCACTCGAGTGCTCATACACTTGTTCAAGTGCGCACACACACACACACACACAAGCGTGCACGTGTACATAAGTATACACATCACTGTGCATACACATGTATAGACACACACAGACCCCACATACGCACTCACAGACTCACAGAAACGCAGCCACACAGACTTCGGCACAAACACACTCAGGCCTGGCTCACTACAGTATCACATCATGAGGGCTCCAGCCAGGCCAAGCCATGAGGCCTCAGCTGAGATGATTCAAGGCTCCCCGCTGGGTCCTCACTCAATCAGCCAGGTGGAGCTCCACACCAGAATGACAGCACAACTCCAACACTACACACTCTAAATGTGGAAATGAGTTTGTACTAATCAAAGTAAGTGTTTAAATGGGATGTTAGAATAATGAGAGGGGTTTTTGTATGAGACAAAAATGGTGTTTCATAATGGTAGAAAGTTTGTCCTTACTTCTTTTCCCCCATGCCCTAAATTCTAATAGAAATATTTACATTGAATTTCAGACTTTACTTACGTAACTCTTGATCAAAACCCAAAGACACATTTATTGAAGATGAAATGGAAAAAGAAAATATCTTACCATGAAGGTTTTAGAAATTTATTTGGACGGGTAACAATAGAAGTGCTACTTCAGAAGTGCTACGAGTTGAAGTTTAGTTTTGAATGAATGCAGGTGCAACCTCATCATCAAACTTACATTTCAAAACTAGCTTCAGAAACTCACGAGTTACAGTTAGCGAAATTAAAATTCAGTGTTACAGAATATATGATGTTGATTGCATCAGCAGTAAGGATCAGAAAAGATGACCCTATGTCACTAGTTTCACTCTGACAGAACTTATCACCAAGATATGTCACCTGGAGATGTGTCAAAGGGCACTGACACAATATTTTGGAAACTATACGTATTTTAACTGAGTCCAAACATAATACACAGTTGTTGTTTTTTCACAACCCTTTACATATCTGATATACATACAGATGTCAGAAATACATTTCTTTTCCAAATCGTCACATCTCATGCGTGGCAGCAGTCTGGTTGTTCAGTGGTTCCTGTAACTACCTGAATAGAATAGAATAGAATAGAATAGAATAGAATAGAATAGAATAGAATAGAATAAATCTTTATTGTCCACCTGGTGTGGAAAATTGCCTTCGGCTCACTAAACAACACAAGACAGTATTAATTACTCTTAGGGACAAGATCTAAAAAACCACAACAACAGTGCATTGGATAAAATTAAATAAATAATTATTATAATAATAATTAAAATAACAGTGGGGTTTACAGTAGAGGGTCAGGAAAAGAGGTAGAGCAGTTCTACAAATGTCTCTGGATATAGTTTTTTAATAAAACATTTTAGAAAAAGGATAGGGAACTCCTAGTGTAAGTTGTAACATAATTTAACCAAATTAGATCCTAGCAGAGAAGTTGAAAATAAATAGCCAACGTGTTAACCAGTAGACTCACCCCCTGTGGTGGCCAAACTCTAAACGGGACCAAGCTGTGAACTCTCGTCAGGAATACATCCTGATAACGGAGAGATCTGCAGCTCAAATATATAAGTACATGGTGGGTATCTTTTTTTTTTTTTTCCTGTTTTAACCACCTGGAAGGCTCTGTTCTATTCTACACACTGTGTCCGTGAATAATACCTCGCAGTATAAGATGAATCATATTTACCGTTTCTCCTAATGAATATTCATGGTTTAATGTTTTGCATATAGCTTATCTAAATTAGAAATGGATGGATCACAGTTATGATCCCTGTCCTACCATCTGTAGTGTCCTCTCATTACATTACAAATGGATGGAGCATTTTTAAAACTTTTTATTCAGTGTGAAAAGAAAACACATTATCATTAAGTGTGCAAGCATCGTTGAATATGTATATAAACACCTTTACAGCAGATCATTGAATGTATTATGTTGCACATCTTACTGCATTATCAAGTTTTAATACCTTAATCCCATCTGACTTTTCGTTACAAAATGAAATGCGTCTAATTTTTATTCCTCAACTTTGTTCTTCACAGTAACAGGCATTCTTGAGTAACTTGAGTCTCATTAAATGCTCTTTGCGAGTTGTCTGGAGATGTATCTATTCATTAGCTTCAAAAGGGTGTCATGTGTATGAATTATGCTAACAGGATCTAATTAGCAGATGCAAATGAGGTTAGTCAAAATTGTACTGAAAAGACAGAAGAAAAGCTCCATGGGATAGTTGGAGCTCGACAGCTCACCAACCGCCCCCACGCTGAGCACCAAATGTGATGGTTCGCCCCTGCTGCTGCTCTATACGGGAGGCAGGACTGAACCATAAACACAGAAGTGGGGAGGACAGCTGTTCAGAGGTGTGCTTCTCAAAATGGATTCTGTGTTTTATATCAAAATGATTTTTGGAGTAATAACACAGATCGGGCGATGTTAAAGACACAGATTGATGTTAGCTTGGTATCATGTCACTCACTCATCCACTGCTCTGCCTGGAGCCAAAAGTTAACCCCATTCCTCCTCACACCTCCACCCTTCCAAACACACACACACAGACACCCACATACATACACAAGACAGATATGCATCCCCCTCCCCGTCACACACGGAAGAAGTTACACAACCAGCTGATGGAACTCCAGAATCCGGCGTGAAGAGGACTCACTAATAGCAGCCGCCTACAAGCTCCTGCCACTCTGACATCAGTGGCCCCAGACTGTGGAGAAGCTGGCATGACCGGGGGAGCGTGCCTTCTGGCCTCGGCAGGGAGGGAGGCCAGCAGGCTGCAGCATCACACAAATACAGTGGCACATGCACATGCACGCATTTCATCCTGCGGTGGGAGTCACGGCTGAGGGAGCTCACATGCATGCAGAGTTGGGGGCAGCAACTAGTGACCCTGTTTATGGTAGGAACCACAAAGCTACAAAGGGGGAAAGAGCAAAACGTTGTTAATTGGCACGAGTCGGCTGAAGCCTGTCTAACCTTTGTGTGGAACCCCGAGCCATGAAGGCCGTGCCAAGACCGGCAGAGTGTCATAAATCAGTGGTGCAAACTAGGATGGGCTTCAGCTCAGGTTTTTTGTTTGATCAGTGTATCTGATCTCTGATCTGAGCTGATGACTATTGTGTTAACTTTGTAGCAATCCACTCTCTCCCATGATTTAGCCTCACCCCTCGACTGTCAGATGTACTTCTGCCACCTTCACTGTTGAGTTCACACCACCTGCCATTTATGTAAAGGTGACTGACAGACAGGTGACTTTGGACGAGGCATACTATGACAGATGACATGACATGTTCAATTGTGTACTAGTGGGCAAAGGTCAAAGGTCAGATACCTCAAAGAATAATAAGACAGAATAGAAATATTGCTTTCAGATGTGAACAGTATCTCCATTGTTGACTAGTAGTCCTTTCCCATGAAGAACATTTTGACATGTTACAGTAGGAAGAGTGTGAATAATAAAAACTATTGATGGCTGAATATCATTTAGTTGCTTTGTTTTCAGAGACTTTGTGTTGCGCGTGTTGGCTCACTGTCATATTGTCATGGCTTCTTGGGAAACTTGAGTAGAACCAAGCCATTGTTCGTGTTATTAGAAGCACCTGCGCTGACAAGTCAAAATGTCTGCTGTGAAAAAAAAAAAAAAAACTTTAAAGTTTTGGCAATGAGGAAATGTTAAATAACCACTTCATGGCACGCATCATAGCATTTTCTCACACTGGTCATGATTTTAAACTATAAAGCTGAATAGCCACCACAGTCGAGATCACACCAATGATGTATCCATACTGCACAACTTGAAGCCAATACATGGCTCCCTGAATCCACTTAAACTTGTCCCCTTGTGCTCCAGTAGCAGCCTAATGTAAAACAGTGACACTTTTAACATGAAACATTTCTGACACCTGCTCCAGGAATAATCTACTGTCACTGCAATTTCAACTTTAAGACATAATTTCCCTCCAAGTAAAATCCAGCTGATGAAGTGAAAGAGAAAGTAGAATTACGGTAGGTTGAGACCACCCACTCACATCCTCTGCCGCACTGGGTGAGTCACAGCCAACCGTGACTAACCACACAGGTGAAATAAGCCAGAGTCGTGGCCCCAACACCTACATGAATTCAAAAGAAAAAAGAAAAAATTCTGAAATTCTCACACTGATTTGCCCCCCTCGCCCCTTCCTCTGGTGTTAAAAAAAAAAACCATCTTGCTGAGGTTACAGTATTGCGTGTAAGTTTATTGACAGTGCATGTTCATGAAACTGAGATCGGAGACAAATGAGCCGAGGGGCTCCAAGGAGAGCCCCTAACATCTAACTGACAGATGTAAGGAAAAAGCAAAACTGAAAAGACTAACAATGAACACAATTAATTGTAATTTCACAAAATGTGAAAACAAAGCAAAATCAGTTTCTTCTTTGTTCATTCTGACTGCAGCAGATCCTCTGTCTTCACACCTCCCACATTGGTTTAGCGTGTTGCATTGTCCCCCACACAGCTATTCACATACACATACACACATAGGCACACAGTAGAAACACACAGAGACCCACACACGCACACACACACACACACACACACACACACACACACACACACACACACACACACACACACAAATACCACACACACACATATATATGAGGACCACATCAGCTTGGGGCTCCCCTTCTGTCTGCCTCTGCACTAAAGGTGTGAGCGCTTGTTGGGGTGGTGAGGAGGTGGGGAATATTCTTCGATCAGGGGTGGAAGAGATTAGCCTGGTGTGTCCTCTGACAAACCACCTTTCAACTGAAGGTAGGTCATCAGTGGGCATCCCCTGAGTGAATCCATAAGGGCTGTTACGGACATACACAAAAAAACAAAACAAAAAAAAAACAGCGAAAATACCTTGAGAAGAATTTCACATTACTCATGAAGTTAAAGATTTTGAGAAATTTGCTTGTTCACTTTCTTACTGATGGGTGGATGACAACATTGATGCCACTCTCATACCTGTAGGGTAAACGCTGCATGTAGAAACATCTGGTTAGCTTAGCCTAACCTAGCAACCCTAACCCTAACCCTAGTAGAAAGAAAAGAAGGGGGATGAAGGTTGTTTTTTTTTTTTTACATTTACATATTAAAAACCTCACAATTTGGTCGGGATCCTTTTTTTGGGGGTATTTTTTGTGCTTTTTGCCTTTAATTGACAGGACAGTAGAGATAGACAGGAAATGAGGAGGCAGAGAGGAGGCACACCGAGGGATTCGGACCAGCTGCAGCGAGCCTCTGCTGCCTCTGGGGCGCCTGCTCAACCTGGTGAGTTACACGACACCCGGTCCAGGTCATTTTTGACTTTTAATTCCCTCATAGTAAGTGTCCATGATAGTAATGATATTTTGTACAGAGCTATTTAAAGGGGAACTATGCAAGTCTGTTGCTTTTTCTCTGTTTTGGTCACTTTTTTCTCTACGGAGCTCCATTAGAGCACATTTTCACTGTCATAAAAACTCTGCTAACCCTGCTAACCTTTAAAGGGATAGTGGCAAATTGGCCCATTGCCATAATCCCTATAGTTTTAGGAGTAGGTTCGTTACCTTTAATTGTCGGTGCATGCTATTTTTAGAACGGCGGAGCAGAGCTGTGAGCTGCTCAGAGCTACGCTACGGAGGCTAATGGAATTTCTTGGTTTCCCTCATCAAACTCATCAAATACACAATCCAACAACTCCAAAACGCTCTTATGGACACGTTGTGACCTGCACATTCACCACGCTATGAGATAATAATGGAACGTTATGAGACAGAGTTGTTTTCAAGGTAAACTCATGCAAAATCGCTGATGCACGTTCCCGTGGGGGGCAGTTTTTCAGCAAGCAGTCTCTGTATTTGCCTCTATCTCCGAACTACTCTACGAACCTACTCCTAAAACTATAGGGATTATGGCAATGGGCCAATTTGCCAAAATGTTGAACTATCCCTTTACATCAGGGTAAAAAATCTTTAAAATGTGTAAATAGGTGTTGTTTTTTTTGTTTTTGTTTTTAATGGATAATCAATCCGAAATTAATATTTCAGAGAGCAACAAGAATTTTTCAGGTTTTACACCATTACATCACCTGATAAACCACTAGCATTTATTTTACAACAATGTATAGCTGCAACATTAAAACACTGTTCTCATTGCTATATCGTTAAAAATCCATATCTTCTATTATTGTCAGTAATCAACATCATCAATTGACACTTGACCCCCAACTCCTCTTTCGATCGCAGTTATATCAGGATTGTCTGTATTTCTAGATCATTTTGTTGCATTACAAGTGTGTTTGTGCTTACAGGTGTAGATCGTGGTGCCCTCTGACCTCTACATGACAGACGCTCCTTATATTTGACTTTGCCTCCCCTTAAATCAGAATATTCCAGCTTGAATCGTTAAACGCACACCAGATTTTTTTTAAATGAAATCTGGACCATTAACGCCGAGTGTGGGTCTCGGCTGGTTTGTTCTATCAAGGTCTACAACCATCAGATGAACCTCGAAACAAGCGCACCCCCTCCCCTCCGTCCTCGTCAGACAGAATGTTTCATCCATGTGTCTAGACCTCCACCATATCTGACCCGCCAGCACAGAAGGACACACAAACACTTGACAGACGATCAGAAGGAACAAATACAGACAGGCTCCTTCCCTCCACCATGTGACTTGGACATGCATGCTCACTGCTGTTCGTAATTTCTTATCATTGACACCCACCCCTCCACATCCACATATACACTTGTCAAATATAACACCTCTACCCACAAAGAGAAGACCAGGTTCTGAGACCTCTTCTAGGAAGCCTCACTAAATAGTCCCACTCTGTTCATTGGTAAACCACACATGAGTGGGCCGCTCCCCCATGTCATCTCTGGTCTTCATCCATATACAAGGCCTGTCACTCAGTCCTTTACGTCTCTCCCCTGCTCTCCAGTCAGATAAGGAGACCAAACCATGGACCACTTCCATGCTATGTGGGAGTCCCTGCTGTTTCAGTGGCTGCCAGGCAGGCAGCCTCTTCCCTCTCCCTTAGAAGCATTTGGCTCCATTACCGCGGGAGCCCATCTGATGTGGTCCCCCCCATCTGACAAGCAGCTCTCTTCCCCAGGCCCAGACGGCTGGAGGGACGGAGCAGACGAAAGGGGCCGCAGATTGTTGTAGACCATTTACATGTAAATACAGAGACCAGGCCTAGGTCTGGGTTCAATATTGAAGGTGTCCGCTGCACTGAGGTCCCTCTGTGTGGGCATATATGAGCGTGTGTGCATACACGCCGGCGAGGGTATATGGTTGTGTGTGAGAATGTGTGCGCACGTGTGTGTGTGTTTCCATGTATGTGCATGGCATGACCCAGTACATCTAAATTATACAGCTGCCAAATTGCTGCAAATGTTTTAATACAAAAGCATTCTGTGGTCTCTAATTATATCTAATGGCTGCTGGATGCATTTCTCCAGAGCAAAAATAGGAGCCTTTTCAGTGAATAATTTGGCATTTCATCAAATACTTCAATATATAATGGCACAAAACAATAAAAAAAATAAAAAAGAAATAATAATATTGGCTTAAATGTGTCTGGGAGTCAGATAAACGAGGGATGCGATGATTTTTTTGTTGTTGTTTGACTGAAAGTGACAGGGCCTTCTAGCACTGTGAATGTAGTCTCTGCTCCCCAGAGGAGACTGAAGATGCCAAGGCAACATCAATGTTTCACCGGGGGGTCAACCTTAAACCATTAATCATGTCTACATAACCTCCTTCCCGCTAGCATATGCCTGTGTTTGGTAGACAGTAAGTCAGTTAGGGCTTTCCTCTGTGTCGCTGTAGAAGCTTTCATACCAGGAGAGAGAAGTGTTAAAACTCTTCTCACTTCTGACTCACTGATTTAACCACATTGAGGCAGGAGCAGCAGCAGAATACTCCTGTGGTGTAAATCTGTTTGAGTTCCCTGTCCAAAAAAAAAAAAAGGCAAGTGGAGAAAAAAAATAAAGGGTCCTTCTGAAATGCAGTTTCTGAGTCAGGGTTAGCAATGTGATAAAAGCCCAGCTTGTTTGGCAGTAATAGTGCTATGGGAAAGGACAGAGAACCAGGGGTGAGCTGGGTCGAGCTGCTGTGTCTTGGTGGCCGTGGCTGGTTGGTTGACGAGCTCAAGCGTGGGACCACCCCCCCACCCCTTCCCTCCCCTCTCCCCTCTCCCCTCCTCCCTCTCCCCTCTCCCCTCTCTCCCTCCCCACCCCAGCTCACCCCAACTCTGCTCGGCCAAGAGTATGCCTGTTAGAGAAGGCGTGTTATCTTGGAGGCTTGATGCCGAGTCGATACAACTCTGCCACCCTCCCTTACACCTCACGTTCTAGGGAACACATATATCCAGTCTACGCTGTCAAACTTTTAGCACCTGCTATTTTCCTTTGGTCCCTAATGTCAATTCCTCTGGTGTTTCTGGAGGATGGGCTGGGAGAAGTGGGTCAACAAAGGTTGATGCTAAAATGGGGATGAGGGTGAGACTCGGGCCACCGGACTACTCTCATCCACACTTGGCGTCGTCGGCTTCATGTTCTGCTCATGACGACACACTGAGTGAAAGTAAAAGGTTGGATGTGTCAAAATCAGTTCAGTGATCTGTTTACCCAATTCAATAAAAAAAAACTGTAGTTAACTCCCTACTGGAGACACTTACTTAAGCATTTCTTTTCTTTTTTTACAATCCAAATGTGACAGATTTCACAGTAATTATGTGCATTTAATCTGTGTCCTTTAACATCTAGAAAACATAACCTCTTGGCTGTTCTCTGTGATCATTCCTTTATTTGTGAAAGAGGATTAAAAAAAAAATCAGATAAGAAGCACCTGAAACTCGCCCTGCTTCCTTACTGTGTACCTGCCGCTTTTCCCACAGGCCCTGGGTGACACTTCTGTAATGCAGTAATCCAAAAATCATGTTATCATGCATTGGGGAATCAAATACAGTGAGTGCAGCTTCAATCCTATTTCCCTGAATGCAGCCAGTACACCTTATTTTTCTACGAATTGTCTTAACACAGTGGATTATCATTGTCCCCTGAAAACCTGTGCATCACCAAAGTATTGGTCTCAAATATCCCCAGATACATTTCCTCAATAATCCACCGGTTCCTCCACAGGCTGGACAGGAGAAAAAAAAAGAAGAAGAAAATCCAAATGCATGCATGCAACAACATGCTGACATTGAGACTTATCTGTTGATATGACGCAAAGTAGCATCTGATGGTTTTATGCAATCTGGCGTAATCTAATGTATTTTGAGGAATTCAAATGTGCTGCATATAGACAGAGAATTCCCGCGGGTCTCTCTCACTGACTGGCTGCAGATGGGAAAGATTCTCATTTCATGATAATTTGCTCTACTGGAATGACATGTGGAGCAACCTACATGACATAAAACATGAATACACTTTACATATTCTAATGTTCTTTGAGCAGGTAATAATAAAAAAAAGACAAAAATGTGAAACAAGATGTATTTTGTACAAATGCATCTTGTCCGATCCGGAGGGGAAAACCCTGTGTTGTTTAAATTACCAGGAAAGTGGAGGGGACAGGGAAATAAGGAAAAGAGAAAGTAATTGATGAAAGCAATATGTACTCAAATGGAAATTCATGAAAGCTGTCACCTTCGTATCTTTGAAGACAGCAGCATGTCTGTAACATAAGCTTTCCTTGTGTAAAGACCAGCGCTTTGATTAAATGTTAGCAATCCCCACACACTGGAAAATATACTGGGGGACATCTTTGATAAACTTGTGAAATAAATTCTTTCCAATAAAAATGTTCTTGAGGATGATGATTTGCGGAGGAGCGCAGCGCTGGCATGGTGCACATTGCACTCGGTTCTTTTCCCAGCAACCCTCCCTCCAGGGGTCTCGGTGGCGAGGATCTCTAATGAGACCTGCGTTATTAATCCTTGCAATGGGGTACATGAATTCACTCCGGAGCAAAGGTTTCAGCAGCCACCTTGGCCCATAAAACCTGGAATGTATTCCTTTCATGTGCTGTGTTGATGATCTACTCTGACAACAATATGGTAAGACTTCCCTTCCCCCTGTCGCGCGGGCCCTGGCCCGGGGCCAAAGAGGGTCATCTCAGACACACTTGGACTTTTATAGGTGGTCAAGAAACATGCTGACAGGTCACAAGTGGGAGCTCCTTTATGAATCAGACCTGAACATCCACCTCATTTGGAATTAGTTTGTTTATAGGTGGCCTGTAAATCATGTTTATTTTGTTTTCTAGCTTTAAAATGTCAACTGAGTCTTGGGGTCGTTTAGGAAAACCAACATTCTTCAGACCACGGCCATTAAAACAATCACATTAAGCTTGTTTTACAGGGTTTTTTTGTTTTTTTTTTGCAATCGTCTGTGAAACAAAGCTGTAAAGTACAGGAGCAGCTGTGAAATAATCCATATAGAGGAAATTTCACATATCTTGAAAACATATTGTTAAGAATTACAGTGGTTGTGTCCATGCAAGGTGGCATGAAAGCCAGATTTTTCTTCATAACAATATGTGTCCCTTAACATCATCACTCAGCTGCTGATCATGCATCGGGCCATTATATAAGAAAAGCCATATGCTAGCATCATGCTAATGAGGCGCTGACAGCTCAGGTGTGACATGCTTGACTTTTCCTCTAATACAAATGCAGTTTCCTTTGAACTATATATAGATTCACCCTCTAAGCACAGAGTGACAGGCTGTAGCAACAGTGAGTCAAGATAGCAGCACCTCTGCTGTGTTTTTTGTGTGTGTGTGTGACTGAGAGCAGGCGAGAGAGAGAGAGAGGACATGAAAGTATATTGTGTTCAGTTCGAGATCAATGTCACAGACCTCTGATGATTCTCATAGTTCGCCTTTTCTCTGCTTGTGAATTTAGACTTTTGCGGCCGACCGTGTGCCTTTGGGATTCACAGAAAAATAGGTATTCACAATAAAAATGAGCTAACATGGAATTAATGGCTCAGAGTAACCCTATTTCACAAAACCCCCAAGAGGTTTCCCTGAGGACTCCTGCATTAGTTGCAGGGAGCAGAAAAAAAGGGAAGGTGATTGGTGAAAATCAGGATTTGGTTATGCTGCAGATGAGTGAGATTCTCTGTTGAGAGACAGGTCAAAGTAAATAATGGAGCCCATTTTAAATCAAATGGAAGAAGAAAAAAAAGAAGAAGCTTGATATCAGTCATATGCTCTGTGCAATAATCTGGGAAGGGTCTGGGTCTTGATTGACAGGCTGTGTGCTGCATGCATGTAGCTCTGGTCCCCTGATGGCCCAATTTCCAGCTTCACTGTCCCATTTATGACACGAGCCAATCTGCCTCCAGCCGAGACTCTCCCTCAGCTTTTCACAGATTTGTATCCCCATTTTCCCCAAATTCATCTCACCCCCCTCACTCCCCCTCCAGCTCACTTCAAGACTCACACATGCACAAAACTGCCCACACACAGGCACACACACAAGCACACACACACACAGGCAGATGCAAACACAGACACAAGCTGAGCTCACTCCAGTTGAAGATGATGTAAAGTGAGATACAAGTAGAAAAAGTGAGAGCTGACGGGCCGCGTGCAGCTCTGTTACACTGTGAAGTTACTTTCATGGGGGAGGAGGCGAGTCAGTTCTCCTGGTCGGTCGCTAGAGAGCGCTGTCCGCGTGTCACCGCTGACATCCCTCCATCATGAAGACGAGATACAGAATCAACCACTTCTGATGTGCGACATGTTTCTTTGAGTAGTTCTGCTTTCAGAGCTTTTCGATCTCTCTCTCTCTCTCTCTCTCTCCCTCTCTCTCTTGTGTGTGTGTGTGTGTGAGAGAGAGAGACAATCCAAAATAATTTACATTGTAGCCTTTTCTTTTATATTCTTTTTACTTTTACAAGAATAAATTCTGTCTCTTATTATGTGTGATTATTTTTCCTTCTCCAGGTCTATTTATTTTCATCACTGTGCCTCCGCGTGCATGCAAGGCTCCTGCTGTACAGTGCATCCTGTCTCTCCGATGGGCACCCCCCACCACCACCACCACCACCAATTAATCACGGCAGCTCACTCCTGTTAAAACCCCTCCTCACTTAGAAAGTAAAACACAATACATTTTTTCACGCCTGAATTCAGAAACCTCACCGTGTGTAGCCCAACAACATGAAACTACTTTCAAATATTCACACCCTCTATTCAATGTAAACGGTTTGATATTTTTTTCTTATATAGATAAATTAAATCAGACAATTCTAATTTGTCCTATATTTTCTGTTATTCAACAAGCTTCGTGTAATCTATGACAGGTCCATGAATTAAAAAAAACAATCTACATTCATTTAAAATATGTAAAGAAAAAGATAAACACAGAAAAAGCAGAGATTCAAGCAGAGCACTGTATTAATTTGCATTATATTAAATATTTGTATTTTTCATTTTCTGTGGATGAATAAAACCCTGCTGACAAAATAATGCATTTTTCACGCAGCCTGTGAAAAAGGAAGGAAAAGCTTGTTTCTTATTTGAAAGAAAATACTTTCCTTTCAAACGACTTTTTTTTTTTCTTAATTCGAGACGAAACAAAATAATAATTTAAAAAAGAGAGGAAAAACATTTTTTTTATCTGTATTATTTTTAAGTCATATACACCTTTTCAGTCAGTTCTGACAGTGGGTGATTTTATTGGAGCCAGGACTGAGAACCTGGAAGTGGAAGAGGCGGCGGAGTCCAATTATAGGAAATAAGGTGCACATGTGATTTTTTTTTTTCTTCTAACGTGTTGTTGGAGTGTTTGCAGGGAGGGGAAAGGTCTCGCTGTTTGCTGTTAATCGAGGGTAAATCCTCTGGGGTGAGTGAGTGAAAGTCATCTGACAATCTGAACGTGTATTTATTTTGCTGCTGTGACTTGAAGCCGAAGCTGAAAGTTTAGAAGTGTCTGTCCGCGCGCGATGAGGGGTGGGTTTCATTCAGACTTTTCGCCATCTCGTTTTTAGTTTTTTTGTTTAGTTTTTTTTTTTTTTTTCAGGTAAAAATGTGAAAAAAATCTTGCTCATCTTCTGTTTTACATAAAGTCGATCAGAATCCGAGGATAATTTGCACTTTTAGTTTATTGCAACTCGGGCGGGAATGTTGGATTCAGTCCACGTGGAGAGATGTCTGGGCCTGAAATATGACAATAAAAACAAAAAACCTAAGTTTCTCTTGGTGTTATTTGTACCAGACACTTTGTAATTGAATTAAAGCAGAGGCTGCAGGGCTGCTGCCCCTGCATGCTCCTCCACAAAGCTCCTCCCCTCTCGCTGACAATCACTTGGGTGTGTGGAGAAGTACATCTTATAAGAGCCGCTCAACATCCCAAGTCCAGCCCATAGTCTGATCTGAAAATCCTCAAGTGAGGAGAAGGTTTCACCTCCTTCCATCATCATCATCATCACCATCATCCGTCAGGGAGGGAGACAGAAGCAACCAGGGCACCGGTGGCTGTGTCGCCTCCTCGGCCGAGATTTCACTCTCTGGACTCTAGAAAACTCTCCTTATTTATTGCAAGATCTGCTAACAATGCAGCTAGAGAACATCCTTCCCAGCGCTAGCATCAATTTACCCAAAACCTTTTACAACCTTTCCTCGTCGGACAGTGCCAACAACAGCCCGAGGCCGTCGTCGCAGCTTGAATATCAAGAAGTCGACCGGACGGAATCAGAGTCTAGCAGCGCTCCTAAGAAATATCTGAGCGGGGTGGGGAACGGGATGCTGAGTGAGGGGGACACTTTCACTAAGACCGGGCCCGATGGGAGGAAAGGCTCCCCGGTGCTCGGCGAGGACGAGCTGACGAGCGCTCGGCGGTACAACATAGACGAACTTGGCTCTGACAGATACTTCATCTCGTCGTCCCAGGCGAGTACCGACATGGCAAGCCCCTGTTCCCTCTTCCCCTATGCAGGACAGACCGGCTCCGTGTACACGGGCTCCAGCAGCTCCCGGTACCCGGCGTCGCTTCATTACGGATCCGTCCTGCCGCCAACGGGCTTCTCCTCCTCGTCCGTGTGCACCGGCCGGAGTCAGTTTAGCAGCGGAGGGTACCAGTTCAGCCAGGGTCCCGGCTGTTTGTACCCCTCCTATCCGGGGTCGGGGACGGGGATCGGCTCCATGTCTCTGCCGGGCTCCGCCGCCGGAGCCAGGGCGCAGGTGTATCTGTGCAACCGGCCTCTGTGGCTCAAGTTCCACCGGCACCAGACCGAGATGATCATCACCAAACAGGGCAGGTAAGGAGATGCCTCATTAATAATTACGAACAAGCATTTCACAGATTAACGAAATAGTTTTTATATAAAATGTTTGTCCTTTTACTTTTATATTTCACCATAGGGCCAAAAACAAATTCACCACCTTTTACGCACGAGCAAAATTACGCACACGATTCTTTTAAGCGTTTTGATCTTTTTAAATTAATATTTCGTTTCTTGAAAATTGTAAAAACACACTCACACAATACGTTATCTTATAATTGCGTTGATATAATAAAAAATAGACTATTTCACTTTGCAAAATGCAACACATGAACACATCGCCCATGCCAACGTTCTGTCAGTGTTTCTCGTGCTTTCTGAACACAGCTGTTAATTAGTCTTGTTTGCCTTTTTCCAGACGGATGTTCCCATTCCTCAGTTTCAACATCACTGGACTCAACCTCACGGCCCATTACAATGTCTTTGTAGAAGTTGTTTTGGCTGACCCGAATCACTGGCGCTTTCAGGGTGGAAAGTGGGTCACTTGTGGGAAAGCAGACAATAATATGCAAGGTGAGTTTAACACCCACGTATTTAACTTGTATTTAACTCTGTAATTTTGCTCTTTTTTTTCATAAGATCGTAATTAATTATAGCTTGTTCTTTTTTTTTCTTTTTTTGGGGGGAGAAATATTGCACCACATTTCTCTTTTGTCAAATTTTGATTGAATGTTTTAAAGACAAAAATGTAGGTTTTTGGTGCATTTAAAACAAAACAAAACAAAAACCCATTTCTGATTATTAACATGCCCTTTAAATCACCAGCACTCTAATTCCTGTATTACATTAATTTATATATTTGAATAGGATGCAATGAAAAATTGTGAATTCTTCATTTAGAAATTTAGTAAAATTTAAGAGTTTTCTATTGAGCAATTTAAGTTTGGGATTCTAATATGTTAAATTGGGAGAAAAGCATAATCTCTTACACAACAGAAATTTAAGGGAATATATTTTATTGTATTTTGATGTACTTCACAACATTTTCAACCGCAAGCTGTTTGACTTTATAATAATGTGACCAGGGGAATGAGTAGTTTGGGGGGGGGGTGGGGGGTGAGAATGCAGGATATAATTTTTATGTGCTGTATGTAAAGATGCAGGATTTCTCTTTGTCATTTAACTGAATACATTATTTCAATTTTAGGTAACAAGATGTATGTTCATCCTGAATCCCCAAACACTGGTGCTCACTGGATGAGGCAAGAAATCTCTTTTGGCAAGTTGAAGCTGACCAACAATAAAGGAGCCAACAACAACAACACACAGGTTAGATGGCCTACTGGTTTCTGACATTGATCTCTCATATGCACAAATTCAATACGATGTGTTTTCAATATTCATTGTGTTTTATAAAATAATAATAATTATTATGTTAATCTTTTGAATTACAAACTATTCAGAATGATTGCAATCTTTAATATTTATACATTTTCAATTATTTTGATGGAATTGAGAATGTGATGCTTCAGTTTCTGAAACGCACGGCGCTGATGTTCTGTCACACGTTTCCCCTTGCAGATGATAGTCTTGCAGTCGCTTCATAAATACCAGCCGCGGCTGCACATTGTGGAGGTGACAGAAGACGGAGTGGAGGACATGAGCAACGAGGCCAGAACTCAAACCTTCACCTTCCCAGAGAACCAGTTTATAGCCGTCACCGCTTACCAGAACACAGATGTAAGATTTAGATTTTTTGTTTTGTTTTGTATTGTTTTGATTAAAAAAATAAAATAAAATAGGAATCAGAACAATATCTTGAATATCTGCTCTTAAGCAGTGGTACATTTACTTGCTGTAAGATATATATATATATATATATATATATATATATAGTATATTATATGTAATGATGCAAGCAGGATTATAATGTCTCTGTGTGTTTGTTTTTCAGATCACGCAGCTAAAGATTGATCACAACCCATTTGCAAAAGGCTTCCGGGACAACTATGACTCGTATGTATCTTACACTTTGAGCTGTGTGGTTGATGTGTTTGTTTTTTACTGTGGTACATAATTCGGTGCATATCTTAGACACTGAACTTTCGTAGGCATCTAATTTTTTTTCATGTGCATTCTTCTGATCAACAGGATGTACACGGCCCCCGAGAGTGACAGGCTGACCCCATCCCCGACAGATTCCCCTCGCTCCACCCAGATTGTGCCCGGGGCCCGCTACGCCATGCAGCCCTTCTTTCAGGACCAGTTTGTCAACAACCTGCCTCAGAACCGCTTCTACACGGGGGAACGGGCCGTCCCCCAGACCAACAGCCTTCTCTCCCCGCAGAGTGAGGACGCCAGCGCCGCCGCCTCTGCCCAGCGCTGGTTTGTGCCCCCAGTTCAGCAGCCGGGCTCCAACAAGCTGGACCTGTCGTATGACAATGACTATTCCACCAGCAGCCTGCTGTCCTATGGCATCAAGCCCCTGTCCCTGCAGACATCCCACGCCCTCAGTTACTACCCAGACTCGGCCTTCGCCTCAATGGCAGCCGGCTGGGGGACCCGAAGCACTTACCAGCGCAAGATGACCACGGGCCTGCCATGGTCCCCTCGCCCGAGCCCCCCGGCCTTCCCAGAGGATCAGCTGGGGGCCACTAAAGACAAGCTGCCTGAGGAGAGCGCGCCGACAGCCTCAACCTGGATCGAGACGTCCCACTCACTGAAATCGGTGGACTCTACTGATTCTGGTGTGTACTCCATGATCTGCAAGAGGCGCAGGATGTCTCCTGGGGGCTCGAGCACAGAGAACTCCCCAACAATCAAGTGTGAGGACTTGACTACGGAGGAGTACAACAAGGACAACCCAAAAGGCATGGGTTATTATGCATTCTACACAAGCCCCTAAGACTGTATTTATTGAAACTATATATAATTCTTTTGTTTATTACTGAGTGCTCTCCATTCCTTGTTAATGTCTTTTTTCTCTTTTCTCTAAAGGTGCCAAAGCTTAGTGTTCCCCCAAGCAAGCTGCACAAGGTTATTTTCCCAGGCCAGCCCCTCTCACATACCTGAGCAGAAACATGCATAGTGATTGTTGTTTTTTGAAAAAAAAGCATGTCCCTTTTTTCTTGATTTTATTTTTACAATTTATCACATTTTTTTTTCGCCACAAATGTGATGATGATTTTATTTTCCTGTTTTCTTTTCTTCCTGCGTATTTAAGTCATTTTTCGTTGTACAGTATTCGTGCACTTTAGAATGTGATGTATCTTGTACAAATTGTCTTCATGGAGGTGTTATTAAATGGATAATAAAACAGCTTTTCATAAAGCATTGTCCAAATGTCTTTCTCTGTATGTTTTCTTTATATTATTGAGACAGAAAGGTGGCAGTTCCTGGCCTTTTGAAAATATCTTAAATCAAAAAATGTATGGTTGGAGCAGGAACTGAGAAATGACATTTAAGTCACAATGAAATCTAAATAAATACTGTTCAAGTCTTTTTAAGCGGTGGATGTGTGTTTAAATTAGGCAACTTGTAAACCCCATTTTTTTATGCCTCGTTGTGGAGGCCATGAATTTGGGCCTCTAAAATAGAGGCCCCCAAGTGGTTGCTTTCAATAAGCTGGCATTGCAACAAGTAGTGTAACATCTACCCTGCATGATCTGTATAATACAATGCTTTCAAATTTGGTGGCTTTCACGTTCTCTTCCTTCTCCAATATCATTTACTTAGTTTGACAAATTGGTATTATTAATCAATATTTCTCAAAGCAACATAAGCAACTGCAAGTTAGGACTTCACATTCAAAACGGGACAAGCTTTGGCTGCATTAAATCTACCACCCATTCCCAGTGATAAAGTTTAGTGTCATTTTTAAAGTACAAGATGGTATGACTAGGGCCCCAGCTGGCACACAGAGTGAAAGCTGATCTCTGTTTTAAAGCCATTTTGTTAGATTCATGTTTACTTGATCCCTGTAACAACACCCGTTGTGTTTATGCTCTGAAAGAGCTGAGCAATCAGTTTCAAGGTACAAATACGTGTTACAAGGTAACAGCAAAGCTCACAATTCAAGCAAGTGAAGTGCGATTTAAATATGAGATTTACATGTCTTACATGACATGACTCACAACATAGACCCAATTAGGTGACAAGAACACAAAAGCACATAGTCCTACTATTCCGTCTGTTGTTGCCATGGTGTTTTCACACATTTTATAATTTACCTAAGTAATGCAACTGAATTCGAGGCTTGTGTCCTTAGGAAATTTGAAAACAGGCTAAATGTAAAATGGTCCATCAGCCATCCAACTAAGGGCAATGTACAGCTCAACACCTCTATTTATACAGTAGATTTATGGCCTCTCCAAAAGTGGTTTAGAGAAGATAAAATCCACAAAAAGAGAAGTCATAATATTCACACAGAGACTGCTTGGCTCATGTTCTCAGCACCTGTTTCTCCACAGTGAAAATACTTCAAATCCTCCCCCATAAGCGCCCCAATTTGAATTGATTTACATACTCAAATTCTAATTAATTCTCTTGTCAGACTCCTTGACAAAGTGAGGAGTCTGACTAACTCCAATTAACACCTCCTAACAAGGTAGAGTGCTTGATTGCCCTGGCCTCTCAGGAAAGCTGTAAGAAAAAGGCTCTTCGGGGGGTTTGAGTCTGGAGAATAAAAATGTTTGCACTTGTGCGTGTCAGCAAATTGTATTTCAGAGCATCTGATGATGTTTTTATTCTCTTTTTCATGTTGTCTTGACCTCTGCACGTCAGTAGTTAAGAGGTGGAGTGTGAACTGTCGAGATTCTGCCCAGACAACCACAGACAGCTACACGTGCATCAGAGTAGAGGGTCACAGAGATGTGGCGGTAATTGATACACTGACAATTAGAGAGAAAATGGATAATGAGTTTAAAGGCTCATAACATAGTCGAAATAGCAGTTGCTTCAACCTTTGCATTTATCTCCTGTCAGAACCAATATTGTATTGAGTCTTCACCTGTCAACGAAATTTGGTGATTTCTTTTGAAAACGCCATCATTTTGCAGTGCAAATTGTGCAATGGTTAAACGTGTTTCACATCCTCCGTGAGTAATTCTGCAGTTTAACTTCCAAGACTGCTGTTTAAATGCCATGTAAAAGGCATCTTGGCAAAGAAATATCGGCCATCCTCCAACTAGAATCACTGTAACAAAACCATCTCTCTTGCATTTTAATCTACAAATATCATCATCTATTTCCACTCGGTGAACACACTCTGATCATTTATTTGATGGATATTCCAAGACGTTAACAGAAGATTCGTGGGCAACTCCAGAAATCCAGCAACAAGTCGATAGATTGTGTCTTTCTCAACCATTCATGCAAGAAGTACAGTAATCAATAGACACCTCTACAGCATGCTTCCACAAGTTCAGACCATGTTGATTTAAAAGAGATATGCGCACTGGGATAAGACCTGAAGAACTGCGCTGTGCTCCACTGCTGCTGTTAACATTGTTAGCTACAATCCTTTTGCTGTAGTGTTTTGTTGTGGTGTCTGCTATAAAAGGCCTAGGAGGACCGACCAGTGGTTTGTGCAGTTCATGCTGTATTAGTAAAACTTTACTGCTCTCTTTCTCCTTCTTGTTCCATGTGTGTGTATGAACAGTTTGCGTGTCTGTGCCCTTCCCTCAGGCCATCTGATGGTGACCATGTTGAGAGCTCATGTAAGAAAGGCCAAGGAGGCTACGGAGACATTGTACCCAAGGAGGGCTGACATCTAAACACAGATGAAGGCCTGAGGCTGTTTCCTCACCTTCAGTCACACACTATTACTGCTCTCACTGACTAAATGCAGCCACGGGCAGACGTGTGTCTGGGTCAAGATTTTTTAGACATCCCTTAACCTATAGACAAGGCAAGACTGAGACACTGGTGATTATGTTTTCCTTTTCACACTACATTTCCCCTTTTTGATGTGTTGATAAATGTCACCTCTGTTAAATGATTATCAAGCCAGTTAGAGTTACTGTTAAACTGCACAAGTCTCATATGGCCACTCTGTGGTATTGTGGGGCCATGAATCATGATCTTGTTCATCTCTGTTACTTTACAAAGGATTTATCTTTAGTCAGATCCAGATCTTTACAATCTCACCAGAAGAGAAGCAGTTTTCTTCCTGATGACTGCAATAATGGCCACGTCCATTGCACCATTTTATATTTGTACCACCTTTGCAAGTGATAGTCTGTCCTATGTAGCTATCGTGAGCATGTGTTGCTTGTCCTATTAAGTGAAAGTCATGGGCATTGACAGTCCTAATGATGCTGACAAAGGCCCTGCTTTTCCCTCGCCCCAGGTGTTAATGTACACAACACAATGTTTTATTTTCTCACCAGCTCCTTTTGGAACTGGTTCGTCAGCAGTGAATCGGAGGGGTGGGGGGGGGGCAGAGGGGGAGCGACTACAGTATGGGTGTAATGCTCGCAGGTCTGTTGGAGTAAGACCCTGGTGTGAGATGAGTCTCAAGTTAGCAGGGCCACAACTGTTTGGAGAGGGGCGGCGAGTGTTGGCAGAGAGCACGGAGGTGAGAGGAACCGGAGGCGCGGAAGGAAGGAAGGAAGGAAGGAAGGAAGGGCCTCGTGTTGGTGCCTTCAGACGTTGTGTGTAACGCGCAGGCAAGGACCCTGACTCACTGGTGCATGGATAACGTTGGAGAGAGTATCCCGCGGCTAAGCTGCACTTAACAGCACATTGATTTCAAACCCCCATGTTCCCTCTGGAGGGCAGTGGGATGTACCTCAACAGGCCGGACCCCCCTGCCCCCCCTCTCCCTTCCCACTTACCCCCTCTGACCACCGCCACCATTTACCATCTCCACAATCGTTCCCCTCCCACTCTCTACCCATCCCTGTGTCGATTTTGGTACACCATGCTGGTCACTGGCCTCTACCCTGCCCCTCCTCGGAGTGTCCCAGAGGAGTCCAACAGGATTCGGGGGCACTAAGGCTCCCGGAGGACCTTGGTCTTGAGAGCGATGTTTGGGGTAGGGCATGGAGAGGCAGCCGGGTGGAAAAGGTCTGTGGTCAAAATCAATGCATTGGCACTTTGATGGAGCGCTCCAACAGATTTGGGAATTTCACATTCTCTTCCTTCTCTCCCGGCACCCGCTTGAAGGCCTCACCACTGGAGTAAAAACAACATCCACCAAATCTTCTGGGGAAAAGGAACTCTTAACTTCTACAGCTTCTGGGGACAAAACATGACACAGTCAATATTCATTTGGTGGCTTGCACCTTACATGTTAAACTCTCCAATCTGTCACCCCTTGGTGCTCCTGGTTAAATTACAACTATCTGCTTCACATAACCTGATTCTTTAATGAAAATTGCACTTGTAATTCTTCCACCACAGTAAATTCAGTATAATTGTATTCTTCCACTTCTTCCTTTCTTCTTTTGAAGCTTTGACAGAGAAAACTTTTTTCTCAACATCCCCACACCTTGCAGTCTGCATCTCTTTACGTTAGTCCCAGCACAGGTGGATGCCAGTGTGGTGCTTCTTCCACTTGTCTAACTTCTGACTCATCTCCCAGCTGCATTATGCAGATGCATGTTTTAGGGAGCGATACACAGCACACTTCTTTGTGCGCTAATGGGCTCTCAGCATCTTTAAGACTGAGGGTACAATTAAGAGGTGATAGTTTGATCTCCCACCTCGCAGCTCTATTTCTGAGCTGCCGCGTGATTATGCCGGAGGTTGCTGAGCGGGTGAGGAATGGGCTCTATTTAAAGGAAGACACCCATGAACTCTTCTGAGAAAGAACAGACTGTTTTGGTGTTTGCACCTGTCTGATTTCTATTCCAACTGTATTATATCCTACTGCATTAAATTGATGACATGATCACAATGTGATTTTTCAATCATTCACATGACTGGGGGGTGTCCTCTGTGATCATGGCAGGATTGAGCCTTCTTCTTTTCATAGTCTGCATTGAACTACATATTTATGGAGGAGGGTTTATCAATGGATTCTTGGGCTGGATCATTAAATGTAATTTATTGCAAAGGCCAATATTACTCCATCCTGGGCCAAAAAAACTAACTATATATAACGCCAAAGCATGAAACATTCCTCCATCCGAAGCTCTGACTGTGATCTATCTGTCAAGTGTTATTTTTTTTAATGGTGGGGTTAGCCCTCTGATAACTCTGATAATTAAGTAAATATAATTAACTAAATGATCAAAGATAAAAAAGACTGAAATCTAAATGATCAAAGGAGCTGAAACTATTGCCTCTGAGTGAGTTATACAGTACATTCATTACTCAGAGCCAAATGCTGACTTCCATGAGCTGGGAGAATTAGTTGATACAACATTGCCATCTGCTGGTGAAAATTAATCATTACACAATAGTTGTTGTATTAATTATAATACATGATGAGCGATGATAGTTTATGGACGCTGGATGATGAGCCTGTGCAAAGACATTGTAAGAATGTGTGCAAATATTGTGTATTATTTGACCTGAATCTGGTTTCTAAAGCAACCGGATATCACTGATGAAATGGCATATTGTATTGTTATATTGTTGAGTTTTCTGTGTCTTTTCAGATAAAAAAAGCAGGTCTAGGTGCTAAAAATGTTCAATCAGTGGAGAAATGCCCACAGCCTGTATTCAGTATTCTGTCATCTGTTCTTTCAAATGAACCGCCAGGACATTTGTAATTTTGTCATGTCCCTACTAGGTGTGCAATAATTCAAGCTAGAAGTCTATCTCCATTCCAGACCCTATGTTCTTGCAAACCACCAGACTGCACATCAACAGACAGGCAAAATCACACTATTCAAAAATGTGGCCACTGTTCATCTGGGAGAAAAGTTATCCTAATTACAAAATACAAAGACTTGGGACAGACCAACAAATATATAAAAATGGCCAAATATAAATGTTATCGTTGATCTATTTTAATAATTGTATGTTATTAAAATTCAGCAAAGTCGCCTTCAAGCACAGTAGAGGTAAGTGGTGTGGCCTGGTGTGAGTTGCCCCAGTTAACTCATTCCTAACTTCTATTACTGCTGAACAAGTTGCAGGCATGGCGGGCTGAAACCAGAGGTTACTGGGGAATGTCCTACTCTCCTGGTTGCTCACAACTTTAAGGTCATTGTTCACATCCATGGCCCCTGCATGGCCCACACGGACACACCATGTAACATTTTTTGTTCTACCAAGAGGTTTGTATTTGGGAGCTAACAAGCTCCAAGATATAAAAAGGAAATACTGTAGAATCGTTGGATGTCTAATTGCACAGCCCTCCCAAGGATAATATGAGAGACCTGTGGCTAAAATGTTTGTTTTTTTAGGCTACTTCAACATTTGCATCCAAATCAGACTGCTTGTTTGACTTCTTTCAGCACTGAGTGAGAAGCCTACCTGTCCGAAGAAAGACTGGCACAAAATGCCTTGTCTTGCTCTGATTGCACTGCAGGAGGAAGCTGTAAAGTGAAGAAACGTTCAACCTGAGATGATATGTGGTAGTTATGGCCAAAACTATATTATTTTTTGGATATCGGGGCTGAAATACAGGACAAGTGTAAATTATAGGGTTAGGGTTCAAATTGATAACATCCAAGTAGGAATCCTTAGTGAGTAAAGGCATAGCCTCGACTGATCCCTGTGATTTCATGATAGGCTATTTATAAGTGAATAACAGTAGAGTCAGTTTATTTTCCATTTGCAGGAGGGAACCCACATTGGAAAAGGATTTTGCATTAGGTCATAACTTAGCATCTTCCTAAAATATGCTGTTGCTTTGATGTTTCTCTAGTTTTCTTTACTTCATCTCAAAGACCCAAACAGTTAGGCCTATATTTGACAATATAAAACTCTCAACCGCTCTAAATATGAGTTTACTGCTTTATTGCCTTTTTTGGTAAACATATCGCTTTATTATTTATATCTCACCATTATAATTTGACAAATGACGTTGAGCTCTAGACTTAAATTAAATAAAGCTCTCGTCTGTCCAACTTACTTTAGAAATTTTGGCAGCACAAGCCGTCACAGCGGGGTTAAAGTAACAAATCTTAACACAAAAAGCCCGCTTAGGACTTTGAGGCGACAATGGCACATGCGCCGCCCCCATTGTTACGTAATTAGATTTGATTGGTTAAGAACGCCGGGTATTGAAAGCCCATTGGCCATCAATCACTGCCAATCATTCTTTTTTTAGAGGCGTGTCCTCGCCGCGTCGTTAGGGGAAGCACAGAGCCGCAGCCAGTTCACACAGTCCTGACAAGTGTCACCGGGACCGGTCTCTCTCACACACATAGCCTACATACACATCCACGGGCAAAAAACCAAACAAACAAAACAAAGCTAACGGTAGACAAACAAAAAGCCCGGCGGCAGGTGAAATGGACGAACCCTCGGAACAAATGAGACCCCTCCTGAGAACAGTAAGTCCCCGCCCCGCACAGTTTAACCGCTAGCCTACTACCATTATATTTGTGCGGCTCTTTGTCCGTGTTTGCCCCCTTGTTTGCCAAGCAGCCGCAGCAGCAGCAGCAGGAGCAGCAGGAGGAGGAGGAGGACTAGGGGATGATGCTTGGGAGTCGGACTCAGTGAGGCACCAACCGACCGGCGGCTGCTATTGTTAGCCCCGGCTTTCTTACCCCCCTGACACGTGGCAGGGGTACAAGTTGTGTTTGTTAGGTCTGTGTTTTTAAAAGTCGAAGGCGAAACACGTTCATTCAAAGATACACTTTGTAGGAAATAGTCTCTCAGTTTGTTAGTTGGTTCGTAAACTCGCCCTTTAGTTGTTGTTTTGTTTTTCCCCGACAGCTCTTATTAATACCGAGTTAGCCTGCTGCCACGCACAGAGTCAAGCCCTTTACAGTTTAGGTTAAACCCCGTTGTTAACTACGGTGAGATTAAAAGATGTGCAGTTAGCTAGCTTAACAGGTCACTGTGTTGTGTCCCCAAGCACTTAAATAGACTAAAACGTACACATAAGTGGATATAGAAGTCTTTGTGTTGTTGTCGTCTGAGTGAGTAGGTTTGGCAATTGTTTCTAATGCCTTTAACTGATTAATAGTAACGTCACATGGACTCGAGGCAGTTTTATCCCCAAGTTCAACAGGTTCAGACCGCCGTGTGTTCAAATAAAAAGTCGCTGGTACATTTACTGAAATAAAAAAAATAAAAAAACTCATTTGCATATCAAATGTTCCCAAAATAGACCCGGCTTTCATGTAGCTATGACATTTCCAAGTGAGGAAATGCTGCTAATTTTACTGTGAAAGCTTGTATGGCTGGTAGATGATTCACATGGAACTGAGAAAGAATATATTTTTGCAGGAGGTTCACAGACAGCAAGCTGCCGCACAGAAGAACAGTAGCAGAAGTTAGGTCAATGTGATGTGTTGACTGAGTTGTGGCTGAAAGCAGAGGCCCACATCCTGTCTGCTGGGTGTAACGTCATGGTCACAGAAATGATGAAGAGCATCACAAACGCACCAGTGTTAGTGAGCCCATAAAATAAACTGGTAGCAGAGCTAAGTTTAAAATTCACCCTGACTCAATGCTGATTGCTGATAAAAGGTTGTCTACTTTTTTGCATGTTTGTGTGTCTATGGGTGTGCTTGTACGAACATGTGCATGCATCTGGTGGGAAACTTGACCCCCTGCTGTTAAGTGAGAAGGAGTAGCTGGATAGCTGCCTACACTATCCCCAGGCATGAAAGTCAGTGTGTGTGTGCTGTGACACAGAAGCCTCCAGGCAGTAATTCAACTGCTTGATGCCTAAGTAAGTCTCATATTTTAATAAAGGCCTATTATACGTTTACTCATCAAAATGCACATTCCAAAAAATGTGTCATTGTTAAGCTTTGAGTCAGACATCTAGCTAATTTGTGCATGTTTAAAAAAACAAAACATGGATCTGGTTTCAACAAGGAGCTCTTGTTGTCTTCAGGTTTGCTAGTTGACCAGTGCTGTTATTTGGAAAGTGAAACATTGCTGTCCATTTAAAGGATGGGTGTTTTAAATTCATACCAAGAGTTGACTCATTTCATGTAATGCAATTGTTTTCCATTTGTTCTGATGCCTTGAGGCTGTGAGTGATCATCTCGGGCTGTGTTTGTTGTATTTATAGGGCTACTCGGCTTGGACTTAATGTTTAAGAGAACTGTGTCAATCTCATTGGTCGAGAAAAGGTTACTACAGTTTTTATAATAAAATTAGCAGGTCCTTTTCTGGCTGCGTTTTGCATAGTTAGCCTGTACGGTGAGTGCTTTGCAGCCAGAGATTACTGATACAGTGAACTAATGTGTCTGGTTTCTAACTTACTGGAATGAATTATAGGTTTGCTGTTGAAAGGGTGGGGATCTTCAGAAACACATAATGCATTTAGCTTAAATGGATTGTTTTCTAGTAGATATAAGTTCAGGGAATTTGTCAAGACTTCCCCTCAAATACAACCAAATACGAGGGGTTTAAGTATCTTGAGGTTTATGTATTTCATCCAAAATCCCCAAAAATCAACTAAAGGCTGTCAAGTAATAATCACATTCAAAACTCTCACAGTCCATGTTTCATTGTGATGCATTTTGAAGGATTACCTGTCTTTTGAATTTGGTCCATGAGTCAGTTTGCCTAACTTTTTGCCATTAACACTCCCTGGCTCTACAGTATGCATTTTTCATTGAATTTTCTGTCAGCTGGCTTGCCAGGAAGAAAGGCGCTCATGCATCCTGCTGTCCTGCTATAGAAAGAGTATTTAATCCACCCAGTGTGCTCTCTGACCAGGACTATTATTGCCTCAGCAGTGTCAGCACTTACCACCAGGGTTAGTGAGTGTTTTATAAAGGTAGCTCACCATATGGCATTGCTCTGAATGGCTAATTACACAGAACAGACCCTTTGTGCAGGTTTGATGGTGCCCATCTATTCACCAATGCTGTAATGAAAATATGATTTAAAAATAAAGAAATAAAAAAGGTTTATTCAGTACCCAGCACTAGGCTAATTGAGCAAACGCAACAGCAAGCCTGTTTGTTAATATTGTACCCAGTCTGCTTTCTGTAGAAGTGTAATATACTTTCAGAAAGTTGTGTGATTGTACCATTGCCCTGTGGTTAGTTTCTGATCCAAAGGAAAAGTTGTACTGTATCTTTGAGATATTTTTGCCGATCCACAGGAAGGCAGAATAGTTGGCAATCTTTTCTAACTTCCGGGCCTCACATTCACCCATTTCAATACATTTATAATTGGGAGCTGCCCTGTAGAGCTACAGATTTCCACTGGAGGTCACAGACTCTGCTTTACTGTGTTACCCATCAACAGTTGCTGTGGAGGTACTGTAGGGCACAGCGTTCATTTCCTTTGGCCACCCAGTTTTTCTGCAGCTTGTCACAAGATTCAAAGCAGCGGCATTTGATCACAAGCCTACCACCAAATAATTGCTTGGAGGGCTTTGATTTGAGCTGCACTGACTGTGACTAAACCACTGGTATTTTGAAGCCTGTGTATGTACCGAGCACTGTGATTGGAGCTAATCGTTTGAAAATAAAAGACAGTTCAAAGGATCTACTGTAGGGTTGTACTTTTCTAACTAAGTACTCTGTGTTTGTGTTCTGTTTCCACCGAGAGGATCTGAAAGCTAATTCAATTACAGGAGAACTTAAGGAAAAAACTCCATTACACTGCTAAGTGTTGTCTTGATGGTTACATAAAATGGGAGCTAGGTTTTGCGGTGGGTGGTGATATAAACTGGGATGGATAATGGATCTGAGACATGTAGAAAGAAGAAGTTCCCCAAGGCTCAGTCTGAGAAACACAGTCAACACTGGTGCAAATGCAACCCTTTCTTTCTGCCTCACCTCATGAGGAAAAGGATAGGATGGCTATACTGTATATATGTATGGATGGATATGTTCAGAGCTGAGGCAGACAGTGGATGATCCAATCAGATGACTGACAAAAAAATATTCTCTGACATATTTGACATTACAAGTTTGAGTTAATTATTCCTCGCCCGAGTTTTCATCACAAAGGAATGACTTTCAAGGGAGGCTGTCTGAAAATTGTACTCATGTCTTCATATTTGAGAAATGTAACATTCATCATGTCTTTTTTTAGTGTGGCAATTCAGAGATGCTGTGAGCACTTTGATCTCTAGTGTGTTTTAATGACACATTATGCAGACCAGATGTTGTAGCGTAACCTGGAACAGAAGTAATAGACTTCTGTGCTCAGACCGCAGGAAGGAAGTAGATCGCCATGTGGAACAGTCATAGGCCTAAGGTGAGGAAAACACGTATCTGAAGCCAAGACACTGGCAGTGGTGATGACGTATAAAGGCCAAGGATGGGAACATCCTTTTTATAAGTAGGGAATTTCTAATTTGATGGTTTGAGTGGAGATAATTGTGCATCGGGTGGGTTGCATATTCTCTGTGTTGCTGCCTGGAATGACTGCTGAATGACAGACTTTTTTTTTTTTTAATACCGCAAATAGGGCTATGCTATTCAAATTTGATCTTGTTTTATGATTTGGGGATTTTTCTTTTTCCTCTCTTGTTGTTCCATCCACTGAAGTAGCTGCTGGCACAGCCACAGCGTACCAGGCCTTTGACCTAAGGAACAGCTTGGAGATACGGATTTTAGGCTGCTCTAGCTGTAATCCAATTATATAATTACACCACTGAACACTACTGTAGAAAAGTTGTATAAAGAAGACATGAAACAATTATTGGATTGTGATTTTCTGTCAACATGTCAGCTGACAGAAAATTAGATTATTTTGCTGATTATTCATTTAAGTCATTAAAAAGAATGAAGAAGGTCTCTAAGGTGTAAGCTTTTTTTTCTTGCCTTACATAGGGTTAAGGTTAATATTTTTGCGATGCACTGCAGATGCTGTACATTATATCAGTTTTGCTGCCCCAGTATAAAGTTAAAGCAGTAGATTGTTGTGCAAATTCTTCCTTGCTGAAAGCGTAGTTTTGCTGAATGATAGAGAAACATATGGTCTTGCTTTTAGCTCAAGTTGCACAAGATCTAGGATCAAAAGGTCTCAGATCTCACAAAATTGCCCAATGTCTAAGCCAAGTGTGCTGCAGGTTCTGCCTTGGATGTCTCTTTTTCTATCTAAATCAATTCACGTTTCATGTTCCTCATTACATCGTTCACCTTATTTTAGGTTTGGTTTGACCTTTTGCTTTTATATTTTGTGGTTGGTCTATTTGGAGCTGACTGGTGCTGTTTTGATGTAGCCTATACAACACAGAGTATCTTTGGACAGAGCCGGGGTCCACAGTGTCCCTTTGAATTACAAAATAGACTCTTTTATTTGCTGCTTAGGTTTCAGTAATATGTTCTGCTCGCTGCACTTGTGGAGACAGTTGCTGTTGTGTAAAAGGAGACAGATGAGCTATAGTTCTTTGAAAATATTACGAGGTGTTGAAAGACATGTCCAACCTTGAGGCCATGATAAGAAATGTCAATGTCAGAGGCCCACAGGAAATTGGAATCTTAATAAATACACGGCTATCTGTCCTTTTTTTCAATTCATCGCACCCTCTGAGGAATGCCGAGCCCACACACGTGTGCTTGTTTCTATTTATCTGTGTTGGGGGGTGGCTCTTCATTTGTGACCTGAATACCTCGGCGGGTGAGCACTTCTATGCCCTCCAAATGTGTGTGTGTGTGTGTCTGTGTGTGGATGTCCTCTGTGTGGTGTTTGTGTCTATGTGTGTGTGTGTGTGTGTTTTAAGCTCTTGGCTGGGCAAATAAAATATTCATGGTGGCATGGTGGGATTGGCTGCTGAGCAAAGAGCGGGCTGACAGGGTAGAGCAGAGCACTGTGCATTCTGAAGCAGCTCGCTCCCCACTCTCTCTCTCCCTCTCTCCTTGCTCTCTCTGTATAAAGAGATGAGCGGAGGAAGAGGTAATAGAGGAGTGCGACAGCGTTTGTGTTAGCGGTTAGCTCATTCACACACACACACATTGTACAACAGAAAACCATTGGAAAGAAGAAGATCCCTGCTACCTTTGCTTTGCGGATGTTTTAGTCTAAATGGATGAACAGAGCGAAGGGGAGCATGTGCTTACGGTACGTCTGGTCCTATATGTGTGTGTGTTCTAACTGTCATGGTGTGCACTTGAAGGGGGGGATCCTGTGGCTCAGTGTGTGTGTGTGTGTGTGTTTATATTGGTTTGTCCTCTTTGTTTTCATTTACAATAGAGTGGAGTAGTGGTCTGTGCTAACGAATGAATGGGGCAGGTGGTGAATACCGTACATCTGACCAAAAGGAGAAGGGGGGAAAATAAGGCAGAGGTTCAGGGATGAGGGGGGGGATACGGTGAAAGAAGGAGTGACAAGCTGTTGCCTGATTGGACATGCCTCTTAAAATGGAAACATTTCCTCTCTACTCTTGAATCGCCCTCAAGGAGCAGGAATGAGAGGAAACCGACTGAGACAGTTATGGCTGCTTGAAGGAGCGGGACAAGGAGAACTGGAAGGAAGAGAGGAGAGAGAGACGAGGGGTGTTAGTTAGGGAGAGGAGGTTGGGAAAAATGGGTCCGCTAAGGTAGCTGCTGAATCCAAAACAAGGTGCATGCTGTCAATAAAGACGGTGCTTATTGACTTAAGTGAAATCATATTAAATGCTTCTTTCCATTCAGTCTAGCCAAAAACACATTGCTCAAAAATTACTCTTCCCATAGTGAGAGCAATGAGGAAGCATGTACTATTCAAATCAGATGCGTGTGTGTCTGTGTGTGTATATATAGAGACAAAAATATTGGTGAGGCAGAGAAGGGGGCATGGTTTCCATCTTCGTGTTACTGTTTATGAGTGTATGTCTGCAAAGTCTGTACGTGTTTGGGAGTGTTGATTACGTTCAGTGGAGACTATGATTGGTATCCTTTTTTCTTTTTTAATGTTGTTGGACTAGAACATCCAGCTATTCAGTCGAGACATTAGATACACGACACAGGCGTCTGACTGCCTTCTTAGTGCCTTGTTCAAATATGGTGAGGCTCCAGGGAAGTAAATAATTGAATGGTTAGCAAAGTCAGCATAATATAAGTAGCTGATCACATTATATAATGATAAACACTGTGTTTACACCAGTTACCTGGCCCACTTATTATCATTACAGTACTATACATATATGCAGTGTAATGTACATCACTTGGCAGTCAGTTACCAATAATCTCTCAGTAGTCTGTTTCTTATATCTGTCTGTTTTCAGACATAATTTAATTGGTTACATAATTTAACATTAATTGGCAGTAAATATATGTCAATATTCTCATCTGTAGTGTGTTTGTAATTGTGCATTTGGCAGTGGGAGACAGTGAGATCTGGTATTCTCAAGGGACAGGTCTCTCACTATGTAACACCTCTCTTACGTCAGTCTCTATCGATTGGACCTAGTCCAAGCAAAGCCAGGCTGGCAAGGAACTAAGATTAGAGAGAGCCGGGCCTGTTGCCTGGCTGGGCGGCTGGTTGTTTCATTCACTGTCTGGTTGGCTGAAGATGTGTTTGGCTGCTGTGTGGCTAAATCACACCCACACAAACATACTTCCAGAAGTGATGGTAACCCATATCTTGTCATTGAATATTAAAATGAGTGGAATGTGTCAAAATGTTATTTGTATGGCTTTTAAATCCAAGTACAGTCACAAGTGTGTGAAAATTATTTTTGAAATGAGCAAAAAGAAAAAGTTAGTGTTTTGAAGTGGTGGAAAGGCAAAAGCTTGGCACCATAGCCACCATTTATTGTAGGAATAACATCAGATCCATGACCACAATCACGTGCGTTAAGAAATGCCACAGCAGCTGGATGTTGTGTTGATGTAATGTCCCCTACTGAGGACATTTAGCGGTGTCTGTAGCTGAGGCAGAATTCCTGCTTTAGTAGGTGTCACATCCCGTGTGTAATGTGTCCCATCATGTGGCAGCTTTTGTTTCAGAGGAGGACACCAACTGGCCCAGCCATCCAGAGATCTGGACACAGTTCAGTAGTTAGCTGCATTTTGAACCATCACTTTAAAATGTAATCTTCACATCTTGATGACTAACAGCTCAGGATACATAGACAAACCGAATTTACAGACAAGACTGTATAACTTGCCCCATCACAATCTTTATGTTATACTTGGGAAGAATATCCCTGATTATGTAGAGCTCAGTGGTTAGTTCCCACAGTGATTTTACATGGTAAGCCTTGTGTTTACTCTTACTTAAAGTTCATGTGAACTGTAAATCCCCACCCCTACATAAAACCCCACACTATTGTGATTTTTCCACCTAAGCTGCTGTAAAAAGGCAGAGAAAACCCTCATTTGTTGTTACACTTACAGGAATGATTGTACTTGCCTCTTATCCCTCTAAATACAACATCATGTAAACGTGTTTTTAATTGTTATAACTTATAAAAATCAGTTTGTCTTTTTTATTATTAGTAGCATTATTGATTATTGAGAGAGGCTCTTATTTCGACGAGTGCTCATAGGGATGCATCTTCACCAGTATTAGCCAGCTGCATGAAATGTTAAACTAAGATTGCTGATGCTGTCAAAACTGCAGCTTATCAACCTGATGTTGTTTTGGCTTTTTATAGGCGGTTTGCACTTCCACCCAAAAATACTCTTTGTGTTTCAAAACACAGCACCCAACAAATGAATTTTACCACCTAGTCTCACAGTTCATTTTGGCAATTTGTCAGCATTAGTTTTGGTGTTGAAGCCCCAGTGAGTCAGACATTGGTCCTGTATGCAGTCGATGCTGTGCAGGAGCGGTTTTTGTAATTTATACGGATGTCTCTGCTGTGTTAAACCGGTCCATTGGGATTGCCGTAAATCCAAGCTGACGACTGCTTCTGCTCACTGTGGAAAATAGTAACTGCAACTAACTATAAATGTTTATAGCAGTCTGTCATGGTGAGTGTTTCAAAAGATAGATGGTTGTAGCAGTATAGCTGTGGGGAGAGATGCAGTATAACCAAGAGAAACAGGGTTTAATTTTGGCCCATGATCAGTGATCAGAATTCCTCGCTGTGCTAGACATCTGTTTTGTCAGTGGTTGGGAGAGCAGATTGCGGCACGTCCGATGAGTAATGTGTCTGTTCTTTGGCACCACACGTCTCAATGGACACTGGATGCAAATGTAAGCGCAGTGTAGTTCACTTCCTGGCCTGTCTGAGTTGTCTCTACATGAATGATGCCATGGTTCTGTTTGAATTAACAAATCTATTTCCATCGTTATTAGTATTTTAATCATTGTGTTTGCTTTGAGTGTAAATTCCCCTTGGATAATTTGATTGAGTGTCAGACTGGCTTTATTACACATTGAAAACGAGCATTATAGAATCATAACGATCACCACTTGAGACACACAATTTCCCTGGATGCAAAATGGGACGAACACAGGGCGCTAGGCACATACAGTCTGTGTAGAAAATGCAGCCAGAGACACATCTGCCTTCTGTCAACAGCCCTCTATTGATGTCACTATATGGCAGCTCTTCCTACTCAGCTGGCAATTCTTCTTACCGCCATATCCCTCCCTATTGGCACTACTCCTGTGGCCCAACCACAGCTGTGCTTTGGTGGGCATAGTGGCCCGATCGCCTCTGTGGCCTGGGGACTCGGGGAGAGGGGGGGGTGACAGAGTGGGCTGACAGACTGTGGGTTTATTTTGGACAAAGCTATGTGACAGGTTGCATCATGCGTTCTTAAAATGTACCAAGCGACATGGGATCAAGAGCACAACTGACTTAAACACGTGCATATGCTTCCCTGAACGTCATGAGCATGACGACAACAACAGGCACGGACTACATGATAGTGGATGTTTGCACGTAAACAGGTGTTTGTAGAGTAAAATTAACAGATTTGTAGTAGCGGTATTTTAAGGAGCTTAAGAATAACACGATCCTCAAACCAAGCTTTGTGTGCCCTGCTCGTAAACATTGGTTCATGTGATTTCTTGTAGACCGGGAAATTCGCCAGCTTCACCGATTGGACCAAAATGTCATTTTTCAGGCCTGACGTGATTGGAGCCGATCAGAGCTGAAACTCTAGAAAATTCCCAGCACTCCTTATCCACAAATGACCACTAGGAACCAGTCCAGTTTCGGTCAGCGCTGGTCAGTCAGGGTTACTTGCCCTATGGTCTGCTGTTTAGGGGGAAGAACTCCAGTTACCGGAGAGATGAATGTCTGGCTGCTCTTCTCCCCTCTCTGCAGCAGAATTATTACTGCTCCTCATCAAGGCACTGTCAGAGAACAACACGGCTCATTATCATGCAAATCCACGAGCAACTGTGGATCGCACACACACCGACTAACTAACACACAAATGCAACCACAGATGGCATCTTTCATTGTACGAGGGGTTCTAACAGGAGAATGATTATGGTAATATATGTGTGGAAATCTGAATGTCATTGAAGACATATTCAAAGCATTAAGTCAGTAATGAAATTAGGAGGAGGGGAGGGGTAGAAAGACATGTACGTGCTTTCCATCAGAATGAAACTTCAGTGTGGTCATTGGAGGTGACGTGCGTGTTGGGGCCAAGACACTAGAGGCCCTGAGATCATCCACGTATCAAGTATCCTTTCAGCATGTGGCTCACATCATCACCTTTTGTTTCCACTCTCTCCCGCTTGGCAGCAGTGCCTCTCTGTGATTGGCTGAAGGGATTGAAAGGATCTTCCAATTGGGGATTGCGTTGCATCAAAGTGTCTGTGTCCAAGAGGCAGGAAAACAACAGATTTGTATATAATGTTGTCTGATCAAATGGTTTGAGTTGCAGAAAAGACTTCAATCTAACACAAGCTACTGTGGACAGAAATGAATCTCTACCTTCATAAATGTTCTCTCTAATGTTTTATACAGATTATTCCTCTTTATTTATTCATTGTATTGCCTTTTCTCTGACTTTCTCTGCTCATGTTTTTTTTTTTTTTGCCAAAACACTTTGCAGACTAAAAGTGTTGAATAAATAGTTTATCATTGTTGTTATTGAGTACACATTGATCATAGAGCCAAGCCTGAGTGACCTCTACTGATTCTCTGTCCGGTCTTTATTCAGATGGAGGCGTCAGGGTTACTAAAGCTGAAAAAGTTTCTCACAAATGTAACCCATTAGTATGTCACATTGTTATATTGTGTATTGGCTCACTGGAGGTTGTGTGTGTGCGTCTTGTTATTTTTGTGGTTCCAGCCGGAGGAAGACTGGCATCAGATGCTACAGTACTATGGTAGCAGACTCAGTAGAAACTCGCAGGGACTTTTTTACCTCTGCTTCGGCCACACATTCAGCAGTAACTGGAGACAGCGTCTCTGTGGCTGCCTTAAATGTCCTGGCACTTAAGGGCTGGTAGTCAGGGGCACCACTAATAACAAGGTTGGTGATTGGACCAAACCGGGTTTGGGCTGAGGAGGATTATGGTTGTGTGTGAGTGTGTGGGTTTATTTTACTATGCTTGTGGGGTATGAAACTGAGAGCACCCTCTTCACTTCTGGGGTCCAACAGGTTTATAGGGATAAAAAATTGCATTATGTCAATTTTGTCCATAGCCTGATCCTCCTATTATCACCTTGTAAAATTGTAAAAGGGGTGTGTGTATACGTCACACTATGAGCAAGAAACAGAGAAGAGACCAAATTGTGCCCATTTTTGCTGGCACCACACACAATTTAATAAAGAATATTAATAATGTGTACTGACAGCTCTGTGTCTCCTAATTGGATCCTTCTGTCTCTTTATGTTTCCATGACATTGATGTGAGGCTTATTATTTTTCACTAAGGTCATAACCTCTTTCTTAATGAGCCAGCCTCTTGACGTTGCTATGAAACTCGACCTTTATAGCTCGGACTAGTTTATCAATACAGACTAATTAGTTTGTGGAAATGGCACATAGATAAACCCACATTAGCGCAACCTTGCTGCTTTAAGAGGTTATTAGGCCATCGGCTCTCAATGTACTTGATAAGCGATAGATAGATAGATAGATAGATAGATAGATAGATAGATAGATAGATAGATAGATAGATAGATAGATAGATAGATAGATAGATAGATAGATAGATAGATAGACTTTATTGATCCCAGGCTGGGAAATTACAGAGTTCTGTGTTAGATCACAGTAATTATCATGGTCATGTCTACCAATCATTAAATACAAACCGTGGCATATTTGTCTTGACCATGGTCAAAGCTATTTCTTTTTACTGCCCTGAATAAATGTGCATGACTTTTGTTTAGTTTGTTGTGAGTGAGGCTTAACACCAGAGTTACAGAGTGATTTAGTATGGGGCAAATCTAAAAATGAAAAATAGCTCTCACTTGTTTGATCTAATGTAAGAACCTCCACGCTGGGTTTTACACCAGTTGAATCACAGACTCAGGCAATTGGGAATGCTACGGTCTAATTCGGGGTCCATCTCCCTCTGCCCTGTTAGTTCTCCCATATTCTTATATTATTCACAGACTCATTACATCTTTCACCAACTGGTCATGGAGTGAATAGGGTGTTCCTCTGTTCACTAACTGACACAGCAACATTGGTATTTCTTTGTGATGACACTTGATACAGTTTCTTGAAGTTGAAGTCAAGATGAATTTCAATACAGTTTCATAGAGTAATAGTGTTATTATCAGCAGATGCAAGTCGGTCATGCATTTAATGTGTTGTTTTTTTCCTGATACTTGGCTTCTATCCAAGACCAACACTTAAGATGGAGCAGCTGCTTATGACCCGTGAGCTGTGTACATTGTCTTATTCTAATATTAATGATTTATTTATTTTGGGTAAGTAATTTGGGGGGGGGGGGTTGTTGCCTTTAATTGACAGGTTAGTTGAGAGAGACAGGAAATGGGGAATGATATGCAGCAAAGGGCCACCCAATGCAGGATTCAAGCCGGGGCCGGTTGCAGAAAGGACTGTAGCCTCTGCACATGGGGCGCCTGCTCTACCCACCGAGATAAACGGCGCCCTATATTCAGGATTATTAAACAAAGAGTGTCAATCTGTTGTTTTTTTTCATTCTTAGGGTCTAGATGAAGAGGCTCTCGTTGACCATGGAAAGACGAGCTTCACCACTCACACAAACTATGAAAAGGAAGACTTGGAAAGTAAGTTGAAAATCATTCATGGTTCTGGTGATTGTGTATTTTCTTTCTAAGTCATGAGGAAAATAAGGATCCTACGCCAACAACATTGGGTGGAAACACTTTCTAGTTAGGAGAACATCTGAAGTGTCAGTGCTCGTCACTCGTAGAGAATGCAGCAGCACTATAAACATTATTACCACCACAATGTCTCCCTAGGGAGCTGCTTACACCCCCCGTCCAGCTCACTCTTCCCTGTTAGAGTCCAGCAGCACACTTCATATCCTCCATTCAATAACATCTCCATTTATCCCATTTATCCCATTATTTCCTTTTTGTCGCACCCCTGGAGCCCTCTGCTTCCTGTCCAGCTAAGCTGTCGTTTTTTTCTCTCTCTCTCCATCCTCTTTCATCTCCTGTGTCTTTTCTTTCTCTCTGTCTCTCCACTATCTTTCTCCACCTCTGCCCCCAGTCATCTATTCAGCAGCACATGTATGTTGGGCATGGCCTCCTCTGAGTGCTGTGTATTGGCTTCAATCCTCCTGGGTTCTCTTTCAAATCAAAGAGCAATAACTTGCCTGTGAAAAATGAGTTTTGGCAGTAAATGTAGGGCAAAAATGGGGCGTTTCCATCTGAAAATATGGTTCCTGTGTGCCACTCACAATAATGAGAGGAAGTAGATAAAACATTGGGGTGAAACCAGAAGGGTGAAAATGTTAAATGCTGTTCTCTGGTTTCCTTCAAGTGGGTTATGTGGAGCATTCAAAAGCAATGGAAATAAGTTCTTTGTCTTCTGTTTTAAACGTCTGTGTGTGTGTCTGTTTTACTTTAGCTGTAAATGACTGTCTATTCCTGGAAGTGTGATACTGCGAATTTATTGGTACTTTCACTTTACCAGTGGAGGAACCTAATTTAATCTATTTCATGTGGAATTCCATTTATATAATTGTGTGGCTTCTAGAAATAAGTTCACTTCGCATTTGCTCTGACACTTATTAGTTTTAGCTGTTTACAGAAGCAGAAATCACCAGCCACTTCAAGTAACATATTTTTTCCACCAGAATTTCAAATATGTTATTATTGTTCTATATACTTTAACATTTGTTTGTTTGATGCAAATATCTGATTAAATGTGAAAATGAATGTTTTGTGGGCAGTCAACTGGACTAAATGTAGCAGTAAACGCTCATTAGACATGTTTATATGCCAAACTAAATAACCGAATGAATGATTTTTTTCTATTGCCACTGTATTTGTGGTATTCTGAGCCACTTTGTATCATATGTAATGTGAAACATGTTGTCAAGTATGACCAGTCTGAGATTCACTTTTCTGTTCTCCAGGTCACAGAGCAGTGTATGTAGGCGTCCATGTTCCTCTTGGCAGAGAGAGCAAACGGAGACACCGTCACCGAGGACACAAACACCACCGAAAGAAGAAAGACAAAGACTCAGAGGAGGGGAAGGACGATGGCAGGGAATCCCCATCTTATGGTTGGGCACCATTTCAAACATCTAACATTAAGCCTGAAATGAATACAGTTTTTTAATGCCTGATTATGAACTGTTTTCCATTTTACTCCCTTATTTCCACTCTTCCGTCTTATTTTCTATCCCAAAGTACTGCAGCTTGCAGGTGATGACGGCTTTTGGGAGCCTTCAACTTTGTTTATTCACTTAACTAACAGGGCTCGCCTCAGACAGTGAACAGAAACACTGCTGCCATAGCAATCCAAAATAGATCAACCCCTCTCAGTTTTTGTATGCTTGTCAGTTTTTTGTTTTTGGCGATGCTTGCGTTTTACAGTGCTTTGAGATGATTTAAAAAATCTTTACAAATCTGTATGAAGCTGCAAGGATGTAAATATTTCCCATTTAAACAAAACCATCAAATGATAACTAGCTGTTACACTCGCCACCCACCCAGAAAGGGAATTTAGTTATTCAGTATTGAATGCCATTTTTAATTTAAAACACTGGTAGGCAAAGTGTTGATGGAGAAGTGGAGAGAAACGATGTTGACATTATAGTGTGATTTTTGGCAATTTAACAATGCACAGATTGCCAGGTTTAGAGCACCACTTTGCTTTGGCCGTCTGGGCTGCTCTGTCTTTCAAACAGCTGTGAATAAAACATTCAGCTCTAAAGGCATTAAAGGCCACTGGGAACAGCTTCGACCGATTGAAGGCTATGACATTTTAAAGGATGTGTGTGTGCGTATGTTTGTGTGAGAAGTTGCTGCATCATCTCAACTGCATCAGAAACACACAAACAATGCCCTGAACTCAATTAAGGATGAACTCATGCATTATGAGAGTAAATGATGATAGCAGTAGAACATTCCTCTTATCGTTTTAAGTGCTCGCTGAGGTCACGGTGCACCGTGATTTTGACATTTCTTCTTTTTTCATCCACACAGTTTTCATTGCTTATCAATGCTAAACTTGGTGTGAGGAAAAATGTTTATCAGTATCTTTATCCTTGGGTATGGCGATCAATATTCTGTATACGTCATACACACCAGACCACCGCACAGCGTACCCATGTGTTAACAGAAAATAACTCTCCCTTTTCTGCCTCCAGTCATTTCCATCTCTGTCTCCCTGTGGTGTTTAGTCTCGTAATCTGCCATATCTATTTCCGTTTTCTCTCTGGTTCCAGATGTCCTGATATCTGCCCTCTAATTCAGTCACTCATGAAGAGATTCATCCTGGAAAGCAGCCAATTTTTTTTTTATTATTCCCCCCTTGCACCCTTCTCCACAGAAACATCTTCGGCATCTAGTCTGCAGATGTATTTATTTTGTACTAGTATGGAAAGCATTTAGAGTGATGTAACTTGTACCAACGCTGGCCAGCGCCACACAAACACATACTTTTCTCAAACTAATGCCGAAGAATTCTCTTTCATTTTACTACCATCTCCTCTTATTATGCTCAGATTTAATCTTTTAATGCTGCTCTGAGACATTTCCCCCCATCATGCTTAAGAAAAACATAAGTTACCAGACTGGAGACCTGCTTGACATTGTTCAGTAATACCATGCTCTGTTTGGGATTAAGGCATCCACTTAGAGATGCCCTGTGGTGTTTTCCCATAAACAAATAAAAGGTATGTTTTCATTGACTGCAGTTTAAACCTAAACACATTGCAACACAGTTTGCCTACGGGCATGAATAAAGTAACCTGAACGAGAATTGTGTGTGACCCCGAAGTTTCCCAAACAATGCATTTCTTTCCAAGGGAAACATTTGCATTCTTTAAAAGTAATAGTTTATGAATAATATTTCAATACAGAATGTACGCTTATGGTTTTTATCATGTAGTTTTCATCTTCCCTGCTTTTATTCACACGGTTTCTTTAATAGCACACAATGCCCTGAGAATTTTATTGTTGTTATCATTGTAAACATCTTAAATGTGACCTGTGGCCTTTGTCCACTCTGTGTCCAGACACACCATCCCAGAGGGTCCAGTTTATCCTGGGTACAGAGGACGATGACGTCGAGCACGTCCCGCATGACCTTTTCACTGAGCTGGACGAGCTTTCCTTCAGAGACGGCAGTGCCACTGAATGGAAGGAGACTGCCAGGTTAGTTAAGGGGTGAACAACATGATGCCAACTGGTGTTCAAGTCTTTTAGCAAAGTTGCAGAGTAACACCACCAGTCATTTGTTAACAGGAAACCTGGATTAAGTCTTGGACCATGACTGTTATTCTTTTGAGCCGTATGCTTTCAGAATTTGGCAAATCTTCATCATGATTCCCTTCTTTTTCCTGCGATCAAAGTGTTTCTGTATTTGGAGAGAATTGTCTTACCACTACGAGATTTAGTTTGGTTTTGTAGCTCTGTTTAAAGCAGACATATGTTAGTTTTATTTGCCACCGCTACATATCCAACATTTGCTTCAACAGATGTTTACTTACTTACTGATACCAAGTCACTGTGGCACCCAGTGCACCATGAAGAAATAGTGCTGCTCAGAGGGTGTATTATAACCTCATGTCTTGTAAATGCAGTGATGGCTGAAGCTCTTGGCAAGACTGGTAGATAAACAGCTGTCGATGCTAATGTTGGCCAGTGTGGCAATGGCAAGGCTTACTACCACAAATCTTTTAATATAACTGTCAGAATCTGCAGCAATGCTGAAACATTTCACTTCACAACCCAGTTTGAACCTCCAGTCAAAAACAACAGGCCTGCTTTTATTGTTTTTTTTGTTGTTTTTTTTTGTTATCAAAATCTGTGAGTTTCATATTGTAGTTGTGACTTGACTTGGCTGGCATTTCAGAAAATCTTCCCTCACTGATGAAACTTTTGTTTAGTAAAGGGACAGATTTGGAGTATGACTCAGTCAGTGTGCAGTGTGTGCTCTAGCAAAGTGAGATTTCTGTTTGTTGAAGGAAAAATGTAGCTGGCAAAGACGAGTTGGAACAACATGTCCTTCAACTGCAATGCTCATTTAGTTTTTTTCTTTGTTCATGATTTGTAAATTCAAGCATGTGTGTGCGTGTGTGTGTTCCTGGGGTTTATACACAGATGGCTGAAGTTTGAGGAGGATGTGGAAGATGGTGGGGAGAGGTGGAGTAAGCCCTACGTGGCGACGTTGTCACTACACAGCTTATTTGAACTACGCAGCTGTATACAGAACGGCACAGTCATGCTGGATATGAGGGCCAACAGTATCGAGGAAATTGCGGGTACATTTCACACTTACATCACACATGTCATGTTCATACCCTCTCTAATGAATTCCTACATTAAAGGGCATTTCCAGTCGTAATCAATGTTTACCTCAGATATCAGGTAACCTATGATCAGTTCATTTCATACCATCCATACTCCCCACTGCAGCGTGTGTACGTTTCTGTTCGTTTTTTGTTCAAGAATCTATCATATTTTCAATGTTCATTTATAGGCTCTGGACTAATTTTTAAATTGTTCTGTGGTCGCAAGTAACATCCTTTTGACTATCATTTAAATTTTAAAATTCGCTTTACAATTAAATTAGATTATTTGTTAGGTCAAGGAGAGGTCATGCTATAAGCCTTTCGGGTTTCCAACCATTGACCTGACGAAGAGCGCACTGCTCGAAACGTTGTCCTTTTTATAGTCCTCTAATAAATCTTTGTATATTTGGGAGCTCCTACAGTGTTGCGAGTCCTTTCTTGTGTTTGGGTTTCCAACCTCGCCAGCACTTTTTTCATATCTTCCTCCCTATTAAGAGAGATAAGTAAATGCATTTGTTCTATTTCATATGTGCAAATAAAGTCTAAAAAATCAAAAAAATTCGGAGAACAAATGCCCCAGAGTCCCTCATGAGAGTCCCTCTACTGTTGTGTTCTCTGACCCGGAAAGGAACAATGCAGAAGCCATGGCTTAGTCAGAATTTTTGATTTAATTTAATTGTAAAGCGAATTTTAAAATTTAAATGATGGTCAAAAAGGTTGTTACTTGTGACCACACCACAGAACAATTTTAAAATGAGTCCAGAGCCCATTAATGAACATTGAAAAAACAATAAATTCTTGGATCTATTGTTTTTCTATCGAACTGATCATAGGTGACCTGATATCTGAGGTAAACATTGATTATGACTGGAAATGTCCTGTAAGGCTTGTTCATAACCTCTACTTGTATTTCTACTTCAGGTTTGTGATTAAAAGTGTAAGATAATTATTCTAGTAATATATAATTTCAGTTTTCTCTAACTGTGCATTTTAATGGTCCTGCTTTTGTATGACTCAGACATGGTGATAGACAGCATGGTGGCTTCGGGCCAGCTGAAGGAGGATCTGCGGGAGAAGGTGCGGGAAGCCATGCTGAAGAAACACCACCACCAGAACGAGAGAAAGCTCAGCAACCGCATCCCTCTGGTGCGCTCCATTGCTGACATAGGCAAGAAACATTCTGACCCACTCTTGCTTGAAAGAAACGGTGAGATCCTGCGACGCACTCGCATTTCTTTTTCCTCCACATTTTCCACCATTGGGGAACTGTTCCTAAAAAATCCACTGTTCAAATCCCTCAATGCCAGCATAGAAGGTGGATGATAAAAGTGAGTAAAATCTAGAGAATGATTCTTATTGAAGCAGTCGGTTCCCTCAGCGAAAGAGAAATCTGGGTGCTAATGACTGCGCTAACCTGTATGGCTGGCCTGGCTTTGGGGTTTGAATTAATGATTGTTTTCACTACTTAAGGTGACACTCAGGAAATGTTGCTTTACCTGCAACTGGAATCAGCATTGTGTAATGTTTTTTTTTGACTGGGCATGGCCACAGTGTCGTTCATGTATGGTGTGCACTTCAAGATCTTGGGCACCAGCCTGAGGTTTTTTAAGAATGAACGAGATGTCACATTCTTCACCTCTGTGCCTGTGGTTCTTGTCGGGCTTTGCACTCATGTCATGTCATGAAACCTGAAATGCAATTGTTGAAAGGTCGAAAATTACAGAACGATGGTTGGAGTGGGTCAAAGCTGCAGTGTGAAAGATGTATGCCCTGGAGCAAAATGAGTGTGTACTGTGATTTATGACTGGTCTGTTTGTAGTGGAGCACCTGTTTGCTTTACAGTGCACTGACATCGTGCTAACTCATTCTCTGCTGCATGCGAGCCTATCTGAAGGTAGACCTGTGCCTCAGTTCAGTCACATCTGTGTGATTGGTTTGTTTGGGAGTTGAATGGAGCGAGTTGTTTGGCCCCTTGCGGACCCTCCCACACGCCTCACTGGATCATCCTTTGTGTCTTTTGCACACAGCCATGCTTCTTGCTCACGTTCCTGCAAGCACGACTCTCTCTAACTACACCTCTGCCACGCTCTTGCTGCCCACCCCCTTTCTGGCTGTCTCTCGTCCAGATACCATCTCTGTGATGTACTCCTACTTCATATGTTTTTCCCTCTCTGCTCCATCCCTTATTCCTACTCCTCCTTTCCCTCCTTTCCTCTCTCCCCTCTCCTCTCCTTTTTTTGCCATTGTCTCCTCTGTTAGGAGAGGGCCTGTCCTCTTCACGTCTCTCTCTCCACAAGCCAGGGGCAGCCTCCTCTGTCTCCAACCTGTCCCAGAGACGAGAGTCCCGAGTCTCCATCCTCCTCAACCACCTCCTGCCCTCTTCTTCCTCCAACACTGGGTCCCCCCAAGCTCCTTCGCCCCTCTCCACCCCTCAAAATACCCCCTCTACCTTCCGACGCTCCTCCCCAAGCCCACCACGCACCCGTGGCGCGGGCCCCGGCCCCCAAGGCATCCCTCAGGTGGTGGTATCGCCTCCCGAGGATGACGACCCGCCGAACTCTGCAGAAGACGAGTCCGCGTCGCCGCAGCTCGGCCGGCGAGCATCCTCGGCATCCCAGGGCCTCGAGCCGCTGCCCTTAGAAGGCAAATATCTGTGTAGCCTGCCAGTGTGAGTCACGGCTTGAACAGAGAACACTAGCACTAGCATGAAAGCTCTGCTCCCTGTTAACTTCCAACCCTCCAACCCTGCGGCCATCTCATCAATAACCCAGCAAAGCTCACCCGCTAAGATGCTGTTCCACTGTATTTATCTATAAAGTTTCTGACACTGCTCTCTTTTCCATCACGATTCTTGCTTCTGTTCCTTCTCTGCATCTGTCTATTCCACTGACCCATTATGTTCTACTAATATATAATATAATGCTTTTACTCTCCCCTGAGAACTAATTTTACCTCCTGTTTTTTTTTATCTTTCAAATATCTCTTTGTCTCTTAACACATTCTTAAAACATTCCCCACCGTCTGCCTCGTTTGGCTTTGTCCCCCCTCACACCTCCTTCATTGTGGTTGCATGGCTGCCTTCATAATGTTTTTGTCTTTCTCTCCTACTTCATCTTGTGTCCTGTGATGTTTTATAGCTATGTTTAGCTTTATACCCCAACTCCCTCTCAGTCAAGTTGTTTCATGGAAAACCTGTCAGTAGGGATGTCCCAATCACATCGTCCTTCTTCCCACTAACAAAGACATTTAACTTTTTAGCATTAGCTGATATTCATTTATTTATTATACGGGTATATAAGAGAGTTGCTCACCATGCACTTATCCTGAAGTTGGTATACATGATGATAATTAGTAAAGCCAACCCCAAAGAAAAGAGGTGTAAAGCAGGATATAATCATCAAGAAAATACAGTATATCTTAAAATGTCTGATAGTGTTTCATCCACAGAGTGAGGAGTATTAATATGGATCTTCTGTTTTGCACAGGACTCTAAATTTTGCTTGAGCTAAGCAGGAGGGCAGTTTCTGGTGCAGAGCTGCTCTGGTTTTACTTGCTGACAATCCTTCTCACTGTGGATGTCATTAATTGGAACTGGTGGCTGCTGTTTATTTTTCATGCTGGTCTGCTGTTCACTCACGACACTGCGTGAGGTTCCTTCAGATCAAGCAGACAGCATAGAGGTCTGGTGCAATTCAGTATAAAAATGGCTGTGTCTCAACAGGCTCTAGACATCTATATGTAGAACCTGATTGAATACATACATACGTCCTAAATCGTTTCAGATTTAATTTGTTTTACCCAAAGGTAAATCGCTTTCTATGAGTGGACACAAAATGTCATGCAACTTGTGCTTTTCCCATTGCATCATTTGGCATCCATGCTCTTCCGCCTCATCACTTCCTAAAATTAAACATTCTTTTACCCGATTCAGAGCATACTGAGGGTAATGTGTGCCAGCAGCCTGTCTAAATATAAGCCCAAGACCACGGTGGGTGGGTTGGTACTGTATGTACTATCATAGTGCCACCTACGGTGACTTTTTGTTCTTCCCAAACCCAGCCCTGTTGGTTTATTATTAGACCGGGTGTACGTCGGCTTCACTGTGGGAATGGCTCCATTTCAAAGTATGGGTCATTAGAACCACTGATCACTTGGTGGGAGCCGAATCTGAAAGGTTGGGGCGGTCTTATTATAGCTGAGGGGCTTCTGTAATTGTATCCTCTTCTGGAAAAAATATACAGTATTTCAAAAGAGGCAATCATCTTGACATCGGTGTGTGGGTTATTCAGAAGGGGGTTAACAAGCCTTCATCAATAGTTTAATAATGTGCTCTGATGTACACTGTAGGTTGTAAAAACTGAACAACTGACCCCAAATAGCTCACCATCTATTAAACAGTGATCAAGGGCTAGACAGTAAAATACCCAATGTGTTATTTAGATGAATTTGTCTGGCTGCCGGTAACAGCTGGCTTACATGTTTCAAATAATTATGGTCAATAATGCATTCATATAGATGTTGCAGTCTTTTAGACATGCACTGTAATGGGAATGAGTTGTCCTTTAGGCTATATATTTATGCTATTAATGAAATGATGGGTGAAATACTTACAGTATATGTGACGACATGCAAGGCATCAGTGGTACAATGGTGCTCAATGTTATATTACATTACATTAGCCCCTCTTAAGGGCTTTTGGAAGTGTTAAGTGTTTTTCTATTTTCATTGATTGGTTTAATGAAACGGAGGCCATTTTAACATATAGAAATTATGGACTAATTGTGAATTGATGTCATTGTTTGTAATCTCTGCGGGTCCTCATGTGGTACCGTATAGTATAAACTGTCGAAAGAGCTGTAGATCACCACCAGTGGACCAAGTTCACTACTTATGCATATGTGTATATATATATATATATATATATATTTATACAGCTACTAGAGCCTTTATAAATTCATCTTTTTACCAGCCCCACATAAGAGTCAGAAAATATAATTTTAGTAGATTATGTCACTGTTTTGCATATGAATGAGGTATCACTGTGACGACACTGTTTACAAGGTTGGTATGGGGGAGCATTCCAGGGCTTAGCCTTGCTGAATGAAGTGTGTTGGCGGATGCAACCTAAGCTAATCCCTCCCTTATTCCAAGAGGCTTTGTCGGGTATGTGAGCAATCATGCTCCTGTTCAGCAGTCACAGCTACCCAGCATCCATTGGGGCTACCCCAGGGTATAGTTCAAGGGTATGGCTTATTGGCCAAACGGCATGCTGGCATAAATTGTAGTTTAATTTTGATTTGGGATTAATTGGAAATGAGAACCTGGCATATTGCTTAAGCCTTTTACAAAAGTATTTTTTTCCATGCTGATTTATTATTTCATGATGGCAACATAAGAAATGTGTGGATACATGTGGAAAATAAGAAAAACCTGGTAAAAGAAGTGTTACTTCAGAACCTCACAGGATAGTATGCATATGCTATCCTTGGATTCAAATACATTACTCCCTCATTTCATCTCCCACTCTCATGTCACCTCAAGTGCTAGCGTTTCCTGTCTCTGGTACGGCTCAAATCACATAAGCAATGTTGAAGTGTGCACCCAATTATGCACTGAAATATTTTAGCATCAATACTTGACGGTGCTGAAGTCTGAGGAGGGAGAACAGTCAGGCATATCAAACACATCCACTCACCTTTTACCTCAAAGCTGACATGTACTCAACACTAAGCAGGACTGACTTAAGCGCCAGAGTAATGAGCTCAACAGACGGGGAGCAATCCGTAACAGCGCCGTGTGATATATATCGTCGACTCTGCGGAGAGCCATCAGGGATTAAGCCTTGTAATGTAATGTTTTGTGGTGGAAGAAATCATTTCACTTGCAGCCAAAAATGTAAAATGCCAAACAGCAAGCTTAACAACTGTTGTGTTGGATTGTTAAACATTTTATATACCTTGTCTGTTACCAGTTTCAGCCCCTCTCTGTTGTGTATAAGTTAAACACTGATCAGTGATCACAGTGGATCTAAAGTTCTGTGTCTGTCCGCAGCTAGTACTGCTGATTTAATTTTAGTCGTCTAATAGGGGATGATCCAGACCTGGCAGATCCCACACAAATGCAGTTCATGCCCTGGTACATTAGAAAACCAGAGCTCATTCTCATCCAGTTTGAATGTAAAGAAATCTCACAGTATATAAGAACATCTATTGGTAGGTTAGTGTATCAACTAAGTGTATATCCTGTACTCGGTAGTTCATTTTCCAGAATGTAAACATCACATTATAACAGCACACTAACACATACTAAACCCTGTGGCACTGCATCACAAGCGCATGTGGGTGGTAGTGTGATATCAGATATCAGGATTTTGTACTAGGTTTGTTTGCCAAGAGAAGAGCAACTGCCTGTGAAATTGCCTCCCGTTTGTTGAGCCCATGCCATAAAGTAGTGGTCCATCATGGATAAACACACCTTGAACATTTTTTTTTCCACTTCTTCAAAATTGAAATCTGAGTAGAGAAAAGAAAATAGACAGATGGCATATATTAATGGCATCATAAATAGCATTTGATGTTCAACTACACAGCTTTTCTCTTCCAGTTATTGCCTCTCAAGTCCTAACACATTGTCCCGTCACTACTTTGTTTGTCTCCTTCTTCCTACCAGGACCACTGGTGTCTCCGAACTCTGTCCCCAACAACCTGGATGGCAACAAGGCAGTGGAGAGGAGGCCGTCCAAAGTAGGGGTCAGTAGAGAAAGCAGCAGTGTCGACTTCAGCAAGGTAACCTAGCCACAGTACTGAGCACAGAAACAAGTCCATCATGGTGGAATGGCCCATGACCGAGTCCATCCGTGCTTTTCTTCAGTTTCTGGACTTTTCACAGACATTTCAGTGGCCTGTGTTGAACACTGCCTCTAAGAGAGCCAGCATCACATTCCCATCAGCCCTTTTCTCCTCCGCTCAGTAAGAGGCATCCTCACTCACTGCTTCACCTGTAACGGGCTAAGAATTGATCAAAGTAAAAGTCTTACGTAGTTATGTAACTCTGTTTAGTTTTGAGAATTCCTCCCTCGCATGGCCTCTATCCATCCTTCCATTTTGTTGTTCTTCATCCATTAAATAAAATGGCAGGCTGCCATAAGTAGTTATCATTATAAAACCATCCATTTTGCTTGCCAAAAAATGAGGTGCAGTGTTTGAGTCAGAGGACACAAAAGAGGGATGAAGGCGGGGATAATAATAAAAAAAAAGTCTTGCACTGCTCAGATCTGTATTTAGCGTTGTAAATAAGAGATATTTATCCAGAGTAAATTCAAGAAATGCATCACATTAACGGACAATCTCTGCTCAGTGCTATGTAAACCTGAATACAGATACCAACTTATCTGTCACTTGTTATCTTAGCTGCTCAACGACCTGCTGCCATCTCTTACATTTCCACATCTTCATCTCTATTTGCATGTGTGCACTTCTGTTACATTTGCTGCATTTACTGCACAACTGTTGACTATTCTTTGTCTCAGCTTTCCCTGTGTTTTATTATTAGTTTCTCTCATTTCCAGTGGTTCCTTTTTGGTTTCAGGTTGACATGAATTTCATGAAAAAGATCCCCCCTGGTGCCGAGGCTTCCAACGTGCTGGTGGGAGAAGTGGACTTCCTGGAGAAGCCCATAATTGCCTTTGTCCGACTGTCCCCTGCAGTCCTTATCACAGGCCTCACAGAGGTGCCTGTTCCCACAAGGTAAAGTAATTATTTCGACCTAGTAGGTTGTGTTTGCACCCGGTCTGTTTATCTGTCAGCAGGATCACACAAGAAAGTGCTGAACCAATTTGCACCGAACTTGGAGCAGGGATAGGACATGGGTCAGGAGAGAGCCCCTTTAATTCTTCACGCTTATGATGTTGAGATCGATGAGATCAAGTGGGAAATGGCCAACACATTTCTGTTGACAGTTTCACTCCATTTTACCAATTAGTGGTAGCAGTGCAACACCAGGAAATGTAGCAACGTGCCAACAAAGGAAGAGGGGAACACTAATAAACTACAAAAATTGATTTTTAACAAAGCAGCTTTGTCAAAAAAAAAAAAGAAGCTCCACAAGAGTTTTATAAAGACGGAAATGTAACGATAAATGTTGCTCCTGTGTCCCCGAGTGACTACAGTTACAGTACATAATGTTGTGATTTATGTTAGCAGGAACTGCTGTTCATGGTAAATTTGACTTTGTGTGTTGTTTTAAGGTTTCTTTTCCTGCTGTTGGGTCCTCATGGAAAAGGGCCACAATACCATGAAATTGGCAGATCCATGGCCACACTGATGACAGATGAGGTAAGAGCAGGAGAAAATATATCTAATGTGTAATGTTAGGGTTTTTTTTTGTTTGTTGTTTAGTTTGATTTGGTTCACCGTTTCTCCTTGAACTTTTGGCTTTACTGTGAACAAGGTAACACGCAGAGACATTTAATAACACCAAGTAATATCCATTACATAGATTTTCCACGATGTGGCGTACAAAGCCAAAGACCGAACAGATCTTCTCTCTGGGATAGATGAGTTCCTTGATCAAGTCACTGTCCTACCTCCTGGAGAATGGGATCCCACCATTCGGATCGAGCCCCCCAAGAATGTCCCATCTCAGGTTAGTGATTCTCTCTCTGTCAGGGATGCTGTTTGGGGCCTTTATTGAGTAATGCATACAAATATGTGGTCTTGAGTCATGCTCAGTCCACACTGTATGTTTTTACTTGTATGTCAGTGAAGCACAAACACTTGTATGGCAGAGATCTTTTACCCAGCCTCACTTCACTGTACATCATACCACTATAATCACACTGAGACTGCCCCCTTATGGATTTCAAGCGTCATGACAACCATATTATAGTAAAATGCCCTTTGATCTGCAGATGAGTAGGAAGAGACCACCCCAGCCCAATGGCACTGCGCCATCATCTGGAGATCTGGAGAAGGAGAACGACCATCACATAGGGCCTGAGCTACAGAGGACTGGGAGGTGAGCAGAGAAAATTAACTTGGCTTTAATTTATTATCCTGTTTGTGTTGGGAAATAATGTTGTAATATGTTAACAAAGAAATATTTGATAATTAAATCGTGTCCTAGAGGAATTAACGACTTCATTAGTCAGAAGAAGACATGATCAATGAATGTATCGTGTTAATTATACTTGGACAAGTGCCTCATGCTAACAAGAGCTGCAGTAAAAGCTCTTTTGAGAGACAAAGGGCTTCCTTTGATCTTCTTTAATTACAGTCTATTTGTTTGATTGCAATATAACTAGCACCATTTTTTAAAAAGTAATTGATATTACATTAATTTATTCAATTTATAAAACTGACTGTAAATATATAAAATGCAAAACTTAATCATTTAATTCTGCTATGTATTTGTGCAGGTTTGTCTCTGTCACTGTATTCTGTTAAACTCGGATACTGACAGTTTCTTGCAACTCGTGCTGAGTCTCTAGAGCCTGAGCCACACAGTGAGGAGAATGGGTTTATTTGAATCCTCAGACAGACACGCACGCTCCGCACACGTAGACATCAGTTGGGAGGTGCTGTATTATTTACAGATTCACTCTACTTCTCACTGCTACTATGAGGGAGCTACTGGGGATAGAGTAGTGTTAGGAAATGCAAGAGGCCAACATAAAGAAAGCTATCACACAAACATGGATAAAAGACACTGCTGCTGGCGCTGTGGAGGGAAGCGGTGGAGGTATTCTTGGGGCCGGGGAGGGGGGAGGGGTTGTAAGAGGACCCTAACAGCAGCGCAATTGGACTCATGTCAGAGAAAAGAGAAAGAGATATACAAGGTGAGAAATGGGTTTCAAAAATAGAACCACTCAAAGGAAAAGTACAAAGAGGCGAAGGGAAACACAAGATGCACTGGGTATGGAATTAGTCTGTACAGTATGTGCAAGACAAACAGTCCCTGTGAAAATCATTTGGACTCAGGCAGCAAGATCACAGTTCACACAGTTCACACAAATACACACATTAATCTTATGACACCACTCTTTCTCCACAGTGGGTGCACAACCAGTGTTCACACTGGCCTACCCAGAGCAATGAGTTTATTAACAACCAACAAATGTAGAAACACTTTTGACCAATTACGGTAAATGTCAAAAATTGTAGCAATTATAAATTATGTAAATTATTTTTATTTATTTTTTTTACAAAATTGTGGTTTTAATCACCTCATAATAATCAAACGCACAATTTGATTCAACTGTTAAAAGAGCAACATGAGTATGATTCACAAGACCAGTGATTAACTGATTATTGTAGGCATTTGCTTTTCTAGGCTGCTGTTACCTTTGCACTTTTTTAATGTTAATTAGTTTATGAAATATCTTGGTGGGTAAGTATCTTGGTGGGTAAGTGCTTCATTAAAGGAGTTAATGTGATGTAAAATCAGGTGCATTCATTTGACTCTACTTATTCTTGGACCATAACTGATTATTTCTGTAATCATGCCACTGTTATCGTTTAAGTTGTTTATTGTGCTCAAAATTAAAATCTACCTTTTCTCTCTTCAGGATATTTGGAGGTTTGATCCTAGATATCAAGCGGAAGGTACCCTTCTACTGGAGTGACATCAAGGACTCCTTCAGTCTGCAGTGTCTAGCCTCCGTCCTCTTCCTCTACTGCGCCTGCATGTCTCCTGTCATCACATTCGGAGGTCTGCTTGGGGAGGCAACAAAAGGCAACATAGTGAGTCTGAAAGCTTGTGCTTTTCAAGAGCTCAGTTGGAATCACATCTCTAACCCCTGGTTGTCTATGAGCCATGTTGTACTATATAAGTTACAAATTAGTTGTCATATGTGAGTATTTAGAATTTTTTTTGGTTTTTATTATGCACTTAAAATGAACATTAAGCTGTTCTGTAGAATCCTTAAGTGAAAGCAAAAAACATCTGTCACCTAATCTTAATATGTTCTTTTCCTCATTGTATGCAATAAGAGTGATTTCTGTAAATGGTAACATATTCATACTTTTTATACTGTATGCTATGTCCATCCCAATTATTGTGATTGCTACACTCCCACACTACTGTTATCACCTTTTCATAAAACAGGTCATTTAGTTTGTCAAGAAAAGTCATGATAATCTTTCCCCCTACTTTTAAATGATATTCCATATTTGAGTTTACGTCTTGAACTGTGAGCCATTAATTTACCTGCCAAAAAAATGATGTGATGATTATTCAGCCCACCCATACACTAATTGACTCTCACACTGCAGGCTATTCTCTACAGCCTCTGCCTTTCTCTGTCTCCCTACTGTCTCTCTTTCCTTTTTGCCCAGATGCCCTTATTAGGCCAGTGACAGTGTTGGCATAGGTGCAGTAGTCTGTGAGCTGGTGTGTGTGATGCGTCTGAATAAACCCAGCAGGCAAGGGGCTTCACAGAGATATGATTACGGACAAGCCAGCAGAGTGGAAACATTCAAACAGTTTATCTAGCCTTTCAGACGCAGCCTACAATGTCTGTTTAATCAAAACTCTGGTGTTCTGTGGTCAGGGGTCTCCTCCTCATCTCTCTCTTTTCTCCTTCAGCCTTTCCCTCTTTATCCTCCTCTGTGTGGAATTATCTACCCCATCCTCCCTGTCTCATTCCCTCATGCCCTCCCTCTCCTCTGTGTCTACAGAGTGCCATAGAGTCGCTATTTGGGGCATCACTGACAGGAGTGGCATACTCCCTCTTCGCAGGCCAGCCCCTCACTATTCTCGGCAGCACAGGGCCTGTCTTAGTGTTTGAGAAGATCCTCTTCAAATTCTGCACGTAGGTTCAAGCAAGTTTACTTTTCCTGTGACATGAGTCCAAATAGTACTAAATAGTAATAATAATAATAATAAAATATAATAAATAGTACTAACAGATAGTACTAAAGTCTTCATGGCATTCAGCTTTTAAAGGGGTAGTTCAACATTTTTGCAAATTGGCCCATTACCATAATCCCTATAGTAGGTTTGATACCTTTAATTGTCAGTGCAAGCTATTTTTAGAACGGCGGAGCAGAGCCGTGAGCTGTTCAGAGCTACGCTACGGAGGCTGATGGGATTTCTTGGTTTTCCTCATAAAACTTATCAAATACACAATCCAACCAAACCAAGAAATTCCATGAGCCTCTGTAGCGTAGCTCTGAGCAGCTTGTGTCTCTGCTCCGCCGTTCTAAAAATAGCTTGCACCGACAATTGAAAGTAGCGAACCTACTCCTAAGACTATAGGGATTATGGCAATGGGCCAATTTGCCAACATGTTGAACTATCCCTTTAAATGAGTTATGATAGTATAATAGGCCCAAATGTGCAGATTTGCACAGGTGCATGCTGTTCATTCTCTTCCTCATCATCTTTCCGTCTCTCCTAGTGACTACGGCCTGTCGTACCTGTCGCTGCGGACCAGCATTGGTCTGTGGACAGCCTTCCTGTGTCTGGTCCTGGTGGCAACAGATGCCAGCTCCTTGGTCTGCTACATCACCCGGTTCACAGAGGAGGCCTTTGCCGCACTCATCTGTATCATTTTCATCTATGAAGCTCTGGAGAAGCTGTTTCACTTGGGGGAACATTACCCTGTCAATATGCACAACAACTTGGACAACCTTACCATGTATTCGTGAGTGCCGAGATCTCAGTTACTTTTATGTTTGAATGTCATTTTATTAGTCAGTCAGGATTTTTTTTTTTTTTAGGAATCAAGATGAACCACTTCCAGAAGCACTTTATCTGATTGATTGTTCTACTTTAAATATGTATTCTTGTGACCTGATCCAATAAATCCATCTCATTATTCCTTATCTACAAAAGAGCTTTTTTCTTTAAATTATTTTTTCACAAATGTGTCAGAATCAGTGCCAACATACCCAGTTTTTAAAATTCACACTTCATGTCAGGAAATGATGTTGACTAAGGCTTACATAAATAGTGTTTTATTAAGAACACAGTGTTCTTGTTGCTGAAAACTGTAATTGTTGTCGCTTAAACTGTTCCCCAGAGTTGATATGAAAATCACATCCTTGCAAAACAATGAACTTAAAAACAGCAGATTGGCAGACATTACCGGTAGTTAAAATCCTCTTGTCCACAGGTGCCAGTGCTCTCCACCAGCCAATATCACCAATAAGTTGGAGCAGGAGTGGAACCAGACAGGATTCAGCCCAGACTCTATACCATGGGACAGCCTCAATGTGTCGGTGAGGCAGGCACACAGTGAACACCAGCATCCACACCCACACTCACAGTCCCATGTAAAAATCTGTGTACAGGAAACCGACATCGTCATTCACACTTACTCACTCAGATTTATCCAGGTGCATGAACACAAATACAATGACTGCATCTACTTGTGCTACTACTTTTTTTTTTTTTACCATAACTAAGCTGCTTCAAATATAACTGTCATCTAAAGCGGCTTTACAAAACGTACAGTATTAAATAATGTTTCTTTTTCTTTAGATGTGTAAAATACTCAAAGGGGAGTTTGTGGGTCCAGCCTGTGGTCACGATGGACCCTACATCCCAGATGTTCTCTTCTGGTCCATCATCCTCTTCTTCACCACCTTCTTCTTGTCATCCTTCCTCAAGCAGTTTAAGACAGAGAGATATTTTCCCACAAAGGTGAGATGTCAAAATATAGATATCTAAAAATTCCACATTTGAGTGGGTGTTTTTTTTTTTTTCCTCATTGCTGTGCCGTTAAGTGTGTGGAGATCTTGCTAGACTCCCTTCACACTATGTAAATGTTTACATTGTATCAGTCATCAGTATGCAGGAGCAGTCTCATGTACAGAAAGATCTTGTTGCATCTTCCCACACAGTACCAGCCAGTCTGTTGTCACCCGTCTGTGTATTGTGTAGGCAAGTGTTGGTATCATCTGAATTGCTATGATTTTACAGTTGATACAAATGTAATTATTGCTTTGGTAGATGTTGACAGTCACTTAGAGTAAATGACAGTGGTTGTAGTGAAGTTGTTTCTATTTCTGAGGAGTGGTAGCAGTATACAGGCCCATCTTAAGTCTGTCTTTTGAATAAATATACCTGTGTTGTATTTGTGTGGATGTGTGTGTTTTCTAGGTGCGTTCCACTATCAGTGACTTTGCTGTATTTATAACCATCATGATCATGGTGTTGGTGGACTATCTAATGGGTATCCCATCTCCTAAACTGAATGTTCCTGACCGCTTTGAGGTAGGCATCTGTTCCAGCCGGTCCATCTATCTAAATGCATTCTTGTTTATAATGTTTTTGATATAGGAGGGCATTTAAATGAAATATGATTACATTCTCTGGAACCTCATTATCTTGTAAGCAGACCTCTACTTGTTCACTTAAAAGTTAATGAATGTCCACATGATCAGATATTCTCAAATAAATCTTTAATTCCTTATGCACTAAGTGTAGCACACCTCTGCCTTTTCCCTGCAGCCGACTTCAAAGAACCGCGGCTGGTTGATGGACCCATTAGGAGAAAATCCCTGGTGGACGTTGGTGGTGGCAGCACTTCCTGCACTGCTCTGCACCATCCTCATCTTTATGGACCAGCAGATCACTGCAGTCATCATAAACCGCAAAGAGCACAAACTCAAGGTCAGATTTTCCTGTGGAGATTTACTTCTGATGGTGTTTCACCGTAGAGTTACTCATCATTTTCTGTTTGGTGTCCTTGGTGCCTCTCCCCCAGTATCATGGTGTAAACTTTAGCTTTGTCATCTACCAGTAAAATCAAACTCTACATTACCTTTGGTAAGAACTCAAGCATAGGTTTTTTGACACAAACAAAATTCAAAATACTGCAGAATCACAACAAGTCGACTTGAAACTGATTGTATCCAAAATCTTGTTTATCGGTATCAAGTGATGTGTAACATGACTTAAATTGTAGTTTCCTTGGGGCGGTGCGTGGTGCAGTGGTTAAGGCGGCCGCCCCATGTAGGGGCTACAGTCCTCAACGCAGGCGTCCCCGGTTCGAATCCCGCGTCGGGCAGACCTTTCCTGCATGTCATTCCCCCTCTCTCTGCCTCCCCCTTTCCTGTCTATCTATACTATGGCTATCAAATAAAGGCATAAAAGCCAAAAAAATATACTTTAAAAAAAAAAAAAAAAATTGTAGTTTCCTTTTTTTTGTGATCATTTTTTTGACAACTGACAAAAAGAAAAGAAAAATTAGAATAATGACAACAAAATGAAAATAAATTCAATATACACATCCGTACAAACACAAAGTAGTTTTCTTATTGAATGGAAAACCCAATATTTGGGTCAGTTGCAAGATAATTGATTAACCTTGCAGCTGTGGCCTGAGACCTGTATAGATACCAAAAGCCTTTTACGAAACTCTGTTTCTGTCACCAGTCTGTCTGTTCACATGTTTTTATATTTTTTTATCTTTTTTTGTATATTTTACTCAAGCATGCTGCAATTGAGCTTGGTTTCGTTCTGTCAGTCTATTTGCTCTTTGCTGTATATCTGATCATCTGCAGCTCGCTCATCTCTCACCAGTTCTCTCTCTCTCTCTCCTTTCCTGTCACACTGAATTATGCTTGAAGCCAACATATCCTCTTGTCGGTGTCTTTTTCTGCTGAGTTCATCTCACAGATACGAGACATTTTTATTCCTCAGGGTTCTGCACTGATGCTTCTTTTAAAAAAAAATGTTATTTTGCCCACACATACTTGGGATGTTCAAAGTTGTTTTGAGATCATTTTTTTAGAGATTATTCTACCTATCTTGTGCAGTTCTTGTGTTTCTATTTTTACTTGGCTTTGGCTCCACAGAGACAAACACTCATCACTATCCAGCAGCTCTCAATTGTCACTTGTTTCCTTGTGTATCCTACAGAAAGGCTGTGGCTATCACCTGGACCTGCTGATAGTGGCGGTGATGCTGGGTGTGTGCTCCATTATGGGCCTGCCGTGGTTCGTGGCTGCGACTGTCCTCTCCATCTCCCACGTCAACAGCCTGAAGGTGGAGTCTGGCTGCTCGGCGCCGGGAGAGCAGCCCAAGTTCCTTGGCATCAGAGAGCAGCGTGTCACTGGGTTCATGATCTTCATCCTCATGGGTTGTTCTGTTTTCATGACTTCAGCGCTCAAGGTGAGATGGTCTGATCACTAGTTCACTAGTAGGTGGAAAAATAAGCTTTTGTTGCAATGTACTCAGTGTTAGTCACAATAATATGATTGACATTCAGCTATTTATTCATTCAAATGTTGCACATATTTTCAGTTTTTGCCTGCTTAATGCGTCCTGGTGTTATGTTACTCTTTCCCTCCCTGCACTGGAAGTTGAATAATTTATATGTTGTTTTACTTGTGCTCTTTATAGTTCATTCCCATGCCGGTCCTATATGGAGTCTTTCTCTACATGGGTGTCTCCTCCCTCAAAGGCATTCAAGTAAGACTCTACTCTGCTGCTCTTTGAAGATAACACACCCTTTAATGCTGAACAGAAGAGCAGTCATCAGCTGTTAGTTAACATACGTTTGGCCCTTGTAGTTTCAAACCTTTGATCGTAATTCAGAATCCTTAAAAGCTTTTGTTAAATGCGTTCCCTCCTCTGAATTATGTATTTAGTTTCCCGCCTTTCCTCGCTTCCCGTCGTCTCTCCAGTCTTTTGCATTCCTCATCTCCCTCACCGAGTCTCTTTCCTCTCATTTCCCCGGCAGTTCTTTGACAGAATCAAGTTGTTCGGCATGCCTGCCAAGCACCAGCCTGATCTGATCTATCTCCGCTACGTGCCGCTGTGGAAGGTCCACATCTTCACCCTGGTGCAGCTCACCTGTCTGGTGCTGCTCTGGGTCATCAAGGCCTCTGCAGCAGCGGTTGTTTTTCCCATGATGGTAATGGCCTCAGCCTCATTGATTTTCACTACTGTACATGAGCCGTTAAACACATGAAAGCAGAAAGCCTCACCCACTCAACAATCAATGCCACATTAGAGTTTGTCAGCTGCAAAAAGGGGTAAAATGTCTAACCACAAATTCTGTCATCTGAAATGAAAACATTGCATTTTGAAGACATTTATGATTTTCGCAGTCTGGAAATGTGTTAGTGTTTTCTTTTTTTTATTATACTATATTTTGTGATGTGAAATCTGTGATAGTTCAAATTTAAATTTATGTTCCATTTCCTCCTCTGGCTTTGACTTTTATTCAAAGCGACTTACAAGTGTGGGATGACACTTCAGCTGAAGTGCAGTCAGGTCCTTGTAAGTACTAAGCACTACGTCTGTTTAATAAGAGCAAGGAGATCAAATGAAGAAGTGTCATCCAAATGTTGATGTAGGTGCTGATTTGGCATATTATGGTGTTGGAGGGTTTAGGACAGGAAGTGCTCTTTAAGAGGTAAATCTTTTAGAGATACTTGGAGATAGAGAGGGACATCCTTACTCTGATAGCACTCAGTTCCCTGTCACACCATCAGGGAACCACAGTCGAATGCAATCGCCTCTTGTACAGGGTTGATAATACCAGATGACATTTGTTGAAGGATCAGAGTGGCTGAGGAGGAGAAGTATAAATCTGTACGATTGACCTGGATGCCCATCTACAGCGGTCACTAAAAAGTCAACCATTAGTGACTTGAATTTGATCCGGGCAGCCACAGGGTAGCAACAGTTTCCTTGTGTCCGTGTGTCTGCAGGTCCTGGCGCTGGTCTTTATCCGAAAGCTTTTAGACTTTTTCTTCACCAAGAGAGAGCTGAGCTGGCTGGACGACTTGATGCCAGAAAGCAAGAAGAAGAAAGAGGATGACAAGAAAAAGAAGGCCCGCGAAAAACTGGTAAACCTCTTTGTTTTTTTCCTTCTTCTTTGTACTGGCAATCATGACATGGTAGTGTTAGGAGACGGGTTCAACTTTGACTCTAATGCTTCAGGTTTTAATAAACAAACACATGAAACTCACAAAACCTCCAGTTTAAGGCTGTGTGAACATAAACTGATGTTTTGTAATACTTAGCCAAATAAATCATATCTGATAAATAAAATAAAACAGTAAGATGGTGCTGTAACAGCTGTTCTTTTAATTTATGCGCCCACTTCTGCTTTCTACCCAGGAGGAGGAGTCCAGGATACACGCGGTGGAGGAAATGGGGCTGAAGGTCAGCTTTGAAGGCTCGAACCAGCTCAGCATCCCAGTGAAAACACTCTCAGGGAGGTGAGTGGTGCACCACATATACCACGCTTTGATGCTCAATGTTGCAGATGCTTTGTGAGGCTTAGCATACTCTATTTTTAGTTATACAGTAGTGCATCACTCCAAATCTGTCATCTTTTCTGATTATGTTTTATTTTATGGTCAGTTTCTCATGAGGGAGTTTAGTGCAATTTTATGATGACTTCAAACACTTAATGGACTAGTTTTTACTATAAATGGTTCCCAGAGGATTTTACTTCCTCCCTAATTAAAGACTTAATGGCTGATGTGATTCAGGAAAGCAGTCCGTTTTCCATCAATTATGATGTACACGACATGAAATGGTTAACTCTGACACTGGAAGTCAGCTGTGTGTTATTCTGTCCGTCTTGAACAGATCATACAGAATAGGACTAGTGACCCAGAACCTCCCAATGGAAGAAGAGGTAGCTGTGGGCTGTGTGTCTGATACAGAACATCTGACCCACATGGCTGTGTTCGCTCTAACCCCGCTCACTGATACTCAGACAGTTAGCGCATGGCTGGAACTGTCAGTCCTCAGCTATTTAAAAAAAACAAACAAAAAAAAACAAAAACAGAAATAACTGAAATAAAACGCAACTGCTTTGTTTTTTTAATGTGAAGGTAAATGGTCTGTGATCTATGGAAGAGGATAAAGGCCACCTGTGACTTAGATTTTTTCCCCTTTAGAATCGAGATTAAAGTCAAAATGTGACCCCACTCCTCTCCCATTGTGATCAAATATTTGTTTTGTTGAAATTATTGGTAACCTTTAATTTACAGGCCTCTAATTATGTGATAATGTCAAGAAATAGCCAAGAAATAACAATTAATTGCGTCATAATGTCTAGAAATAGTCTAGAAATAACGGTCAATTTCATAGTAATGTCGAGAAATATAGCCAAGATATAACGATTGATTGATTGCGGAGAAATAACGGTCAATTGCAAGGATGGTCAATTTTGCCTCTATGAAAATTTACGATTATTTCTAGGCTTTTTCTTGACATTATCAAGTAATTAGCGGCCAGTAAATTAAAAGGGTTATTACCAAATTATTTGTTAAAATATTTCTTGTCTAACTAACTAATAATGCGCACACAATCACCTTATGCCTACAGTATGACGCAAAAGGACAACTATCTTTGATCCAGGTTAACACTGAATGTAGAGTGTGTGTGGCCTCGCTGCTCTCTTTTTTAGCTCTTTTGTCATTTAATGTGACTCTCTTGAGTTAATGCAAGTTTGTGTTTGTCTGATCTGTCCTGCACTGAACCTCTCTGTGTACATGTCTGTGTTTGCAGTTTGGCATGTAGTTCTGAATGTAGCCCCTTGGTAGTTTAATATCTCTGAACTGAGAGCAGCAGTTAACTCAAGTAGATTACTGAGAAGTATAGTGGAAGGTTAGTGAGTCCCTGCTCCCAACTTCAGTATCACAATGTAATGTGGACAAAAAATGTGGACTACTGTGTCTTTTTTGGAGTAAAAATAGTTAAGCTTACTCTGTCCTGGGAAGTACAGAAAAAGCAGGGTTTTGAAAATATGCTTTTTATGTTGGATAAGAATTGGTAAGCCCCTTTTTAGGTATACAAATGTAGTAGTGGGTAATTGGGTGTCACAGTGTACAAAGATGTGGCTTAATTCTTCAGCTCCTTTAGATACTAATTGGAGTATGTTGACAGCAATACTTTCATCATTCACATTAATAATGACACAAATTTAACCTGCATAAAAATAAACACTTTAACAGATTTGGTAATTTTGTCCTAGATTGTCACTGTTATGAGCTGCATATTTGAACACTATACTGTGGTGTACTTTACTGCACTCATCTTAACCGTCTGTTCACCTGTGTACGACAGCCAGGAAAAGGTGGCCTGCGTTAGAGTGGACGTCAGCCCAGACTCACCTGGAGGAGCCTCCACAACCGAGACCTTCCTGTGATAAGAGGGAGGCCCTCCTTCCCTCCTGATAACCTTCTCCCACACAACACTCTACCCCACTGACGGGCACCATCTTAGTGGGAAAGGGGGCACAGAACTGGAGCGGCACAACCTGCCTGCACAGCTCACACCCTCCCCAAGGGGCTGCGAGTCCTTCTCCACTCAAGTCTTGAAGCGGCGGGGGCAGCACACGTACAAACAGAAGGCTGCCGCGACGTACTGTAGAGCACACATCTCCGAGGAATGAAGGAATTCTGCTGTTACTGCCCACCGACGCTCACTGTTTAGGAAATAGCAATTTTCTTATCACCCATTTAAACCACAGATGCCAAAGGAAGGGGCCTCACTGGTGGGGATTTTCAGACTGTGCAAATTTAATTTTTACCTTTTAACCTCTTGTATATTTTAATTTCAAGTTTTACTGTCATTGTTTTAGCTGGTTCCTGTGCTGTGCAAGAGTTGGTTCTCGCAGCTCAGTTGTCCTGCACTATTTTGTTTCCTCACATTTCAGGTCAGATTGACGACCTCTCACTAAACTACACCAGCTTCAAAACTCATTTGATCAAAGCCATTCAGGTACTGTCAGTGACAGATGATTATGTTTTATAATTGGTCTGACACAGTTAATGACATAAACCAAAACAGAGGTACATTAAAATAAATGGATGCTACTTGTAGTACTACACCACATCACTACTGCAAACATCTTTATAGATTTACTTAGAGGTTATTTCTCCTCCATCTAGGGGAACAGTATTGATATTGCTGCTCAAAGTTGGTCAATTATTTTCACTGTAAACCTCATCCTGCATATGATTATATGTGCTGTTATAGAAATATCATTATGTGTATTTATGTATACTGTGTTCTTTTCATCCGTAGGATTAGAGAAACCTACTCCTGAGGCCATATAAAGTCTGTACTGTACAGTAAGCACTTTGCCAGTATAGTTTCTTACCTAAAATGGATTATAGTGCGATAATAAAAAGGTTACTTCTCCTCCCACAATATCTATAGAGCTGCCGTTCAAATGTCAGTCAAACAACTCAGGAATCTTGACGGATTTCTGACTCTGGTCACTTGATATTTTTGTCACAGGGCAGCGAGAATTAACTGTCCACTTTATTCCTGTCATCGCTGGTATCACATCTATTTTAATAAATGCTGTAAATCATAAAAATATAGTAGGGTGGGAGAGTAAAAGAGAGAATATTTGTGACCCCAGTTAGTCGCACCTGTTTTATACTGTCTGTATTAATGTTGGTTCTAGTGTGTGTGTGGTGTAAAGATAACTTGGTATGTCTAGCATTGCAGATCATTTTATGCAAAATATTTCTACAGTAAATGTAAAAATTATTGTATTCTATGAAGTTGTTCTTATTTTGCTACGTGCAGTCCTGTTTTAGCAATAAGTATTCCATACCATGTGACGTATGGACTCATGAACCTAGCTAATATCCAGGCGAAGAATAATTTGTGAAACGATATGTGTCTGTTTCATCAGCTCTGTCTGTGTGTAGCTACAGTGACTCTCCGGACAAATAGCTTACGTGCCTTGTCAAAGCTCTTTTAATGTGCAAGTCTTGTACTGATAATTTAAGTGTTCAGAACAGATGTACAGGTACACACATGATGGCACACAAATGCCAAAGACAGACCATCATCACCCGATGGAACCAGTTACTCGGCCCATTTGCAGAGGCTTTGTCTGTTGCAGTGTTTTTCCCTCGTCTGAGCCACCGACTCAAGCGATGTAACCCGAGCTATCCTCCATTTACAAAAAATGTTACCCCTAACTACTGTTTCTGTGTGCGTGTTCTACTGTCACAGCTCTAGTATTTCCTCACAACATAAAAGCTCTATAGTCGATATTGAGGTACTGGTTTTTTGATTGATCAGTGAATGTCAAATGATTTTATTGTCAACATCAAGACATTTAAGTCTGTGACATTTAGCCAAACATCTTATTTTTTTCTAAAAACCAAATCTTAATTTGAAATCCAGTCATATATGGTTATAGCTCTAAATATATGTGGACCATTTGTAAACGTCACAGTAAGTACACCATGGTACTTATAATTTGATAATATTGTTTGTTTAGATTTTGAAAAAAAAGGACCCTCTGGTCACTCTGTGTCTCAGTTACGATATTCTAGCTTATATAGGTGGATGAAATATATCGGCAACAAAAAGGAGGTTTTTCCTCCATCATCACACCAACATCACTTAGTAAAAAAAAGCATTTGTTCTGATGTACAGACACAACATCAGTGAAGCACACTGCATCCTGTTGTTAGCTTGAACGATGACTTCTGTCATGGCCGATCGGTGCAAAGCAATAAAAGTGTAAACATGACAACTTCCTTCTGTCTTCATTTTGTCTTCATCACTGAGCCTCGGAGTGAACTCTTCTTTATGTCAGCCTGTCACCCGTTTCCTCGCCACTCCTCAATTTTAGATGAGCAGTGGGTTCATCACTGAGATAAATGCAAATTTCTTCAAGTCCCCAGTGTACAAGTAGTATCTGTGAAATTACTCTGTAGTATGTCAGTCATGTATAATTCAGTCAAAACTATAGCAGGACGAATATATTAGCCAGGTTCACTGGCCTAGATTAGTTTTGATGTAATGTGGATATTGAAAATAAAGCAATAATAAACTGACATAGAAATATCAAATCAAAGGGACCCTTGAAAGATATGTTGTGTACGTACTTTGTGTAAAAAAAATAAAAAATAACACTTCATACAAATTAAGTGTACCTTAATTGGGAAATCCTAAATACTAATATTAATACTGTCCCCAAAAATCCACAGCTGGTTGATTTGTATTGAAAACACACTTCTGGATGAATGTGATTAGATCAGTCTAGACAGAAACGATATGGAGGCTGTTTTTCATGTTACAGACAAATGGTGGCAGCAATGAGTAACCTACAGTTCATCAGACCTGAACTAAGGTTTGAGCAGCCACAAGGAGTGACCATCAGTTACCAAATAAAATCTAGTATGGGCCACATGTTCAGTCTAATACTGGTAAAGAAAGCACAAAGGCTGTGGAATAATTATACTCATGCAAAAGTTAGTTCCAAATAATTGAACTAAGTAATTTGATCAGACGAGTCACTCCATGATGCTGAAAGGAAACAACATTGCTTTTAACCACATATGTATATCCACCTCACGGGTGTTACGTTAATCAGCGTCACTGTAACAGTTGCAGCCTTCAATGTTACAATGTTGAGAGAGCACAAAGTCCAGCACAGTTTAAACTTATCATAGCATAGATACGGAGGCTTTTTCAACAATGTTGCCTGAAAATGTCAAGGTGGACTCTTAACTGATACTTGTTTCAGTGTTAAGACGCTGAAGAACAGGATATAGTCCCCTGTGCTCCACTTACTAACCCTAACAACAATACCAGGAGAAACTAGAAAATGTACTTGCAGAAACTTTGACTCTACCCATAACTTTCCATACACACACACCCATTATAATTCTTTCTCCTGAAGTGATCATGATCATTGATCACTCATCAAAAAGTATAAATGAAATGTGGAAAACTACTAAAATTGACTAGACTTTTGTCTACATTGTAAAATGGAGTATGGAGTCTCCAGGTGAAAGTAAGTGGACGTTTTGAAAAAGTCCAACAATTTTTTCAGTTTTTTGACCTCCGCCCATTCATTTTATGGGAAAAATCAAGGAAAGTAAATGTCAAATGTTTTCATATATAACTTGCCTGGGTCCTCAAAAGCTATAGGTGTAGCAGCAAATCTAAATTTGACACAGAAGATGAAAAGAAGAAACACTTCATAGACCATAGACCGGAGCGTTAGTGCCTTGGGACCAACAAGGAAGACCACTCTATAATCTGGAAAAGACAGTATAACCACAGGAGGACAACATTCCCATGAAGGTAGGTTTAATAAACATTAACGTTATTATTGGTACACAACATGACTAATGTAACAGCAGCCATTTTCACAAATTTAAGAGGTGTGTGTGGGGTTGTTTTTTTTTCCTACATAAACTCTGTTTTGCGTCAGTAGGAAATGTTAAAGCGTCTCCTGCCCACTCGCCGCCACACAAACACTCGTCTTGTTTGATATTCCAGTAACAGTGAAGGATCAGTTTCTCTGTCTCATTTCTTCCATGCTCTTTGAGACAATTAGTGGTACGTAGTTTTGCAGTTTCAGTGGCCAACATCACTTTTGTGTTAACACTTCCACACAGTACACAATGTGTTCAGACACATTTTTGTCAACTCTCAAGCCAAATTCACTCCATACCATTTATCACAGGTGCTACATGACTCAGGAGAACTCACTCAAGTTTAGCTTTTGGACTCAAGTGGCCTTTTTTCAAATACACCCAACATTACAAAAAAAATATACACTACAATTCCAACAAAACTATTTTTACAAGAATTGTAGTTCCTTAAAAACAAATAAAGAGATTCAGGTTGTTAAACACTAGTGCAGACATTATTTTTCTTTATAAATGTGCCCTCTGTCCCTATATATATATATATATACACATATATATAATAGAAACAATTGGCAGACACTATTATTGTTATTTTCACTATGTTTACAAGGCATTACTAGGAGTCCTTGTTTATATACGTTCAGCTAATGTTCTTTTCATTTGATAGTTCAACATGTTTGTCCTTGTGCAGACAAACAAGGAAAGTCGATATAAAGTGACCGTTTTCTCTCTTTTCATCTTACATCAGTCATTTGTGTTTCGGCTCAAAGTCTAAGATATGGAGTTAAGTGGAAACTATAACACTGCATCGCAACAGAAAGGCAGTCTCCCTAAACAGGTCGGATGTTTGTCGCCCACCCGTGGAAAACTGTGGTGGTTCATGGTGGTGTTGGTGGTTCAGTTGGCAGCGTTTGGCGGCCCCTCTGGGATGAGTGACATGAAGAAGGTTATGATGAATGACCACGTGGAGGAAAGGAAGCCCGTGTGTGGGACGCTGTTCGCATCTTCTGCTCCTTCCTCTCCACTCTCCCCGTCGTCATCTGAGCCGTCGTCCATCGCTCCTTCCTGTGACAAAGAGGAGTCAAGTGACGAATGAGAACACATAGAAGCTAACAGCAATAGCTCCCTGATGTAAAATTACTTTATATATATCTGAGAAACTCAAATTCATCACATGCAGATAAAGTGTTTTCAAAGCAGCCAGAGTCTGTTTGGTCCCTGATGTTGCCCTATAAGCTACAATGTAATGGTGGTGTTTTCATTCTGTGTTTTTTCATGTTTGTTAATCAATAGTTTTCTAAAGAGTTTGATTCTAATTTTGTCTTTGCCGTTTTCTAATTCTCTGCTATGCTTACACCCGAAATCGAGGTTTAATTTTCATTATCTCATCTGAAACTGATTACCATTTTTTGAATCCGTCTGCTGACCCATTATGTGAAACTAGTACTTCACTGAAAACATTAAATCACAGAAACGATCACTGTTTCAGTTAAACATCCCATCAGCCCCTCAGCCCCTGAGATGGATGAAAAATGTAGTGACCATTTCTTCTCGTATCTCGTGGTTTTGCAGCTCTCCCTCCATCTCGTCCGGATTGGCTCTGTCTCCAGGCAGCAGGAGTTCGTTCTCCAGGTTGAAAGGGAACCAGCCGGCCTGGTGCCTAGTGCAGACGGAAACACACACATCAAGCTCCCAGTTTACACACAGAGCCTCCTGTCCTGTCTGACGTTTTCACAGGTAAAGTAAAAGGACCGCTCACAGGTAAAGCACCAGCATGGCCATCATCACCATGACGAAGCGGCTGAAGGACGAGTAGAAGTAGACTATACTGAGTAGGATTGCAGCGCGCGAAAATGTGTACACCCAGTCCAGCCAGTCCCAGTTCAGCTCCTCCTCGTTCAGGATCTCCCCTCCCTGGGCGTTCATTTGGACTTCCGCGTTGCCACGGCGATCTGCTTGAGGTCGCTGGCTCAGGGGGTCGGGTTGATTAGTCTGAGCGGAGGGCGGGTCTGGCCTGAGGTGCTGAGACGAGGCGGCCAGCAAGTGACTGAGAGGAAGAAAACAAACGGCATGTGAGAGGAGCTGCAGCAGCGTCACGTTGTTTCATTGACCTGCTGAAGACGTGATGTTCTCACTCTCTCACTCCATCACTCTTTTTAGTCAAGTTGATTTAATCTATTTCACCCAACTTCATTTGGTAAATTTTACTCTGTTTGATTCTTTATAATATAATGTAATTAATCTGAAAATAAGCCAATATCACTGAGATATTTATTTGAATAAAACCTAAATAATTTTACTCAACTCTGTGATTTAATTTTAAAGAGACTACAAGGAGTTTCGGGAAGCGAAGTGTTTTCACACTACATTTCCCATGAGCCTCTGTGTGTACAGTGAAATTCTTGGACCGGCGCAAGACGGACGAAAGCAAAAGCATTTGCAAAGAATTTTTCTTATTAATCAAGAATGAAAGTCGGAGGTTTGAAGACAATCAGATATCGTTGTAGTTCCGACCATAAACGATGCCAACTAACGATCCGGCAAGTTGACCACTAAATAATAATATCAAAATAACTATAAAGACAAAACGATATATTTATTGAAAATTGACTCATTAACAAGTGTGGGTAATGTAGATTCATCCACATTAATATGAGACTCTTTTATAACCAAAAGCAAACTCCTCGGGGTCTCTTTAAATGCATTTAATTAATAATTTGAGTGCATTTCAGTTTATTAATTAACCTTGGTAAATGTAAACAAAAAAAAATTGACTACATTTTTTATCAAATTCCTTCAAAATCTTCACTACAAACATCATGGATCTGGGCAGACACGGGTGTGAGTTGCAACTAGACTTGATTGTTGAAGGCGGTGATTCCAGTCTATGTTGTTTTCAATTCTTGTGTTAATCTAAAACGTTTACGCGAGACAGGACACAGACATAGAGCGACTTACTAATGCATGTAGTACTGCCGGGCATACAGCTGCTGCCACCACATCAGTGTCAAGGGGTTGTAATAAGCAGGCATGTTTGTGGGGGGCGTGGCCTGTGGAGGGTACTGACTCCAGCTGGAAAAAGAGACGGTGCATCAGAGTTAAACTTGACCTGCCTGAAGATTTGAAAAGCATGTGTTATCAGTGGACACAGCATTAACTAACAGACTAATTAATTTTCCACTCAAGATAAAAATGTAACAATATTTGTGTTGGTCTTGATGGTTTATCACTGACAAACAATCCGACTATGCAAACAAAACTAAACCAATTATATCAAGCCAATAATAGCTCTGCTTCATTTAGTGTCAGTACTCTCCTCACACAGAATCAACTCATAACGTTTCTCATCCTGTTGCATATTATGTGATGTCACACAGTCCTCGTGACAAGATGCTAATTCGGAGCCATCATTTAGATCCTCTGTGTTCACAAGTTGAAAAAAGTTAGCAAGTTTTAACTCTTTTGCAGAGCGAAGCACGAGGACTCAGTGTTTTGGAATTTATTAAACTGATGCTATTTTTGTTCAGCGCAGGAGATGACACATTTCTCTCTCAGTCATGTTTTACTTTGTGCTGCAGCTGACATCATTTAATTCAGCGTGCAATGTTGAACATGATATGGAAATGTTCCCAGGTCTAATGAGGTAAGACTGCTGTCGTAACATGAGGTGAGGTGCTTATTTTGACATCGTTCAGTGATGTTTTCATAATGAGGCTTCATGTTTGATAAATAATCTACAGGTCTGGAATGATCTTAGTTAAGACGAAAATACCTTAAACTCTGGAGAAACTTACCTGTGCATATTTTGTGAATATTGTAAATACATCTGGTGGTAAGGGAAGGCTGCGGCTCTCTGTCTGAGTCCATCGCTGCTCTCCCCTGCAGGTGCCTGGTGTTGATGACCAGCCGAAGGGCTATTTGAGTTTGTAAGTGGCTGTAACCAGGAAAATAAGATCTGAATATTCATAGTAGTTCAAAGTCCATCTTGTAAAAAAGAACAAAGCCAAGCAGTCTTTTTTTTTTTAATCCTCAGGGAGGGGTGCATTACAGCAGTCAGCTGGATGATGAAAGGAAGTGTGGTGATGATGAAATGAATGGAAAGGTGTGTGGGTGACCCACCGTGGGACTGGCCAAGTTCTCCTGAGGCTTGTTACGGCGGCTGCTCGGCGGCTTTGGGGAGCTGGGAGGGGTTCGTGAGGCACACACTAGATGGAGCATATGGTACTCATCCTGCTGTAGAAGGCAGAAGAGCTCGTTATTATCACACACAGTCTAAAGATTGCATGTTCATAGAAAAAAAAATAATAATAAATTCCTGACCCAATTCCTTTTAAATGTGAACATTGTGTCCTTACCTTTAGCCATTACATTTAAGATGTCAAGCTATATGATGAGGTTTACATTCATAAATCTGCACCATATTGGTCAATTATATACATATTTATAGCCAAAATGATATCCCACTGATCCCTTGCATTTTCAGAAAACTAACTAAGTTCCCATTTCAAAATAAAGTGCTATGATGTGATTATTGCTGCAGGGCAAAACAAACAATAAACCCAAATTAAAAAATCAAATAAATTCAAAGAACAAAACACAAAAAAGACCTTTATAAATTCATAATATAATTTTAAAAACAGATGAATTCAACAATGAAGTGCAGTGTCTCTTTTTAGTCTACCCAAGTGTCAGATATTCACATAAAGCAGCAGCATTAACCTGTGCAGTTATTTCTTAAGGTTTATCCTGAGCTGCGCCACCACTGGTCACATGCACTGGTAATCTAGTCTATGTGTCTTTCTACTCAAATACAACTACAAAGCCCAGCTTAATGTTTATATGGTGCTGAAGGCTGCTGCCCCTTCAGGACCCTGTTACATTGTTAAAGAATGTCGGTCGGTAACTGTCAAGTGTGTGATCCACATGAAGATTAATCTGATTAATCAAAACACTGGATGAAAAATATGGAAACATTCCTCCATGACAGTGCGTGCTTTGTATGCAAGGCAACTTCAACATAAATTGTGGCGACGGCGGCTCCACTGTGGCTCTCTGGCCCACGGAGCAAACTGGTTTTTGGAGGACTTACACTACAGGTTGAGCCAATTATGAACCAGTTCTAGCACCATCCCAGAACAGAAAGAGAAAACCTACCTTTCTGAGCACATCTTTTAAAGTAAAATGATCCAAAAGCAGCTTCCCAGAATACACGAGCCTCTGGTCTTTGGAGCTCTGAAAAAAAGTTTTATAACGACAACATCGGATCAGATGTGAGAGTCTGTATTAGCATCAATGTCTAGACTGTTGTGTAGTTCCCTTAGCTTGTTTCCCCACCCCTTTCTTTAATACAAAAATGTTTAATGTTGAGGCGAATACCAAAAGAAAAAGTGGCAGACAGGGTAATGTAGGTCACAACATCAAAAGGCAAAGATTTTATGAGTGGGTAAATGAGGCTAAGATCATAGTAACCTTAACTGGGATAAGTGGGTCTTAACAGTGGATTAAACTGACAGTACAACAAGGTCAGTGTGTGTCCTCTTTAAGCCCACATTCACTGTGTGGCCCTTCAGGAGTTTAAATTGCCTATTTTAAATCCCGGCCACATGCAGCTACAGTAACAACCCTTTATTCTGGATTCAGGTTTGCCTCATTGTAAAAAATATGCCACAGTGGATGTCCGGTAAAATTACACTGACAAAATTGCAGCTCATACAGAGATTACTCAACAGGTTTACAAGAGAACGGTTTGTCCGTATTGTGTTTACAATGATTGCATCAGATCAAGCATTGGGCAGAAAGGGAGGGGAGCATAGTCAGATTAGCAACACAATACAACAGGAATCTAAATGCCTTCCTTTCACCGTGACGTCAAATCTACACACTAATAGGTTCTTTCAGCTACTGTGACTCGAGAGACACAGTTTCTTTCCCTTCAGAGAATAGATCAAGGTTGCTGCTGGTGTGTGTCACTGTGCTGATTGTTCAATTGCTATATGAATCATAAAAGAGGTTTAGCAGCAAGAGACCAGGAAATGTTGGAAGTGGCTGTGTAAATACTGGACACAAGTTCAGTTTAAAATACCAGCCAATTACATTTATCTCACATTCCTCAACACGAGCTGTGAGAGGAAATGTAAAAGACAAAACTGACATGTTGGATCTTAACAAGTTTCCTCTGAATGCATACATGGCATTAACTGACCATGATGTTAATGTGTAACTAATGTATTACAATCAAACTACCCCAGTGCAGGCACAATAACATATTAGTCAGTATTAGCTCTATGGATCAGCTAACTTGGGTGACAGCCGGGGAAGCACAAAAGATGACAGAAAGCAGCAGCAATGAGTGGATCAATAATGTGGAAATACTCACTGGTTTACTTGGGTACACATCAGACAGGTGAGCTTTGAGTTTCTCCACAGTCCAGTTCTGGCAACAGTTGATGGTCTGGTCACCGTACTTCTGGTTGGGAGCCCTGATGACAAGGATAACGGGACCGTCCACAACAGCTTGATCCATGGCTCAAAACCATTTGTTTTCAATGAAGGGGGAAACAAAACAGGCAAGAAAGGACTGCTCTGTTTTGGTACTGGCTCCCAGTACCAGTGATATTTTACTAATGGTTTCCCCCCGGCATCGTCAGATCAAAAGCTTTGATGTTATGCAAAGTGTTAATCTGTAGTTGCAAGGTGTTTCCTGTGATTCAGTGCAGACGGCAAACAGCTGGACCCTGCAGACAGAGGAAAACACAGGGTTAGCGTGAGCACAGTGACATGTTGGTTTCTGATAAATGACGGACGACTAATGTGTGCGACAAACGAGCAAGCAAGCAGAAAGCTGTCTTTAGACGTAACGTTACTTATTTATGTGACAACAGATTAACAGTTACTTGTTAAAATACCCTTTAGGGCTAGCTAAAGCCCAGTCACACAGGACATTTAACAGCTGGCTAAGCTAACGGCTGCTTCAGCTTCAGCAGGGTTTTTTCAGCTACTAATGTCAGTCAAGTCGAGCAGAAAAAGTTGATAGCTAGCACATTTAGCGAGCCAAGTAAAAACAGTTCGGTTTCACTGAGATATCATGTATAAAACCGAGCCGTGACAGACCGTGTTTACCTGTCTTGTTTACCCACTGCGACCGAAGTGTTGCTCACTTGTAACTCCAACAAGCCTTGGCTGAACCTGGGTGTCGGTCTTCTTCCTTGGTGTCAGGGGCGGTTGTCGACATCTAGTGTTATGGCTCATCACCGCCCCCTGCTGGGTTAAAGTGTTTGTTACAGCAGATTGAAAAACACCAAAATATCCAGAAAAATTGATTAAAACTACAACTAGCTACGACGAGATAGAGGTTGTTTTTTTTTTAAATTCACTTTTACTTATATAGCCTAGACGGCTCTCTTTTAGTATGTTAGTTATTATTATTGTTGTTTTTTTTTATTATAGGTACTGAGACTTGAGTAGTTTCATGCTGTGAGTGACCATTAAAAATCAATCAATCAATCAATCAATCAATCAATCAATCAATCAATCAATCAATCAATCAATCAATCAATCTATCTATCTATCTATCTATCTATCTATCTATCTATCTATCTATCTATCTATCTATCTATCTATCTATCTATCTATCTATCTATCTATCTTCAAGAAAACCACAAAATGTGGCAACATAGCCTACCACACACTAAGACTGCATGGAGGATCTATGATTTATTTACAGTAAGCAACGCATATAGCTTCTTCGAGCCTGAAGAAGCTATGCGTTTTCTTTCTACTGATTGTACTTTTATGCCACACTACCAGCACCTGACTGTTCGCTGTGCATGGGCATTTTTCTAAAAAAAAAATCAATCTACTGAAGAAAAATTACAGTAATACAGTAATATATGCATAAAAACAGATATGGTTAGTTAGTGTCTGTATAACTGTGCAAAATGGCAGTAAAGGAATGACAGGGACAATACCTATGTACAAATGGTGCTGGTCCTGCAGTCCAGTCTGCTGATCACATGGGTACAAAGATCTCTGTAGTGCCCCACACAACGTCCATACGGGGTTTGGTCACAGTTCTCCTCTCTCTAAAGTTGTCCTTGTCCACCATCTCTTTGGTCTTGTCCACATTTAAAGGACATGATTCCCAAAGTTATAGGCACCAGTCACCTATCCTCCTGTCCTGTGCATCTCTAGGTGGCAAATTATAACCATGGCAAAAATAGGAATGACTGCTTGATTATAGGCACTCAAATCAAATCAGGCCTAGACAGGGTGGCTAACATGCTTCTAATTTTCAAGAATAGAATTCGTACTTATGACAAAATATATTCTGCATTTTAAAATAAGTATTTGGATGAACGTGGTATTACACCAAGAAGAGGCCGGAACTGAGCTGAACCCATGTATATGATTCACTACAGTCTATGGTATTTACTGTAACAGTTGAAGGGGTTTAACTTGACTGCCATCTCCTGGTGACACAGTATAACACCTCTACTGCAGAATCAAGGCCGAGACTGCTGTAGAATATGATTAAAATGAAATTTACTTGTCTATGCATGAATATCTTATCAACTGACCAGAAAATATAAAAAAGAATATGTTTGCTTATAAAAGCAAGGAGGTGATGAAATTTGATTTGTGAACAGATTTCTGAGCAAGTTTAGTGAGTTTTTGCACAATTTAAGGTGAATATCTGTAGAAAATGATTAGAGGTTAGATGTGCTGTACAGATACATTATTTTGTGAACGCAGTCAAAGCCCATTACACTCATCAACTGAAAAAACAGTTGATGGTGTACCATACCTTCAAATGAAAGTACCAAAAAAAATATCAAATGCCTGGCATAACATTTGGTACTTCCGTAGAAAAAAGAAATAATAACCTGAGTTGGACGTTCATGACATTCAATGAAAATCTAAATTAACGTGTTCTTTCTGCTCTGAATGGGTTAGAGACTATTTCTGCATGCCATGACTCATACAACTCAGGAAATTGTAGGCTCTTGTACTGCAGAAACTTTTCCGGTTACAGTTTCCATAAAAACATGGTATCCTTTTTATTTTGTCCTTGTCCACAACAATGTGCATTTCACTGGTTGGACAGAGGTTCATTTTTGCAGTAAACAGAATATATAAAACACTTCTTCACCCAGATTCCTCCTGTTCCTGTTACCTTGCACGGACAAACACATGCTGATGGTGAAAAGAAACATTTCTGTTGGCTTTTTATTTTTATTTTCCTAAAGCTTATTTTGCTAATAAATCTTTAATTCATGCTAATGCTAATTCGTCATGAGTGCAGAGCCATAAAAGGAATTCCTGCAATAAAAACATCTCTTTCAATGTCACTGTGTTAACCCCCTTTTACAGCTCACTGTCTTTCAGAGGATGCACCATGTTGACATGGTGACAAGACACCATGATGTCTCCTTTAATGGCACTGCATTAGAGAAATCCAGCGTCTTTCATTTCCCTCTCCCTGCTTGTGCATCCGTCTGTTACCCTATTTCACAAAGGCATGTTTTTCACTCCATGCCTCAATTTAGCAGTAGGTGATATTGTAATATGGTACACTTCCGATCTGTCGCCACTGTTTTTGAGATTTAAAAAATGGAGCTGTTTGAAATAGGTCAGCGTTAACCCAGTTTTCGGATGTAATTTTACATCCCCATAGAAAAAGATATTCAATGTTTTTAAGTTAACTTGCATCATTGAGCTCCATGGAGCCTTTTTTTGGCATGTCTCTATTTTACCCCTTATTATTAATTTTGTCTGGCGATGCTGTTGCCGCTGTGTTTATACTCTGGGTTTTGCTGTAATGCCAAAATGTGGATTATAATTAAACCTGAATTGGACTAAGATTGATTTCATGAAAAGCACATGACTTGTTTAGTAGATTACAGTCACTGTTCCTACAGTAATGTCATTGATTTCAATTTCAAAAAGTTTAAATGACAACATGGATAATGTAGGCCTACTCTATTTATAAATCTATTTTCTTTAGGCAAACAGCAGGAAATCCCATATTTTGAGGATCTATTGTGGGTATTATTATTAATTATTAGTGACACCCAGCAGGAGAAAGGTGAAAAATGTAATTCTGCTGAAAAGTTGGGTGTTTTAACATGGTACACTACACAATGTGGCAAGACTCCCCTCTGATATAAGGATATTTGTTTTATTATTTATTTTGAGGGCGTGTAGTAGCTATTGCAGCCACACTCCGGTCAAGTAGGTGGCGGTATTGCACCAGGTCGCTGTTTGCGAACCGCCAAACTTAAAAGAGTTAGAAGAAAAAAGAAGACACGATGAATATTAAGAAGAAAACAAAAGCAATGGTGTCCTTTGTACCGTATATTAGTTTGAACCAGAGCCAAACCTTGATGAAGAAGATGAAAAAGAAGAAGAGCGGGGACTGCAGCAGGAAAACAAACACACCCTAAGAGAAAGAAGGAAATGGGAGAAATATGGCGCGAAGTGTGGCGAAACTCCTTCAACAGTTTGAAGTGGACTTCACATCACAGGTAGGGAGTCGGCTCCTCTTTGAAGTCATGCTGGTTTGTGATGCTGCTGATGGATCATTGTGGACTCTGTGGTCTTTGTGAAGTGCTGAGTGCAACAGTAGTGAAACTGGATTTCAGCCATGTTGTGTCTCTAATGAGTCTGATAGATGTAGACACAAAGCCTGACATGCCCTGAGGGGTGATGTCTAAATCTGAATCTATTTGTAGTCCTGTCACTTTACCGCTGCTTATAATGTCTATAATGCTTCACTTCAATAATTCTGCTGCTCATTTTTAGGATTTCGCTGAGAGGATTAAGGTGGATGAGAGCACTGAACCATGTGTGGCAGGCTTATGTTGTAGGTGATGATCAAGGGGGCAGTTGTCGGTCTGAGAAGTGAAGCTCACTTCCGCGTTCAAAAAACTGCAATCCCCTCGGATTCCTCTGGGGGCTGGTGTCAGAAGGGAGCATTCCCCATAGACCCCCATGTTAAAATCGCCGATTTTACATCCTCAGTAAACATGTTAAAAGCCTGGTGTCAGAACGTTTTTTTTTCTCAATCGATAGTTTCTACCCCCGCACACACTCTGAGGGGGGTGAATTTTTTTTTAACTCTACCGTTTTACTGTTATTAGGTTAAAACTCTGGCCAATTAGGGCGCGAAAACGTTGAGTGACAGGTCCGAGCAGCTCCGTGGACAGCTGCTTCGAGGCCAGTGGGCGGGTTCTCGGCCAGCCAATCCAACATGGCGCTGTTCAGGCCGCCATATTTGAGTCACAAAAACGACTCCCCAAAACCAATGGGTGACGTCACGGACGCTACGTCCATTCTTTTTACAGTCTATGGTGATGATGCATTCAATGAAACACCTGTGGAAAGCTAACAGCAGCATGTGGTGGAGCTGGAGTTTATGTTAATTTATCCTCTGAAGGAAGTCGTGTTGCTAAAGGGGGATTAGTTACTGTGGTTTGAGGTGTTTGTATTACTTCACTGTCTAAAGCCTGGCAATTTACCACCAATGTGGGGATGGCCAAGTGTTCATGCTGGAAGTCACTGACCAGCTCCCTGGCCTTTGGGGCATTGAGTTGTGTTGTGTAATTGTGTAGCCTAGTTGTGTGCTGTTTGTGGGCATCTCTGTACTGAAGGATGTATTGATGTCAGTAGGCCCTGTGACCCCAAAGAAGGTGTTTCATGCAATTGAGAGTGAGTGAATGAATGAATGGATTTTGACAATTGCCTTTGGTGTGTAGCTACTTAATGCTTTGTAACCTTGTCGATCATTAACTTGCAAAAAAATCTATAATGTGCTTTTAGAGAAAACAAACCTGTTTTTGTAACCTCCGTGTTTTTTTTTTACATTATTATTTTCTAGTACAACAACCGCCAAATGCTATGAAACTACCTTGCAACTACCCCAAACACTACAGCAACCACCAGAACTTACTGAACTATTATCCCCAACAAAGTTACATTCAATATTCTATTTTTTTAATTCTATTCTATAAAAGGGATTATTGATTATATTATATATATATTCAAGTTTTGTTTGATTTCTTCTATGTATTAATTGGGTATTCCTGCATAGCTCTATAACTTACCCTCTGTCTGATGACGGCTATGAGATGTAGCTAGAGATATTTATAAATTAAGCAAACATGTCCTTTTGGACAATTATTTTCAGCATGTCGAGCAAAGTGGATGTTCTATTATTAGATGTTGTCATGATTCAGCCTAGATTTACGCACGAAAGCTCCTAGCTTCTATCTTTTTCTTTAATTTCTCCTATCCAGTAAAATGTCAGCCTGCTCTCAGGGCCGTCAGAGAGCATCCTGTGGCCTATCCCGGAGCAGAAGGATGCCACTTTGGAGGTTACCCCATATGTCATACCACTCTTTTTAAAGGGGGCTCCCTGCAGATTGAGTGAAGAATGCATTTTTTTCTATGGGACAAATGTCTGGAAGTTCTCTCAGCAAGAGGTTAATACCGCGAGTGACGTGTTTTCTGGCTGTCTTTAACTTTTTTTTTTAACTAAAAGAAAGAAAAGAGGCAGATGTGTATCTCCTATCTGACAAATCTTCACTGTGAGCAGGTTTTTATATGGAAGAAGTATTTCAGTACACTGACAGGCTCGGCTAAATCGATAAGGAACACATCTATAGGTAACACACAACTCTTTTCTTCTTTCTTCCTTTCATTTCAAGGAATACGTCTCATAAGCTGTGGCAAAAAAAATATCTAAGAAATGATGAAAAGTTTAAAAAAACAGAAAACTTCCTTCATCCTGAATCCGGAAAATAGCTAATTTAATCTTTGTTGTTTGCGTAACTTTTGCCCTTTGACATATTATTGCTCAAAGCATCCACAAAGCTATTTATTCAACTGTGCTATGACTTTTCCTTTTGTATTGTACACTGAACATAATCAGAGGCGCTTATGCCCCCTCTGTTCATAATGAGTGCTTACAGTAGTGACTCACACGTGTGAAAAGGTCTTTGACTGGAGGCTTTAATTGCAGAGTTACTGTGAGCAGTGTAACATTTAGATTCAGAGGTCAAGAGTATAATTTAGTTTTCATTGTGCATCAAATCTATCTGTCTGTCTGTCTGTCTGTCTGTCTGTCTGTCTGTCTGTCTAACCATCCATCCGGCCATATACGTCATGACCCAGGAGCTTGTTTTTGCAATTATCATAGCTAATTGTGACCAATGTTTACTATTGATTGAGACGTCTAATGGTTATGGTGACCCCGGTCAGATCATCTGGGTGGAGACAAATCACAGGTCATTTATGTAGATGACACTAGAAAAGGCTCGATGACATTAAAGCAGGGCTCCAGAGTCTAGACTAACTTTTTTTTACTAGGAGGAGCACAGGGGCCCCTAACTTAGAAATTTAGGGGTGCAAGCAGGAAATTTGGGGGTGCACACTGTAAATTGACTCACAACAAGGCAAATATTCACATTTCCATTTCATTCATGATCCTCACACACATTGGCCTGTCACCTGCAATGACAGATACCAGATTCTTTGAGTCGTCCCTTCCACATTTCACCAAAAAAAAGAAGCAAATTTACTGGTTGCAACTGTGCTAGTAGATGAAAAATTTACTTTCACTAGCTGTGTTTACATGCGCAAAATTTCTTGATCAGATTAAAAATTTGAGGGATCGGAAAATCCGAATCCACTGTTTACATGGGCGCAAAATCAAATAATCCGATCATGACGTGCGTACACATGCACCGAGCTTTATTCAGAATAACAGCATTTTGACATGCGCAGAGCTGTCTTTTTCCCTAAAACAACAGCAGAAGAAGAGTTGTACTTCCTGTACTACTGTAAACAAACCAATAAACGCGGAAGTGGCTCAGTTTATCCCATTCAGTAGCCTACTCAAAATGGACCTGCGCCAGCAGACTCAGCAACGTGTAGCTACTACTGTTCCTGCCATTGATAAATCACACCGGACCCATGAAAAGTGCGGATGTGAACATGCCATATGCCTCTATACACCCAAACACAACCATATGGTCAATGCAAAACAGCGCGTGCATATTAATTAGCCATGTGGGCTCTGGACATTTGTGGAGTTACGTCAGTGGAAGACGGTGAAGACAACGGAGAGAGAGCGGGGAAAGAAGCGGGATTACTCTGAAAGCGAGATACACAGCGATATCGGGTCGGTAGGCTACTACTCGCTCTCTTTTTTCTCTCCTCTCATCAGCTCCAAACTCACTCGTCCACCTCGTTAACTCAGGTGACAGAATAACAAGTCTCAGTAGATCCGTGTGCGCTGCTGCCAGGGTGTTTTTAAACTTAGCGGGTTTGATTCCTGTCGGACGTCACACTGGAGTGTGTAAAAGCAAAAATGAATAGGCTAAATAAATAAGAACCGAGTAGAACCGTGTACAGCCGTGTCACGCTAGTGGGAAAGGATGTAATGATCGGAATAAGTGTTTACATGGACCTCGTTCGGAATAACGATCGGTATAAACCACCCCTCTCGATCCGAACAGAATTTCTTTCGGATCGAGCCGAATCCGATCAGAATCTTCCAATTGACGTGTTTACATGACACATTTTTATTCGGATCAGCCTTTTATTCCGAATATTTGTGTCCATGTAAACGCACCCAATGTCTCAAATTCTAGGGGCAGTCTGGAGCCCTGCATTAAAGTACATGGAGTCGGTTACATAGGGCTGTGTATTTTTTATAGCATACATGGTCCCTTATGAATAAATAAAAATAGATAAGCTGATGACATCTGCAGTCTGCTCAGTAAAAATTAAATCCTCCTACCACTTGTTTTACAGCTTTTCTACTGTCTGGATTTCAGGTATTCTTGTTGCACCTATGATCTCAGTGCACTGAGCTGATAAATAAAAGATTTAACAAGCAAGCAAGAGAGTCCACTTGCGCAGAAAGCTGCACCTCACAGTCTTAAGGTCAAACATCTCAGCCAACGCTGGACAGATGATGTGCTGCATGACAGAGATCTCTTTTGACAATGGCGTAAATGATACGCTCAGGGTGATCTGCTTGTACGTCACCTCGTACGAGTTGAGCTCATGTCAAGGTCTGGTCTGTCTGTTCAGTGGTTTCTGTATACAGCTTAGCTCAACTCTGGCGTAGGTATAAAACAGCACTACACAGAGACTTATAATGATGCCAGTATGATGTCACTGTACGTGCAAAGGTCGATGGTGCTCATCTTGTACAGTGAATTGAAGTGTTTTTATGAATGAGTGATGGTGACATGTTTTTTTTCCAAGCACGTGAGCATGCTTCTGTTCTATTTATTCGATTGAGATTTTTTTTATTTGACACAGTCATTACGTAGGATCTTAAATCAAGAGGAAATGAATCAAACACTGGAGATAAATGTCCTCAGTGATAGTTGTAATGTTGTTTTTTTGACATTTGCCCTTTGAAATATTGTTATTCACAACAAATAGAGAAAAAATGTTATCTTTGGGTCAAGTGCTGTCACTCTGCATCTCCATTTGTATTGTGCTTAATAGATTCTACAGCCCTCATGCCCCCTCAGTTTACAGTAATTCATGATGGGTGCTCAGTGCTCACAGTTAGTGACTCATCGCTGTGGGAAAAAGTCACAGGCTGGTCACAGGAAAGGGAGAAGATTAAACTGCATGTTTGATCTCTGGGCTTTATTGAATTTTAAGTTTTTAACAAAACAAGGATCATAGAGCCTTTTGCTGGATGACCAGGGTAGAAAATAGAATAAAACTATAGTGAACAAAGGCAGGCAACAGTCTTACTGTTTTGGCTGCAGAAGAGGAGACATGCCAGAAAAGTCTGAACCTTACTGTCATTATATGTGATTATGATAATTATAATTATAATAATTACAATAAGTAGAACCCCAATGTTTGTCTTTACATGCATGGTGCAGTAATGTGGATGCTATACATGCGGTTACATTAGTGTAACTGAGACACTGTACTGTACTGTGCCTTATTCCAGACTGCTGGTAAGAGGAGATCTGAACTTTAAAATGCTTTTGCTGCAGTTTTAACAATTAACACAGAACACCCAGTATCACTTTACAGGCAGAGATACCTATGAGTCATACTCTCACACCTTTCCACAAACCTGTTGCATACACTGGGTGGCAGTATGCATTCATTTTTTTTATACCAAAACCATGAGGCTTATTAACTTGTGAAGAGCAGCATCTTCACATTTCCTGCACCCAAGCCTCCAACGTGATTATTATACCATTTAATCAAATACATTTTCATGCTTAGGGCATTTGAAAAAATGCAAATTTTGCATTTGCATTCATGACACTTCGCAGGGGAGAGTTAGTGGTTGGTAGCTTTTTCACAAAGAGTTCTTGTGCACTTTGCATGATGAAACAACAGTGGTTAATTGTTTTCACTGTGCATGCAAGAGGCATTATTGCATTTCTACATGCATGCATGCACAAACCCTAATGTGACATTAGTGAGCCTCAAGACTCATGCAAAGAAATATGCATAAATCCTGTTAAGGCTTGAATGGATGCTGCAGTCACACTCTGTATTTACTATCGGTTGTTTTAGATCCACTCTGCAGCGTCTTTGCAACCAGTCGCACTAAAAATCATGTTATTACACTGTAATAACAGGATTTTGGTAATTTGAATGAAATTGGAAAGCTTTCTCTCAGGAATTCATCTTACGTCAATAGTCAAGTATCGAAGTATAAAAACTTTTCTTTTTGAGCCACATGACCGTCTTACGCACATACATCTAGCCAGTCTAAAAGACAGCAGTCCCCATGGAAACAGGTTTCCTTTCTGCAGGAGCTCCATAAACAGATTTCCTGACAGAGAAGAGGGAGGGGCGGGTGGAAAGGAGAGGGCATACTACTCAGAGTTCTGCAAAAACCCCATAGCATAATGCTGTAAATATGACACATATATGACAGCTCAACCTCCATTATGACACGTATGACACATATGTCATATCTGTACATGCTGTTTGTTCTAGTCTTACTTGGTTGTCATCAAGTGCTTATGACTCACCTATTACCTTGACGCAGCTGAGGTGTTTTCTGTGAGTGCTCTCAGAGTTGGCCTTACGTTTGCCTTCTGCACCAGCGTGAGAGTGCATGAATGAAAGCCATTGGACAATAAGAGTGACTCAATACTTCCTTCATGTTTAAGTGCTCTCCGCCCACAGGAAGGAAAGATGTACAAATTAGGCAAGGTCAATTGCATGCCATTTGGCTAAAGACACACTAGTGTTGAAAATGGCTGTGATAAGTGAAGATGGGAGGCTAAATTACCCATGAAGTTTCATTCACATTAATGGATTTTGTCGCCCGTATCATCTCGTGGCGGGATGTTGGGTTGCATCGCTATCATCGCACATGACTCCGTGCCATACACCCCCCAAATTCATTGATGCCCATTTGATGCGCTGATGCGTGTGCCACCCGTAGGTCTGTGTAACGCTGCCTAGTGTCAGGTTTATTTCTGGCAAGTTCCTAATTGTCCCATACAAACCATGAATAGCGTACTCAATAGACACGGGGTGTACACTGCTCAGGCGGGAACATCTTGGCAGATGCATTGTGATCAGAAAATGGTTCTCCTCGTGGGTAAATTATTACTTGCACCAACTAAGAATAGTTCTTGGAATCCACTCCCGAGCATTAAAGATAAATGCTAGTGATGTCCGACCAACGGCGCACATTCAAGACATGTATTTATAGGCTGTATTTATAGGACGGGGATACAAAAAGGAGGCTGCTGTAGCTCAAAATAGTGCTTTTGGAAAATAGCAATTTAAAAAAAGAACTACTTACATCACACATGTTGTTCCAAAAAAATCATAGAGTAGGTGTCGTATTTAAACTTAGCAACTTGAAAGGAAACAAAGACCGCTATCTTTTTATATAACTTCAAGTAAAGAGAACTCGAGATTGAAGGAGAAGATTGGCCATTGTGCTTACAAAGCGAAACAAAAGCCGTTGTTGTCTTTTATCAGTCAAATAATTCATTCAGTAATTTGCGCAACACAAAAGCCAGAAAGCTGTTTACAATTAGTTCAGAATTCTGCTGTACAAGTACAAAGTCAACAGATCGAATGCAATCTGTAATCCCAGTTGTTCTACTGATTACTTTTAAGGGTTTACACAACTTGGCTCCAATATCCAGTTGCTGATCCCTTTCAGGTTCACTGGCCCTCCAAGACTGTTGGAACAATGCTTCCTTGTTGTGTCTTAATTTAAGTTTAAGGCTTGTGATGACTAAGCTTCTTCTGTCCTGGCTCACAGGCCATCACACAGGTCAAGTTAGTGATTGCCTTTAAACTTAAAAAGAATAAATGTCTTGGATATAAACACTTTGTTCATTCTCAAATCAGGTAAAGCTCTCAGTCTGCTGTGAGTGAACAGTCAGGGAAACACTGATGTGGGTTGGTGGAGGATTAATGTGTGTTCATGTCAGGGTTGGGACAGGCGTTTAGAAACCACTAAAACAAATCATGAGTGAGAGATGGATGGCTTTTATGATGATCAACAAAATTATGAAGGCAACTGAAATGTATGAATGGCAGAAAACCAGCCCAACAAAAAATGGGAATGTCTGTGACTGTCATACAATAATATTATGCTATATTATGGTGTACTACTTTAGTGGACAATAGTGTGTTTTAGTCTCCTTGACAATGAACATGAGTGAGTGATTGTCAGTGGCCCAGACTCAGCAAGTTAGATCAATACCTAAGTGTAAAACAGTTTTAAAAAGTTAATCTGAGGAAGAGTTGGCTCCCTCTTGGCTTGGTTTTAAATAGGGTTTGACTGACTTTGAACAACAGAGTAAAATAATTATTGGTGATGGATTGACACATTTTCATGGATATCAACAGTGAAGACATTTGACAGCTCGGCCCACTAACGAACAATAGATGTTCTGTTCTATTTTATGTCTTCCCACCTTTGTTTTACCACCACCACCCACAGCACAACTCTGGTTTTGACAACCTTAATAATAGCATGCATGATTAGAGAAAATCATAAAGTAACTTTTTGAAAACCTTGACTACTTCTGATTCGCCATCGGTCTCCACCGTCTGTTCAGGTTAATACATTTTCTGCAGGTGTGAAGTTGTACAGTTGTTCCAGGTCATTTCTTCCTCACTTCATGTGTACACATGCTTCTCTGAATACATAATGACGTCCCTCAGTTAAGGGGCAATTTGTGGAAACCAGTTGCTCTTGTGGTGCAATCTTGGCAAATTAGGGTCTCTGACTTCAATCATAGTGACACCGCCAATGTAGAATAGCCTTCCCTCTCCAGTCCTCATTAGCCTGCAGATGGAAGCACATATCAACACCGACACCAGATATCACTGCAGTTCCTCAGGCGTCTGTGGTGGACCATGCAAAATATGACACATAATCCAAAGGAATATGAATCAGAGACATGCATCTCACTTTAGTTTTGGAGCACAACTTCAAATGCAAAATTAATTAACAACTTCTAAACAAAAAAGTGAAGATGTAAAAGTAGGAAAAAAAAGCTCTTGTGTAACCTTGTTGCATGGCAGATCACATCCCATTCATGTTGCCCCTCCTCCTCCTACAGTTTAATTTAATGACTGATGTGTTTACTGTCATCCCACTGAATTGCAAAAAATAAAGCTTAAATTAAGCAATAAGTGCGTTGGTAGTGCCCTCCTCCTTTCCACAACTCAAGACACAAATCATGAATGGAGGCACAGACTCAGACATGTCAACACTGTCAATGGATTGACTACTCATTCAGAGGGAAAAAGAACCCTGCTGTGTATGTACAAACCGTGGAAAATGGACTGCGTCTATCATTTTATTGTCAATCAACACCGAGATGGGAGCAAGGCCTCGGCAATAAGCTAGTCAAGGGGAAAACTGCACTTAAGTGAAAGTGCTGTGTAATGCTCAAAGTGTGTTGTGTTGAGCAAGTTAGCGCTGAAGGACAAGTTTCCATAGTTACGAGTTCATCAAAATGCGTAAGACGTACAGGTATAGTCAAACTCCACTTGAGATGTGAGAGAGGGGACATGCAGGTTGAATTGATGCACTCTGCAGAGTCACAAATGGTACCATTAAGTTCAATTAGCAGGCATTCATCCGATAACTTCAGGCTGTTGTCTGGATAGTTAGTCCTAATGGTCCGATGGAGCGCTGCGTGCCTTCTGCCTGAAAGTTAACTACATGAATTACAAAACTGACGTACCTGTAGCTTAATACCTGGGGAGGGAGGGCGCCTGGTTTCAGACCACATAATTACTGATCGTATCTCCAAACTGAAGACATGGCAATTCAATCTGGCTACTCAGCAGATAAGGAAAAGATTCAGCCAGCAAAAACAACTTTTAAATGAAGATGTGTTGGCATTTTATGTGTAGTACATATTCAAACCCCATGATAAGTGAATCATGTCAATATTGGACGTGTGGTTACATGCAGTTCAGTTTGTAAATAAAATACTTGGTTGAACTGTAACAGTTTTTTTTTTGGCCTGATGTTGACAGCAGAAACAAGTTGTGAGCATGACGTGGAAACATCTCTTGAGGTGGATGTCTGGGTCCTGAGGGACCTGTCTGTCCTCACCATGTTCACCAGCCACTCACCAACTGTGTCTGTCTGTGGTTTGATGCTAAGCAGTTCGTCTGCAGAGCTGCCTTCCGGGCTCCACAACTTTTACTTGTCGTTAGATTATGTATTCTAAATGCAAAGTCAAGGTCAGAACCTGCCAGGACGGCATTTCAAAGGCAATGGGGACACTTGACGGGGGTTTTTCAGTTCAGTTGTCACAGACGATAACCTCTAATGACTCTGGGCCTCTTGACCTCAACAAGCCCCTCTGACCTCTCCTCTCTGCAGTCATTTCCATCAGTGCAGCCCTCTGCAGTGCCCTCGCTGCTCCGGCTTCCCTCTCAGGTCTAGGCAGAGAGCATGAGCCACCTGACAACGGCCACTAGAGCTCGTCAGTATCAGAGCGATGTATTCAGCTCCATCCTCTCGCCTCTCCTCAAGGGCAGCCAACTTCCTGTTGCTGGGTTACACTAATTGCAGCATTAGTATTCTGCATTGAGCTGCTGCCGGAAGCTGAGGCTCCAGCAGACACCGATGGCCAGTGCAAGCCACTGTAATGATGACAAGACTACCGAGACCCACCGTGCCCCTTTCCTAAGTTTCTCTAACCCATGCATCCTTTTTCCCCTCCCATTTCTTATCCTGACCTTTCTCGTTAAAGGCTGCATGGCTCCTATTTCCAACAGCCCCCCTTGTACCACATAAATTCAGGAGCTGTGCTGTTTGATGCCGGACATCCTGTTGATTATCAGTCATAAAATCCATTCTTGCAAAATTAATGTTTCCTCTGTGCTGCCACCTGAAGGAAATATTCACTTAGACCGAATTGGATTTTACTGTGCAGGGGGCAAAGTGTGCACAGCTGCATCATCTGCAAGAGAACATCAGATACAGTGTCAAATTATGAGTATAATTATCAAAATGATGCATTAACAGTTCTGCACCATTATCCCATTAGCGATTGGTGGTTTGCATTATATTCTATCATGTTGAATGAATGTGGTCGCAGTGATCTGTTTTTCATTTGTGCATTGCTATCGAAGAAATAACCGATCATGTGTGGTTGGATGCTCTTTTGTGTATCCTGCTGCCCTCGCAGTGTACACTCCTATCGTCATTATTCATTGAATTCATTCTGAGGGACGGTGTCACCGCAGACAGCAACACAAACCGAAGGGTCCCTCCATATGTCGGGCTCAGTTACCGTGACAACATGTATCACGGTGAAGTTCCAGCACAGAGGAGCACCCTGCATTTTAATTAAGAGAAAAAATTAAAAAGAGCAATTAGCCTGTGAAGGGAAAAACAATCATCTAAATATGGTGTTTGCTTCCGGCAGAGCAGCGCTGTGTCAAACAGCAGCATGCATGTGCTAATGCGAAGTGTGTGATTGTATGCACATGCATGCGGTCATGAGAGGGTGCAGTGTGCAGAGGTGGAGGCAGTCATTCGAAATATGAGAGTCGTTGGTGCTGGTTTTGAGTGACGCAGAAGATCTATTGATGCTGGTGTTTATCCCTGACCTGTCCATCCTTGATTTGTCATTCTGAGAGAGGGAGAGCTATTATTCACACATGACCATGTTTAGTTTTTTTTTTTCTTTTAACTTGCTGTCCAACAGGTGCACAGGATATATGCAGTGTCAAAAAATGAAAAAGATCCCATTTTCATATTTTTCCCCTTGTAGACTGCGATTCCCTCCTCCTGCATGAATGAAAAGTGGAGGAAGCTTCACTAATCCAGCATAGCATGGATTTCACATTCCCGCTGTTCACCTGGCTTTCTGCCTCACCAAGAGTGCGTCTTTTTTTCAGACTGTTGTGCGTCATTCGACCTGTGTGAGGCTAATCTCTCTGCAGCAACATCTTCGGCTCTGTCAGGTGTAGTCACCAGGTTTCTTATGACTAAGTCTTATGCTTATGCATCTCAGTGTGAACGCAAACCGCATAAACATTTATACGTGGAAGGCATTTATTGTGATAAATGATCATTTACGAGCATCAAAAACGTGATTATAAAAGATAGGAGGGGGGTGAATGATCTCATTTGCAGCTGGAAAGCAGGACTGTAAACAAAGAGGGAAAGAATTTTCACGTTAGATGCATGGGCTTTTATATGTTGAGAGGAGCCTTTGTGTGGCATGCAATCACTTAAAGTGCCTTGCGAATCCATTCAAAGCAATCTCCTACAGCCAACTGCTCAAACATTTCTGCACCGCAAGTGATCTACAAGTGCATAAACATCCCCTGATTTGCAAAGCCCAAACGGCGACTGAGCATCAAAGTGATTGCAACAACACCAGAAACATTTGTCATGCTTGTGCAACAAAGTCCAAACTCTAACCAAGGACTTATGTAAGATCATAAAAATAAGTCTGGGACAGTGGGGAGTAAGTCCAATGAATGTATGTTTATGATGGAAATAGACAACAGGGTTAATGCAACAAATGGAGCTTATCTCTAAAAGCTTGGAGTGCTGCGGCTCCTGGTTTATTAACAACACAAAAGGGGTTATGTTTTCACCCATGTCTGTTTTGGTTGTTTGTCTGAATTTTTTTCCCCGTCTATTTCTCTCTCTCTGAAGTCTGGTATATTATTTGACATTTGCCTTGCTGAACGTCTGCACTCTCTGAACCCCTCTCATTTATTTATTGCAACATATTTGATCAGCTGCAGAGACTCCTGCAATATACCATCTATCATGTACCCTGAAACTAATGTTTCTGATGTAATGTAAATGCATCAAACGATGATGTGTAATGAGGCAGTGATGAGGCCGTTCATAAATATCCTCCACCTCTGCAGTGTCCTTGACCTTTTGGGAGCACCATAGCATCTTTCCGCTGACAGTTTGGGGTTTTTGCCACCTGAAACTTTACTGTTTTGGGGAACTCTGAGTGCTTTCATCAAGCTGGATTCCAGCCACAGCAGGCGGCTGTTTTTAGCAATAAAAGCACTAATAAACCCAATGCATGCCACCTGCCCAGCACCAAACAGCACACAGGCGCAGTTAGCGACTAGCTGGTGAACATAATGGATCATTTAGCAGCTGAAAGACACACGCATTCCCCTCAGCGGAGAGGGAGAGTGTCAAGAGCAAAGCATAGATAAAAGGAGAGTGCATATTGGATTTCATCAGGTCACCAGAAACATGACTCCCAGTGAATGTTGATGTTGCTGCATGTTTGCAGGACATGTACATATAACCAACTGTTGGCTAACACAACGGCTGAAAGAACTTTTATTTAGTAAAGAAAAAAAAAACTACTTTACAACAAGGCTGAGTCAACACAGCAGTGTTTTCAAGTTCTGTCTTTTCTAAATGAAGTTTATTGTGTAGTCCAATCACATCCAAAATCATCATAACAGCCTCAAGAAAGAAAAAAAAGAAAAAATCTCTCCTAAACCTCAGCCCTAAGGAAGAACAGGGAAGGAAGATACCGCAAGCAAAGTTTTTAAAAAGACATTAAACAAACGGCCTACATGTATATAGGCTGTTCATTGAAGGAAACATTAATAACAGATGAGCATGAAAATATTGATGAGTTTGTCGGGCCTATATATAGAAAGTATACACATTAGTGATGCTAAGCAAGGCTTTAGCTTTATCTGCATCAGCAATGACCTACTGTAAGTGAACTTACGTTGTCGTTTACTACGTAGCTACGACGTAAGTTGTCTCTATGGTTACTGGATGATGACTGAGATCAGCATACCTCCACCCACCATTTGACGGAAATCTCAGGTGCAATTAAAGATGTCGATATCGCAGGAAAACAAAGGTAAAGTTTTAATTTTCTCACACTCTTGAGAAAACGATCCTGTCATCTCTACGATTATATAGCGCCTCAGGGCTTCCGTACATTACTAATATAGGTCATCCAACATAAATCAATGCATTGGATCCGGTTTAATCCAGTGCATTAAAACTAGAATTCATAATCATCTTTTTAGTAGCATTTGGTTTTCAGGAAATGACATAAGTCCCACTCAAGTTATCATTAAAACTGAACTTTCAATTCAGCCTTTTAGTCAATATTAAATGTTTTATTGCATAATAAGCCTGAATCTATTTTCTGCTTTTGCGGCCCACTGATTTGACGGAGAAGATGAAGCTCCTTGATTCTCACATGTCATTTGTTGACCTTTGCAGAGGTACCTCGCCATTTGC